>NC_070628.1:29505781-30155781 GCF_947347685.1 Pleuronectes platessa
TCCCGGCGCTCCGACCCCGCCCACTCACTCGGAGAGACCCATCTGATCACGGAAGATGGTCCGATCTAGAGACATGTCGTCTTCTCCTGTTAAACTGAATAAACAGCGCTAACAAGCAAGCCCCTGTTTGTGAGGCAAGGTATTGTCCATAGTGTGCAGGGGTACAAAACCTTTACTATCAAAAGAGCGAGTGGGCGGGGGTCAGAGTCCCGGGACCCGGGACCCATACAGTCTATGCCCGGGACTGGAGCGCTCGCCACACACACACACACACACACACACACACACACACGCGAAACATATGAACACCACTGAACTGTACAGCCACTGCTGTATGGTGTATTGGACGTTTTTGTGGCAGCAGTGTGCATCACTTTTAGCTGTCCTCTGGAAACACTTCCATTGTGTTTTCTCCTCTACTTGCTGCGCGTTTGTCTATTTGCTGCGCGTTTGTCTATTTGCAGCGCGTTTGTCTATTTGCAGCGCGTTTGTCTATTTGCTGCGCGTTTCTGTAATGTGTTGTGTTGTGAAATTGATGAAGATGTTTTCTTACTTTGCTTGTGTTTTGTACCATCAGTGTTCTTTGAAAAAGGCGCTACTGGCTGTAGTCACATTTAAGTTGTGACAAGTATGAGGAGTGAGTATTTGCAGCATGTAAAGATGAGCAATTATGTCAGAATTGGAGAGTATTTCTTCATTAAAGAAGAGTAGTAGTCAAGACTTAAGGCTGGCCCTTGCCTGGCTTTGGCAGTCCTGATTGATGGTGATAATAAAAATAAGAATTGGCTCTATTCAAACTCCATTACAAAATAAATCTGGACATCACAGCACATTGTGTATCTGTTTGTTGCTTTATTTCTGAACAAATTTTTTATTTCTACTGTTGCTTGCTTTTATTCAGATTTTCTGTTTACCAACAACATTAGTTGTGAAATGACACGGACTGTTTGCTTACTTTGACAAAGGGGAAAATAAATGTGCACCATAAAAGTAGAAAGAGATAAAAATAAAAAAAACACTCAAAGAAATTTGTGAATATTAGTGTTTTCACTCTCTTTGTCTTGCTCTCTTTATGTGTTTTTGCTGCTGCTTTATTTGATCTGAGGGGCTAATGCTGAATTCACCTCCCACTGTGTGTACTTGCGAGTGTATATGAAAGGTGGCCATGTCCATCCAAATGACCTCTCCTGGGGTAATAGCTGCTGTCTCTGTTTTATGACTAGTCATAAACACACTCATGCAAACGCACAAGCACATACACATGCCCACACTCTCTCTCTCACACACACACACATAAACACACTGTACGGTGAAATATATTCTCTATACAAGATCCCATGTGTGTGAGTGTGATTACCCAAACCAAGGAGTTTTCGTAAAGCTGCAATTTACTTCAAGCAGGGGTAAGAAATATATGACTTGTTTAACATCCAAAAGATGAAGTTAGCATATTTTCAGCAGAGGAGCAGACGTGATACATTTTGTATAAAGCACTGTCGGGCAGACAGACAGACAGACAGTAAACAGCTATAATGTTACACACTATAACTGCTTTCAGACATGCACTTAAATCAGCATCTGCATTTAGCATTTTGTGTGTGTTTGTGGGGGGCATGGGGGCATGGAGGTCCGGACCCCCCCATCCTTGGAGTATGCTCCCTCATTAACATTGCAAAGATATGTTAGGGTTTCACAGAGCAAGGACCCAATCGCAGACCAAGATGCCAAAGAAAACTTCTTTATTCCACAAAAAGGGAAAACCAAAGAGGATCAAAAATCAGAGAGTCCAAAATCATACCAGATAAGAGTTCAAAATAGCAGTATCCCAGTATGGCTTCTTCACAGTCAAAAAAATGATGATACAATCCGACAGGGGACAACAGAAAGACTGGGCTTAAATAGAAGGGGGAACAAAGACAAGACACAGGTGAACTAATCAGGAAAACACTCAGGTTGACGATGGGGAACAGGTGAGGGAGAAAAAGAGCGGGAAGCAGTAGAGGGCGGAGTATCAGGACAATATCAAAACACACATGGCAACATAAATAAACAGGGGGGAAAGACATGACATAACAAAACACAGGCAGGAGGCACAAGGGAAAATGTCTTAAACCACCAGGGTCTTAACAAGATAGCTATAAGTTTATAGCCTGACGTTGTCATGCTCACAATTCTAGTCAGAATGTGAGTCTGATACCGCTCCATTGGGCTGTGATTATGGGGCGTGTTTCAACCGAACCAGAAAAAAATATGCCTCTTTGCTCAATTGGATAGACCTACAACAATCAGTGCAACGTAGCATGTGTATGTAAAGCGACGCATAGCTGTTGTTCACAGAGCTCAACTGCACGCATCCTGGAAGAAGTAGAAGTAGTTCAGTAAAAACGATTTTTGCCAGTGTTGTAAAAATAATTTAAGGATACATGGAGATCTTACCAACACGATCAGCATTTTTGAGAGAAACAGTAAATGTTGTGAAGGCTGTGAAACAGAAACAGAAGAACATAGAAAGAGCGAGATATGAAAAATGGGTTAGTGTATGTACAAAGTAAGAGTAAGAGGAAGGGCCAGTGGAGGGAAATGTTTCACGGTCAGGAAGAGAGGAAGATAAACAAGTAAAGGTATTAATGAGGGGGAAAAGAAATAGAGGTCTAAGGTGAAGAAAGAGAAAGGGGGAAGTATGAAAAAAAGGAGTGGAATGCTTTGATTATGTACAACGTACAGATAATGGAAACAAGGCATGACAGACCAGAAGACAGTACAGACCAGGAAAAAAGCTGGCTGCAATATGTCACAAGGTGGCACTGAACTTAAACTGAACGTTTCTAATTCAAAGTCCCTCAGCTTCACATACGTTCTTCCACAAAGCTCTGCATGGTCATTGCTCATTGATGGATCTCAATTTCATACTTAGACCAGAGAAAATAAAAAAAGAGGCAATACATATGCACAGCCAACAGTGGTAAGGACTGTGCGCCAAACTTTGAAGTCCTTAGGGAAACAGAAAACCACAATGTGACAGTTCCTCCCTCCTGTTGTTAGGCAGTGTTATTCAGAGTAATCTCCAAACATGCATAGTGTATGGTTTAGAAATTCTTCCATACATCATTAGCGTCACCTACAATGTTGGGTGCACCTGTTTAAGTTATTGTGCATACATGTCTGTCAGTGTGTTTATATTTGTATCCTTTCATACAGATATGTGTGTGCATACCTGTGTGTCTGTATGTATATGTGTATAGGACTGCATAATGGGTCCCTTGTGTTTGTATATCTTGGACATAGGTTGTTTGGCCTTACATGTGAATGTGAAACTATGTTTATACAGTATAAACACATGCACACAGTGTGCTGCTGTGAGTCTACCTCACACAGTGGGATGTAAAGTAGTGGCTTTATAAGTATGATACTGTCACTAAGTAATTGTATGGAGGAGCCTTAAGAGATGACAACATATTAAAAACCAAAAATAAACAGATTTTGATGTACAATAAAACAGCTGCCTGGCGCATAATGCATGATGCACTTCTAACCACTTCACTTCCTCTCTAACATCCATAAGCTCGCTGTCCTCTGCCGCAATGCAACATTTAAGTATTGTCATTGTTGGATTTGATAGTGGTTAGCAATTGCAGTTTTACACTATGATGTACCCTCCTCTGACCTTTCACTGTAGCACCATCAGTTAAAAGTTCTGAAATATTTCATCACTTTCTGTATTGAAATGAAATCAATACAATAACAAAAGGTAAATGTGGCCAACACCATATCGCTGTTTATTTGCTTAGTGTCTCATTTAAAATGAAGAATCACTGGCTGCTTTGTCTCCTGTTGGCACTAATACTGTGTGCTCACTGTTTCATTAAACGTTCATCATATGTGTGTGTTTCTTTACCAATGAGACAAGACATTTATTGAAAGGCATCCTCATCATTTTTCTCACGGATGCTTCCCTGACTGGATTTTTAAGGATTTCCCCACTGATCTGTATTCATTAATTCACGTATAAGTACAAAATGATGGTCGTGCTTTGAATTTTTTCACACCCACACACTGAGAATTAAACTTATTTAGTCATGCACATGCTGTGCACAATTATAGGTATGGGTATATTAGTCATGCACATGCACATATTTACAGTGCAGCATCGAGTTATGCCTGTCTTTGTTTATACTGCAGCAGGATAAAGCTCACCTGATCTACTCAGCAAGTAAGCCATCACAACAAACGCTTCAATTTCTGATCATCACTGTTTTAACAAATCTCAAGCCTTCCACTCAGCATTGTTTTGAATGTACCATTCGAGAGATTCAGGAATCCAGAGAATAGCCAGAGAACTACATTATCCACATTCATTGACATTTTGACTGTGGACTGACAGCTATCATACTTTTCAAGATATTTTTGTGAAGCCTGGTTCAGATTAATCTGAAAGTTGCTCTGACACACAGTCTAAACTCTTTGCTCACTAACTCTTTACTTGGGTAAGTTTCTGTTTGAGGTCATTAGCCAAGGTGGTTCACATACTTCCGATGTACACTGTTGTCTTGATACTGCCACTTTAATAGTCAGACATGTTGAACAGTGTGCAAAGGGTCCCAGCATAAGCAGTTTTTTATACTTATACAGTTGCAACCATTCTTTACATCATTTGATAGAAATATTTAACCCTTTGTCAGATTTATGTAGAGCTGAAATAATTCTTTTGAATTTCAACAAATCAATTACTAAAAATATTCTATTCAAATGTGTGCGTTGTCTGGGAGCACACACAGACAGTTTACATGATGACCTGATACGGTGATGATATAATCGTTCATCATATGAAAACTGATTCATTCAGTTAATCGTTCACAAAGAAAACATTGAACGCAACAGGGTACAGGGAGCCACTGCAGAGGGACTGAAGAGCTGCATGCGGCTCTGGGGCCACGGGTTGCCGAACCTTACTCGTACAGCTTATTGTTCTGGTGTGTCTACGCCCCTTGATCTCAGGGGGAAACTGGGAAGGCACACAAACATGAAGATGGATCTTCACTCAGAGTAAATCAGATTAATGAATACTGAAGATTTGTAATGGATAACTTTGGCCACTTATAACTTTGATGCTTCTCTATTTGCATTCCTACTTTTCATTGTAAAAAGCTGATTCATTTATTTAGGTTCGGGAGCAGGGCCACAGGTTAACCATAACCAAATCTCAAATCACCTGAAATGCCTACATATACCCTCTCAACCAATTATAATCTGTTTGTCTAAGATCCTCTGAAGATAGACCGTAGTTTACTTGTATGTCCATTCTATTACATTTCTTCAAGAACACTAATCGCTTATAAAAGCTAAACACATTGTGGATCCCACTGCAGGTCAACTTGCCTGATTCAGCCAATTCCGTTTGCAATAACTACGAACCCCACAGGCGTGACTGGGGACCAACCCTGTTCATATCATAGTCTCTTTACCATGCAGTCACAGTACACAGAGAAAGTGCAAATAAAAGTTCTGGACCAGAGCAGAGAGTCCGAATGACCCATTGTCCCAGATGACAATGTATTGCATCTGGTGCATGTGGTTTAGTGCTGTGACGATGTTGTGCAATCGGCCCAAAAATGTGAGAATGTGAGGTGTGTTGTAAGGGCCCATATTGGCGTGACGAAGGAGGACCCGATTCTGTGTAGTGGCAGCGCAAAGGGTTATGTTACCCCCACGTTGCCCTGGGACATTGATTATAGCCACGTGGCCAATGATATTTCTGCCTCTCCTTTTTGCTTTTGTCAGGTTGAACCCTGCCTCATCTATGTATATGAATTCATGCGGGATTTCCTCATCCATCTGTAAAACTCTCAGAAATACAGTGAAAAACAGGATTGAGTAGTTCAGCAAAGGTCTGGTATAAAGTACATTTACATTATAAATGTTACATGTGCAGTATGCAACATCACAGTGCTAAAGTGAACAATGCACAGCTCCACATACTCATGCCACAGCCACAGCCTTCTCCTCCTCCGTGGATTCCCCCTCTTACTCTAACTCTTCTTCTTTCTTGAGCACAAGCTCCATTTTGGTTGAAAACAGGTGAACTCAGCTGCTGTATTGCTATAGTGCTTAAACCTGATTGGTGTATATAAAACTAAGCAATCATGTTTGAACACCTGATGGCTGTGTTTAACCAATTGGCCCATAGGGGTGGTCATTTGACAGGCAGTGCTTAGGAATTGCAAGGAAGTGACATCTTGATATACTTCTGTGTCCAATGTATACAAGTGTGTTTAGTGTTTTGCATATCACTGTGTGTATTGTTTTGCAAAAAGTGTGAAGCTGACATTGTGCTTATAGTGGTGCAGATCTGGGCCATGTTTTGCTCCTTGAGTTTCAGGTTTTGATAATTGTTTAATACTTTTGATTTGAGTGTTTATGCAATTGAAAAAAACTTAAAGCAATCGAGAAAAACTGTAATATGACCATGCATCGTAGTACAGAGCAAACTAACTAACAAAGAAAAACATAGGATATAACTCAAACAAATAAATATCTGAACAATGCACATGGTCGGGGCTATGTGTGTGTCTGTTGTGTCTTTTTTGTGCCTCCACATGATTTATTCTTCTTGTGAATGGAGCTTCACAGCACTGCATATATACTGTATAATAACCTATTTTGTACCTCACGGTACAGTTAATGGTGAGATTTGTGTTGCTGATTGTGTCACTGCCACTTGTACACATTGCACGGAACGTCAGTGTGTAAGTGTGATTGCACAGGTACAGAAGCATTTCCTTGGATGTGGCAGCGTAGTCATGCTAAACAGTCATGTTTCATCATTCCACAGTACAGGGACCAGAGAGAGACAATGGCACATGTCAGTGTTAAGTGCAGTAGGAAAGTAGATTGGTTTGAGAGGTATACAGAATCCCTTGCTGCAGGTGCTTCTATGTCTGCTCAAGTGTAAATGTCTCTGGCGTGTGTGTGTGTGTTTGTGTGTGTGTGTGTGTGTGTGTGTGTGTGTGTGTGTGTGTGTGTGTGTGTGTGTTGAGGGAGGGCATGTTCGTACATTTTGTGTGTGGTTCAAGCTTTTTCAGATTATTTCATTTTGTGTGTAACTCTTACTCCATGCATGTTTCTGTGTGAGCATTTGTGATGCATACAGCTGCTCCATCAGAACAGTTAATACATGTGAAAGCAAGCTCCAAATAGAAAAACATTGGCAATTTCTGGATGAAAATACCATCACACGCACACACACATACACACACGTAGCACTGATGCCTGCAGTCATTCTGAATGTGATATCCTTGTAGATATTGCCTACAGCTTTCTCACTTGCACTCTCCTAGGGTGCATGCGAGTAATAAGCTGAATGTAGCTGACCAAGTGTGTATTTGTGTCCGTGTGAGTGTGCACGCTCCACTGCCTCCTCCATCAGGCTGTTATGTGGCTATTTCTCATGGATGTGATTAGCTGCCGACAGGAGCCCTCTAGTCTGACACTGTAATGTATAAGAACAGTGTGATATCCACACTCTGCTTCAGCCAATGGACAAGACCAAACCGACTTCCATCCAACCATATACGTTTTATAAATCACATTTTATTTTAGCAGCTGAGGTGCAGGAGAAAAAAAAATCTTCAGTTAAAGCTTTATATGTATTAAGTATATATGGCTCCAACTTTCAGGGAGGAGCACCACACATTATGCAGGTAAAAAAGTATTATATATTTCATACAAAAGTAATGTAAAGTTAAATAGAGAAAATATGTGTATATCACCTAATCATCAACACTGTACAGGTATCAATAGGAAAAATATATTTAAGTGTCACAAGTATTTTGATGTGTCGTGAGAAAAGTTAGGGTTGTATACACATTCTATATATTCCTCACACAACTGCAAAAAATAAATATAATTGTTTTTATTCTGACATCAAAATACAATTTAAGCTGAATATAAAAACGACAGTAAATATTTTATATATATATATATATATATATATATATTTCACACTGATATATGTTGTAAAACAAAAATTAAAAACACTGCAGCTCCAAAACTGGTTGAGTAAAAGGTGCAAGCGCTTCTATTGCTGCCATTATTACTCTCGCCAGATGCAGCAGAATGCAACAAGTTCAGTTGAATGCATTCTGGGAAATGATGAGGACTAAAATTAGATAGAGTGGGCAAAGAGAAAGTGTGCCAAGGCGGCAGTTTGAGGAAACGGTAAATCTCTACTCTCCATCAAACAATAAGTGTTTAAAAGCAGTAAGGATCACAGATCGATGAGATCTAACAGAATAAAAGTGGTCACAAGGGGATTTTTGTCCTTTAATAATGTGAAATTATATAGCTGACACTACAGCTCAATCTCTTGACACTTGTACGACACACTCAATTGGAAAGGAGGTTGTGTGGATTTCTTTTAAAACTACAGTCGCTAAAAACTGCTATTTCTAAAATATGGTCACAGGGTTTTTCATTTTTTTTATTCATAAATCATCATCATCATCATCATCACCACCATCATCGTCACCGTCATCATCATCATCATCACCATTGTAAACGTTGTCTAATTTCCATGTATATATTAATTGATTTTCATAATTACACTTAAAGTTCTAGGTTAAGAATCGTTGAGTTTCTTTTTTAATGAGTATGGCCCCTGACCTCTGGCAAAGGTAATTTTTAGTAGCTAATTTTAAGAATATTCAAAAATGCAAAGAAATTTTGATTACAATGTGGTGAGTTTTTTTTTTTACTATATGTTTGCCGATGACCATTCCTTTGATCCTGTTTGTAAGGCACTTGATTTCTGCTGCACAATTAAACTCATGATTACGTGTGTAGTTGAGATTAACACTCGTGATTGGTCGGATGCTTACCTGAGATTGACAGACAGATTTGATGGAATACAATGGGCACTCTGATCAAGTTCTGTAAATAGTGACAGCTCAAAGGAATGATCAAAACAACTACATACTTCACCTGCAACCCTACTGATGCAGCATGTAGTTATATCAGTGATAGTGTCATAGTGACCCAATACATGTGTCACAATCAATATTTTGTTAATAAACTGAATTAGGAGAAGGTAATTATTCCTTGGCAATTTGCACCTCGCTGCCAAGGTAATAGTCAAGCACAGCAGTAACATCTGGCTGCTGGCTGGAACTCATTTCCACAGTTTCCTGAGCTTCTGATCCAATACCACTGACTTTTTTTCAGCACACAAAAGAACACTAATACAGTTTTTTTCGATTGCTTAAGCACGATTTTCAAAACAGGGCCCGGTGTTTCAAACACTAAACACAATCAGCACAACCACACACCCAATCAGCAGAACACCTCAGATCTTTTGCAAAACTAAACACTCTTGTAAAAACTATACAATTATTTATCAAAACAATATTATTTTGCCATATGAAACACACACGCTTCATATTACTTAATTCTGCTTTAGCCAGTTACACACTGCTGTTGCTAACCTTAAACACTTTCAGCAATTCCAGTTCTCAGTGATTAGACTACTGTAAGTGAAGTACTCTGAGAAAGTGCAAATATACATTAAATTCACCAAACACTACACAAGACCAATACTGCAGTCCCATGAAAATTGAATTTATTTCTCTCCATATCCCCAAATCAGTCAACATGTCAACATGGAGAATCACAACAAAACATGTCCCAGTTTTCATGCTACTACAGGAGTGTGCATAACACTGTAAGCTCGACAAATATCAGACAAACAGAAAATTCTGTATCCAGTACAGTTTCAATGAGGGGTACCTGAGCCTGGGGCTGGAGATCGTAAACCCTCCACCACCATGCCGAGAAAAACTCTTTGACTGGGTTTAGAGACTGAGAGTGTGGTGGAAGGTATGGTACTGTAAACTGTGGATGGTGTTGAAACCAGTTCTGGACCAGAGCAGAGCAGTGGAATGACACATTGTCCCAGATGACAATGGATTGCATCTGGTGAATGTGATTTACTGCTGTGATGATGTTGTGTAATCGGTCAAAACATTTCAGAATGTGAGGTGTGTTGTGAGGGCCCATGTTGGTGTGACGGAGGAGGACCACATTCTGTGTAGTGGCAGCGCAAAGGGTGATGTTACCCCCACATTTTCCTGGGACATGGATTATAGCCTCGTGGACAATGATATTTCTGCCTCTCCTTTTTGATTTTGTCCTATGAACCCTGCCTCATCTATTTATATGAATTCATGTGATTGCTGTAGTGCTTAAACCTGATAGTTGTGTCTACAATTAAGCAATGCTGTGTTTAAATGCCAAATGGTTAAACATGTTGTGTTTAACCAATTGGCTCATAGGGTGGTCATTTGACAGGCTGTGCTTAGGAATTGCAAGGAAGTGACATCTTGATATCCTTCTGTGTTTAATGTATACAAGTGTGTTTAGTGTTTTGCAGATCACTGTGTGTATTGTTTTGCAAAAAGTGTGAAGCTGACATTGTGCTTATAGTGGTGCAGATCTGGGCCATGTTTTGCTCCTTGAGTGTCAGGTTTGATAATTGTGTTATACTTTGGATTTTAGTGTTTATGCAATCGTAAAAAACTGTAAGACCAGACACTTACATTAGTTTTAATATCACTGTTGCTAGTAATGATAAACCAAATATTCCAATATGTGTGACATTTGCTGTTGGTATGTTATCATGGCACTAAACCCGAGCCACTGCTGCAATGTTAAGATTCCAGTCGTTTTACTTTTAAGTTTTTTATAACAATGCCGGTTTTAACCATTGGACAACTTTTATATTATAAGGGATTTTAAATAGGCAGTGTGATTCTGCTTGGTGGATTATTGGACTCTTCCACTGCAGCTAGCTTAGCCTGGAGGTCTGCAAATTAAGTTAAGGGAGAAACTTTTGAGCACATGCTCAAGAAGCAATGCCTCCACTTACCTTACCACCTGGTTGCAAGAGATGCGTATATCTCGGCAAGATGATTGCAGAGTTGGAGAGAATATTTGCCTGGAATCCCAGAAACTGAGATGCACTTGGACCCAACTTATCGCCACTAGTGTTGCTGCTGCTTTTGCTTCTGCCCTGACCCCCAGTATTCCTGTTACAGCCATGGTTGGTACACCTGTTCTAGCTGCTTCCCCTTTTCCTGCTCAAGTCTACATCCCTGAGAACACCTGGTACCAGCCAGAGACTAAATGCAGACCTCCAGATAGCTCTCCTGCATCAACTGGATCCAATAGATTTCCATTAGCCCTGGCCTCCCTTCCACGCGCACCTCGGCGATTCCCTTGCCCAACATCTCGCGATCAATGCCAAACTTCTCTCCTGTCCTGCAAGGTCTTTCAGCTGCCCACTCTTCTCTCCTCCATCTTCTTACCCAGAAATCAGCTCCATGATTACGTCTCCACTCAGGTGCTATTCCTTTACGCCTGAAAGCGGAAAGCACTTAACTGACTTTGCACCTTGTCATTTAAAAAAAGCAAGAGAACAATATTTTCCAGACCTCATTGAAAATAACAGACACAAATCAGGGACTTTGTCTAGTGTCAGTAACTGTGCCAAAGAGACCAAATGCCCTCTCACTGAATGTCCACAGAGACAAAATGAAGCTCTAATCGTGTGCTGTTGACATCCTACCCACAACATTTCTGGATAGTATAAGCCCGGATATATTCTGCATGATAATTAACCCACTAGTCTGGTTCTGGCCCCATGCATCTACTTTTGGATGCCAAATCGCTGGACAGTTTTAGATCAATTTCAAAATTGCATTTTCTCACCTAGCTTTAAACAAAAGTTGTTTCTGAACACTCTTATTGCCTATTAAAGAGAAATGGACTCTTTGAGACATTTCAGTTGTATTTTAGATCAAACCACAGCAGGGAGACAGTTCTACTTAAAATAATGAATGGTCCGCTAGTTGATGCTGGAAAATCTTTGTATTTGTTTTGTTAACTATTAACAATAGCTTGCTACCTTAAAATCTAAAAAAAAATGATGTGTGGAAAAATCTCAACAAATTTAAAAAACAAAATCACAAATGAAATAACCTAGCCCAACTACAATAATTTAACACTAACAGTTTCAGCAAAACACTCCAGCTCCAAACCCATCATCAAACTAACCAAACCCTAACCCAGGGATGCCCACACTGCGAATGTACTTGTCATGAGGTCATGCAAGCATGAATGTGGATACCCAAGCCTGTCTGGATCCGACATTACAAGTTCAACTTAAGGGCACTGAGTGGCCTTGCGCCGGGTTCACACTTGACGCAGAAGCGACACTGAAGTGCCGCGCAGCACTAATACAGTTTTTTTTTCGATTGCTTAAGCACGATTTTCAAAACAGGGCCCGGTGTTTCAAACACTAAACACAATCAGCACAACCACACACCCAATCAGCAGAACACCTCAGATCCTTTGCAAAACGAAACACTCTTGTAAAAACTTTACACTTATTTATCAAAATCATATTTTTTTGCCAGATGAAACACACATGCTTCATATGACTTAATTCTGTTTGAGCAAGTTACACACTGCTGTTGCTAACCTTAAACACTTTGAGCAATTCCAGTTCTCAGTGATTAGAGTTCTATAAGTGAAGTACTCTGAGAAAGTGCAAATATACAATAAATTCACCAAACACTACACAAGACCAATGCTGCAGTCCCATGGAAAAGCAGCACAAAAGGTGATGTTACCCCCACGTTGCCCTGGGACATTGATTATAGCCCCGTGGCCAATGATATTTCTGTCTCTCCTTCCTGCTTTTGTCAGGTTGAACCCTGCCTCATCTATGTATATGAATTCATGCGATTTCCTCAGCATCCATCTGTAAAACCCTCAGAAATACAGTGAAAGACAAGACTGTGTAGTTCAGCATAGGTCTGGAATACAGTACATTTACATAATGAAAGTTATGTGTGCAGTATGCAACATCACACACAACATCATTACTAATGCCGCAGCCGCAGCCTTCTCCTCCTCCGTGGATTCCCCCTCTCACCCTCACTCTTCTTCTTTTTTGAGCACAAGCTCCATTTTGGTTGAAAACAGGTTAACTCAGCTGCTGCATTTTTAAAGTGCTTACAGTTTTTTACGATTGCATAAACACTAAAATCCAAAGTATAACACAATTATCAAACCTGACACTCAAGGAGCAAAACATGGGCCCAGATCTGCACCACTATAAGCACAATGTCAGCTTCACACTTTTTGCAAAACAGTACACACAGTGATCTGCAAAACACTAAACACACTTGTATACATTAAACACAGAAGGATATCAAGATGTCACTTCCTTGCAATTCCTAAGCACAGCCTGTCAAATGACCACCCCTATGGGCCAATTGGTTCAACACAACATGTTTAACCATTTGGCGTTTAAACACAGCATTGCTTAATTGTAGACACAACTATCAGGTTTAAGCACTATAGCAATGCAGCAGCTTAGTTCACCTGTTTTCAACCAAAATGGAGCTTGTGCTCAAAGGAGAAGAAGAGTGAGGGTGAGAGGGAGAATCCTCGGAGGTGAAGAAGGCTGCGGTTGCGGCATTAGTAATGATGGTGTGTGTGATGTTCATACTGCACACATAACTTTCATAATGTAAATGTACTGTATTCCAGACCTATGCTGAACTACACAATCTTGTCTTTCACTGTATTTCTGAGTTTTACAGATGGATGAGGAAATCACATGAATTCATATAAATAGATGAGGCAGGGTTCAACCTGACAAATTCAAAAAGGAGAGGCAGAAATACCATTGGCCACATGGCTATAATCCATGTCCCAGGAAAACGTGGGGGTAACATCACCCTTTGTGCTGTCACTACACAGAATGTGGTTCTCCTCCTTCACACCAACATGGGCCCTTACAACATACCTCACATTCTCAAATGTTTGGACCGATTACACAACATCGTCACAGCAGTAAATCACAGGCACCAGATGCAATCCATTGTCATCTGGGACAATGAGTCATTCCACCGCTCTGCTCTGGTCCAGAACTGGTTTCAACACCATCCACAGTTTACAGTACCATACCTTCCACCATACTCTCCATCTCTAAACCCAATCAAAGACTTTTTCTCGGCTTGGCGGTGGAGGGTTTACGATCTCCAGCCCCAGGCTCAGGTACCCCTCATTGAAACTGTACTGGATACAGAATTTTCTGCTTGTCTGATATTTGTCGAGCTTACAGTGCTATGCACACTCCTGTAGTAGCATGACAACTGGGACATGTTTTGTTGTGATTCTCCATGTTGACATGTTGACCGATTTGGGGATATGGAGAGAAATAAATTCAATTTTCATGAGTCTGCAGCATTGGTCTTGTGTAGTGTTTGGTGAATTTATTTTATATTTCCACTTTCTCAGAGTACTTCACTTATAGAACTCTAATCACTGAGAACTGGAATTGCTAAAAGTGTTTAAGGTTAGCAACAGCAGTGTGTAACTGGCTAGAGCAGAATTAAGTAATATGAAGCGTGTGTGTTTCATATGGCAAAAATAATATTGTTTTGATAAAAAAGTGTATAGTTTTTACAAGAGTGTTTAGTTTTGCAAAGGATCTGAGGTGTTCTGCTGATTGGGTGTGTGGTTGTGCTGATTGTGTTTAGTGTTTGAAACACCGGGCCCTGTTTTGAAAATCGTGCTTAAGCAATCGAAAAAAACTGTAAACCTGATTGGTGTGTCTACAATTAAGCAATCATGTGTTTGAACACCTGATGGCGTTTAACCAATTGTTTAACCAATTGGCCCATAGGGGTGGTCATTTGACAGGCAGTGCTTAGGAATTGCAAGGAAGTGACATCTTGCTATACCTCTGTCTAATGTATACAAGTGTGTTTAGTGTTTTGCATATCACTGTGTGTATTGTTTTGCAAAAAGTGTGAAGCTGACATTGTGCTTATAGTGGTGCAGATCTGGGCCCATGTTTTGCACCTTGAGAGTCAGGTTTGATAATTGTGTAATACTTTTGATTTGAGTGTTTATGCAATCGAAAAAAACTGTAATATCACATACTTTTGCTGTTATCAACCTACAGTAAAAACAGCATTTAATCATTTTTTTTTCAAGTATATACTTACTTGTTGCTCCAACATTAACTGCAACAGCGTCCCAGCATTTGTATTTTTTGGTGCTGAGGATCATACAACTCACTGTACTTCTCCACTTCAATTATTAATTTAATGTCATCCATCTTCAATAACATCTCCGCTGTTTGCGCCATTCAATGTCGGGTGTCATGGGTAAATTACGTATTCTCCATTAAGGACCTATGTGGAGAATACGTAGGCGCCCCACTCTCTCTCTTTTTACCTATATGACATGTGTGGCTGTAGTGGATGGGCAGAGGGGGACATTTAATAAAGTGATTGGTAAAATTGGTAAAATTAAAACTCCAGGACAACAGAAGGGGAATACAAACTATGGGATATTTGACGATTTATTTAATTTCAAATATGTCATCAATATCGTTTAAAATCATTTTTCAGTGTGTTTCCTATACTCACGGCGAGCGAAAATAATAGACTCGACGCCGAAACGATCGCTTCACGGTGCGAGGCACCCTTGGCACGGTGCTTCAGCGTCCGGTGTGAACCACACAAAGGTTTAACATGGGGATGGATGGGAGGGGCTTGGCTTTCCTGGCTTGGCGCTGCGCTTCGGCGTCGCTTCCGTGTCCGGTGTGAACCCGGCGTTGGTGGAGATGTGTGCTCTACTGAGTGTCGCTCTTGTTTAATTTGTAATGATTTAATTAAATGATGACTTTATTACCATATAATTTATACAACATGATGACGAAGATACGTTAATCTAAATATGCAGTAGATTGTATCTTTAATATTACTGGATGGGTGCAAATGTCAATGCATCACTTCACTATATAATGACTCCTTCCGACTTCTAATGTCATAATGACGTTCTAACATGATTTTGAATTGTTTTTCTATCTATAAGCTTTAACGCTCTGTAAATGTGTTTTTGCATGACTTCGATCTGACTTCTTAGTGACTCTTTCATAACTTCACTTATCAAAAGGGAAGTCATTATCTGATCAAGATAATCTTTAGATTGTATCTCTATTCTTTGCAGGGATATCTTGGAAAAGAGATATTTTGTCCACGCACAGCAGGGGTGTCAAACTCATTTTAATTATGGGACCACCTACTGCCCACTTTGATCTCAAGTGGGCCAGACCAGTAAAACCATAGCATAATAGCTTCGTACCCCCCCGTTTTTTTTTACTGTCGCAGCCACGCCCCTCCGCCCTGGACGATTTCGCTCAGGGCGGTGGGGGGGCGTGGCGGCTGCGGATACCAACATGAAACCAACATAACGGTGGCTCCCCGGGACACCGTGCACACCACTGCGTACCCATTGGCGGTTCTACATGGAATGGGTTTGTCTGTATGCGTTTGCACATTGGTGCTGTCATTATCAGTCAAAAGAAAATTGAAGGAATTCTCCTTTGCTTTAATCTTCAGCACAAGTCGCAGTTTTCAGGGAGGTGATCGGGTAGGGAAGCTAAAGTAACCAACACTAATTTTGTCAGTGGTTTTAATTGATTTGTGTTTGTACTCTGCACATTGAACCTTTCAGTCAGATGGTTGTAATCCTCATCACTAGGGTACTTGATTCAGATCTGTACATTTTATATATATTTACAATAAATACAAATCAATAGTATCAATCATATCTTCTATACAGCTTGATCCTTCATTACTTTCTTTTGATTGGCTGGTTGATTTAGTGGATCCAGTGAATACTATGAGTATATCATTCTGTGTCAGAGTTGATCTGACAATTTTTTAACTGGAAAGAGAGTAAAACCAAGCCAAAGCACTTCCATCACAGTTGTTTGAACATATTGGATGAGCGTATGCATTATAAGACAATTCTCCAGCCATCTTATTTAAGAAAGAATTTTCTATCTTATCTTGGCAACAACTGTTAGTCAAGAAAAATATAATTTTTGCACTTTATGCCCCAGAAGTCTTTTACTCCTGGGCAGGAAAAGAGAATGCTCTACAACAACTTCTTCGGAAGATATCTCATGTCCTTCAAGATGTAATCTGAAGTCTTATCAGAGCTTCTGACAGGCTACTTGGTGTGATGGATGGAAGTGCAGTATATCCTAGTAAGAAACTGAAATTGTCAGCCCTCCTCCACTCTCCCCCTGTAAGTGCCTGTGACTTAGATAGCGGCAGCCTGAAGCACATCTGGGCCCTAGTGACGAGCTTCTTGAGCCCTTGAGGGATTTATCAGACTGGTAGTACTAATGTTCTTCACAACCATGGAGGCTCTTATGTTAAGACAGACACACAGACAGACAGACAGACAGACACATACATACACACACACACACACACACACAATGAATAAACCCAGAGGTACATCTGAGTCAGTATTACTTAAAGTTCTGGCATTGACCGTCAAAGAAAAAGCCCTGGGACTACGTTCCTTAGCCTCATTATCCTAAGAAGAAAAAAAAATCAAGAATCATCTTTTAATCACAGGGTTGAAATATGTTCATAATTACATAAGGGAAATGTATTCACACAAATGACTGGGAGGCTAGTCAGTTATCACAGACTTCATTATAATTAGGTTATTTCATCTTATTATTAATAGGTGTGTGTGTCTGTGAATGTGGGTGTACCAATGTAGCCGTCAATTTTTTTTGTGGGTATTGTAGATGTATTTGCTTGTATATGCATTTATGTGTATTTGTGTGTGTGTTTTGTCTACCTAGTAATTACAAGTTCAATTAGCATTTAAATGGGAACGTATGTAATAATTATTATGAGTCCTGGGTTTTATTACCATGACCCCTGGCACCACTTTGGGGGAAGGAGCAAAGGAAGAATAGATTGATGGAAAGGGGTTTGGGGGGAGAAAAGAGAAGATAAATGAGTTAAGATGAGATGGGGTGGGATTAATAATGGTGTTGTGGAAACTTTGATGTCCTCGTTATATTAAAAATTTAGAAGTACAGAATTTATTTGCCCTCCGCATAGAGCATAGCTTCACCTCGATCATATGTTGTCCCTCTTGAAAGTATAATGAAATTAGTTTTTTATGCCTCTGCGCTGGCGACAGACAGATTTCAGGTTGTGCGTCCTCAAGAACGCCTTGAGTGAATTTTCTTAAATTTGGTACATATATTCACGTGGACTCAGTGTTGAACTGATTCAATTTTGGTGGTCAAAGGTCTAGGTCAAGGTGACCTCACGAAGCACATTTTTTGCGTGATATCTCTGGAAGCCATCAAGGAATCCTCTCACATTTGGCTCAAACATTTACTTGTAGCCAGGGATTTACTCCATTGGGCTTTATGAGGGGAAAACAAACATTTCTGTCATTTGCTAGTAAAAAATTATACGATCTACAATTGATCCATGCCAAGTCCAAGTTATAATGTGTGTCTGTGAGACTTTCAAGAATCAGTTCAAAAACCTCTAAAAAACGCTTGATAATTCACAGATTCATCAGCTTTTAGGTTTTTTAAATTGTTAAATTTTTAAAATTAAGAAATTTGCCATATGTTACTTGTCATATCCTTTGGGATGCAAATCATTAAACATATTACGTGGCACAATTTGCATCAGTCATAAGGCCTTTCCTGATATAAATAAAATTAAGTTATGTCATAATTTGGGTAACTTCGACATTCACAGACGTGTGGATATACAAGCCTGTTGGAACCCAACAGAACATGACAAGCTCCCAAAGTTCAGACAATTATTTGTTTTAAAGAAATTTGGGTTTGGTCGATTAGGTTCGCTGGTCACAGCGACAAAACGTCCTTGTGCAGAGCATGCATTTGATAAGAATGGGTTTCAGAGCACAGCTGTGCCTCTGTTATGTCTGAAGTGGCCATCAATATGCCCTTTTATGTGTTTTGTTTATTTTCTGATATATTACATTGTCATCAGATCTTTTATATCATCAACCTAGGTATACTAGAAATACTAGTTTATACTCTAAAATCATGTTGTCATTAAATTTCACAATATGTAATTTAAGCCATTTATGTCAGTATCTAATTAATTTGTTGTCCCTGCACAAGAACAATAAGATTGAGCATCAAACCTTTTTGTGAAACAAAGGCAAATTCGAGGAGATTGTATACGCTATGCTGTTTAAAAAATAAGTGGGTATAGGCAGTATACCTGTGTAGTCACCGGACTACACAACTAGTAATATGTATAAGCAATCAAAAACAAACCAGAGAAAAAACAGTTGAGCTAAAATAAATGCTTATATGAGGGTTAACCGGGTTAAAAGTGAGCAATGAACAAGCAGTCCATTCAGACATACATGGAAGTGAACTAACTAGCTTAGAAATTTTTGCTAACAGACTGTCTTTGTAGATTCCAGCACCCGTAGTGCCAAGTGCTCCGATCATTAGAATGATGGCCTCCCTCTACATTCTTCACTAATTTTCAGCTACATAATACCTTAAATTACATGAGAAACTGGGAGAAATAGTGAGAAAATCAAGACCTGGGGAGGAACCTGAAAAGATAATTTCTTGCCCTGCCCTCTGGTTTTGCTCTTTGCTCCTGATCGAAGCCTGCAAGACTCCAGCTGCCCTGCAGCCCATTTAAAGAGCATTGGAGGAGGGAAATTGTCAGTCAGTCCAGATGGGGTCACACACCATAGAATGTGTGTGTGTGTGTGTGTGTGTGTGTGTGTGTGTGTGTGTGTGTGTGTGTGTGTTCAACAGCTTCTCCTTAAGGTTAGTTATAGTAAGAGAGATAAAAGAGCCAAAAGGCAGAGAAAATGAGAGCTCTTTTTTATAGTTCAACCGGTTTCACAAGGCCTGAAAACCCTCACTAATGGTGAGAGCTCTGGTCTGGATAAATGCTAACTTTTCAATGGACTTTCATTTAAAGCAAACAGATTGCTGTGTCATTATTGCACTGCTTCACAGGGGTTTACTGAACCACTGAGTGGGTAGTCAAGTCAATGCAAAGAACATAGTTCCTTACTTCAGTATTGTACATTTTTGAACTTGTTAGGAACACATGGTGGCATGATCCTCATGTATGTCCATATGACTAAACATACTCCCAGATATTAAGAGTGAAATGAATGAAAGAAAAACCTCAGAGGGGTAATGCATGCCCTGTGCATGTGTTGATACCCAACTCAGACAATGCTTACTGTTTTTATATAGCAATAATGACATTTTATAATGACATCATCATAACATAATTTGTACCATATGATGGTGAATGACTGGTTAATCTAAAGCTCTAGATTGTGCGAATCATAACTCAGATTTATGCCTAATTTTGGTACCTGAGCTATGTACTGAAGTAGTTGCCCTGCTTACTGGCAGCAAACCTAACATTGTGTGTCTGGTTAACAAAACATTTAACTCTGGTGGCAACATACTCTTTACATGGCTCTAGTAAAATGTAACGCTGGTCAACAGTCAGCTAGTAGCTACATTAAATTGGAGTCGACATGACAACAAAATGTCTAAAGCTAAACGGTCAAAAGTGTGGCAGTATTTCACGTGAAAGTATTCCGACAGCAGCAGGTACAGCAAGTGTTCGAGCAATAGCCGAGAGCTGGAAACCAAGAGCCAGGACCTGACAGCTTCAGCTGCTAGGTCTCGAGAGCAAAAGCTTGTAGAGTTGGTGGTAGTAAACCAAGAGAAGGAGGAGTAGGAAGTGAGGAACACAACAAATTAATTCAAGCATTTGGCATTGGATCGATCTGAAAGAACGGGGATGCATAGTGCTTGACTGCTTGCCTGACCCCTTGCCATTGTTTATATATGTAGATTTAAGTATACTTTTATTAAAAGTTAATAGATAATTTCAACTTCCAATTGACCTTAGCAGCAAGTTCACCATTTAGCATCAGTTATGAAAAATAACTATATCTAACCCTAGTCAAATGCCTGAGGGAGTTTTGATAACTTACTAACATGGATGGCTTGCAAAGATAGCTTGCAAATACAACAATTCTTCCCTTGTATCCAACTCAGTAATGACCCCATGCACAATGATGGCTAGTTGGGTGGTATTTGTTGTCTGCTCTTTTGCCACAGGCGAGACAGAAAAAGTCTTAACTCTATCCTTCAGTGTTTTTTTTTTACATCTTATATTCTAGTACTCTGCTTGACAGTTGATAGCAATGAGACAAACTGACCCTTAGGAATCATTTTTCAAATTGAATACTTTACATTTAACATCTATAAATCCAGGGAGAGCTGTTTCTGCTGCACTGGATGTTTCCAAAATTGATAATGTAACAACCAGGACTCCTTTAAAGACACACTATTCATTGCTACTATGTTGCACGAGAACACATCCGTCTTTGATTTGAAAAAATTATGTCTTTAACATGTGAGCTGTTGGGATATCTTTGAAGTCTTCGCCGCGGACAGAGGCAGAAGTGGAACGGGGAAATTAATTAAAGGTGCTTTGAATTCAATATAAATCATTGAATCTGAGTGTTTATACAGTGCTTAAAAATGTCCCCATTGTGGGACTAATAAAGGGTTATCTTATATTATCTTCAGTTGGAACGTGTGTTAACTTCAGTTACCACAGAAAAGGTGAAAAGTGTAAAGAAAGATTGTTACATACATATATATATATACATACAAAATGTTTAATCAAAAATATATAAATGTGATTAGTCAATGTCATAGCATCACATACTGTACAGGAACCAATAACTTTATTTATTTATCATATTTATGTTCTAAACTATCTGATGGCTGAATCTGCAATTTTCACATATAAGAACAAATATAATTCCTGAATTGTTTTTGTTCAGTTGATTTGGACCTTGGATTACCCAGTTGATAAATAGTTGTTTTGCTTCCTGTGTGTATACCTCTAGGTGGCAATATTATCACAAGCACAGCAGGAAAAAGGCCCCGCTTCAATTTACACTTGTGATCTGTGTTATTCTCAAAGAAGGGGAGTAGCGTTAACTTGAAAGTTTTCGTCTCAGTGACTCCTCTACTTTCATGAGAATGTATTTCTCTTTTCATCAAAAAAACCAAGGCATCTGCATTTGTACCAAAACAGCAGTCCTTAAAATGATAGTTTCACAGATTTGTACACACATTGTATGCAACACAGAATACAACATGACACTTTAATCTAGCTGAAGTGAGCTGTGGGCATGTGTGTTAGATATTCCAAAAAGCTTGTATGAAAATCTAGCGAATTGAAATCTAATTGGCAGGTCATTGTTTTCATTTATGTCAAATTTATTTATTCATTCATTCCATACCTGTCTGCAGTGTAGAGCAGGTGATATTGGCCTCAGACAGTTACGGTTGGGGTAGCCTGTCCCTGTTTACAAGACTGGATTAACAACCAGGTTTATGAAAATTCAAGTTTTCATAGTTTTTAAGATTTGTTTAATTTATATTGTGTGCTGACACAGTTAGTTGCATATTCCAAAATTACTGTGAAAATAGGGGGCCTGTCGTTCAGGAGATAGTGGATCAGCACTTACCGGAAGGTTGGTGATTCAGTTCTATGTGCCTTCAGACCAAACTCCAAATTGGTCCTGACGAATGTGCTGACAATGTATGAGTGTGGCAGAGAAACTGCTGCACGTAGATGCACTGTACGAATATTTGTGTGAATGGGTGAAGGGGAACACTGTACTGGAAAGCCCAATCTAGAAAAGCACAATATAAATACAGATCATTTACTATTTGATCATATTACCACAAAGGAAATATTGGGCTAAGTAGCATTCTAAACTACAGTCTACAGAGATTAAAGTTGTAGCTTAATTGTCTGTCATTCTAATTTGTAAGAGTATTTTGAAATGTAGGCACTAACTGTGTGATGATATGGACATTTGTAATAATATAATGTAATGTAATTTGAAGATATGCAAGGTGAAATGGCTATATATATATATATAAAATCATGATTAATCACATTACCAATTTTCTCTGTATATTTTTGTCAGAACAAAAAGATTTATGACAAAAGACTGATATGTATATTTAACATGTTTTCTTCTTTTATTCATAAAAAAAAAAATCTCGTTGTTTCTGCAACATTAATATAATCCTAATCCTAAACAGAATTCGGCCTTTTTAGCTACTGTATGGTTGAATAAAACTTTTTTCTTTTTAAATCAGAAATTATTTGGGCTTCTTAGCCATGTTTTTATAGGATGGTTGAAAATGTTTCAATTTTTTATCAAACAACCATTAAGCACACCATGACACAATCTAATGCCTCTAAAGGCCCTCTTAGCTAGTCTTCCTTTAGCCAGTTGGTGAGGCCTACTAACTTGTTCACATTCTTTGACAGTAAAGCTGACCGCTTCTTTTGCACAATGTGTCCTGCGAGTGAGGCTGGTTTGGCGCATTCCACTTGAACGCCCCTCGCATACCAACGCATGCTTCGCGTTGAAGTGGTACTTTAGGCGGGTATTGCTACGGTGAAACGATAACGTCTTCCCGTAGAGTGTGCATTTCACCTTGGTTTTATTGAATGTTCCATCTTTCTTTTATTGGAACACGATCTTCCCATCCAGAACGTCATCAGAATTATCCATGTTGTTTGTTTGTTTGTTTGAATAGTAGCTGCCGTCTGACTGCATTAGAGCGGCGACTAGTGCAGAGTGGGTGGAATTGTGGGTTTATTTGAAGGTACTTCTGCGCATGCAAAATGAATCCTGTAATTTAATCATAACGCTTTAATTCGTTATTTTTCACAGCTCTAATATATTCACATATACATTGTGTATCATAGCAGTTTTAGGGAGGGGATGTTTTTTTATTATTGCTATTATGAGGTAACCTATAGTTGGGAATAGGCAAGTAATAAATTATAGGAAAACATTTCTGACAAATGTTAAATGTGACACAGCACAATCTCTAGTCTACTGTGCTACATATGCCCTTCTACCAAGCTCACTTTCCCTGTCTTTCACCATAAAGGAGTCACTACTTCCTGCTCTGTTGCAGAACATTGGCATTGGACAAAAATTGTGTGCTGCAGAATTGCCCAATATGGATGTGATTTCTTGGAATTGGAAAAAGCATTGGGGGTGGTAGATGTACCAACAGCATGAAGGAGTATAAACCTCCCGCATTGGAATGATTTCTTTCTTTACTCTGACTTCAGTTATAAGAATAATAGGAATGAAATGACTATCTGTGGTCAGTCAGGCAGGAACATCAAATCAGAGACAGTCGACACTGGCTGGAACCAAACTGATTTTTTTATCAAAGGCCAGTATCATCTTTAGCCTAGCACAACTTTAAGTCCTCTGCTCCCCCTCACAAACCGGTGCCGGAGGCTTTCTTCCTCTTTGGTATATATTGGAGGTTTTTGCTTGACAGTGGTTGTAGTCGGGTAAAGACTTCAACTTGGTTCCTTGTTTAAACTCAAACCAAGACAACCGCAGGGATAAAATGTCTGTCATCGCAACTTTTCCGGCTCTGAGGGTCTCAAACACACACACACAAACTCTGCAAACTCAATGTGTTTTCCTTTGAGGAAGTCAAACTCCTGCAGAGCTTCAACAATGTGCTTGACAAGAGGTGGCGGCCCTACGTGTATTTGTGTCTGTGTGTGTAAAATAAAACTTCCTTTTGACTCACACCCCCTACGCCTGCACCTGTTAAGCAGAGTGGAACTGAGAACAGGGCTCCACCACTGCCTCTCTGTCCATAGTTTTGATGCTTGTAGAGCAGTGGGAGTGAAGGGGCTCGCTCCACACCATTAGGCCTGGGTTGGGGTTTGGGGAGGAGGAAGCTCCCTCAACTCTGCCCCTTGTCTCTGTACTAACACCATCCCCCATCACCTTTTAGGACATGTGGGAGCTTGCTATAGGCACCATCCACTGAGCTGTCACCTGCCAACAGGGGGCCCTTAGTCTGAAAAGAAGATTTAAGGAGGCATGAATAGCTTTAAGAGTAGGAGGAGGGGATAAACATCTTCTTTTTTTTTATTGACACAATATTGGACCTGCCAGAAGCAGAATTTATGAAACTTCCAAGTATGATTTGAAGTCCTCCACCCAGTATTTTGTGCATTTAAATTACCAGCTTGATGATCCTATGCTAACATTGGTAAGCTTTGGTGCAGCAGAGTGCTTTTTTGCTTTTGAGCCTTGAGTCTCATCAATCCGCCAAACTGTCCTAATCTCTTATGATGATGGTTATTGGGGCTGTATGCAAACTGAAGGGAAGGTTTCCAGTCACCAGAAAAATCATCCAAATTTTGAATTACCATTGATATTCTTTCATTAGAGTTAGGTCCCACCCTAAGAGTCATACAAATTATTGAAAACTTAGGAAAGCAGCAAATCTGCACATTTAGAAAGTTCCTAAAATGACAAAAATAACTTTTAACTGCATTTAATTAGCACATTAATTCATCGCTAATGGAAACTGCATTATAATTATTTAGTTTTTCTCCATTAATCTTAATAATTCCGCAATACTGAAAGACCTCAGGAAATTAAAGTAAATGCTGATGAAGTTTTCACAATATTCACAAGTTACACTAATAAAATATACAGTAAACTGCAAATTCTAATGAATCGTTAAGGTGAATCAAAAAACATTTTAAGTAATATATATCGAAATAAAACAGTTGATTCTTTAAAATGAGAGAAATATTGTTTTTATTGCAAGACTTCAAAAAAATGATATATGTCTTAATGAATTAATTTTCTAATTCCTCATTGATGGCTTGATTAACTTGTATTTCCATATCAGAAATCTGAACATTGGATAAAATCAGGTTCTAAATATTTTGTCTTTATGGAGATGGAGCAGGGACCCCCTACTATATATATTGTATAAAATTGTGTTTTATATTAAACTTGGCCTAGTGCCATATATAAACATAGCTACCCTGTTATTGTGCATTAAATACTAAGCTATTCAAATATAACACGGGTTCATATATTCATGTTTTTATTTTAAACATACATGTAGAAGAGACAGTGAATCCTCAAACCATTTGTGGATGGCACACATACTCTCACATTAGTGAAATGTCGGACCCTGATGGGTTTCAAACAATTTATCTGACCTTGGACAGATGGAGGTTGTCAGGCAGAGGGTCAAATCAGCCTCTCAATATGTTGGATGCATGTTAATGTGTATTTAAAGACATTTAAATTTGTGGAAAAAAAATTGGTTAGAAAATAAATCAAAAAATATAACAAATTCTCTAATCAACCAAACATTTCGTGACCCCCCTGCAGTACCTCCGCAGACCCCCTGTTGAAGACCTCTGGGATACGGCATAAACTGCCACAATGAAGTGAAATAAACAGCTACTGTGTATCTAGGATCTTTTCTTTCAAACTACTATGTAAGAAAACTAACCCAAGATGTTTGCCTTTTGATTCTGACCTTAAAGAGATGGGCTATTTGAACCATGTTGAGTGTTTACTCTGTGATACCCTCCGTCACTAGCTCCAGCCCTGTTGAACTGGACAGGTGACTGACGACCAGCTTTATATCCTGCAGCAAGAGCTCCGGATAACAAACGCTCAGCCCGAACAGTTTGTTGCACCTTTCTAAAAGCAGCGGTAGACTTTAAGAATTGATAAAGACATTCCACTTTCCTCTAGCAGCCTTTTTATAGTTATTGCCCCATAAATGTGTTGTAATTCATTGTGGAACACATATCCATCGGCTCAGCAAAGGCTCTGTGGATTAAGCACACACATGGTTTATTGCAGTTTAATTGAAGCATTCTTTAAGCTAACATGTATTGTTCCATTACCAAAGATTCTAAAGGTCATGATAAACTGCAGATCATTAACTGGTGAAGAATTAAGTCATGTTTGCTGATTTATAACACTATTCTGCCTGGCTATGGTGGAGTACTTCAGCAAAACGGACACTAATCACACGTTCTGAAATGTGCATGTTTAAAATTAAATTAATATATTAAAACATGCACTACACAATGTACACTGGTAGGGGAGAGCGGGATAATGTGAGACATCGGGTAATGTGAGTGACCCCCCTGTATCTAGGAAACGGAACACATTTGTGGTCATGTGACCATTATGTTTTCAAGCCCCTCCCATTCCCCCCTTGCCATGAAGGAGAAGTTGGTGCTGGTGCTGTGGAAAGGATGTTTTTTCACGAAAATGTGTTTATTGCATGTAAAAGTACATTTTCTTGCTTTGAACTTATCAACTGTTGTGTCAAAACAAATTGATTCAGGTAGAAAAACTTATATCATACATGTTAATGAACTTGCAACGTATAAAACCATGTGATTGATGCTAGCTGAAGATTAGCCTGAATTGCTAAGCAATGTTGTTTTTTCGAAAATGGGGGCTGGGGGTAAAGTGGGACAAATGCTGTGGGGTAAAGTGAGACATGAAGCACAAGTTAAGTTTAGTCTTAAACATATTGTAGTATGTATTATATTACATTACATATGTTTCATTTTTAATATCATAAACATTGTAGAAAAGCCATCATGCCAAGAAACTACACCAGGAAGACAACCTGGGGCCAAACGCCCCTCGCAGAGATGGAGAGTGTAGCCGCTGAGGTCATGCAAGGAAAGAAGTCCTTAAGAAAAGCTGGAAGGGATAGAAATATTGACAAGACAACCCTCAAAAGATTCATAAAGAAAAAAGAGAAAGGGGAGGTAAAATCAGTAGCCTGGGGTGCAGTAGCTGAGGTAAAGAGAATATTCACAGATGAGATGGAGAAGGAGCTGGCCAAACACTTGAAACAACTAGCTGACCAGTTCCATGGCCTTGCTCCAGTTAAGTGCCGTGAACTGGCATTTGAATACGCAGAGAAAAACAATATCCCTGTCCCTGCCAATTGGACAGAGAAACAATGTGCAGGTAAGCTAGGGTGTGCAAGAGATCACATGAATCATAATAATCATAAATGTGCTTAATTGACCAATCCCCAAGATTCTGTTACTAGTCCGATATTAGTTTGGGAATGTGTGGTTGTCAATCTAGCTGTCAGGATTTTAACTATTACAACATGTGTTGTTATGGTAGTTTTAAAGTGGAAAAAGTAAGTGGATCACTTTACCCCCTTGATTTCTCTGGTCTGTCTCACTTTACCCCTAAGCTGGGGTAAAGTGAGACACAAAACCACTTTTTAAAAAACAATCATATTTTCACTGCCCTTTGTCCTGAAGAAATTCTGGTCATTTCCATTGCTAGGAAACATCCTGAATTAATGGCAAATGTGTACATTTTACTGATATATCATTTGAGCTCGCCTAGAGGGGAGCAAATGTAAAACATGTCTCACATTACCCCGCTCTCCCCTACCGTCTGAATTCCACTGTAGGTGTGAAACAATTTAAAACTTTCTACAACAATCTGTTATATCAATATCACCCACACACACAAGCACACAAATAACGTCATATTAAATGTTTTAAAAATGTATTTCTTTGGTTAGGTGTTTTGTAAAGTAATAAGAACATTCCAAGATACTTTTGAGAATAGTTACATTAATTGATCTAAATAAGTTGAAACTTTACCATTAATAATTATAACAGTCATCCCAAAAAATTATTTAAGTGTAAATTTGAGAGTGTAAAAATTATGGGTTGACTCCTGGCCAGTTGGAACATTTACTGACTCCACTACAAATCAAAATATCACATTTATAATACTTAAAACAATAAAAAGGTGGTAACCTCGATGAATTTTAATTTGTATTAAATCAAGTTATTAAGAAATATCGTATTTTTTTTGTTAAATATACAAACACATCCAACCACTTTTTAGATTCAGATTTTAGTGATTCAGTTTAATTTTATATTCAATCAAATTATTCAAAAGCCACACTTTTACTACTAGCCAACTTCTAACCGATCATATTCATTGTCAAGTTCTACAAAAGTGCATATTCAAATTAAGTCAGTTTCAATCTCTACCAGTTAGAGCTATTCACGGGTACCAATAAATGTTGTATTCTTGATGAATATAAGGAAGACAAATTGAAAGTGGAATAAAAGTAATCTTCCTTAAATAAGTTCTGAAAAAGATAACATAAATACTTACTACATCCTACATAAACTTAATATTAAAGAACATTGTGCAAATGTGCCAATAATTTCCCCCAGTCTAACGATGTCCACACACATTATTTAATGTACACTTGAAAGAAACTTTATAATAAATAAAAAAATGGACTTGATTTTTTTAGTTGTACACACTTGAAAAATGTTAGATAAATCTATCTTTCTTCCCTTAAGTAATTATTGTAATTAATTAATACAAATAACACTTTAACAATACAATTTTAGCCTTTCTACGATTACCTGTCACATTTTTGTCTCATCTTTCCATTTACCTCTTTTCTTCCTTCCTGTCTCATCTTCATTCTTCTCCTGATACTCCTCTCTTGCTTCCTTACTTTTTCTCCACAATTACACTTCATGTCCAAACCGACTGTTCTTGCTGTATGGATGATGTATATAGTGTTTTTCATCTTTCCTTCTCTAACTGGAGTCACTGGGAGGTTTCAGTGTTGCGGTGGTTTTCTTCCTTTGTGTATGGGTCAGTAGATGGCGCAAGAGAGCTGCTGTTCATAGAACAGTTCCTGTATTACTGTACAATCACACACAGTGTCATATTATGCACTTATTCATATATACCTTGGAAGCAAGTATACATGGAGGAATGCTTATGAGAACATGAGGTTATAACAGTATCACTGTTTATTACTGAGCCTGTGTGTGTGTATGTGTGTGTCCGACAGCTCTTCACCATATGTTTCTGATGGAGAGACAAAGCTCTCTTCATAATAGTTCATTGTACTTCGGTCCCTTTGAAGCTTAATCCTTGAATCATCCTTTACTGACATACGGACATCCAACAGTCATTTTTTTCATAACATTTTTCAATGGAGTTCTTTCCTTGAAAATGGGTGACCTTAACAGACTTCTTTTCTCTCTCAACAGCTCTTCCTTCCCTCAACCTTTCAATCAGTCAATTCTGAAGTGAAGGAGTTGAAAACAGCCAATGTAAGTCAAATTTATTTCCTTCCTCCAAGTTTTTTCTGGTTCTTAACCTTACCCTTCAACATTCTTCTCTGTATTTACTTTCTTTCTTCCCCTCTTTACATCGATCCTTCGTTTCTTCCATTTCGTTAATCTGTTCCACCTCTTCCATATTCTTTTATTCCCTGAACCCTCTTTTACAAATGATTTTAATTTTACAAATTATTAATGTTCCCTTGTTTTATTATTTCTTTCCTTCCCTGGTCATTTACTATCTACCATTTAATTTTCCTTCTTATTCCTCTACCATCTTTCTTCTATCTACCCCCACCCCCCATTGTTCACATCTTACCCTTTTTTTTACTTGCATCATGCTGCTATCCCATAATCCAAGGCTCCACAGAGGGGTCCAGCTCCCTACCCACCATACTCGCCCTCCTATTGGCAGTATCAAGGCCTATGTGTGTGTTTTTGTGTGTGTGTGCTTGTATGTGAGACACTGCATGAGTGTGAGAGTGAGTGTGTGTGTTTTAATGTTCATGCTTCCAGTGGTGGATAGTGCTGTTGTTTAGTTAAAGCCAATGTTATGAGTACTACCATCTGATATTGTCCTCAGAGGGTTGAGAATACAGTGTGTGCGTGTGTGTTTGTGTGTGTGTGTGTGTATGTCTGTGTGTATCAGAGTAGGGTTAGGTAGCTAAGTGTGTTGGGGTAAAGGCAAAATGCAATCTAGCAGAGTGATGTACATACAATTACAGTAGCAGACGTAATGAGAACTATTTATGCTTAATTATAACAGTGATGCAATTCAAGAATTTTAATTTTAAGCTTAAATTTGAGTTTGAGTTTAATGTGAAGTTGAGAAACGTTTTTCCTCCTGACTATAGGTGCAGAGACAAACAGGGACCACACACAACACATGAAAATATCAACAAAAGCCAATCTGTGACATCCCAGTGTAAAAGCAATTAAAATGATGATTATTTTTCTACAAAAAATACAACATTTAAACTTACAAAATACAAGAAAAACCCATCCATCAATGACCACATAATCTGTGCTAAACATATGCATAAGATAAGATGTACCTTACTGATCCACTGTGGAGGAAATTCCCAAATGTCAAAGTAGCACAAGGAAGTAGAAATCCATGGGGAAAATATAGTAAGAAGAAAAAATGAATAAAAATAGAAATGCTGTACACAATAAAGTACAAATAATAAGACATGTACTAAGCTTTTTCTCCCCAAAGATATACAATGTAAGTATAGGGATCAAAGGTGTGTTATTGTGCAATTCGTCCACTCTTGTATTATACAGTGTACACCATGTGCAGCAGTTCTTTCTTGAAATATGGATCGTAGTGTTTGACTGTGGGTGCTGTGGCGTTGGGCAGCCCAATGACTAATGGCATATGGCTAAGGTCCCAGCTACTAAAGCGACATGGGATGCTTTATTAATGAGTTTAGATGCCGGGTTATCATAGCCAAATTACATAAGCAAAAAAACAGACAAACAAGACACACTGATGAATATTAGGAGAGAGTTATGTCGTTTACTTTGAATGTGATCTTCCAAACACGTAGACTAATGTTGGATGCAAATGCTGCAATTGGTAAGGGTGTATCCAAGTGAGTATTGCTGTGCTTTGTTATACTTTGTTGCTTCAACAATGTGCTTGACAAGGGGTGGCGGCCCTCTCTCTGTGTATATGTGTGTGTGTGTGTGTGTGTGTGCCAGTCACCCCAGGGTGAGGGGATTAAGTGTGAGCCAATGCAGTAAAGGTTAGCGCTTGGTCTCTCACTGAGGCCTCTATCACACACACAAATCTCTGAAAAGACAGAGGGAGAGAGAGGGGGAGAGAGATGACATTATTATGTGCCTACAGCTCTGCTACCCCAGGGATGATTTTTCACAAAGCTCATCAAGTCGCTAAGGAACACACAAATTCTCAAGACAGAGAGTAATTGAACTACACTGAAGATGAAAAATACTGAAGGGGACTTTCCTAAACATAAGCCAGACTTTGGAGTTCACAATTTTTTTTTTCAACTGTGGATTATTAGTTAATTTCTCGTGGCAGACATTTTAGGATATTCTTGATCCTGAGATCTCTCAAAATGGCGGATTGGAGGATTGCAACGAGATGAGCTATTAAGGAGGTATGAGCGTGCGGTTACAGCGTGTGTGTGGGTATTGCTTTGTAAGCTAATTTTGAAACAGTTTCGAGCAGCTGGCATCTTTTTGAAGTCTTGCTGTGAACATCTAGATGAAAAATAAATTGTAATTGAAATTTTATAGGATAGCAGTAACACACGTGATATTTCAGTTAACTTCTTTTTGGCGCTGTGAATTTGTCCACGCTACAATACTTACAACTGCTAATGCTATAACCTGTGCTTTTAATTTTCAGGGTCGTTTTCCGCAATAATAATACAACTTCTGTAACATCTTGTTCATTGGACTCTTACACTTGTTAATGATGCCTTTATTTCTCTAACACACTTCTATGATTTCTGTTTACACTATTGTCCATTTAGCATATCATTTGACATTATTTTTCACAGATTTTGCTCCCAGTCACATTCGTAATAAATTACCATGATTCTGTTATTTAAACTGAAAAACTAAGTTGACAGAACCATGAGTGCAGACATACGGCCACTGATAATTACTTATAAACCACAAATCATGATACACACTGTCACTGACTATCATTGGAAATTCAGCTCTGTGTTGCTATGCACCAACACTTTTACCATACATGCTACTTGTGACTGGTAAGTTTAACCATGACCTACTTTTTCCTACTTTGTTGCATTGCAGTGATGTGGCTAGCCAATCACAGTCGCCACCGTAACAAAGGCCACCTGTGCAGTGAATGACCAAGAATCAAGCCAAGTACAACAGGCTGTCGCTGGAATAATCATTCTATAGCCTAGGCATTGCTAACCTGAACCAAATGCCAGGACCACCACAACACACATACACTGTAGAGTTGTCAATAATGTTTTTAAATTACAGCCGAACAACATTAACATCCAACCTTTAAGTATATGTATGCTTTTTAAATGCCAGTTGGGTCTTCAGTGGGCCAAATCCAAAAAGTTCCAGCATGAGAGAGTTTAGTGCTCTGATAATTATTTGTGTATATCATTTTTAACCTATATTTAACTACGAAGAGTCCCTTTGAGATTAAAAATCTATTTTTCAAGGGAGTCCTGGCCAAGACATCCAGCAACACAAACAAAGAACAAGTTTAACAGGGAAAAAAAACACATACAGAGTTGCAATATAAAAACAAGAATTAAGGTGCGAAACAAATATGCAACATCAGTCAAAAACAACGACATCCCAGTGACTTCCTGGTCTTTTAAAATGGATTTAATAGCATCCAATCAAATCCTGTAGTTTTAAAACGTTTTGTAAAATATGCCAGTCCGATGGGGCTGAGTATCTAAATGCTCTTAATATAGTATTAATATACTTATAATAACACAGATTATGCATTTCTGTGTAAGAGACCAAGTCTTTTGATATGCAGTATCTTACAGTTGCTGTGTATGTGCATGGATGTCAACCTGCACACATATCCTTGACCGCTGTGTAAGTGAGCCAGCAGAGGAGTTTCTTAAAGCCAAGAGGCCACTTGGCTCAACACATTCACTTTCCACTTCATTAGCAGTCACATTACTTTAGATTAGCAGAAAGTGGACATTTACAGGCAATGCTGACGCCTGTAATTAAAATTAATTTAAAAATGACGCAAAGAGAAGTAATTACTCCAAGTGTTAAAGGTTTTCGCCCCGGCAACTTCTCTTATCGTTTTATTGCTCTGTTCTTACCAAAGGAAATAAAAATGCAAAAGAGGGAGTGGACTTAGTGAGGAGAGAAATGAAGCGCTAGCGGACGCTCATTAATGACTTCACCTGATTATTGGGAATGGGAAGTCTCCTGTAAAGGTTGAGTAGTTTACAATGAATTTTTTTTTAATTAAAGCGGATTTGCTCTGATTGAAATGAAATATAAAGGCTCCTTAAATAGCTTATCACAACCTTTGTGATTTGCCAAGCCCCTTCACTGGCTGAAAGGTTTTCTGTGGCAAACAAGGAGGTATTTTTATTTTCTTCTGGAAAAAGCATCTTACATTTGCAAAAACAATATTTATACTTGCTACAGTAACTTAGGACAAGCACGTACACCTGAAAGCAAGAAGGTTCATAATCCGAGATGTTTGTGTTGTAGACACTAGGGACTCAATGCATGCTGGAACACAAAAGAAATAGTAAATAAATGTAAGACGTCTCCTATAAGGATTTAAATTAAGAGTATATCTTGAACTTCATAATATTTCCAGTACTTTTTATTACCTTGTAATATAATATTCATATTACAATTCTCTCAAACAGAGAAACAGAGTTTGAATGGCGTACATGGAGCTAGTATGTAGCTCTAGTAGCTCTAACTTTGGAGCGGGTCAGGGTTTAAGAGCCTTACTCGAGTAGATGTCCAGTTTTAATCTCCCCTTGCAGGCTGACTTAAATGTGCAATAGCAACTTCTGGGAACCATTTTGACTAGGATTTGTTAAGTCATATATGAACATGATTGCAAGTACTTCAATAGAATCAATTTTAAAAGTCTTTAAGTGTAATCAGTAAGGCTGGAAGGGTTTGTAGTGGTGCAGCAAGAACTTCACCATGCAGTGGCAAGTTGTAATTGTGTAAAGAAAAGACGATATCAAAGAACCTTCTGAAGTTGAAACTGACTTTCAAACAGAATGTAGCTGGATGATTGAGAAGATCAGAATTTAACGAGCTCATTGCCAGATGCTGATTTGTTTGTGTCTGTACTAGTATATTGTAAGTGGTATCTTCACTTAATTATTGAAATATTGTGACTTTTATGGAGATGGAAACCTTTGTATTCTACCTGTAGACAGTGTTCTCTATCGTTTGTATACGCATTTTCGGACTAAATTTGTGTGTGGTAACAATGCTGCAGTTAAATTTAGGAATTCTCGCCAGGGTTATAAGGTCAGGCTGGCAACACTTTTGCTATTATGGCCACACCCCTAGGAAATACTAAAACAACCCACGCCTTACTTTGTCTCTCCCCTCGATGACTTTTGTGCCCATTTGTTCCTTCTGAACAACAATAAATTTCATTTAAATGTATTTAGAGACTGACATTCCTCCAACACTCACCCACACACACACCCACCCACACACACACACACATACAAATATACCCCTCCAGGTTCTGCTGGTTCTGCTGGAGTGATGTTAAAATAAGACAATCAGATTTGTTTTGGTGGACCTTTATGTTGTGGCACCAAGCAGTAAATTGTACATGACAAAAAATCTGTTCAGAGCCTGTACATTTTTAAGACAAGCCACTCAACTCTCTAGTGTGTGCCCCATCCTTACCGGAATAAGCACCGTGATATGCACTTACTCTATGTGTGTGTGTGTGTTTGAGTGTGTATGTGTGTTTGTATGACATATTGCAGTAGGATCAGTGAACTTCGGACAGCAGGATTTGGATGAGGCGTTTGTCCCACCAACACACACACCCACACACACACACACGCACACACACCCACACCCACCCACACCCACACCCACACAGAGAGAGAGAGAGAGAGCGGTCTGCTCTGTGTAGATAAGCAATGGAGTTGAGTAGTCACTGAAGTATACTTTTACCAAAAAGAGAGAAAGAGATTGATATGTACATACATATTTACCCTGAGAGAAGAGGGAGAGGGCAGGGGAGAAAAAGGAAAATAAGAGAGCGAGAAGGGTGCATATAATGTTATCTTTGAGTGAATATTTACTTCTCAGTGAGAAATATTTGCCTGCAGTGTGACAGCACACACACGACACTCAAGTACTGCCAGGAGCTGCCTGTGTGTCTACAGTTGATTTTCAGTTGATTTTACAATCTCTTATTAATCAAAGTATTTTTGATCATGGTGTCAGTCCTAATCTAATGTAGAGACCTGGTGGGATTTCAAAATGCAGTCTGAAAACATTAGTAAAATCTTGTTTTTCTCAAGAAATGGATCAAACAAGGAGTGAGGTCTTTGTAGATGAAGCAGGTGAACCACAGGCAAAAATCTACTTTTGGCGAGAGCAGTTTAAACAGTGACCACCATTTCACATGAATTGAGATACCTGACTAAAGAGGCTGCTAACTGAGACTGTCATTTATTAGCCTTCAAAGAAAACATCGGAATTCTTTGAGATAACCCTCACGCCAAGCTGACATTCACTCTGTTGAATCTGAACCGAAATATATTGCTTCCCCATTGCACCAAGCAATTTAAAAAATATTTACCAGCTGGTATTGATTTAACCGTGTGTGTGTGACCTTGGTAAAATGATGCCCTGGAGACACCTTTAGTGGAGAGAATTACCACAGAGGTGGTTTAGAATACTTTGGCAAACATATCTGTCTGAGTGTCTGCGTGTCAAGAGGCAGGTTTTGCCATAATGATAGCATCATAACTGTGCAATATAGAGTCACAAAAGTTTAAAGGCGTTTCGTTGAGGTCAGAATGAAGACCAAGTTTGGAGATGAGTTTGGTACAACCCATGAAGACTTAGTACTGATGTGAATTTCACAGTTGCACGTCAGCCATGGCCATTGGTTCTTCTTGCTCTGGCCACAGTGCTCTGAAAATCCTTGCATGCCCTACAGCCAGGATGACCTTTGTGTTCCAGCTACTGTAGGGCTGTGTGCAGTGTTCTTTGCCCCATTGCTGTTTTCTCTCTCTCTTTCACTCTCTCAAGGCATCAGTGGCCCATAAAAACATCAATGTAGATTTCACGTGCCTCTGCAGGCAAGCATAATTAAGCACAAACTTGATAGTAAGCACAGCCTCGTTAGGGTATACACAATGTGCAAGCACAAATGCATTTTCAGGGAGTTACAGAGTTTACAGAGCATCCTGCTTGGTGCCATGTGGAGGTGTAGGCATAAATAATAATTTGTACAAAAGTTTTTGGGGCATCTTTTCACATGAAAAAGTGACATCAAATCCTTTGTGTCAAAAGAAGTAGTAGAAAATGTGCAAATTACAACTTCATCTTAAATCAGCAAAAATTGTACTTAGATCTTGGGCAGCTGTGGCTGAGAGGTAAAGGTGTGGTCTTCCAACAAGAACAACACGTCCATCCTAGTCTTCACCCTTTTGATATATTGAAGTGTCCTCGGGCAAGATGCTGAACCCTGAACGGCCCCCCATAGAATAACAAAGTGCTGCTAATAGATGCACTGTATGAATGGGTGAATGTAAAACTGTACTGTAAAGCGCTTTGAGTGGTCATCAAGACCAGAAAAGCGCTATATAAATACAAAACCATTTACCATTTACAGCGAGTAGGTTAGTGTAAACACTGACTGAAACCAATTGAGTCTAGTAATGAAATGAATGCAACACTAAGGCTATCATTATTATTGTCAACATGAATATTAAAGTCACCGACAATAATAACTTTATCTGTGATATAAAGTAAAGTGTTGTTATACTTAAACTGGATGGCCAGCCTGGGTATTATGTCTTTCACACCCGGACTTCTTTCACGGCTCCTTTTTCTTTTTATCTGCCTGCTTCACATTATTCTCTATCTCTATCTGTGTTTTTTGCCTTCCTCTCACTCTGTCTTCATGGCTCCTTTTATTGGTGACTATTTTTCTTTCTACAGTCCTTCATCCATCCCTATTTGCTGCACTCTTGTCGCAGCTGAATGACTGATTACAATGGAGGACAAAGGTGACTGTTCTTCATATCAACATCACTTACATTCATTCAAGTCAGCACCACCCAAGGTTACTTTTTCTTTTCCATTGTCTCTTCATTCTCCTCATAAGCCTTTTTCAAGTATCTGAAACTGCAGATTTTCTTGCACTTTTCCTTAATTCAAGGCCAAGGCCGATTGTTTTTGTACATTGGTGAAACCAGCTTTAACACAAGACAAATATTGATGTCGAGGACCTGGAATTTATAACAAATACATTTAAAATAATCTCATTCACTCATCTAATAAATCCATCTTCAGTCATCTGATCACATGTAGACAGCTCTCAGTACAAAAGTTCACACCTGTGATTGGAATGTGTATTCACAAGTGTCTCCAGTAATATACTGGTGATCAGACCTCACTTCAACCAAACACAGACCAAATTATGTATATTTTAACCATGAAGACTACAGATGGATTTGGTGTTGATGTGTTTGTGTGTCAGAATGATGCACTGTCCACAGCTCTGCAGTGATAGAAGGTTTTACCGTTTTTACAATTAACACAAAAAGACAATTCATATATTTTGGTGAGTGGTAATATTGTGGTGGTGGCTACAAATATCAATGTATGGGAAACAGTGAGAAGTATAAGACATTTTTAATGAGAGGTCAGAAGAGAAAGGTCAGATTGTTTGAAGGTGACAGAAAAGCTACATTATGTTAGATAACCAATCTCTACAATCCTGTGGAGCAGAGAGACATCTCATCCAAGAACAGAAATCTGATGCTGCAGTCGACACAGACTCACCAACACTTGACAATCAAAGATTTATAGAGAAAACCACATTGCATGATGGGAGTCCCCCAGAGGTCTAGGCCTTTACGCTTTATCAAAAGCGAATGTTTTAAGTTTAACCTTCACTGTAGAGATGCAGTCTGCCAAACCCAGAGTGGGGGCTGCTTCCACAGGAGAGGAGCCGGGTAGCTGAAGGCTGTACTTTCCATTCTACTCTTACAGACTTTAGGAACCATAAGTGAGCCTGTATTTAGGGAGCAACGTGATCTATTGGGATAATACATTGCTGTGAGCTCTTTAATCTATTATTGGCTTTGTATGTGAGCAGCAGGTTTCTCAATTCTATTCTGAATTTGCAGAGAGGAAAGACAGGAGTAATGTGCTGCAGCATTTTGGATCATCCTTTTGACACAGGATGTCTCATGATATTATGCAATATCATATGAAATCAAAAGCAAAAGGTGGAGCTACTGCTTGTCTATGAAAACAAATTGTTGGGATTATTCATGTCCCAGCAGCAGCCATCCAGGCCAAAATGTTGAAACTAGCAACTTGCACTAGTCCTTCATTAAAGCAATGAGGGCAAGTACATAACATAACATCTCTGTGGAATATTTAAAACATCCTCAGAAACCATTTTGAATATGAAAATATTCAAAAATCCCAGCTTGTCTGATCAGCTAATTAATTATACACTGTTCCTTATATCTAACAGAACAATATTTTTCTTTCCAATAATATTTTTTCAGTTCTGGAAAAAATAAAGACAAATCTTTGGGCTGCAAACTAAATCTTTGACAATTGTCTTTGCTGAATCTCTAAAAAGTTAAAAATGCTGAGGAATCATTAATGTGGTTTCAAAACCTGACTTTGCAATTCATTGAAAAGCACCAGCCAGCTAACACAATGGTTTACATTGATTTACGAGAGAGGAGAATTGGGAACACACGTAGCTAACTATTCACAGACAGTTATTTTGGCAATCACATGTGCTCTCTTAGGGTAAAATCTGAACAATTGTAACATTTATTACAATAGGTATTTAGAATCTTCTTATTTCTTATCTTTAGGTTTTGTCATGTTAGGTAATTTAAGCATATATGTCATTATGAAATCTTAGACAAAAGTATTTTTCATCCAAATTGTACCTACATTCCCTCTTTCCCCCTCCTATGAAAATGGCTGATCTTTGTGATGAAATCAGAATCAGAGAAATACAAAATAAGAATTTAGGAGGCAAAATACAGCGTTCAAAAAGAAATTCAATTTTATTGTATTTTACAACTAATGTAAAGTAGGTGTAAATATTGTGACAGGCTTATTATTGCATGATGATCGTTGTGGCTGTTTGTCTCTGACTTACCAGAAAAATCACATTTCATTACATAAAAAAATTAGGGCTGTGAAATGATTAAAATTTTTAATCAAATTAATCACAGGTTTCTATGGATTAATCATGATTAATCACATTACCGATTTTTTCGGAATATTTTTGTGAAAACAAGATTTATGACATTTAACTTTTCTTTTGTGCTGCAACTCAGCAGTTCTTCAGCAGTTATCATTGCTTTTCCATATGGAACATTAATATAATCTTCATCCTAAACAGAATTCGGGTTCCTTAGCCATTGTGTGGTTGAATAAAACTTTTTTTTTTAAATTAAACAGAAATTATTTGAGCTTCTTAGCCATAGGATGGTTGACATTTTTTATATTTTTTGTCACACAACCATTAACCACACCATGATACAATCTAATGCCTCTAAAGGCCCTCTTAGCTACTCGGTCTTTAGCCAGTTGGTGAGGCAAACTAACTTGTTCAAATTCTCTGACAGTAAAGCTGACCGCTTCTTTTGCACAATGTGTCCGGCGAGTGAGTCTGGTTTGGCGCATTCCACTTGAACGCCCCTCGCCAACCAACACATGCTTCGAGTTGCGGTGGTTAGGCGGGTATTGCTACGGTGAAACGATAACGTCTTCTCGCAGAGTGTGCATATCACCTTGGTTTTACTGAATGTTCGATCTTTGTTTTTTTGGAACACGGTCTTCCCGTCCAGAAGGTCTTCAGGTTCATCAGAATTATCCATGTTGTTTGTTTGTTTGAATGGCAGCTGCCGTCTGACTGCATTAGAGCGGCAACTAGTGCAGAGGCGGCGGAATTGGAAGGTCCTTCTGCGCATGCGTTAAATGCGTTAAAAAAAAACAACGAATTAATCCTGTAATTTAATCATAACGCGTTAACGCGTTATTTTTCACAGCTCTAAAAAAAATACATCAACTCTGCAAGATGATGTGCAGCCTTTTGTGCCAAGGGTTTTCATGAAAAGTCTTTATGCTCTGATGACATGTATAATTTTGACTGGTCAAGGCCCCCAGCTTCCATTTGGGCAGGTAGAGCTACAGTATAGGCAGCGGAAGTAAAATAAATCAATGATTCAACATAACAATGCAATTTTTTCTTCTATGACTGTCAAGTAGTCTAAAATGATTGTGTGTTTAGACATTTTTAACTTTCCAGAGAAACTGCTAAAATGATGGAGGGCTCTGAAGGAGAATCAACTATGTTCTCAACATGTCAGTTTAAGCTCGGTAAAATTTTATTGGCGTGGACAGTAAAAGCTTTCCATTAACTTAACAGCTAATACAGTGAGTTTTGTCAATTATCATTACAAATAAACTCAGACTTGATGATGATATATTTTCAATGCAAAATCAATATGCTTTAAAATAGAAAATCATGAAGGAAAATTGCTGACATTTTGAATGTAGATATAAAATATGACCATTTTACTCTGGGGAGGATTAGTAGCCCAATACTACAGCTGATAATATCTGTGCAAAATCAAAGAGGTGCCTAATGAAATGAAGGTGCAGAAGATGTCTATCATCACACCTAAAAAAACATCTGCACTCAGCCATGAATTTAGGGCCAATATAATTACCCTGAAACACCAAAGTAGAAACGTTTACTTCCTTCCTCCAGGAGCTGCTGTAATGACTACATGATATTGTAATTAAAGATGATTCAAGATTAGGAGTTTCGGTAATTGTACCTTGAACCAAACTAATGGAGCAATCAGAGAAAAGTTTAAGTTTTTTTAACCTTCTGCACTATTTGAGCACAGAGTCATTTCATTTTGGTCTGGTTTTTGCTTTAAACTATTATTTTCTACATGTTCTCTAAAAGTCAAGACAGAGACTGCCAGAAATAATTGGTGTTTTTAGAGGTGAAATTCAACGAGTTCTTCATGCAAGTCTTCACTTCTGCAAATACTCAATTGAAAAAATGGATCATCTTCAAGTAGGTTGTTTACTTATTATTTCAAAAAAGTTTGACATATATGCTCACACACACACATGCATGCAAAGACACGCACACACATCAATGCACATTAATGCATCAATGCACAAACGCCTTCTTTTGCTATATTTTTACTTTTTTTACTATATTTAATGCTAGAATGGCTAAATGAACGATGTCAGCCAAACAGTCAAAATCATATATAGTTATTCTCTCTCTCTCACTCCCTTTGTCAAAAGCACACAGACACAGACAGACAGACAGACAGATAGACAGACAGACAGACACACACACACACAATTACTTCATGTTCGGTGTGAGGGGATTAGTCGTTGTTCAGTTTAACATAAAGCTCCATGACAGGCTACTGAAGACTTAATGTCAGGGCCTGGCCTATTAAACTGTACCGACAACACAAATGCATATCCGCATGCACACACACAGAGTTAGGTAAGGAGGCACGGACACAAAGACATAAATACCTGATTCATGATATATAAAGCATTGTCTCAAACACATGCATTTCCACACAGACAGACACACAAGGATTGTCAGATTTATTAGGTTACTGACATTATGGCACTTTTTCTCGTCTTGATGACCACCCAAAGCCTTTACAGTGCAGTTTTCAGTGCCTGTGTTGTCAAATTGATCACGATTTTTTCTCCATTTGAGTGTTTTATCTATATATATATATATATACATGTGTTTTATTAAATTGTAGCCATTGAGCTGTTCAGGAAACCATAGATTTATCCTGCAAAAACATTATAACTGGCTCAGTTCACAGTGGTGGCTGATCAATAAGTGCAAGCACACATTCTTGGCAGTTTATGTATTACTATGAGCTTTCTACATTTTACCTATTTATTAAGAATTACAATGACATAATTGCAGCAGTGACACAGTGATATTGATGTTATTCAGAATTCACATCGCTTAGAGCATTACATCTCTCCCCTTGAACATACCACTAATTTAGTTGGGAGGCAGTGACTGAACTCCCAACATAACTGTCAACAACCAAAGATATAAAACAGCAGGAATAAATTCTTCCAGAACTTCATATAATAACCATAATTATGGATATAATTTCTTACATGATCACAGTGGGACAATGGAAATCTATAACAATAGGTAAAGGAGGAATTAAGGCTGGGGCTCTGAAAAAAACCTTGGTGAAACTAATAAATAAGTTTCCAATTACTTCTGTTAAGTTTGTAGTTTTAATACCTCAATTTAAGTACAATTAATTCTGGTTCTACTTACTCATTCTACTTACAGGTAGTCAAGGGGACTTTTGCGGCATGATATCGCACTTCCCTTCATTCTTAATTAATTTTAAAAATGTAATTGTCATATCTAAAAATGTATTGTGGTGATCAGTTCAATATATCTTATTTATTCAGTGGGGGTTACTGATGTCACTGTCCCTACAGTGGAGCTGTACACGTCCATGAAACAACACAATGTCAATTGCATTTTGTTCAAAGTAATAAGGCCACTGCATTGTGGAGTTGAAAACATTGGCACACAAGGTAATATTTAACAGTTAACATTTTCTGAATATTAAATATTGTATAATGATTAACTAAAACAGAACAAAAACATACTATACACATGTAAAGCCCTAACTTTACATTTATTATATTTACTGTCACATCATATACAATATTAGCACTTCAGAGATCTTCATTCACACAATTTTCGACCCAAGTTCACAACTTAATTCAGATATAAAGTACGTAAAAAACGGTGCACATTCTCTTGTCAAGTTTATTTTAATAGATCCTAACATTTACGTGAGAAGTGGTGTGCGCACAAAATGGGGTCTGAAAGATGCGTACGCAATGGTTTTAAATGAGGCCCTAGTTCTAGCCTTTATAACACATTTTGGTTTTGTGGGCCAGGAAACTCACAGACCAATTGCATTGCAATTAAATCTTTGTATTCCAATGAGCATTCCAGCAGTCGGTGAGCGAGACACACAAAGCAGAGACAGACCCGGGTAGGAGAGAAAGAATAGACAGCTAGAAGTGAGAAGAGTATCTTTACATGATGTGTTTGAAAAGAAAAAGTAGGCAGCTTTTGAAAGACATTTCTTAACTATTCTATATTCTACACTCTAACCTGTGGAGTGTTTTTAATTTAATTTGGTAATAATAATAATTTGTTGGTCAAAGCAATTAAAGGCATAAACATAAAATGTTTGTCTTTGTTAACTTATGAATATAATATTCAACAAACAAGGAGAATAAGGTTAGTAACATGTCAATATTTAATGTGTTTTTATTGTTAAAGGTCAGATTTGTTTAACAGTAATTGAAATACTTTTAATTTACAAACCTTGCTTTGGCAATGTAATTTCCTGATCTTTATTTAATCACGATGTTAGGTTGTGTTCTGCACTGCTTCAGATTACTCTCATTTTTCTCTAGTTTCCCTAATTTAGTAATTGAGACCAAATTAACTTTTAAATGTTTTGAGTGGCAAAGGTATTTATGAAATATAAAACTACTCTGGTACTAAGATATAAATAGAATGTATTCTGCAGATGTGAAATAAATAAATGTACTAAAATCCATACCAGTATTTGAAGAGATACTGCACAAACATGTGACGCGTATTTTATAGATTTTCTTAGATGCTGATCTTTTGTTTTAGGATATGTCAGATTTCAAAATAGCAGTTTAAATAAATTGTATCCAGACAGAGAGAATCTTTCCACATTCAATCTGCCAGAGTTCACGAAGCATCCTTTGTTGTATTTAGAAAACTTTGCCTTGTATGGTCTTTTCTCCACAAGCGGTGACACTAATTCAGTGAGCCTCTCCTCCACGTAGGATGATGAATGTTGGCCAAGTTGCCCCAGTGCTCTCCTGTATAACCAGCCTCCCTGCCTCTCCAGACACTTCTCTATAAATGCCGACCCACTGGGCTAATTTAATAAAAACCTTTTCTATGTTACCACGGAGACACACCAGGTAATTAAACCCACAGGCTAGCCTGCACGCACATGTTATTATGGGATATAAAATTGATCTAAGTGTGCCTAGGGGTTGCCACAGGAGACGGATGGCCACCACCAAGTCTTGTCTCTTGTGGCTGTGGAAACGGAAGGTAAACGAGCACATTAACAAGGCGTCCGCTAACAGTACCCTCTACACACACAAACACACTATTGAAAGGACAGTTTAGCTAATTTATTCTGTAATCGAATAATGAGACTAACAGGAGACAAGACTCCTTCCTGTCTCTAACACCTGTTCAAACAGCATCCACTTCATTTCAATCCACAAGTCAACACAGTCACTCAATTGATGGGCCTTTTAGATGATGAGAAAGATTGAAGTAATAGAAAAGAGCAATAAAGAATGAGGGAGGGGAAAAACATGCTGCACATTTAAAGCCTTCATTTAAAACCCTGGTGTGTTTTTAAGCGGTTTCATTATTACGACAAGGTGGAGGGGGCCAGTGAGGATATGTGTGTGTTATTTCATTATTAGAAGGGGAGAAGGGAGCGGAGTCAAGAGCAGGAATTGTCCCAAGACTTTAAATTGGATTGCTAAAGCACTTTCTTAATTGAGTTCTGTTTTCTTGCTAATATAAAAGTGTACATCTTTATGTTGTGTTGTACTAAAACACACACACACACACACACACACAAATGGGCTCACACCTAAATTGAACCCAGGGGGTCAGAGGTAGGAGGAGGAGATGAGATTTGATGATGCCGGACGCTTCAGTAAAAATTCAATTTAGACAGCCTTAGATTGACTGGTTAATTTCTAACAGCTTACCTATAATAGCCTTTCTTACGCCTTAATTAAGTTTTCACACACATTTGTCTGGTGGTCAGAGCCCATACACACGCACACCCATCTTTGTCTCTCTGTGCCTGCGTGCGCACATCACGTACACACACACAAATTAATAAAGAAGGTAAAGGGGCCTTGCGGAGCAGCACCTGAAAACACAAATACAGTCATCCATTGGATTCCTAAGATATTGGGGCCACAGAACATATGCTGGTCTGTCATGACAAGCCAGGACTGCTCAGGAAGTTTCAATCCGAATGTACTTTTGTTCCCTGCTAGAAAGTGACCACAGACAAAATGCTGACACTGAGAGTTAACTTGCACTTCTCCTACCTGTAGGCGAAACAAGGAGACATACATCTGCCACAGTTTGCTTGAACATGTAATCCAATCTTGTAATGTGGTTTGTGTGGTTGCAATATAGTTTCTTTGCTCCACTGAATAGATCAGAGTATCCAGCGTGTCTATGCAGCTGGTTAAAAATAATGTCTGAAAGTAAAATAGACTTAAATGAATTCCAATTGCTTTTACTGAAAGAGTTTGCGGTGCCTATTTAGAATCTGTTGTCAAGGTGTATTAACTTTGTATCACCACTTTACACTTAAGTATATGGATAGAGTGGATTTAATGTCTAGCTCTTTTTGTTCCCGGCACATCTGCACAGACCAAGTGACTTGTTTCTCTACATTTCTGACAACCAAATGTAATTTAAGAATGTGATGTTCCGTCACTTTGATTCTGTAATGCTCATCAGGTTTTTATCTAGCATGTGAATGCTCTCTGCTGACTCTGCCATAGCTGATGGCTGTTACACAAATGCTGAGAAAAGCTGAACTTCACATGAAATCCTTGATTTAAATTTTTCTACAGATATATCAGTCAGTTTCCATTCCTAAGTTTAGAGCCTCGCCAAAAAGTCAAAACCTAATGTTCTACAACTTCTAATTATCAAGCACTTTGTCACGGGATTATAGTTCATTTGATTGACGCAAAAAGCTAAAATGTGGCATTATGAATAATATACTTACCATCAGGATATGGTTAATTTGTCGCCAAGGGAAAATCTGTTCGGGTATCAGTGCTACATTTTTCAATAAATTATCAAATTAACAGCACTGAGCAACAAGACAGGCAATAAACCCCCACATAACATTAAAAAGAACACTCAAAAAGTCCCACCTGTCATGGGGGAGATTAAGAATGAAACAGCATACCTTTCAAAATGTTTTTTTAATTGTTTACTTAAATATACAAAATATGATGCTATTTCGAAACAACATAAAAAACTAATGGAAATGTCTTCATTATGTTAGCAATAGCTGCTTAATGCTTCAGTGTCCACACTCCCTGACCAAAGCAGTAATCCTCTCTTCACTCTGCACTACCAAAAGCTTCAAACACATTATACAAAACTAAGTACACGTTTGTATGTAAGATATACACATTTAAAAACTAACAAGTTAATTTTTAAATCAAGGTCAAGGTTATAAAAACATCAATGACCACAACAGCCTGCTCAGTTGTGGCCTGGGTTGTGTCTAATGCAACTTGGATCTACATGGTGGGGAAGTTTCTTAACAATAAGAAACTAGACTGTAACATTTCATATAGATGGAGAAAGAACAAGCACATCAGTTTAAAAAAGACAATACGTGCTTCTGATTGAAGTAAAGTCGGTTTACCTGTGACCATTTTAAAGTAGTGATTACACATTTGGGACTACATTTTATTGCTTACAATGAAGAAATTGTATTCAAAGAACACCTAAGGCTAATGATAAACAAATCGCTGTTAAATTACTAATATACTTCAAATAACTAATTACTGTTACATCTGAAGTTGAGATTCCCAAAACAGTTCTATATTTACAGTTTTTCTCGATAGCTTAAGCACGATTTCTAAAACAGGGCTCGGTGTTTCACAACCACACCCCCAAAGAGCAGAATACCTCAGATCCTTTGCAAAATGAAACACTCTTTTAAAAACTATACACTAATTAATCAAAACCATATTTTGTAACCATATGAAACACACAGGTTTCATATGACTTAATTCAGTTTGAACCAGTGACACACTCCTGTTGCTAACCTAAAACACTTCTAGGAATTCTACTTCTCAGTGGTTGGAGTATTGTAAGTGAAGTACACAGAAAGTGCAAATATATAATAAATTCACCAAACACTACACAAGATCAATGCTGCAGACTGATGAAAATATACCTGAATCAGTCGACATTGATAATCAAAACATTTTCCAGTTGTCATGCTACTACAGTTGTGTACATAACACTGCAAGCTCAGCAAATATCAGACAAACAGAACATTTTGTATCCAGTACAGGTTTCAATGAGGGGTACCTAAGCCTGGCGCCAGAGATCGTAAACCCTCCACCGCCAGTCCGAGAAAAACTCTTTGATTGGGTTTAGAAACGGAGAATATGGTGGAAGGTACATTACTGTAAACTGTGGATGGTGTTGAAACCAGTTCTGGACCAGAGCAGAGCGGTGGAATGACACATTGTCCCAGATGACAATGTATTGCATTTGGTGCATGTGGTTTACTGCTGTGACGATATTGTGCAATCGGCACAAAAATGTGAGAATGTGAGGTGTGTTGTAAGGGCCCATATTGGCGTGACGGAGGAGGACCCCATTCTGTGTAATGGCCATTTCTCCTTTTGTAAAAAATCTCAGTGTAGGCCTACTTTTTTCATAGTCAAACATAAAACAGGACACAAATATGCAGCAAAAAAAGGTTGATTTCCGTACACACAGAGAATAGTACAGTACTGTAAACCGGCCTGCTCAACCCCCCACTCCTCCCCCTTCACAAAAATGAATTAGGAATCACCTCTTCCTCCTCTACCTCCTTCTCCTCCTCCTCCTCTCACTCTTACCCCTCTCCTTCTCTGGTTATCGATATCTTCCAAGTTCTCCATTGTTTATCAAACAAAACAGAGGCTCAAGGCACTTTTATGCTGCAGTCCTGATTGCAAATTGCTCAACAGACCTGAATGTTTAGAGATTTGAGTATTTGTGTGTTGTAGGTTGATGCTTTGAGATTTTACTTGAGAAGTGTGTGCAACAACGGAATATTGTGTGTAGTGTTTTGACAACAAGGTGATGTGTAATTGACATCAGAGTGTAAAGAAGTAAAGTCAGAGTCTTATGCAGATAATGGAGTGTGAATTAGTGCCAAATTGGGTCGAGCGATTGGTACATGAAGTGAAGGCTGTGCAAATTGTGCTGAATTTTCGCTTTTTGTGTGTTAACAACTGAGACAAACTGTAAACCTGATTGGTGTGTCTACAATTAAGCAATCATGTGTTTGCGCACCTGATGGATGTGTTGAACTAATTGGCTCATAGGGGTGGTCATTTGACAGTGCTTTGGAATTGCAAGGAAGTGACATCTTGATATACTTCTGTGTCTAATGTATACAAGTGTGTTTAATGTTTTGCAGATCATTGTGTGTATTGTTTGGCAAAAAGTGTGAGGCTGACATTGTGCTTATAGTGGTGCAGATCTGGGCCCAGTGTTAATTTCGTTGACGAAGACGATGACGAAATATATTCGTTAACGACCTTTTTTCCATGACGAAGACGAGACGAAGACGTAACGAAAACGAATCTTTGAAAATAAAAACTATGACGAAATCTATTTTAATTTTCGTTGACGAGACGAGACGAGACGAAAATGTTGGTGGTTGACTAAGTCACAATCATTTTTAAAACATCATCGTATGAGGCCGTCATGAAGTATCAGGAGCGAGTGAGTGTGTCTGTGTGTGTCTGTGTATGTGTGTGTGTGCGCCCCAGATAGCGCTCCGGTCCGTAGCTCCGCCTCCCGCCTCGCGCACTCGCTCAGAGAGACACAGTGAAAGCAGAGCGCGTTCTCGTGGAGCAGCCTCTCAGTGACCGACTGCTTCTTAACTATGGAAACAGTGAAAACCAGAGTTTCTCTGGTCTCAGCTGCTCAGAGATCAGCGCAGCAGCTTCTTGATCAGAGCAGAAGCTGCAGGTGGTTTGAACCGAGCTGCAGTTTCTGTGTTCGCCTCCAGTCTGACCTGCTCTCCCTTTTTGTTTTCACATTTAAAATTAAATATATATTTTTAAGCTATTAGGCTCCAGCTATATGTTTTTATAGAAAAGGAGTTTAATGTGGCTATTAAATGTGACTAAAACTAGACTAAAATGGAATTAGTTTTCGTCGACTAAAACTAGACTAAAATGTAATTTGTTTTCGTCGACTAAAACTAGACTAAAATGGAATTTGTTTTCGTCGACTAAACTAGACTAAAACTAAGAAGGATTAAAATGACTAAAAGGTGACTAAAACTAATATGCATTTTCGTCAAAAGACTAAGACTAAGACTAAATCAAAAATAGCTGCCAAAATTAACACTGTCTGGGCCAATGTTTTGCTCGTTGAGTGTAAGGTTTGGATAATTGTGTAATACTTTTGATTTTAGTGTTATACAATCAAAAAACTATCAACAGTTTGTGTATTTGGGTCAGGTCAAGATATAATCTTTCAATACTGATATGTCTGATTATTAAGCACATGGTCACAGTGCTATACTTCTTCTGATTTACCCCAAATGCTAAAATATGGCAGAATGAGAATTTACTCAACATCAGGATATAGTTTTTTTGTGTGTGTGTGTGTGTGTGTGTGTGTGTGTGTGTGTGTGTGTGTGTGTGCACGCATTGTCCATTGTTTTCATTGAACAGTGAGATGTGAGAAAAGTCCCATCCTCTGTACTGAGATACAGCTGGAGGACAGGAGATGTGTGTGTCTGTGTGTGTGTGTATTTGCACACCCTCTCTGCACTTCAACGATACATCAACAGCCTTGACCGAGTCAATTTGCTCTGCTCTCCCGACAATTTATCTGTTCCATTTTGACATGCAGGTAATTCACTCTGACAACTCTTGGAGTTGTCAGACACTTGCACTCCCAGTGTTTGTGTGCTTACATGTGTAACCTAGTGTGTTTCTGTCAAAGCAGTGTTGTGTGATGAATCTAATGGACCATGCAAGTTATTTATACGCTTCACAGTGTGCAACTGAAACATATAAATGGACTTGTTTTTGATTTTCAACCAGCAAGCCCCGCTGCCAGCCGCTCATTGCCTTGATTAAGGCTGTCATGTCTACTGGTTGACTGATTAACACTGTCACCAGACCTCAGATCTCAGCACCCTTCTACACTCTGAGTAAAATATGCCGCCTCACACCATCACAGGTGATTAGCATGAAGCAACCACATAATGGTGCCATCAAGCGCCTTTTCTCCTGCTGAATAGGAATGATTTCAGAGGATCTTATTTTTCAGATTTTAAACCTTTGCTTCTTGTGTGTTCATGCAGCCTACTATGTTAACTTTACTTTTCTGCGCTGTGTACTTCAATTACTTTTGTTATATAGAGAACATATGTTTTACAGATTAAAGGTTTTTTAACATGCATGAAAGTCAGGGGCACTACAACCTCTGTTGTTTTCTATACAAATTCTCACACCAGCGGCATCTAAACATGCGCGTATGGGCATGTCAGCACATCAGGATATTATACTGTGTTATTTCTCCTGCATCACACACATCATTGCTTTAGAAAATCAGCCATTTTGCCACATGCGTTCCTGAACACTGCCAATTGAAGACAATCTCACTCCCAAGTCGTCATATGAATGCTTGATGGGAACCCTTGGTGCAATTTTTTTTATCCCACTGTGTTCTCATTTAGTGTCATTTTTCATTTGCAGGCTGGTCAGACTGTGTTCTTTGCTGAAATTGAAATTGAAAACGAGTCAAGCAGAGTCCTTCCTGTATGTATTTTTTATCCAGACTGTAACATTGCGCTGCTTTTATGCATTATTGTAATTGTAGGACCTGGTCTCTCATTGGAGGCTGATTTAATGTAGTGGCTTTGCCTCAGTCTTTAAACAACCCAACACATCCATTCACTCGCAGTTCACTGAGATCAAAGAAGTTCCACTACACTGACACTTCTCTTATCTGAAAATATATTTTATAACGTGGCAGTGATACTCCCAGTGCAAGTACTCACGTGATCTCGCGCACCACTTCAGTATAATTCTGACAACCGTTATGTCCTTGACTTCATTGTAGCTTCACACTATAAGTGTGTATACGTATGAGACCCTGCGTTTTCCAGATAAAAGATGATGGTGCTGACCCTTTGTTTCCAGAGGATACACTAATGTAACAGTAAATGTGCTTACATGCATGTAAATCAACAGTCACACAGAGAAACAAGGTTAATGTGGTATTCATCTCTGTGGTTGCCATACAATAATGTATTGTATGCTGTACTGGGCCAACTGCAATTTTTTAAATTATGTAATCCGTACCACGAAGCTTTATCTTCGTTTCCCCAAGGACAGAAAGGGAAAACAAGAGAGAACAGTGCACCCCAGAATGTTCTAAGAATCAAAGAGGTGCCCTGGTGATTTGTGGATGACAGGCAGGGGCGGACTGGCCATCGGGAATACCGGGGACATCCCCGGTGGGCCGATGGCCGAAAATATAAATCCAACGGCCCATCACTATGATGTACCGGCCCACGCCCATCATCGCATCAGCCCTACAATGGTTGAAACAGCGGCACAAGCGTAATTTTCTCCAAGAGCTATACCTATCTATTCGCACTGACTGCTTTTATACTGCTACTCGCAATCGGTCTTCACACTCATGGTGACTATTTTTCGATTTTTTTTTAAGTGTCTTTTAATATGTGTTTTACAGACTTCGGAAGTCCAAAGTAAGAAAAGATCTCCACCTTATTAATAAACACCTCTAAATTGGTTCTTACACAGCCGAAGTGTAGAGAATTTGGATTTGCATACATACACGCAACGCGGCACCCAGTTATACGCATGCGCACAACCCATGAGGCCCAGCTCTTCGTTGCCTTCGTTGTTTTGGAGAGTGCGAGAGCATGCCGTCGGCACCAAAACGAAAAGGTGGAGCTGAAAAGCTAAGAGATAAAAAGAAAAAATGTCTGGAGAAAGGTGCCTCAAAACATTTAAAAATATCAAATTTCTTTGGAAAACCACCGACTGGTGACAGTGAAAAGGTAAGATAACCCTAACCCCATAGACCGTTATGATCTGGTAAAATAAGCAAGCTGGTGTTGTTGTCAACATCTAGATTATCTATTTTAACATGTTAGCCGTAGTCACTGGCTTACAATTGATGAGCAAGCTATCCATGGTGGTAGTTGTAAATAGGACAATCTTATAATTTCTATTAACCTGTGACAAATAAGTTAACCAGCTAGTTTGTTATGCTAAAATCTAAAATTATAAATAATGTTTATATGTTATCTAGATTGTTAATATGTTATGTAGAGGCGTTGACTTGGCCAAGTATAGCATGCATTTCACAACATATTAAACAAAATGTTAATATGTTATCTAGATTGATGATTCAGCTGCTGGAAGCAGCAGCCAGGGGCATGAGAGCCAAGATAAGAGCCAGGGTACAACGTACACCGTAAGTAACACTTTAATATACCAAGTACAAAAATAGTGTATTTCAATTGAGCAGATGTATTAAGATAAAGTCAGATTAACGAGTTATTAACGACGCTGCAAACCCATTTTAACGACGTCAATGTTTTTCTCGCGAGATTAACGTTCCTTTTGGTCAACAGGCTTGTCTACTTTCTATTGGTAACCTAACTGTTAAGGTTGATTGTTTCTTAAATAAGAGGCCTGGCGATGTTCACAGCAAACTTGAAAAAATGAATTATTAAGCCATGGTTTGACTGCACTATAGGCTGAGTCTTTGTGAAATGTGCACTTTATAATTATATTTTGTAGCGCCCTGTTTGGCAATGTTGTTTTTCAATAAAATAAAACATTTGCATAAAGCAAGCCAATCCACTTTTCCATGTTGATAAGAGCATTACAATAATAGGGACATTCAAAAATTGCGATTAATTGTGTTTAAATATTTTAATAGTTTGACTCATTTCAAGTATATTTATCTAATACACATTGAGTGTACTAACCAATAGTGGAAACTTAATTATAAAAAAGTATTCTTAGTACACTTAAATGTAATGTTTATTAAGTGTAGTTTGCTGATAGTGTTGTGTCAATGGTTTAACATACTAACATGATAAACCTTATTTACCACTCACGTAGGCTGAAGATGACAGTGATAGGGATATCAGCCAGGATGACAGAGAAAGTCAAGGCCAAGAGGATAGGGATAGCAGCCAGGATGACAGAGAAAGTCAAGGCCAAGAGGACAGGGATAGCAGCCATGATGATAGAGAAAGTCGAGGCCAAGATGACAGGGATGATCAAGGGCAAGAAGACACAGAAAGTGAAGGCAAAGATTTTGATTATTTCACCAGGCCGAAGTCAGACACATTTGACCACTTCTTCCGTTTTCACCCACAGCAGAAGGCAGACAAGGCTGTAGTGCAGAGAGCTTTTTTTTGTAAAGACGGCACAAACAGAAAATGGCTTTCATACAGTCAAGAAAAAGAAGCCCTCTTCTGTTCCCTTTGTCTCGCCTTTGCTAATCACACAGAAAGCAGCACGTTCATCACTGGCATGTCCAACCTCACACACATACACCAGAGAGTTGAAGAGCATGAGAAGAGCCAACTACACAGAGGTTGCGCTGAGGCATATTTTCTCAGATCTTCAAGAAGCACGATCCAGGACCTTCTCATGGGACCTCAGATGTCACTTCACAGAGAGCAAGTCCGCAGAAGGCGACAAGTGTTGGAGCGCATTATAGATGTAATAAAGCTCATCGGCAAAAGAGGTTTGAGCTACAGAGGCAGGCAGAAAGAGGCAGCATACACACTGGATGACGACACTATTGACCATGGTAACTTTTTGGAAATAACAGTTTTACTGGGAAAATATGATGTTTGTCTCAAGGAACACCTCACTCTCTGCATCGAAAAGAGCAAGCAGATTCACCAGTCTGGTTCAACAAAAGGTAGAGGTGCCCTTGTCACTCTCCTATCCAAAACGACCATCGACTACATCATCACCACCATTCAACGCCTCATGAAAAGTGCCATCGCTGCTGAAGTCCGGAAATCTGGAATGTACTCGGTCCAGATCGACACCACACAGGACATCACAGCCCATGATCAGTGCTCTGTTGTCATACGGTATGTGACAGACACTGTTCATGAGCGACTAGTTGCTGTGACCAGATGTGAGGCTTCCACTGGGCAGTACTTTGCCCAACTTGTGAATGGCGTGCTGGTGGCCATGGATCTGGATGTGAAGCAGTGTATTGGGAATTCCACCGATGGGGCCTCCAATATGCAAGGCCAATATAAAGGCTTCTCTGCATTGCTCTCTGAAAAGTGCCCAACACAAATCCATGTGTGGTGCTATTCACACATATTAAATCTTGTGCTGACAGACACAACACAGTGTGTGCTGGCAAGTGGCTCTCTTTTTTCTCTTATGAACCACATCGCTGTCTTCTTCAGAGAGTCCTACCAGAGGATGAACATCTGGGAAAAGGAGAGCAAAGACCCAAGACGCAGACGTCTCACCTCTATAGGAGAAACGCGCTGGTGGTCCAAAGATGCTGCTCTGACGAAGGTGTTTGGCTCTTTTGGAAAGCCAGACGGGGCCCTGTATTTTGATGTCCTTCACACCCTCTCAGCCATTCAAGATGGAGAGACCATCAATGCCACGGCGAGAGTAAATGCCCAGGGATACATCGGCCAGCTTCTAAAGTATGAAACTATACTAACAGCTCAGATCTTCCTGCGAATTTTCCAGGTCACTTCACCAGTTTCAAAATATCTTCAAACCAGTGGAATGGACATCCTGACAGCTCATCGGATGGTTGCGACTGCAGAAGCAGAGCTGAAAGAAATGACCAGAGATTTTCAGAGCATCAAGACAGCAGCCGACAAATTCATCCAGTGGGCCAACTATAAAATTGGGGAGGAGAGTGAGGAGACTGAGCTGGAGGTGGAGACCACTCTGCCACAGAAACGGGGAAGAAGGAAAAAATCGATGCCTGGAGAGAGGTCCCGAGATGAGGCTGTGACAGATGCCGAAGCATCATACAAGATTGAGGTTCACAATCGAATAATGGACACAGTCGCAGGAAGCATGCACCAACGTTTCCTCAAGAATGGCACTTTGTATGCTGATCTGGCACTTCTGGACCCAAAAAACTTCAGCCAGGTTATATCCTACGGCGAAAGTTTCCCAGAGGCAGCACTTCAAGAGCTAAGCAAATGTTTGCTGCCATTTGATGACAGAGCAACAGAGGCAGAGTTACAGAGCGAACTCAAAAGTCTGGCACGACAATGGGATAGGCTGAAGTCATCAGTATTTGATGAATACACAACAAAGACAACAGAACCCGGGCCAGAGGATGCTGAAGATGAGGCAGAGATAGTGTACAAAAAGTGCTCATCTTGCAAGGACTGTCCAATCTGTTGCTACCGAGTTCTGAAGCAGTACAACCTCCTGACAGATGCATACCACATCATAGGCCTTGCATACAGGTTCCTGCTTACCCTCTCTGTCACACAGGTAGCATGTGAGCGAAGCTTTTCAACCCTGAAATACATAAAAAACAGGCTCAGGAGCTCACTCTCTCAACAGCACCTGGAGGCTTTTATGTTGATGGCTACTCAAACAGATGTTTTGCAGATGCTGGACAGTGAGAAAATCATTGACGGTGTTGCAGAAAAGAGTGAGCTGCTGCAAAAACTACTCATGTAGTGGGCTTATAATAAAACTGTTATAGTATGGAGTATACTGATATTGTTTTTTATATCTATATATATATATATATATATATTTATTTATAACCATATATATATATTTATTTATTTATGACCTTAAAGAACCTGGGCTGCTAGTTTAGGTTCTGTTATGTAACTTACTGTTTTGTTATGCACCTTCAGCACCCCTACACACACAAACAATCACACACCCAGCATGCAACACTACTGATACCACTGATGTTCACACCCCATCGTATGTTCTGTTCTATTCATTTCTAATATATTGTTCATACAAATTCTACCCACTGATTCCAGTTTCTTTATTGTGTGGTCTTTCTCTGCTGACATTCATTCCTTAAGGCTTGGTAGTTATACTTGTATAACCATCTGATACTAGCAAAGAGTTAAGCATATTCATCTAGCAAACTATACCTACCTTGGAGTGTTACAATAGCCAATAATCATTTTATTCCATGTGTCCATCCAGGCAAATTGGTGGATCCAAATGTTATTAAAAAACAAACATACATATATGATGTAATTTCTTTGTAATCATCCAAAATAATGTTAAGTGTATGGGTATTTTTCCCAGAAGGCCACTGACTGTTCGATACGCGCGATCCATTGAGTGGGCAACGCGGCTACTTAGTGGGCCGCGCGCCGTGTATTGAGTGGGCCGGTCTGACAGAAACTCCCGGGCCACTTTTTTCCCCCAGTCCGCCCCTGATGACAGGGTTGCTAAACATGCATTCATGTACAGAGAAGTCAAACTGGTCAGTTGGTTTCTGGAACAGCCAATGGGATTGTTGTAGTATTTTTGGTGTGGTGATTGGCTGTTCTTTGAAAAGACTCTCCCCCACTTCTTAGATACACAGCAGCCAGTCACATGAGGATTTTATGAAAGCAGCGTATGGCACAAACTCAAGTCTCTCTCTCTCTCTCTCTCTCATACAGTTCAGTACCCACTAATTGAGTGAGATTAAGCACAAGCTGCTTCCTGTACATTCATTTAGATTCACAATGAATCTCCATAGTCATTCTTTACAATGTAGCACAGATGAGTTTTGTGTGTGATATAGAGGGAGAAATATTTTTCACCAAATTAAATATCAAATTTGTACAGCTTTTTGTGTGTCATTCATTATTAAAATTGAGAAAAAGTCATATCTCTGAATTAAATAAAATAAAGTAAGTAGTCATCAAGGAGAACCAAGCAAACCATGTTTGCTAGAGTTCCACTCTTTCTGAACCCCAAATCTCAATTCTTGAGAAACTACAAAATCCCTTTGAATAACACAGATGTAACCAACAATGCAGTCGACTGCAATGATTCATTTTATTCCACAAAAAGGCCATTTCTTCCAAGGTTATTTCTTCCGAATAGACAGATTCTTGCACAAGTATTTTGAAGATAAAGTTTTTGGTCATTTGTTAAACCTTTATATAACAAGTCTAATCTAATCAAATTGGTATAAGGCATATTAACAATGCATCACATTCCTTATTTTAATGCAGGTTGGCTGATATGTGTACTAAAATTAAGACTCTCACAATTTTTTTTTCTTTCACCTTTAAGTAGCCGTCATACTCCAGCATACATTCATGTGTGTTTCTATTTATAATGCTTGCATACACAGACTTTAATATTTTGGACTCAATTTGGATAATTCATCACCACGAATTTATGGAGATGATGATAAAGATAATTTGGGTCCCAGCAACCAGCTACTTTCTATGCATTCTTTCCTTCATGAACATGACATCGAAGAGGAAAAAGAGAAGCACAGAGATTCTCACATAGGAAGTTCAGAGATTGAAATCCAGATATCCGAGATGCAGAAAGAAAAGTGTAGATTTTTTAACAGGGATTTAGAGACCAACTAAGGCAGTGCAGTTAATGCTGTCACCTGTGGATTGCAATGTCACTGAAATAATGAAGACATTTCTGGGATGTGAAAATGGCTTAAAAAGCATCTCGCCACAGCGAGGCAATCAATAACTGCAACAGGAGGAGGTCAAGGCTAAGTCTCTGTCACTAATAGGGATGACAAAAATATGTGCAATAATTGGGGATGTTACACTGGTATATTTTCTATTGGTGCCCGATCAGGCAAAGTAACACCTTCATTCACAGCAATATATTTACTACATGCAGTAAACTGAAATAATCTGACATGTTGTCACTGGAGTGTAGAGCAGCTGCCAGCTGTGTCAGGGCACATCTTCCTGACCTTCACAGCAGCAACTTTGGGCTACACCACAGTGCAATTGCTTATGTGGCACTCGTATGTGTGCTTCTGTCCTATCTGAGGGTTGTTTAAGCTTAAGATAGGCTACCTTAATTTTTTTTGGGAAATTTCGTTTCATGATCGGAAATAAGCTTACATGACGACAATTAACAATTGACAAGTCATCCCTCTCCCTGCCCTGCATGCCAACTGCACTGTTTTGCAATGCAAAGGAGTTTTAATCTCTTCTGGACATTACACAAGTGCAATTATAAATTCAGAATTATATTATCATTCATGTTATGGAGTAAAACAGAGTGATGCCAACATAATAATGAGGTGTAATTTAAGTAAAACAGAGTGATGCCAACATAATAATGAGGTGTAATTTATATATATTTATTTGCAATTGCTGAATCTGATTTCACTCCTATGACGGGTCTAGACTATATACTATAATTATTTTTGTATCTGTAAGAAATTTTTATTTAAGAACAAATCAGTCTTTACAAATTGTTCTTGTATGTTTCAACATCTTCTAGAGATACTTTGACTTTGCCACACACCAAAACAAAATAATGACAACAGTTAAGACTACTAAATACAATAAGCATTTTAATCCTGCATGCAGTAACTTTTTCATTCATACATGTTCTGTGTGTGATACAGGGATTTTGAAGAGTTCAGAACATCTGAAACTTCAGTAATGTGATATAAAACCTAAAATTGGACCATGGTTTCATGGCTTGATTAACAAAAATGCACTGCTCTACCACAGTATTTATTGACATGTATTGCATGTATTGCACTGCAGCCTTTATTGACAGGCTGCAGTGTCTCAACATGTCAGGGTAGCTGATGGAAGGCCCCCCACCTTGAGCCAAACTGTCCTGCAGTTTGGCTAAAACTCTTATCTGGCTCTTCGTCTAATATCATTGAACCATCCGGTATCATTAAGTCTTATCCTGCACTGTGCAACTGTTCTCCCAGGAGCAGAGCAGAACAAATTAACCAAATGTGTTTTCCTCTCCTGCACTAATTTAATGGAAGGTGCTGCATATTTGATTGTTCTGTGCAAGGACATCAGTTTCCTCAGGGGAGATGCTGTGGTGATTGAAGAGAATGGACCTGTTCTGCTACCAAATTATCAAAGCAACATGGCACAGAGTGCAGTGCTTTTAAAAGGGAGGGAATGGGGTGATTTGTTTGGTTATATCTAAAACCTCAGCAACATTTAATGTATTTCCCCCCTAATCCAACTCCAACTGGGTTAAGAAAGGCATGCAGTCAATGGAGGGCCCTTAGAAGTATAGTTATACAGATGTGTTTGTGTTTCCCACTGTGTTACCTATGCCTCACCCAGCACTATGCTGATGTGTAGAATACTGATGAACAAAGAAAGATCAATGAACTTTCATTACAAAGACACAAATACATTTCAACAAAATCCTCTCAAGGAACTCCCTACTTCCTGCCAAAGGTTACTACTGGTCCTGAAAAGGGCAGGGTTTATATAGAAACAAGTCCTTAAGAGGCAACACATTTTAGTGCACACACACACAGAGATTAGGAGGCTCATAACTGTTTAACCTATATTCAATAACAATTTGGATGAATCTATACATGGGGTTCTCAAACTTTTACAAGCTGGGCCCCCCCAAAGCTGGTTAGGTGGAGGCGGGGCCCCACCGCCACCGCTGCCCTCAACTACACCACCATATATAGATAGATATATGGATAGATAGATAGCATATTGTTATAGATAGGCCTGACATGTCAAGGTTAGGCTATTGTTATTTGCTTTGGCTTCTTCGCAACTGGCGCATCGGTTGCCTGACTTTTACGAATCAGAAACTTGTCCATAGTTGTTTTTGTTTGCTGATATAGTGTGTGTGAAGTTAATAAAGTTCTAATTACAACGTTGTGGTCTTGTGAGTGTGTTTGTATGTGTGGCTGTGAGCGACTTGCACACGAATAATGACTAAAGCTGTGCTAGGCAATGGTTCCTAACAGAACGAACAGTACACAATCTAGACAGGGACAGCACAGAATAGTATTCAAGTGCTGGTGATTTATTTGTTGCAACATGGTGGATGATTGAAGATGTAAAGGTAGGTGTTAAGGAGAAAAGGGCTAGCTGCAGTTTGAAGAAGTTAGCTAGCTAGAAGGCTAGGTCTTGGGGCTACGACATTTCTAAACAGACTTTGGAGCCAATTACTCTTTAGATTAGGCTACGAATAGGCCTGCTGCAAGTGCAGGAAGGTATTACTAAGGAAGGAGTGAGTCTTTAAAAAGACTGTTTATAAAGCAATGAATACCTGAATGATAGAGGAAACAAGAGCAATCGCACAAACTCTGCAGGGTGTCGTCTCAGTGAGGGTGAGCGCTGACCATGCCTGCAGTTACTTTTATACTCGGAAGCGTACGTGCAACCCGCGTTCAAATGATAACACTCCTCTTTTGATTGTTGGATCAGGAACGAAACAGTATTTGATTTGTTTGTGTCAGTCCGTCCCCTAGCATTTCGCCACTGAGGGAGCTTTCACTTACCAGTGACAAGTCAGTGGTCGTTTTTTTTCTCCGTCTGTGACATTGCCCCCCCAGGGGCCCCCCACTTTGAGAACCACTGATCTATACAATACACAGTACAAAAAAGTATATATATATCTTAATCAGACACACTTCCTTCAGCTTACCCTAGCAAGGAACTATCTCTGCATTTCTGGAACATCCATACCATCTAATCTTTTTCCAACGTCACAGTCACCAGGCTAACCCCATCATGTTACTGAATTTAAAACCAGCTGATAAACTGTTATCTATGCTGAGGACCAAGGAAGACCATGCCTTTTAATGGGGATAGATTGTTGTGACTTCTGATTGAGGAAGCAAGAAGTACACTCTGTTGTTCCCTGAGTGACAAGAGTGGTAAAATGTTGTGCAGAATTTGACCTGTTTTGGGTGTTAAAAATTGACACCAGGGATATGTGCCTCACAGGGCTCTACAATAAATTGGGCAAATAATTAAGAATATTTAAATCTTGTTTGGACCATGGTTAAAAAAAATGACCAGTTTAAAATATTTATGCGCTTAAAATTATGCTTGTTTTAACAATCCCTATTCTGAACATCATTATTAAAATAATAATAGTTTATTTGAATAGCACTTTTTATTCAAGTAACAAAGTGCTTTACAGCAAAGAATCTTAAACTCAAACAATTAGACAAAAGTCTAGACTCTTCTCGCAAATTCTTCCAATTTGAACACATATTTATTTATGTACTTTTTATGAATCTTCATTTATTTCCAAAACGATACCAGATACTACACAATGGCAGGCATTTTACCTGCATTAAGAAAAAAAAATGTTCTAAAATGTAATAACTTAAACCAAATGGCTAAACAGCTCTTAAAAGTGCATTCAGATTCCCGACAAACCAATATAATCACCTGGAGTAGAGACAGTCCTCTCTATTACCTTAACCAGCAGAGCACAACTGCTACACTCGTGCCACATGTGTGTGAGCAGGCGAGTGCTGGTCTCACATCAGTTGTTGTGTGTGCGTTTATATATGGTGTATGTGTGTATTTGTGTGTGGTGTGTGTGTGTGCGCACACTTTATTTTTCATTATTATTATTTTTTACCTCTTTAGGACATTCCCAGCAAAAACACTGACCTTCTCAGGGCCAGTGCACCTCAGAGACTAAAGCTTGTTTCTAGTGGTGCAAAATTCAATGCCGACATCATGGTTCGGACTAAGATGTAATATTTGGTTGGGTTGAGGTTAGGCATGTTTTGGTTACTGTGCACAATGAATACAAGTCAAAGCCAAGTCCTAATATGAATAGTTGCACAAACCTGTGTATGTGAGTGTGTGAGTGGTTTGTGTGTGTGTGTTCTAGTTCAAAGGCAGCAGCAGTCAAAGGCCTCCTGCTGAGTGTGTCAAACTAAAAAATCTCTCTGAACTCTGAATTAACGGCATCTTCCTATCGCTCCTCTTTCGTCTGCTCTACACCTCTGTGCCTTCTATTCTCCTTTCCCACAATTCTCTCTTCTTGCTTTCTGTCCACCTCTATCTCCTACTTTTCAATGCTTTCCTCATTTATTTCCTGTTTTACCATTGCAGGTTGAGTTTGTTTGGTGGAAGCACTGTGTAAGATGGAGAATGGGTAATGTAAGCTGTAACATTTAAAAGGTAGTTAAGACTAGAAAAGCACTATACATTAACCTTTTATCACGTCTGTCTTTTTTGTTGTTCTCTATTTTCTGACAACAATTTATCTTTCTCTTCTTTTGCTTAATGTAACATACTGTGCATTGTACATTTATTGAGGAATGATTTTCTTCTGCTCATCCATTTAAATTGCTTGTTATTTTCACCAGTTCTATTTCACGACGTCTTTCTATCTTCTCTTTTAATTACTTTTGTTTCCACATATAACCAGCTTCTTTTTAGCGCTTAAGCGATATTCTTTCTGCTTTTCTCTCATTTCATTTTGTTGCCATGACAGCCTGTCCATGTCTGTCCTCACGTGCCTTTGTGTTGCCAGTCAGTTGGGCATTTATTTTAAGTGCAAACAGCAACAACCATCACAACACACTCAGGATGAGGGAAGGGAGATGAGGAATGAGAAAAGCAAAGACAACAGCGGTGAGGGAATAAGATAAATAAATACAGTTCAATTATTATTAGATATTGAAAAGGCATACAAATCAATATCAAGATAAATATGACCCCCATTGAAACACAGAGAGCAAAATATATAATGACCCTGCATCAAGTCAGGGCCTAAAATGTTGTTGGCCCTGTACTGTGTTAATCTGTGATGTGAGTTAATAGAAATATTCAGCGTCATTTGGAGCCCCATGTAAATGGCAATATGTTAGAATTGAACTTCTTGTTGGACTGGTATATGGACAGATGAAAACGTGGGTAGGCTCAGCATTGTAAATACATGGTTACATCATGACGCAAGATGAAACATTTTGTGTCATGATGTTCTCTAAATTCTGACTGAAAATTTTCAAACAAAGCATTCCAAAACCAGGAAATCTGATAATTGGTCTGCAACACCTTTCACAAAGATTTTAGATATGATGCTTGGATATCAAATACTGTGTGACTGCAAAAACACCTCTACTGAATCACTAACAAAAACTACAAACTGAAAATCCTCACCAGAACAAAAACTGTTTAGACCAACAGTTACTCAATAAACCCACTACAGTAACACCACAGTAGTGCAGTGAATAGTAGATATTTTACGCATTTCCCTCACATGTACACACACACACAGCACAATCAGAATATACAACAAGCAGTCAAACCAACACAAAAATTGTCAGACTAATTGTGTAGCACATTTTTCAATGATGGAAAGCCCAAAAATGCTTCTAAAGACCCTGAACACACAAAATGCAGTAAATAAACCAAATATACAGATTCATAACATGCACAAGGTTTTTTAGCCTGGATTTCTCTCACCTCCTCCCATGTCAGGTAGAAATCATGCTGAGCTACTCACAGAGAAAATGGAGATTACTGGTGTGTGTGTGCTTGTGTAGGGTGGGAAATCTTTTGTGCTAATCATTACATTCTCAGCTGACATCAGTCAAGTTTTATGTGCAACACACCCTCTTAAGAAGATACACCTACGGCTTCCAGCTGTTTCTACGCTTTATACTTATACTATGACTAGAATATGTGAGTTTTCATACCCAACATTGTATTTTTTTGAATTTTGAATTTTTTTTACCTTTACAAAATTACATTTAAACAATGACTCTGCCTTGGCCAGCAGAGCTTGTGCGAGATGCCTGTCTCTCACTCAGTGACTCAACTGGTGGAGAGGAGCACTTGTTCCGTATTCGTCTAGCTGGGCTGGGTGTACTCTGACTTGGCCAGTGGATGCTGAGAATATATGGTCATAGATAACGATGTTACATGTTAGTATCCCTTTGGACAGAGGGGCTGGGACAACGCAATGATTGTGTTGCATGGCTCAGCAGCAGTGACCTTTTTATAGGCTCTGTGTAGGGGAGGTGTTAAGGTGGAAGTCAGGTTCGGACCCCGAAGCAGACACAGACGGGTAAATAGTTGAATGAAGAACAAAGTTTATTCATGTGAACGCAGGAGCAGGTTGGAGCGGCCGGGTGCTGGCTGGCTGGATGATAACAAGAAGTGTTGTAGAGTGGAGAGTCACCAGGAGATTCTGAGTAGGAGTGAAACACAGGTTAGAAGATATCCAGAGGCAGTGAAGGTTAGAGTCTCTGCAGCGCACACGATACCGTTGAGTAGTGAATAATCCGGCACTGAAGTGGTGGAAAGACCAGGCCTTTATGGGGTGGATGATGAGTAGGGATTGATTGCAGGTGTGTCTCGTCTGTAGCACCCAGAGCCAGCCACGCCCCCTGCCACAACCAACCTGCATAGGGAGGAGACGGGAAAAAGGAGACAACAACACTACCACAATACACACAGTCCTCACAGGAGGAGCTCTTTGTGCAGCTGGCCGATCAAGGAATGATGTGGACCGAGCTATCCAATGAGGATTTTCATTCATCACGAGTATGGTACCCGTGCTCGTAAAAGTATATTATCCGTACTGGATACTGTGTCATTCGAGTATTCGGCTCAACCCTAATCGTTTCATTTTAATGAAACAATTTAGAGCCGAATCACTCAAAACCCTGTTTGCTCTACACCTTTATTTACTGTGACACCTATTAAGAAATACTCCCTCAAGTGATGTCCTTTTCAAAATCAAAGTGTGAATTAATGATGTAAGTCACCTGTATCAGGTTTAGAGCACATCTTTCTTTTTTGGCAAAAGAGCACTTAAAACTGTTCCATTTGTCCTCTGGGTATGGAATCTCTATTCTTTCTTCTTGGGGGGTTAGAAAACATTTCAAGAATTACAGTACGGTATAGTATGCTGATCTAATGTGTATAAAAGATATTGGATTAAGTCATAGAAGTAAAAATGCTAAAAATGTCCCACAATACCCAAATTCACTTTAAACCTGTGGGGATGGCAGATGACAGCCAAACCCACACATTTTAAGAGTTGTTGTGATCTGTCAATAGCGTTTTGGGGTTAACTGTCTTGCACAAGGACACCTCGGCAGATGAATTGGAGGAGACAGGGATCAAACCAAATAGTTTTACGTTGGCAAGCAATTCCGAGTCAAGAGTTTGCACAAAAGCACAAATTTCCATCAAAGAAATAGGATTTTCTAAATCTAATGTCATGGTTTAAAAAAATGCTCACTTCAGTATCTGCACAAAAGCTTTGGCTAGGTTATTGTTAGACGGATTGTGTTAATGGCAAATAGAATAAGATTAGTTAACAACAAAAACATGTAGTAAATTAAAGAGGTAAACATACAATGGCATAGTAGGGTATATTTACTTTTGTTGTATAGCATAATAGAAGGTGGATCCTAAGCCTATCAGGAGCTGTCTGGCCATGTTGCAATTTGCAAGGTGCAGGGTAATTAACTGCATTGGCCTTAGGTTTGCCCACAGAAAACAGAATGCCCTTTAGTTTAGTTTCTAGTCTCTTGGATTTGCTTTGGACAGAAATATGGGGCTTAAACTGATGTCTGCAACAGAACGTTTAGGGTCTGTAACATAAAGTGAGCTCACTTTACTGAGCCTAACTTTATCCATCCTGAATAACTTGTTTAACAAAGCTGGTCATCAGCTGGTTCTTTTCACTTGGTTTTCCTATCCAGCTATGGTGGGCTCTTTTGGAAGAGTTTGAGTTGTTTGATAGTTGTTTACAGCAACACTGTAGATAGTGATATCCCAACAGGGGAAATTGAAAGAATATAATCCTATATGGAAAATTTGATAGATTCTTCATTTTGAAAATGCAATTATGAAGTTTTTTCAACAGTGGTCCTGTTGGCAAGAAAGGGGTCTAGGCGAGAAGACAGGAAGAGTGCCTGATGAAATCTGACAGGCATGTTGCATGTACAGTCATGGGAAAATTTAACTGTGTATTTACATTTTCTCTAGAGAACAGGTCTTTTTGTCTAGTTTTAGTCAACTTAGTCTTAGTACTGTAGCTGGTAAACGGATATACAACATTTAAATTAGTACTGCAAGGAAAACTATAAACACTGGACTTTTGGTAAGGTTACTCTTGTCAAGTCTCGTCCTGTCCGATAAGTTGTTTCCCCTGTGTGATCATTATACATGTTCTGTGTGGTGTCTCCCTATTCATCTCTCCTCTCGCTTCAGACTCCTCACTCCCTCCCTCTTGTGTGTTCCACCTTGTTGATTGTCAGCTCCTCCCCGATTGTTTGCACCTATTCCTCATCACCCAGTGTATTTAGTCTGTGTGTTCCTGTGTCGCGTTGCCAGTTCGTCTTAGTTTCTCTATGTTCCTAGCATTCCAGCAATTACCTGTGATAGCGCTCTTGTTGCCGATTACTGCCTGTCTTACGGATTACGTCTCTGCCTCTCCCTTTCCGGATACTCTGCACCTTCATCGACTGCCTGCCCGTGTACCGACCTTGGACCGTACTTATTACGAACTCTGCCGCTGCCTGCTCCCTGTTGGATTTACGTACTCGTGTACCGATAACAAACAGTAAAGTTTGTTAACTGCTCATACCTTTATCTCCGATTCGTACAATTGGATCCTCACACCATACTGCATCCATTACAACTCTATCTGTCCTTTCTTTCTTTTCAATTCTATTCTATTCTGTCAATGTTTATTATTTGAATCACTATTTTTCTTGTGGAAAATAAACTCTTTTAACTACTTGACAAATCCACCATATACGTCCCACTGGAAGCTGACCCGGCTTTTAATTGGACACAAATGGTTCATTGTATGTTCCACCCACAATACACCCATAATTCATTGGGGGGTTATATTTGTCAACAACAATGCGACAGGCGCAGCTAAACAGTTTTTTGCGACAAAATATATGCAGTTGAATGCATCATTTAAGTATGTAAATTGGCTTTAACCAGTCAGGCTGGAGATGATCCCTAAGTCCAAATAGTCCATCACACATTCTTCTTCTGCCCATCTTTAAGGTTTTTTTTATTCTTTTTTCAAGGAGCTGTTTAACACAACTTGCTTGCAAACACCAAATACAAGATTTACTTCAATATTTATTTTTGTTCTTACATCTTAGATGATTTATTTAACAAGAAACCAAAAAATAGCAAATAATTTGATCTTTTACACATATGAAATATGAGCACCAGGCATAAAATTCTTGGAAATCTAGGAAATGGAATTTTGGGCTAAAAGTGTATTTGTTCTTTGCTATTGACCTACATTCTAAGCTGTGGCTGATTGGGGAGAGCGGTTGTCCCCCAACCAGAATCTGTTGGTTCAATCCCAGTCTTCCCCATCTACATGCTTAAGTGTCCTTGGGGAAGATACTGAAGCCTGAATTGCCCCTCATAGAAAAAGTGCTGATCATAGATTTACTGTATGAATATGTGTGTGAATTGCAAACTGTACTGTACGGCACTTTGAGTTGTCAAGAATAGAAAAGTTCTATATAAATCCAGACAATTTACTATTTTAGATTGACTTATGGTTCTTCAGCCAGATATCTTTGACTTGTGTGAATTTCACACTGTGTACAGACTATCCTCAAATAATGTCATCGTACTAGGTAATATGACTTCTCATTGTGCAAAAACCTTTGAAAAAATGTGACAGAGATGAAATAATTTTATATTCTGTTTCTATAATTTTTGAGGATGTCTTGTTTGAAGAGACAAATTTCTGCCTTATTCCACTTTATTTTCAGATAAATTCACATGAAAGACGTGGTGTCTTTTAACTTCCTTGGCTTTATTAAAATAATACTTTCTGGAGAGTTTCGATTTCATTTTTATCTGAAAAGATACCTCAAATACTTTTTAGAAGTGTTATTCCAGCTTCAAATGCTTTAACATCATCCAGAAATATGTACAAAAGACTGCAGGAGAACACGCTCCACAGACCCTACTGTCAGCCTACTATGTGCTCTCCACAAGGATTCACTTCATGTTTCCAGACTACTTATCAGGCTTAAATAGTAAAGAGTACATGCCTCATGTCGAGAATCTCACATAATCAGCAGAATGAACATGTACTCTGATAAAAAAAGAAAAAATAAGCCAAATCAACGAGTTCTTCTAATACTGAATATGATCTCTTAATTTTTGCAGAAGCTCCTCAAAGTAATTTTGTTTTTGTGCAGTGATGGCTGCAGACTTTTAGATGTGTGTCATAGTGTGACATAAAACTTGTTTGGTTGATCGTTGTGAATTAGTGGTAGTGTTTTTGTCACTAATTATAAATACTGAATATGCTCGGTTACGTACACGGATCGGGCAAGAGAATATATATATATATAACAAGCACGACCCAAGCCCAGTGCAGTTACTCTGTCCCTGACACACATTGTCATTGCTCGGTTACCCCGATACAGTATGTGCAGTATTAAAAAAAGTTAATCTGCCAACCTTTGCGACTAACTTGACCCGAAAGCCCAATATAATTTCAAAATGTATGTCTAAAGTTGCAACTAGACACACATTGGAGTTTGAGAAAAATGGAGCGAAAAGAGAGAGGTGCAGAGTGCTGTATACTTTACTATTAAGCAACAGCATAAAAACTGCTTGAAGATCTTCAAATGAGTATGAGAAGTAGACCATCAAAATCTGGATAATTAATCGGGGCACACAACTTCAAGTAGAGCAGAAGTGGAAGGCTTCTCACAGTGAAATCTAATGTTATCTAACCTGCTGTAAACGCTGTCCAGGCATTGAGACATCACACGTCTTTTCTTGTTAAATGCCTTTGTAATTGGCAACAATGGTCATATCACAAATTTATTACCTGGTGGGAAAATTTCCAAATCATGATATTGCAAAAACATCACTGCTTTACAAACCGCAACATATTTTTCTACTATTATATATGAAAATTATGGCAAAAAGGAAGACAGACACCACCACCTAGACCCCACCAGGGCATTAGGGAAGGGTGCTGTGTGAGCTAGGTAGCAGGCAGGGAAAGGACCTTGGATATGCTAATCCCCCTCATTGCAGACTAACTCTAGGGATGTATAATGTCACCTCTCTGGCAGGAAAGGAACCTGAGCTGTTGTGTTAGAGCAGTGGTTCTCAAATGGGGGTACGCGTACCCCTGGGGGTACTCAAAGGTACTCCAGGGGGTACTTGACATTTTTTAAATATATTTAAAATTAGCATCCATTCAAAAATCCTTGAAAAATTGTTATTTAACAAATATTCAATAAAATATAAGTGTAAGTTCATGAACAAAATTTTATATTCAATAGGCTTTTCAATTTCATTATCCTAAAAAAACAGAGTCTCCCCCATACCGATGGTTTGACCCAACCTGGCACACGCCACCTGTCATCACTGCCGCCTTGAAAACGTCAACAATGGAGTCGAGTTGAAGTGCAGCAGCAATGCTGCTGAAACACGGAGGGACAAGTACCAAAGAAGGCGAAACCAGAGCAGAGAGCCTTCCCTAAACAACACCGTGAGAGCTTGTGCCTCTTCGGAGGGTCGCTAAAACGTAAAAGTTTTCCGTTGTGAAGTTAATGATTCATAACAAGAAGTCCGCGTCTCTACTGGTACCCTTTCAAAAATAAAAGCATGTAATACAAAAACGGAAATGAAATTGTATGACCTTAAAGCGAGCAAATATTTCACAATAAAATAACAGACACTTCAACAATATTAACAATAACATAGATTGGGTTATTTACACTGTTTTTTCTGTGGGGAGCGATTAGCCAACAGTGGCATTAAGCCACCACATCTTCAGCGGTATCTCCAGACAAAACATGAAAGTCATGTTGGTAAGCCACCAAGAGTTTTTTAAGAGGAAACTTTCTGTATTCAGGTCATCTCAAGACACGATGCGAAAAGACTCACATAAGCAAACGGAAACAAGCTACCTGTCAGTATTCTCTTCGATCCTTAAAGAAGATATTTTAAGATGATAAATATTAAAAAAATATGTTTTGAGCTAATCTTTTATTTAAGTTAATGAGTTATTTTTTGGGAAGAAGTGTTTAGCTGTAATTAAGTTCATGAGTTCAACTTGAGAAAATATCTTTATTATGATCCCAAAAGAGGTCACTTTAAGTTGATAATTATTTTGATGTGCACAAATCTTTATTTATATTGAGATAATAATAAAAGTCTTTATTTTTACATCTTTTTATCTCCAAATAGTTCAAGAGAGACCACTACAAATGAGCAATGTTATGGACATTGAAGGAGTTTTAAATTTGAATGTGTCTAGTTACAAGGATTAATAAATCACATTAAATCTTTCTTTCAACCAAAAATGCTTTGCGCTGGTTAGGGGGTACTCTGCAGAATTTTTTTTTTCAACGGGGGTACGTCACTGAAAAAAGGTTGAGAACCACTGTGTTAGAGCAATACCAGCTATACAGTGCCTTGCATAAGTATTCACCCCCTTTGGACTTTTCTACATTTTGTCATGGTATAACCACAGATTAAAATTTATTTCATCGTGAGTTTATGTAATGGACCAACACAAAATAGTGCATAATTTGGAAGTGGGGGGAAATATTACATGGATTTCACAATTATTTACAAATAAAAATCTGAAAAGTGTTGAGTGCATATGTATTCACCCCCTTTACTGTGAAACCCCTAACAAAGATCTGGTGCGACCAATTGCATTCACAAGTCACATAATTAGTAAATAGGGTCCACCTGTCTGCAATTTAATCTCAGTATAAATACACCTGTTCTGTGATGGACTCAGAGTTTGTTGGAGATCATTACTGAACAAACAGCATCATGAAGACCAAGGAGCTCACCAAACAGGTCAGGGATAAAGTTGTGGAGAAATATGAAGCAGGGTTAGGTTATAAAAAAATATCCAGAGCTTTGAACATCTCTCTGAGCACCATAAAATCCATCATAAGAAAATGGAAAGAGTTTGGAGTTTGCCAGAAGCCATGTGGGAGACACAGCAAACATGTGGAAGAAGGTGCTCTGGTCAGATGAGACCAAAATTGAACTTTTTGGCCTCAATGCAAAACGCTATGTGTGGCGAAAACACAACACTGCCCATCACCCTGAGCACACCATCCCAACAGTGAAACATGGTGGTGGTAGCATCATGCTGTGGGGATGCTTCTCTTCAGCAGGTACAGGGAAACTGGTCAGAATAGAGGGAAAGATGGATGGAGCCAAATACAGGGAAATCCTTGAAGAAAATCTGATGCAGTCTGCAAAAGACTTGAGACTGGGGCGGAGGTTCATCTTCCAGCAGGACAATGACCCTAAACATACAGCCAGAGCTACAAAGGAATGGTTTGGATTAAAGAATGTTAATGTCTTAAAATGGCCCAGTCAAAGCCCAGACCTCAATCCAATAGATAATCTATGGCAAGACTTGAAGATTGCGGTTCACAGACGGTCTCCATCCAATCTGACTGAGCTTCATCTTTTTTGCCAAGAAGAATGGACAAACCTTTCCATCTCTAGATGTGCAAAGCTGGTAGAGACATACCCCAAAAGACTTGCAGCTGTAATTGCAGCGAAAGGGGGTTCTACCAAGTATTGACACAGGGGGGTGAATACTTATGCACCCAACAGATGTCAACTTTTTTGTTCTCATTATTGTTTGTGTCACAATAAAATTTATTTTGCACCTCCAAAGTACTATGCATGTTTTGTTGATCAAACGGGAAAAAGTTTATTTAAGTCTATTTGAATTCCAGTTAGTAACAGTACATAATGGGAAAAAGTCCAAGGGGGGTGAATACTTATGCAAGGCACTGTATATAATCGGCCTCAATGCACAGCATGGGTTATGGCATAAAACGGGGAAAAGGGAACGGACTCAACCCTTTTCCACTTTCCAGGGTGTTAGGCGCCAGGCAGGAATGCCGTTATGTTTGTGTGTTGTCTGGAGAGCAAGGGGAAGCCTATTTTAGGATCCAGATTGCCACGGGTAACAACTGGGTGTTGTGTGTACTAACTCAAACAGCACCTCATGGTAACCACCCTATCTGAATCCCTAGGTGGCTTTCTGGAAAGGGTAACATGTTGGTGTATAAGTCTAGGGGATTTAAACACTTATATAAGCAATTATTTGAAATACCTGGAGGGGGATAATTGGGATGGAGGTCCTGCTTGATCATAATCTGAGCAGTGTCTTGTAATTAGACTTCATGTGCTTGCCATGGATTAGCGATGACAAACACCATGTTTGGACATAAGGTGGTTCATAAGTGTACGTGGAACACAAATACAAGAGGGCAATAATTTAATTTGTGTTTGTATCAGATCTGCAGCAGTACTTTTTGACACTCGGGTAAAGAGAGGAGCAAAGCTGTCCACTGAGCACCACTTGGCTGTAAATTGGATCAAATGATGGGAAAGGCTTCTGGACTGACCTGGAAAACCCAAACATACAGTGTGGTTGACCTGAGCATGTCTGGCAGAGGCCACTGTGCATTGGGTCGTCAACTCGTACCCCCCAAAAACATTTGGTGGAATCCAAGTGGGCCACTGTAGAGGTGGCTCAGAGAGCACCTCCCGTCGAACCAGAGAGAGTTGATTGGCAAAGCTGAGATTAGTTGGCCAATCAACTCTACCGGGATTCAAAAGAAAGTTAGCAGCAGATCTGCCACAGGGAGAGACACAAGGAGACCAGGAGAGACACATGACAGAGACACAAGGAGACCAGGATAGACACATGAGAGAGGCTCATGAGGAAAACAGACTGACTTAGTCTGCAAAGCAAAGACTGGACAATTTAAGTTGAATCGTTCCAATTTATGTTTCTTTCCTGATTGATACATAATATATACTGAAAAGCAAATAGTTTGTTTCTTGCTGTTGAAGGGAGACAGCTGGTGGACATCAGTGTTGAATGAAGCTGGTGAGGATTGCTTTTCTTGCTTGCTTGCCCTGGAGGTCTGCCAAGAGGGCTACAGTTTCTGTAGGTGCAGAAACAAAAACTTTCAAGAAGGACATTCAGTTAGTTCTGGCAAACCAGTTGGCGGTTCAGGAAGGAAATTCAGGGCTTTGCTTAGACTATGTACAGGCAGGGAGGGACACCACTTCCTCAGACTGGGGACAGCATTGCACAGTTGAAAGAGCACTTTGAGGAGCTTCTGAACACGAGCCATGCTCATATCCTTGGCAAAGTTTGCTGGCTGTAATAGCAAAAAAGCTGCCTCAGCTTCAGGTGTGGATGAGATTTGCACTGAGATGCTGTAGGCTCTGGATGAGTTTGGGCTTTCTTGGCTGACATGCCTGTTTAATGTTGCAGTGGTTCCCATTTTCTAAAAGTGGGGAAGCTCAGGGTCCTGGAAAAAGAGACTCCAGACAATTATCGAACCTTGGATACAGGAGGAGCGATGCAGATTTGGTCCTGGCACTGAAACCCTGGACATGTTTTTTTGTGAATTTCGACCTGTTAGATCCCAGTGTTGCCCCAGTACAGAGGTGTCCGTTAGAGTTCTCTGTGTGAAAGGGCTAGAGACTGTAGCACTGAAGAATATTATTCTAATAGGGTTTCTAAAACTGATCAAGCAGAAGGCAGGGAGACTTACTTTGCTTCTAACTGCCTAAACTGCTTCGCCTGATGAAGCACCTGAGAAATCCCTCTTTGAGCTACATCCATCCATAAGTCACACAGCTCTCCTGTTATAGCTCTGAACACTTTTTTTTTATCTGTAGGATTTGGTTTAGAGGTCCATTAAGATCCCAGTGATATGTGTGATTTATTGAATATAGTAAACTTTAAAAAACATTAAATGGAGAGTTCACAGAAAAATAAGAATTCCCTCATTATTTACTCACAACTATGCCTTTGAGGGGTGGGTGAAGTGTTTGAGTCCATAAAACACTTTTGGAGTCTCGGGGGTAAACAGCGTTGCAGCCGAATCGATACAATTGAAGTTACCAGTGACCTTTACTTCAGACATAATAAAACAATAGAAAAAACATAACATGCCTCCAAACTGCTCCTGTGGTATCATGCAACTGTCCAGAAGTGTTTTATGTTGTCTGATGAAGAGGTTGCGATTGACTTCAATTGTATTGGATTTAGCTGCAACGCTGTTAACCCCTGAGACTCTCAAAGTGTTTTGTGGACTCAAACACTTCACCCACATTTGACATTAGTTCTACAATCTTGGAAGGTATACAAAGTGACCGTCAATACAGCTCAATCAGATACTGATAAGAGTTTTTGATTTGGATAAAAGATAACATAAAGAGTTAACATTGAAATAATCTAATACTTCATAGAGGGGGGAGAAGTGGAAGCTTTTGTATCTACCCCAAGCCATGGAGCCTTGGAGATCAATGGAGGAGCTGTAAATGCACTGTATTTATATAGCGCTTTTTTAGTCTTGGTGACCACTGAAAGCGCTTTAAAGACCAGTTTTATGCCATTCACTCATTCATACAATGCATTTATGTACAGCCCTTTTTCTGTGCGTGACTCCATCCATGTCTGGCGATCCTCATCAAGATTCTATGTCATAGGGATCTCAGCTCTGCTTGTTAGGCAATGTCTGTACAACCAAAGTGAGGGATCTGTCCGTACCTGGGGCAAAAGTAGAACATGTTGTCCTTTGTCACCAATTCTGTTCAAGATTTTCATGGACAGATGTTACTTTGTGGTTGCATATGTTAATAACTGGTATCTGAGGTGTGTTGGAGAGACTAGGCCCAAACAATTAAGATTGAACTCTCAGTCCGCTAGGACCATCTTAAGTGTACACATTTTCATACCATGATTTTACACAGATGATGCATCACCAAGATGACCCCATTGGTAACATCCCAACAACAGCCAGTGACGAACCATTCGGGTTTCAACATGTTTATTCATTAACAGAAAAGGCAAACATAAATTCAAATAACTAAACATAAATCGTTCAGCAGTTTCTACTGGCATCGTGGCAGCTCAGCTCTGGCATGTGTCAGTCTCTTCCATGTCTGTCGTGGCTGCTCTCCTGCTGCCTTTCTAATCCAGAGAGAGTAATTGGCCATCAAAGCTCAGCTGCGCCAGTAAACTCCCCCTGATGCAGCTGGAGGTGTTCTCCAAACCCATGGCCACTATTTCTTACTGATTAACAGAGAGATATCTAATAAAGTCTCACTGTAAAATAGATTTTTGAAGTCTCTCGCCCACCCATGAATGACTTCAAATAACTCAATCACAGAATTTCTACCGTGACCCAACACAAACATGTGTATTTTCCAAACCCGGCATGGACCTTGTTTTATTTATTTCAAGACAAAATATCTTGGGTTTCGATGTGATCTTTTTTCAGTTATTTAGTTTTAATAATTTTTTATAAATAACTTAATATAACTAATATAATAATGTTAATCTCAAGCTTTATCTTCTACTTACTACCGATTTAGTGGAAAAGAGGTTAGGGGACTAGATTGAAAACTGCATAATAATGATGAGCCTGAGTCTTCATTACAAAATGTAATACAAATAAAAAATAACTCGAATTCTGTTTCTCTACCAAAAGTCAATAAATATAGAAAATGTGATTAATTGATTTGGAGTTAACACTTGAAGGGGTCCAACATTTGAAAGGAATCATATTATACTGGTATATTCAATCAGAATCAACCAAACTTTCCCCCTTTGAGAGATGAAGATTTATAATTGTTGTTCAGTGGATGTATCCTTCAATTAACAATATATAACTTTGACTCTTTTAATAATTCATTCATTGATTCTCTGTATTTTTTTAAACAAAATTATCAAAAGAGGCTCTATGAGGCATCTCATCTACTTATTTTAAATAATCATCAAGAGCAACAATCCTGCTGTCAAATTCTCCAGAGACATAAATAGCCTCAGTACATTAGCATAAATAACTTAGACAAAAGATTATTAAAGAAAAATAGAGCCATCCTTTCCCTTTATGAAGTGGCAGGTATGACGTAAAAACAACAAATGTATAACTTGATTTCATACTAACACCTGTCTGTTGTATCAGTATATTTCTAACAGCTCATTCTTAAGTAAAAAACAACCAATTGCTTCTCTGATAAATATTTTTTAAATGTTTGCATCCATATTAACTGACTTTACAATATTATTTTTAGCCTTTGTTGGTTCTTTACTGCCTTTCTTGGTGCATAACCACCACCTGCTTATCAGGGGAATAGTTATATTAAGTAAATATTAGGTAATTTACTTTGCTTCTTTCAGACTGATGCAGCTGCTATTTTCCTGTGCAGCACCTGTGATGTTGAAATAGAAAATTGGGCGTTTTGGTATTGGTGTTGGTTCAAATGGGGGTATCGTGAGCAATACAAAGCGATTTAGCTTTTTACCAACAAAAACCTGGTCAGTGGTAAGTGCTGCCATTTTCCCCTAATAAATTAAGGCCCGTTATTAACATAGCATTATGAAACTACATAGCGGATGCACACACACCTTATACATGCTTTCATTTCATGCAAAAGCCGTCGAGTGACAGCGAGGGAGACATAGTTACCTAGATAATTTGATGGAGGATATATTGCACACTGTAGCGCCATTCACAGAGAGTAAAATTACATGACAGGCACCTCAGTGAAATCTTGTATACCCCATGTGACTTTCCAAGCACGGTAATGTCAGTGGTCAGAAAACGACAGCCCTGGTTGAACTTAGTCTTTTTTGAAACCCCAGTGTTTCAATGTACTGTCAGGACCTCCTATCCTCAATGGTTACTGCACTTGCACTGTCAGGGGGGAAATTAAAGATACAAATACAGATTAATTCACCCAAAAGCAACTTGACACCAACCAACAGCAAACCCTGACAGGGGAAATATAGTCAAGCAAGAACATCAGTGCAATAAATTTTGATATAACAAATGTGGGTGTTGGATGTTTGAAAAGAGTCAGCTGTTTCACTGTCAGACATCTACAATAAAGTCTCATTAATATATCATTAAACTAAATCTACTCAGAATTTTTTTTAATTGCCATATATTTCGGCATAAATACAAATGATTTGTACTGTGCTTTAACCATTTCACCGAATCAATATAGTTGCAATGTAAAAAATTCCAACCATGAAAAACACAGTTTCTTTTGTATGTCTGGTTCCTACTATACGGAAGAGGATTAGGGCCACTGTGGAAAAAATAAGTGAGTTTAAACTCAGAATTCTGACTTTAATCTCAGAATTCTGAGAAAAAAGTCAGAACTCACTTATTTTTTCCACAGTGACCCTAATCCTCTTCCGTACTACCATCTGTCCAATCAGAAAGAGAAAAAAAAGTTGACAACACAAGCATCCCTTGAAGTTCTAAAGTATTTGGTTTTCTTGTTTAGCGAACTTGTGTAAACCCATATGAAACCTTTTGATTATATGTATTTCATCCGATAAAACATTTCTGAGGAACACACTTAATGATGCAGGCAACTAAAGCTGCAGCAGAAGTCAGAGAAAAGAACACTGACATCATTTAGTGTTTAGTGTTTTGTTTTTTATGTGCTTGAGGAGCTGAACTGAGGTCACCCTTGCTGGCCTTGTGTGCAAACTGCAGGGAGTCTATATAACGATCCACCACTGGCAAGATACTGTCTGACAAGCTAATCCACTGTAGTCTTCACTGTAGATGTTACTGTGACTGTTGTGAGATGCTATTCCATTAGTCCTGTGGAACACAGGGTGGGAAACCACAGTGTGGTTGAGGGGAGATACTTTGAAGATGTATCCAGAGAGTAATTAGTACACAGCCTTGGTCAAGTTTAAATCTGATGTTTAAAATATGGACATTAAGCTCTGAGGACAGTGGAAATAAATCAAGTTGTGTTCTTTCATAGAATAGCTTTGTGGTAAAACTTAGTTAGTAAACGTTGTACCTATCCAATGAAATATGTGAAATCTCATCTTCTCATAGTTTTACTTGTCACCAACTGTTTATGGAATCAAATCATGACCATAATTACCTTAATTAGATTTAGTGTAGCAACAAAGTAAACCTAACATAAACCGACACATTCAAGATACATTTTTTGACATGTTGTCGACAAACAATATATAAGACGTAGACGATTATTATTTATTAACTTATTTCCTTATGTTACTCAACAATCAAACTAATGTGGTTCTAATTATAAAGCAAGTATAGATACAATTTTGTTTTAGTTTTGTTAACATACTGACTAGGAAAACTTTATTTAATAAAAACTTCCTTGAAAGAACTTAGTGTTTCCAACATTTAATCATTGAAATAAATGTATATTGAATTATGTGCCTGCCCTTAGAGGAAGTGTGCATTTTGCATGTTAAGCAGACATGCTGAGAGGTGAATTAAATACACCCACACAAACATATGCGTTTGTATCACCTGAACTTTACCAGACCAGATTGCATAGACTAACTCTCTCTCTCACACACACACAGAGACGTACACAAAAAAACATGAATCCTTCTTAATGGTGAAACAACAATATAGCAACCGAACAAAGCCTAAATTGTTTTCTCAGGTCTGTTCTAATTAGTGAGAGAGGTGTCAGTTGTTTACTTTTTTGGGTAATTCAGATTATTGACCTGCATACACCAGTTTGAGGGTGATATTATATATAGTTGGCAAATTTTTTGAATATTTTGTTGTACACATTGAACATCCCGTATGTTGGTCCTTTATTGTAGGTGTTCCTAATTTGTATTAGATTGTTATGTATAACATCTCTGCATCTACTTTTGATTTAATTAACTTAGGAGGTCAGGGGCAGACAGATTGAATTGGGTTTCGGGTGAGTGACTGTTATAATAGAAGCACTAAGAAGCATGTAAGACTGCAGCTCTGTGTCCTATCAGGCCTTTATGGTAGAGTGACTGTACTGAAGATCTTTTGTGCAAACAGAATATGACAGCCAATTCGGAGTTTGTCAAACACTATTTATGGGACTCGGAGGGGTTGAAGAAAAAATTATCTGGTGGAATGCAGGCATAACGAACGCAGAAGGATCTTGGTCTGAATCTGACCGCCTGCAAGGGCCTTCCTGTGTTGAGTCCTTATGTCTGTGTGAGTTTTCCTCGGGTACTCTGGCTTCCTCCCGAAGTCAAAAGACTTGAATCATGAAAGGTTAATAGGAAACTCTAAAAAACTCAAAGGTGTGAACATGAGAGCACCTATTGCCTATTGTGAGCTGGGATTGGCTCCAGCCCCCCCATGGCCCTCAAAAGAAAACTGGTATAGAAAATGGATGAACAGATGGTCTAATATGACAAACAATTAAATTGGTTTTCAAACACTGCTCATCACTTGGCGAACATTAATATTTATGTGAAGCATAGTGGTGGCAGCATCATGGTAGGGGGCTTGGAGGGGGGGAATTTAGGGTAGGATGAATACAACCAAATAAAGGACAAGGAGTTAAAAAAAAAATGTTTTTCAGACTTTCAGTTTTCATATTATTTTTCATGATAAAATGTTGTGATACAGCATTCGACTCTGCTGTAAGGCTCACAGGGCCCCCTTTCGTTCTGCTTTTCTGTCTATTTCTGTTTCTATCTTAATCCTGAGAGAGCGTACAAGCTGAGGCTTGACATGTTGGTGAGGTTGTTATACTCACTTGTCAGTTTGCGTATCTGTTTGTCTTTCTGTGTCTTGGGAGATGTGTGAGATTGAGAGTCTGTCATTATCTTCACTATCTTATGTCTCTCTTTCCCATCTTCCCCTTTGTCTAAATCCCAAGAATGGGCAGAGCTAGACATGTCAGCTACAAGAAAGTCACTTGTTAGGTTTCCATCTAATCTCACCCCTCCAGCCTGTGAGCCTCTGGTGTTTGTTGGTATTGACTGGCAGCTTTTCACAGGTCAATAAATTCACATGTTGGCCTCAGTGTGTCGGCAAGTTGCATCAAGGCAACAATTTTTAAGGCCAGGTATAATGACATAGAAAACCAATTTCCACTCTGAAGAGTTTGTAAAAATGATGTCACATAAGACAGCATGAGTGAGACCTTTTATACAACATGTCCACTCGTAAGGCTTGGATTTAGAAAACCTAATTTGTCTTCTTCACTACTGAAACTTATATTGTTAAATGTGCATATTTGGAATCACTGCTTTATTCTTTACACATGTTTTACAAAAAATATTTCTGTAAGTGAACCAAAGGTTGCAGCATGCTACAGAAATAATCTAAAACTAAATCTGTTTGGCGGGCAGAATAATGCTTAATTTCTATTTGACTTCACTGTGATGCATAAAAAAAACAAACATTCAACCCTAAGAGTTATTGTACATTCAGGATTTGCATGCAAGCTGATGAATTAATGATAAACAAATATTCTGTGGTCATTCAGTATATCATAGACAATTTGCTAGCCAAGTTGGCAATGGTAGTTGGTCCACTAAAATTGACAAGTTTGACAGCAATTGCGATAAAATATGTTATATTTGTGATCTCTAGAGGATGCATCTTATTGTAGTTGCAATCCTCTGACCGATCTATGGTGCCAAAATCTAGAGTGCAATTTCCTGACAGCTGTTTCAATAGTACTGATAATAAAGGTCCTCAGAGGATACCCTCAATGTTATTAGGTCCATTTTCAAATAGTGCAATCATAGGTCAAAAGTAAAAAATCCACAAAAACATCATGACATGAACATGATTTAATGCCTAGTGTCTTGATGATTTGACCAAGGGAAGTGCACCCTGTATCGAAAGAAATGACATGCAGATTTGATGTAGCTTTAATTACATGTCTACATACAGCTTTCAGACATTTCTCAATCACAATGTACTCACCCGATAATACATTTTTTTTTTTGTGATCTGATCAAGTGGGCAGCTCGAAGTACAGATGTGAAAGCACTCTAATCAGTTATAATTATATAACCTTAAAATGTTATGGTCTTGACCTTCAATGTAAAGTGCCTTGAGATAATGTATATTATGATTTAGCTCTATACAAATAAAATTGAATCAAATATAGATCCGATCCCGCCAGAGCACATTCGGAGGTGGTCTGGGCCACATGTCTCCACATCGTTTAACAATGTGAATGCAAAATCAGTCCTGGGCCACATGAAGGCCCTCCTACTCAGCTGATGTCCTCTGATCCTCTCCAGTTATACTATCGATCAATCAATCAAATTTTATTTGTATAGCCCATATTCACAAATCACAATTCCTCTCATAGGGCTTTAACATGGTGTGACATCCTCTGTCCTTATGCCTAACCCTTATAAAAACCCTTTTACAGGGTAAAAATACGTAGAAACCTCAGAGAGAACCACATGTGAGGGATCCCTCTCCCAGGACGGACAGAAGTGCAATAGATGTCAGGTGTAGGAAAACATCATCAAGATTAAAGTTTTTAGCAGCATTGATGAGGGTAAACATTTTGAAAGATAACTTCAATACTATGAATCAAACATTATCAGTATCAACACTGATCATTACATCACGATTGATACTTTACAGCTGAGCTGCACGAGATTCATTCACACTCTCCGGACTAGTCTCTGTTTCTCTCTCTCATATCTCTCTTTCGCTCACTCGTGCCAACACACACACAGTGACATCGGAGACACTTGTACAAAGTGAGAACGAACACACTCAGAGCTGTCCACTTGTGATCGGATCACAAAAAACATATGTTTATACAAGGTGTGTATTGGGCCTTAGACATATAAAATCAATCATCTATAAAGCTTATCCTTTTTTAAGGGTAAGGGAGAGCATATACAGATTTGCTGCCAAATGGAATTCAAATCAGGAACTCTCTTGCTGTGACACAACAGTTCAAACCACTGCTGCATTGTGTTGCCCTGGTGATGCAACCCATGTTTTTGGTAAGGACATACATTTCACGCATAGTACATGTGACACATTATTTAACATACTGCGATATTTTGTTTTTGGATAGTTCCCTTGAAATATTTTTTGGGAAAATATCAAAAGTGAAAATTGGATTTGTATAGAATTGGTATTTCCATGCATTAATTATGTCCTTACAAGTGAATTTGAAATATTTTGATTGTTGTGTATTAATAGGGGCAGTGGTGCAGTCTCTTTACCTTTTACAGTGCACTGTGAAGGAGTGAATCCAGACTACGATTGGCAGATGTTGTCGTTATGATCATCATGTTATCATCATCGCTATCATCATCATCGTTATCATCATCAACAATCTTCTCGGATCTGTTCTTGTAATGAGCTCCTAGCATGATGAAAATTATTGCATAGACTGACAAATGCACACATATGCACACACACACAACGGACGTAAGTATGTTGGTGCCATAAAGAGTGAAAAAAGAGAAGGGAAAAGCTGCACCAAAAACTTGTTGGCCTCCCACATCTTCTTTAACTGTTGTGGTCAAGGTTAAAAAAACAACTGAGAACAAACAAGCCTTTATTTCATTGTATCCAAATTGTCTGTGGATTGTTCTCAATACCTTTGTCCTTTGGAGAAGTAAATGCTCTTAAAAACTTAAAGTTCTTTGGCAAATCTTTCTCATAGGTTTTTCTGTGAAAAATGCTGTGGTAGAAGGCCAGTTAACTTATAATAATCATATTGACAACTCACAATTTGTCTCACAGGGCTTAACAATACATTGTCTGCCATTAACCCTCAGCCAGAGCAAGGATAAACTACTAACAAAGAAAACTAAAAACCCTATTGACAGGGAGGACATTGTTTTTAGAAACCTCAGAGAGAGCCACATATGAGGGATCCCTCTCTCAGGACGGACAGAGGTGCAATAGATGGATCAGGTAACAGGGCTCATCAACAAAATAATGTTTATAACATTCAAGAGAGAAGACAGCATCTAACATAAATGGAGGTGTATTAATGTTTAAAGTATTTATACATAAGAAAATATCTGACAGAGAGGAAGGGAGCAGTACTGACAATTGAATTGATAGGAATCAAAGTTATAGTAGTATACGCGAGTAGGCATATGTATTTCCAAGAAATAGTAGCTGCCACCACCATTGTGCTCCTTAAATTCAGGAGTAATTAATATTAATTTGTATCTGTGAACATTTTGATTCGCATTATTACAGTCCCTTTTGTCTCTATCCATTGATTCTATCCTTAGAGTTTATTGATCTCTGAAAGTCTGTTTTTAGTTTATGGCATTTGGACAATTTGACACACATATGACAGAGTCAATAATAAGAATATCACATTATCAAACTCTCGTTGATTTAAGGGCAGATAAGCGAGGATTATATCCCCCCTTTTAACTCAAAACCTGCCTTCTCCACCCCCTAGTAGCATAGTGAGTGTAGTGGCAGAGGCATTGTTCAGTTAAGTATAACTCGCCTGTCTGAATAATTGATTTATGAACTGACTGAGATCTATCCCCCCGACCTTGTCTTAGAAATATCATTATTATAACTACTCTGTATTGATGAATCCATAATGCTGTCCATGGTGATGAAGTAACTGCAATTATGTTTATCTCTCTTAGTCCCATGCCTCTGTCCCAATTCAGTTTTGTCTCGGATTGCTATTATACCTGAGACTTTGTACCATAAAAAGTCAGTTTAATCTATTGTACTCTATGGTAGTTGTCAGTGTATATGACCTTGATGATCAAAGTGATAAGTAGAACCATTAGTGTATTATTCCCACTATCATTGAGTAATTTGTATGGTGCAGAAAATAAACCTGAAATTTTAGGGGAGACATGACTTAAAATATACACTGGAGTGTTTACTATCAATTTATGCAGAATACCCCAGGAGTGAAGCAGGTCGATTGACTGTAGATGTTAAGTTTATAAGTTTATGACATTAAATCTCAATTATTTTAAATTACTGTTAACATGCTGAATGTCCACATCTAGAGTAGGCCTGTGAAATCAAAATCATAAACACAGTTCCATCCATTGAGCCCCCCTTCACTTTAAGAAACATTTTTTCATTTTATTTTATAGTTTTATTTGTTTTACAGCTATACTGACTATATAAAAAGCCTTAAATTATGTTATATTTAGGCGCTTAGAAATTGAGTGCCCAGTATCAGTTGCTTTGATTATATTTCCACCTGTTCATATAAAGATCCCTCTCACTCAGTTCTACATCAAAGAAGGCATCATACTGATTATCTTGTTTCTAACTCAATGCAGTTTACTCTTTTCCACCAAGTCTTTATTGTCTTCATATTCTCTTTTCTCCCTGGCTGTGGAAAATTTTCTGACCTTAATCTTTCTCTCTTTCTCCCGTCCATGCCTGACCCTTTTATATAGTGAGTCGCGTCTGACGCCGAGCTGTACAAAAGGGGCTGTCACACACAAAACAATGAGCAAACAGGGAGATGTCTCTGTCTGCTCACACACAGACACACATACGCAAACAAACGGCGGACCAATGCTTTTAATCTGCACTGAACACCAAGCCTAATGTGTTTAGCTGCAGCTGTCTGTATTGATCTGTAAAAGCATGCGTTGAAGAAATTCATGTGTTGGGCCTGCCACTGTTTTACTGTATTCTAAAATATGATATATAAAGATATAAGAAATAATTATCTTACATCTGATCAAATGATTTCCCTTTTTTTTTTCTGGCGTCTTGCAAGAATATTTTATTCATAATGATCTACAAATATATTCTGAATAAACAAGAAAATATTGCAAGCCTTTTCTTTTAAATGAAAAAACTTTATAGAAATAGGATGATAAACGCAAACAAAGTTGTAAAACTCAAGAATCTTCCCAAATGCATTTTCAGATTTAAAAAGGCTTGTCATAGTCATGCTGGTTATCCAACTAATTCAATACATTTTATTCATACAGCACTGTTTATACATAAAATGCAGCTCAAGGTGTTTTAGAATGTAATCTATAAGAAAACGTTAGCAATAAAACTAAAAGACTTACGATAAAATAAAAAAATCAGCAAAAGGTATAATAATATAAAGACATTGGTGTTAGAAAAAGAAAATGCTATTATTTAGAAGCAACATCATAGAAATAGGTCTTGGGTTTTTTCTTAAAACTGTCAACAGAAAAAACTTTCTGATGTGTGGTAGGAGTTTGTTCCAAACCATTGGTGCACGGCAAGAGAAAGCTGCTTCCCAAAACCTTTTATAGTTTGTTTAGGGGATATTGAGCAAGCCCTCTGCAGGAGACCTAAGGGAACGGTTTGGAACATACTCCGATAGACACTCAGCAATGTATAAAAACACGAGTCACCTATTTGGCATCTTCCAAAGAGTATACTCGAGTGAGGTTCAGGTTGAAAAGGGGTGACAAATTGTCTGTACATTTTCAGAAACTTTCCGGAAACTTTCCATGGGAATATTAAGCTCGGGAATTTTGAAAAAAAATAAATACACAAATTAAACTCTGAGCAATAAAAACATCATTCAAAACATGTATGGAATGCAGCACACGCTGAACATTGAATTTCAACCCTCCACTGTGCATTTCTCCATCACATACGCAGATAATTCCCAGAATCCTGCACACTACAGCAGGGCTATTGAGGCCTGCCAACTATTTATATCTCTAGCATTGCTTTAGTGTTTTTTTACAAGCTTTTTTCTCATATTATTCTACAGAACATTGCCACGTGCACTATCTCATGTGTGGAGACATTTCACCCCAGCCAATGTAGAAGGAAAGGCTGGGTACGCTTGCAAATACTGTGCAAAGACGCAGAAGCATATAGTCAAGTGCCCAAAGTTTCCTCAGGGCTCAAATCAGCCTATGACAAAACAAAATGTTTATATTTATGTCTGTATATGACAAGGTAAATACAGTTAGTATATATTACCCACAAAAGTTCCAGTTTATTCCCATTAATTCCTGTATATTCCCGTTAATTCCCATGGAAAGTTTCAAACTTTGAATATTCCCATAATTTTGCAACCCTAAGTGCGGTACAGGCTTACTCTAGCAAAGTTTCTTGAAAAACAAAAGGCAATCTTTGTGACATTGTTTGAGTGAATTAAAATCTATTTCTGAGTGACGTGTAATATCCAGGTTCTTGTATCTTGATTTGTTTTGATCCACCAGACTTCCATGTTTGCTAATAATGTTTTGTCTCTGATTATCAGTACCAATTACAAGAATTTCTGTTTTATCTTCATTTATTTAGAGCAAATTGTTTTTCTCCATTTTTCCATTTGGAGCATCAGGGTCATCTGGCACTACATGGTAAATGGTTTGTATTTATATAGAGCTTTTCTATGCTGGATAACCACTTAAATAGTGTTACATTATAGTTTGCAATGCACCCATTCATACAGTGCCTCTATCAGTCTCACTTTTTTTTTTATGAGGGGCAATTTGGGTTCAGTAGCTTGACGAAGAACAAATCGGCATGCAGATATGGAAGACTGGGATCGAACTACTGACCTTCTGTTTCTGATAACTGCTCCACCTCTCATACACAGCCTCTTACAGATAGATATAATTGAGAATCATCAGCATAACAATGATAATTCACACCATGGCAAGCAAAATAGTAAAAGGCCAAGAATAGAGTCCTGTTGAATGCCGAAAAGGTTATCATGCTTTTGTGTAACATGGTCACAGAGGCTAACAAATTATGTTCTGCCAGTAAGGTATGTTTTGAACCAGTTTGGAGCTGTGCTTTTGAGACCGAACCAATTTTCAAGTATGTTTAAAAGGATCTTGTATCTATTGCATCAAATGCATCCGATAAGTCGAAGAGCATCAGAATATATGCATTTCTTATTTTCAGTCACTCAAAGGTAATTCATTATTCTCACCAGTACTGTTTCAGTGCTGTGTCCCTTTCGGACTGGAATCGGTCATGTTTATGGTTCATATGTAACTAACTGTTTAGATATGGCCTTTTTCAGAATTTTACCGAGGAAAGGCAGGTTGGAAATGGGTCTGTAGTTGTTAAGCATAAAGATTCGTTTTTTTAGGAAGGGGCTTAACCAGATCTGTTTTAAGTGCATCTGTAAAGATACCTGTTTGTAGTGAGCAAATAAAATTTTCTAAAAGATTGTGAATAAATTTGTCTAGAAAAAAAAGACAGGATTGCATCCAGTGAGCACGTTGAAGACTTGTTTCCAAAAAAATCTGCAAACTGTTCACATTTTGATTGTGAGGCAGGACATGTTAATCCCAAATGACAGAATGGAGCATTAGTGGTAATTTTTCACAATGACTTTGAAACCTGAACTATTAAATTGCTGTTTGTATTTTCCTGACATGCAGTCAGGTGAGTTACCTTAAAATCAGCTTGCCTAAATTCTGTGGCAGAAACATTGCCTTTTCACTCTGATTTGTCCATAGCCAAATGCTGTATATCAACTACTACTTACCTTGCAATTTGAATTTGTATTATTTATTATAATGCATTAAATCTCGAAAGATTTTCTTTTCTGATGACATTTAGTCCATTAGTGGGTAACATTGTGGTATAAATTTTAGTTTGTTTGTGTGTGTATTGTTGTGCTAGCTAGCTGGATAGCAAAATTTAGAGAGGCTTGTCACTTCTTTTCCTCAATGGCTACTGTTAGCCATCGGTAAGACATTGTGAAGCAAGTTAAGGCAAAACAGAGCATCCGGACAGGTACAAATTTGAAAAAGCCCAACATGGAGAACGATTACTGAGCTAAATCAGGCAGAAGGTAACAGTTCTGTTAGATAATATTTTGAAATTGTGCCTGTGTGTGGTTATGTTCGGTTGAACTGATTGTTAAGGTTCATATTAAAGTTCTTTGTTTTATTTTAAGGCTTTATACATTTTACGTTTTAATTGCTACAGATAAAAGATACATTAAATATTTGTTGTGACGGTTATAAATTTGCATAGAAAATTTATGCAGTAATGCCTGTTACAGTAGTGTAATATTTACTCTTTTCAAAAACACTGCAGCCTATTACTGTGATTATAATAACAGTTTTGTGACTATTAGTGTTAAAAAAATGTTTTAGTAGTTTACAGGCACTCTGGGATTTACTAAATCAATTTATTAGCGGCTACCAGCCAGGTTCTGTCTAGATTGAACAACCCAGGTTTACACTATACTTGTTTTGGTTTGGTAAAAGATTGTAATCTGGGTGTATAAGTGCTTCCTTATGAATAGATAAATGCCTTTTTGTCAGCATTAAATACGCACTCAAGGTTGTGGAGCACTCGATGACAAAACAATGACGACAGCTCTCTGCTTTGACAAAGACCTGTGTTTTGTTTACTCATTCTCCTAGTACTCCAATGCAGTATACATTTCACCACCCTCTCCAGATACCTCAGGCATGGACACGGCAAATCTGGCCTTCTTGTGGCCCGGCCAAAGTAGAAGTGAGCTCTAAAGTGGCCCACTGGTGAAATAGCAAAACTTGCCCAAATATCCCATTACTAATATCGGCCTTTTTGGCAAACATGGAGTACTCAATGTGTAATCTGGACGTGAACCTAAAATGGCCCAAATAGAAAAAACAAACAAATTCAGGTAACATTTAATTTAAATGTGCTGTTGTTATGGCTCACTTGTGGCCCAGATCTGGAAAAAAGAATCACCCAAGTGCCATCATTCCACACAGTATGTGAGCCAAAAGAAATTTTAACCGTGTAGGTCAAATCTCTGTTAAAAGAATTATTTTATATGGGACTGTTATGACCTGGAAAAGGTAATCATAATGCACTATCCCCCATCTTGATTAAAATGGGAATTGATCTGTAAATAACAGCGGCAGGGAAGGAAGTCAAGGGGCCTGTAATTGTGTCTGGCACTCCAATAAGAGGATTTGTGAATGGCCTTACCATAGCAACTCAGACTTACAAAAGCAAGTTGGATTTTGAAGACATTTGGCCGCTTGAAAAACATGGGTAGTATTAAAGGTAAAATCAATGAAGTCAAGAATCATGGCGATTAAAAATGGGAAGTGGCCAGCAAATTCCATAACCAAGTCCTGGGAAGGTTATTCCATTAATTAAGGAAAATCCTATTACTTGTCAAAACTAAATTGGGAACCAATGCATAGGGAGACAACCACTTCCAGCAGTTGGAAGAAAGCAGACAAAGCACATGGAAGTGAGATGATTCAGCTGTCTGACACCTGTGGGAGCAAGGGCAATGAGCAAGGCTATGGAACTGATAAAGTGTTACAGTACCTGACAAAGCAGATGCTAAAGATTGGAGCTTTTTGTATCTTTCTTTAATGCTCCATATACAACACTCTTCCAACCCTAACAAACCTGCACAGGTGAGGAATAAGGGGGGATCCTCTGTACACGTTAAGCAGAGAGAGGGAGATAGTGAGGGCAAGAGCGGCCAATTGTTGCAAATACTAGCTAGGAATCAAATCAAATCTTGTTTGTATTGCCCATATTAACTAATCAAAATTTGTCTCATAGAGCTATAACAAGATGTGACATCCTCTGTCCTTCCCCCTCAACAATAGTGTGGAAAAAAACTATTAAAACAAAATATTTTAACAGGGGGAAATAAAACACAGTAGAAACCTCAGAGAGCCACATGGGAGGGATCCCTCTCCCAAGACGGACAGAAGTGGAATAGATGCCATGTAGGAACAAAAGTAAACTTTGCCACGGGATATAATAGTGGCAATCCAAGGTCTTTAGAGCACTGACTGTGGTCCGGGGCTGAGGAAACAGTCAAAAGACATATACTGTACATGTAAGATCAGACCCATCACTCAGCAAGGAGATAAAGCCACCATCTTCCAAGAAGATCAAGAAAAGCCCCCTGCAGCTGGCACAATAATGGTGGATAAGGTTGATTTGGGGAGGAAACTTTTTTTCCAAGGGCCTAAACATCTCTATGGCCTACCGCAGTCGTATGGATGGAGGAGGTAAATAGGATAAGGAATAATATACTGATTAACTGGGCAGCGCTGTGGGAAGACAGATGTGAGGAGGCCACAGAGAGGAAGGCTGGTAGGCCCAAGTATTTCCATTTAAGGTTGGCTGGTTTTCTTGTGGTGTGGAGTTGAGCTGGAAGCCAGGAGAAGGGCCTTCACTGCCAACCTGCAAATAGAAAGACCATACTCACTCCCAAACACGCTTACACACTCAACTCTATAGTAGTAGTGTCTAGATTTATATACAGTACTGGGTATTGAAGATTCATTTCTGAGGTCCTGGTAAGGTTGGGGTAGGCTGTTCACAATGAATGAAAGTCAATGCAAAGTCCTAATAAGGATAGGATAAGATGTGTTTGACTGTAACTCTCTCTCTCTCTTTCTGTGTGTGTGTCTGTGTGTTCAAACAATAGAATCATGTGTCTTATCCGACATCGAGTCTATGCATATATCCTTTCACACACTTCATCCCTAGGCTACTTAGACTGCTATCCTGCTGCTCTACACATGGACGTACAAACAGTTGTTCATATACACACACCTCTTCCAGTTTTAACAGTAGATTTTACGTTCATGGCTGTATTAGAAATTATTATGCTGACCATTACAGACACGCATGGTCTGTGCATATTGTGATGGGTGTCAGAAACTGTTGGGAGTAGCACCTGAAATTACAGAATTTTAGTCTGATTCAGTTTTGTTTTATTTTGAATTTAATCCACAAAGTCTGACAAAATGACTATGTCCCACACTTGCCTACAATGTTAGCTGTAAGCTACCTTTTAAATACTATTCAATGCAGAAACTATGTACCAAATTTGAAGATTTGGAATTTTTACAGGCCATAGGGAAAGGGGGCTTTCTTAATGGGTTATTGAGAAAGGAAGTCACCAGTTACTTCTCAGTCACCAGATTTCAACCCAGTTGAACCCTTTTGAGAGATTTTGAAATCTTGTTAGCTAGTGCTCTTCACTACCTTTATCAAGTTAGAAGGAACGAATGGTGTTCATTTATCATTCTCTAATCCAGAGACTTTGAGGTTCTATGCAAAAGAGCACTGAAGCTTTTCTTGAGGTATTCTGTTTAATTTGTAACCCATCTGTTTATATAAACTTTATGCCAATTTAACCTGTTGCATTCCGATCATCATGACTTAGTTACGCAGAGATCGTTCTAGACATGTGAACTTTTGTAAATTTCAACATAAACACAGATTTAAGTTTTTGCGTGACCAGTCATATGTGAACAGATTTGGGTATCATTTTATCTATTCCAGTTCAGGTTCTGCTTATCCATTCCATTTCGTAATGATCATGATCTTTTATTCCGACATAGTCAGTGATTGGTCAAATGTTTAGATAACAAAACATTTCAGAGCAAAGACACATTAACTCCATTAAAGACTCAAAAGGTGCAGAAATTTGGAATGGTCACTGATTCTCAGAGGTTCAGAGTGTCTCACAAAACACTTCTCGAGTCTCAGACATATTCTTTGTTAGAGAAGAATCCAATACAATGTAATTCAATGGTGAGTCCTTCAGACGTAATAACACAACAGAGTGAAACATAACATGCCTCCATACTGCTCCTGTGGTGTCATCCAAGTGTCAGGAAGCCCCAACATTTAAAGCTGACTCGAAACTAGGTCGTTCACGTCATAATTTAAATTCGAAATGTTATCTGATATCTTTCAACTAGGTGCATTCAGGGACCGTCGGAAATGCTTACATCCACTAGCTAGCCACTTATGTTGGACTTTTAAGCTTAAAACACTGTTTATGACCTCATTTCGAGTTGAATATGAATGTCGGGCTTCTGGACACTTGGATGACACCAAACGAGCAGAATGGAGGGCATATTATGGTTTTTTTCTGTTGTTTTATGATGTCTGAAGAAGGATAACTAATCAGCTACACGGTTTACCCCTGAAACTATAAAAAAGGTTTTGTGGACTCAAACATTTCACCCACCATTCACTGGTGAAGGGGTGAGGAGGAAACAAGCTTTAGAATAACACGAGAACCATTTAATTGTGACCTATATAAAGGGAGATATGACCACTGCCCCACAAAAGTTCTAAATTTGTAAACCCATATCAGATAATATCTGTGACTGTGCTGCCCAAAAGTGTTCTGAGAGGCAGAGCTGTGGCTGCTTGCTGTGGCTGAGCAGGCTGACACATTCACACTGCAGACTGCAAGATAAGACATACAGTACATTGCTCCAAATCAGTCCTTGTTAAAAGTACTGTCAGACTTTTGATCATTTACCAGGGTCCATCTTTCTCAGGGCTGCTTTCACGTTAATCATGCATGGTAAGTGCCAGCTCGTATCAAAACACAGTTTCTGTTACATTGATTTGTGATGAAGACAGATAGGTCCTGGCAAGGGAATACAAAGCTCCTTGTAGGTAGGGATGTCTTTTACTGCAGATTGCATATCGTATATATATTGCCCTCCTTTTTAATTTGGGACCAGGTTTTGGTTCCCAACCCAGTTTGTGATATTATCAAAGGTAAAATGATTTGAAATGTAAGGAAGCCAGCCAGGTTCATCACTTCAATTTGTGAGGATGAGCATTTTAGAAAAGGAAGCGATGGGCTTTTTTCTCATATTTAGAAGATTCCAACAGCTCCTATCTCTACACGTATGACACTTTCAGGTCAGTTTACTCAGTTGGGAACCTTCCTACTAAATAATGACTGTTTGATCATACACCAAGACTCAAGGCTGCCATCCAACATGACACCTAAAGGTTAACAGCTCAACAGCTCAAGCACCTGCATATATCACACTGGGGCTGGTGGAAACATGCACAAGCTACCCGTCTCTCACTGTGTCCGATACACATACACATACACACAAGCACAGGCATCAGAGGGTCTGTGTAGTGTGTGTGTCTGTGACTGTGTGTTTGTGTGTGGGGCATTTCAGATTGACAACGCAGATGTTAAGCTCAGCCCAGGTGACTGACTCACGCTCTTTCTCTTTGTCCTCCACAATACAGAAATCCATAATTCAACTGTCATTGCTGTACCCCACAGCAAACCCTATCACTGTGTGTGTGTTCATTGTTTTTTGACAACATTTTCTCTCACTCTCTCCCCACCAGGTAAATCCCTGCGAGCCTTCTCACCTGCAGTACACTAAAGGTAAGACAATCAATACTTGTGATCTGTGTTTCTTTCTCTCTCCCTGCCCCATGCCCTTGTGCTCCGTCTTTGCTCTGCAGTTTATCACACACACACACACACACACCAACGGCAGTCACATATGGGACAGATAAAATGCAAATCCACTAGTTTAAAACTGAGATGCACAAAGCCTTTTCATTTTCCTGAAAAAAATGATGCACAAATGCTTGTTTGGAAGTTGTGAATGTTAGGTAGCTTTTCACACACCATGCATAGCTTATCTTTGAATGTATTCAAAGATACTCTATATAGGGGCGGCTGTGGCTGAGGGGTAGAGTGGTCGTCCTCCAACCTGAAGGTCGGCGGTTCGATCCCCAGTCTGACCCATATGCATGCCGAAGTGTCCTTGGGCAAGATGCTGAACCCTGAATGGCCCCCCATAGAATAACAAAGTGCTGTGAATAGATGCACTGCATGAATGTGTGTGTGTGAATGGGTGAATGTAAAACTGTACTGTAAAGTGCTTTGAGTGGTCATCAAGACTAGAAAAGCACTATATAAATACAAGGCCATTTACCATTTATATATATATTTTTATATATATGTGGAATGTTTTTTATATATATAGATACACATTCACACGCAGCATGTCTTTCTACCCACTCAAAGATCTTGAGGGAAATCATACGAATTAGCTATGCATGATGGGGAAGAGTTATCCTGTGATGCACCTATCTTAACCATGTAGGGTTGGAAAGAAGTAAGGACCTCAATACTAAATAAATGTGTTCATTCACACCACCTTTGCCATTTTAGGGTTAGTTCTCTGGTCATTCAGCTTTCACCATGATCAACTCAGTTTTTTTTCTGACTTGTTAAGCTGTCAGTTTATTTCCTGCAAAGAAGCGAAAGCCTGTTGCCTGACTTTCAATCAACTGGTAAAACCTGTCAAGAGCAGGACCTTAACAATGAGGACAAAACAACAGACATAAAGTAGGAATTAGACTTCTTGGAGCAGAAAGTTGAATTTGTTCTCTATATTCCAAGGAGAAGGATTTGTTTTGAATTGAATATTTATTAAGTACTTTATATCCATATAAATGACTAGTTCAGTCCTGTGAAGATGTATGTGAAGAGGGTCTGTAATTCATCTCTACCAGCCTGATGTTTAAGGATGTTTCTGTCAGGATGCTGACAAAAAGAAAACGGGAAAAGATTCAAAGAAAGAGCAGAATATAAAGGAAAAAGAAATTAAACCCTCCCGTCCTTGGTGGCTTAATCCACCTGAGCTGGTTGTAGAAAGAGGGGTGAAAATAAGGAGTGGAACGAAGTGACATGCATAGAAGAAATCTAGACAGAGAGATGGTGACAGGAAAGAGAAGATGGGCAGTCAATCGTGAGTCCAAAAGTGAGAGAGAGGGACTGCTAATCTCAATTGACTTTCATCCCAGAGACCTCTGTGTCAGTCAAATGACAGGATTTAACAGGCGTTTAAGTGATGACAACTTCATATGGTGTTAAGAGTTTTTTGGGCGGGGATTTGTCCTCTAGGAATTTGTAGTTCACATCTTAGAAGGTTACGTGGAATAAAATCTAACATTATGGTCATTTGAACACATGAGCATTAACTTTGACCTGATTGTAAACATTTTATCCATAATTTTTCATTTCATCATGTTGTGCAATAATAGGTAGACTTGATGTTGGCTAATTCTTAATAATCATAAAATATGATTATTCAAATAATAAAATTATTAATTAAAAATAATAAAGTTATCAATTATAATTTAGAAACGACGGGGGACCACCCTGGTAACAGAGACCAACAATCAAATGTAAAGATCAGTCTGATTTAGATCTAGTTCAATTTGAAATCTCAATATTCACCATCAAAGATTATATATATATATATATATATATATATATATATATATATATAATGAACAGCAAAGGTTATGGAGTTCTTGACAGTGTAGAGGTTGGCAAAATTCACTTATGCAACATTAATGAAAGAACATTTGTGAAAGAAAAACTTATAAAACGAAGTAAAAAAACACAAATTACTAACAACGTACTAATTAAACAAAGATGTGAATGTGTGTGCCTCGGAGTGCTTCCCAAAATGGCTGACCAAAAGTTCACATCTTCCTCAACATGCTTTCAAAATGGTCACTGGCCCCCCTCTAGTAAACAGACCCCCCCCCCCCCCCCCCCCCTTCCTTCAGAAGTGGTTTTGCGACCGGTAGCGGGGGAAGAATTAAATGAGGTGAAGACTATGCGTGTGTCTGTGTAGATGTTAAATCAGAGAATGAAAGAGTCAGAGAGATATGCAAAGAAAGCCTGTGAAGAGAATAACTAACTAATTAACTTTTAAATAACTTGTAACCACAATATCACAACACATATCAAACGTATAAACACCACACAGAATCAAATAAACAGTCTTGCTTAGCCTAGTATAATTATTAAGCCCAGTTATGTTACCCAATCCGAGGAAAAGTCAGAAAGGAAGTTGCAGTTCCGTTCGCAGTTCTGTGAAGTCTCCTGGCTGGTCGTAAGGTTTTTGCCTTTGTGGTTCTGTTGAGCTGTGGGCTCAGAGGCTGGTTGAATCTTACCTGCAGGACATGAAGTCGCTGCAAGGAGTTTGGTAGGGCTTGAGATATGAGGAGGTTTCCTTAGTGAGATGAGCTGGAAGCTGCAACTTGGACCTCCTCTCGTTGGATGGGAAGAGAAGATGTGAGCTGGAGAAATCAGGTTTCTCCTCGGCGATGCAGGAGAAGAGGCTTGCCGCCTGCCTACTTGGAAGGATTGTAGAAGAGAGATAGAATCGGGAGACCTGCCGTTATATTGGCCCAGTGACCTCACAGGTCATGGGGCCAGAGTGACCAATAGGAGGTGACCCTCGTGGCTTTTCACACCTCTGTTTGAAGTTTTTCCAGAACAAAGGGACATGCAGCATTCTGGGAGACTGAGTTCGGGAGGCTTTCTCCAGAACACAGAACAATCACTATACTCTGTTGACTCATATAGTATTACTATTAGTAGTAGTACTCATATGAAACCTACACAAAATTTTAACCTACACCTAACCTATAAAAATTTGCTAAACAATAGCTCCAATAACTTCATCAACCCGAAATGTCATATTTTCAAAATTCAATACTGGACAAATAAGTAAAATACAGTGTAGGTATAATTTTACATTTAAAAATAATCTGTTGATTGTAGTCTGTTTCTCTTGAAGTGTTAGTGATTGTATTGTTCTGTTGATCCTATTACTGGAAGCCAAATGTAAAGGATAATCTACTGAAGTATATATTGTCATGTTTAGAGTTTCAGACCAAAACGGCAGGACAGGTATGGAATGTGACATTTTAACAGGCTGGCTGCCAAACAAGCAAACAAACTACAGAAAATTAAGAAGAGGAACTGACAACGCAGAGCCGGGAGCACGGAGACGGTTTACACAAATGAGGCACGGATAATAGAATTTAGGTGTGACACATTATAGCAGGTCGACACAATCACTTGAGCTCGAAACCAGTTAAGTAAAAGAGACACACAAGGAAAGGAGCTACTGAGTAAGCAGACAGGTACATTGTGGGTGTTGTAGTATCTCTACCTTTTAGGGAGAAGAGAATAACTTCTTTAAACACTTGCAGTAAACACTATTACCTTGACTTGGACTCAACTGAATCAGGCCAACAAAATGTGGGGAGGACTTTTTTATTGTAATTGACCATGATATTTGGCATAAAATATTGATGGCTATAATAATACTGTAAAACTATTAAATTTTGTATAAGAGCATGCTGACCCATACGGAACCAATTTTGTCAGTAATTAGAAACCTGGTCTCAGATCCATGCAGAACTATAACATGTTGGATCTTAACACGGCACGGAGACACAGATCCTATCTTCCCTGATTTAATAACTGATTGGTATTAACAAGTAACAATAACTCGATATTGAAGTTAGTCACCTTCTCTCCTGTGTCTGGCTGTGGAGCGTATAATCCAACCTCCTTGCCTATGAAGTTGGTCAAATAAACCTTGGGTACTCCTTCATGCTAGCCCACTCGCTATTTCAGCCTAAAGGTAACATGCGGTCATGACCATGGGTGACGTGTTAATTTAGATTCTGCATCTTGCTTTAAAAAGTTAACTTTGACTATTTGTTCTTTGGAACTAAAGTAGTTATCTTGTATGCATTGCAATGGCTGCTAACTTTACTCTTGAAAGTGTTTGACAGGATTTTGGGAGTTCTCTATAGCTTGGTACCAACTTGGGTCCAAAGATTTACTTTGCAGAGTTGCCGTTTTCTTGCAGTTGCTTATGCACAAAGCACTGCCATCATGATCAGCACTGTCTAATATGGGCCAGGTCTGCTTGGATCAACATATAATGTAACTTTAAAAAAAGACTAGGTCCCAAGGTTCAAGTGGACCTCACATGAAATTCAACCTTGATGCATTGGACTTAGCTAATGGGGATTAGAGACTCAACAGGGACACAGGATTTAATACAGGCATTGTATTGTATGTTGTACTGTGTTTTAGTAATGAATTGTGTTCTTGTATTGCATATAAGAGTTTGGTGACTGAAACAGCTCCTGAAGTAATCCCTGGCATTCTTATATTCCTTTACGATATGGACATCATCAGATCCATCAGTACACTTCCTGTTAGTAGAGTAGAAGTACCTAACATGATGAGACTGAATAACATTTGCCCATCTGTCAGTCTTTGAACTGCTGACATACCCACAAAATTATATCCACATACATGTTGCAATGTGGCATTTAAGTAAATTACATGGAAATAAAATTTGAAATGAAGCAGCGTATTGAAAGGCCACTTGACATTTGCAGCCTGATGTGAGAGATTTCCGTTGCAGAGTGAGGGTTTTTTAAATATAACTATTTCAGTTAGACCAGCATTACAGCCATCTTACTTTAATCATCAAGTGTCTTCACCATGGCATTACACTGGGTCACTCAGCTCAACAAGAAAATCCAACTCTCCTTTGAGACTAACTAAAAGTATCGCTTCAAATCTGTCTATTTATTTCCGATGAAATGTTATTGTAAATTCAGGAATTTCTTAGCGAATTATGAACACCAAAGAAAAATTTATATACAATATTTATGTCAATTAATTGGTCTTTGATAAAATTGGACCTACACAGTGTAATTGCCGACCTCCACACTACACTGTCCATTTGTTGCTACAGTTACATGAAAATCATAATATAATATAAAAATGGAGGGGGAAGAAAGTGATGGTTTACTGAACATTTAAAGGATGTTTGTTTTATCAAAATCACTAACATGAAGATTTTCTTCCTTCCATCCTCAAATTGCCATACGGCTCTTCCCATATGCCCCATCCCAGCAATACTTATGCTACAAGCAAAGTAGGAAATATGAACAAAACATGGTATTGGCTAAATGAAGAGTAGTGTGAATTAATGATCTCCCCTGCAAGCTGTTAGAATGTTTAATCGCCTCTATCTCTGACAGCATGCTTTCAACAGCAACACCTGTTGTAGGGCATTGGCAATTAGTTCCATCCCCTCTAGAAGAGAGATTTATGAGCTTAAACCAGCAGAATTAAAGTTTATGGAGAGCAGTGTTCCACAGTGATAGACATTTCCACACAGGGGCTTGAATTCCAGCTCTAAATTCATGCCAGCAATATAGATATATAAATATAACTGAACAGGGTTCAAAACATCCAGCACTTAGACCAAACGTTTTTGGTGTGTTCTAGTTGAACTTGATTCATTTAATCATACAATGTTGATCATGAAATATTGTTTGTCTGCAGCAACAGCTCAGTTGTCCTGTATGGAGATTTGAGGATGGAAAAGAGAACATAAATGATTTACTTTAAATTAAGGAGTACAGTGATTTGTGTTGATTAACAGTTATCACAAAAAGCAATCAGTACATGTCGTTAATTTTCAGTAATGATCTGATCGCCAATCAGTAGAGCATATGGTGTTTAGGACACTTAAAATTAGGCAGTCAACCAGAGTCTTAAGTGCCCATATGAAAAATGCAACACCATAGTACGTTACAGTACACCCAGTGAAAAACACACAACTACAGCAACAGCAGAATGTCAGGGAAAATAAAGTCTTCAGCTGTAATAAAACTTGTGATTGCTATATAAATACAAACCATTTATCAGTCATTTTCTACCAGTGATGTTTCTAAGCAACTGTAGGAATAATGAGATCTTTAAATATTGGACAATGGAAACACAGAGCTATAGTTTTCCAAATGGGACAAGTGAAAAAATGAGCTGGTTGTGACGCCCACAACAATAAAAATTAAATATTTAGATCAAATATATATATATACACATATTTTATAAATTGCAATGGCCAGTTTATGCCGGGATTCTGCTAAAATGACAACGGATTCATTATTTCCATTCGTCGAAAGTAAACTTCAATAAAGTTCGATGCACATCTTGATCATAATTAAAGATGTAACCACAATATGCATTGTCACAGACAATGCTCTGATGAATGACAATAATAATAAAAAAGTATTCTTTCAAATGAGATTTAGTTAGTTTAGTCATTGATTTCAAAAATTCCAAAAATGTGTTTTCATTTTGTCATTATTGGTTATTGAGTGTATCATGAATGTAAAATTAAATCTACATCATAGTTAAGAGAGGTATTCCCAAAATGACAAATTTCCAATACTCAGAGCATTTTAAGATTCAAGATTTGGAAAGAAATATTGGCGTTAAATAGAGTAAGCTTTAAAATATGACAAATCTACTCGTCTACAAAAGGCAAAAAAATGTCTTGTACTTTCAGAGAAATACGTTTTTTTTACGAATATTCTGAACGCACCAGGGCTGCCACGATTAGTCAACGTCATCGATGACATTCTGAAGCGTGCAGGCACCTGGCTGTTCACATGGGACGAGCATTTCTCAGTGCCGGTCAGCCCGCGATTCTGCTTTCTCCCCTTGTTGTTGTACGTCACCCGTTCAATGAACTGGTTTGGGGGTAAATGATGATGGTCTTCATAGAAGCCCCCCTATGTCTATCTGCTTGTGTGCTTTAACGGATGGGCAGAGGGGGACATTTAATTATGTGATTGGGAAAATTAAAACTCCAGGACAAAAGAAGGGGAATACAAAGTATGGGATGCATATTTGATCATTTCTATCATATAAAATACGTCATAAATATCGTTTAAAATCATTTTTCAGTGTGTTTCCTGGCGTGAGCATAAAAATAGACTGTGTGATAGATTGACATGTAGGTTTAGCTAATAGGAAGCCCCTATGTTGGTATGTTGTGGACCAATAGGATGAGGCAATGAGTGTTGGGGGCGGGGTCATACACAGAGGTGAGGACCCGAATAAAGTCTGTCACAAGCACATTATTAAGCAAACTCGACAGACTCGACGCCGAAACCATCGGTGCAGGGCGTGAGGCGCCCTTGGCGTGGTGCATCGCAGCCCATGTGAACCGCACAAAGGTTTAACAGTGGGAAGGATAGGAGGTCAATTAGATTTTTTGGAAAATTAATCGTTTAAATGAATCGACTAATCAGTAAAATAGTCGACAGATTAATCGATAAAAAAATAGTCATTAGTGGCAGCCCAGACATGCACATGCACACACACACACTTTTCAGAAATTGCCTGAAAAGTATAGATGGTCCTGACAGACAGCGTATTGATTACACCATTAATTAAGAGAAGGAATTGATCCAGGCTCAACACACATTTAAAACACAATACAAAGCAACACAAAGAGGGCAGATGCTATTATTCCTGCTTTTGTGTGGGGTTTTTTAAATTGTCCATTTGCTTACTGCCAACACAAATGCCCCATATACTTCATTCCATTCTTTATTACCATTACTTTTTTCTGTCACACACACACACGAACACACACACACACACAGGTCATTCATGCTTATGTGAAAAGCATACTCTTGAGACCCACCACAGTTTAAACATCCATTAATGCTTAATGAAAGCCGTGAAACTGATGAAAATGATTGATTAGATTTTATTAGCTCCTCTGTGGGAAGGTGAGTGTCCTTTTGTTAACTGATTAGATTGCAATAAATAAGTAATTGGATCAGGGGTAGAGACGATTTCCTAGTCCAAGGATATGAAACTGAATAAATGTAGTTCCTTTAGCGTCAAAAAAACTGTTGCGGTCTCTCTATCCTGCCATCCTTGCATATAAATCTTACTATCTTACAAGTGAGGTAACAAGCTTCTTGCAAGGGGCCTTAGTGAGCAGTGACATGCAATTACACTGATGATGCTACTCCGGCTGTCTGTGATGGCCTCTGCTGCTTGACTTGGGTCCGCCAGTAAGTAACTAGAATATTTGATGTATCTATGTCGCACTAGAACCACTGTGCACTGAAACAATTACCTGAATATATATAACAATAATAATAATGTTCAATCCAATTTGAAGCAAACTTTTAACCCTGCTCACAAATAATGTTTATTGTTGAAATCTAGCACTGACCTCTGGCCTTATTATTTCTGATTTTATTTGGTAACGTGTCTCACCTCTGGCATTATTATTTGTGATGTTTCCCTTAAGGCTGACTATTTGAAAAGCCCGTTGAAGTCTGACATTTAGAGAGGATAGTCATCATTTTGTTTTATCTAGATTCAGATTAGCATGCAAACACACACACAATTTTAACCCTTAAACATCCCTTTGAAGATGTGAGGACATCTCACATTTCCGAACAATGCCAAACAATCTTCACAAGGACGGCTTTGAACAACAATCTTTCTGCGCAACCATAGAAAGACATACACACACAAACATGATGATTTACACTCACTACGGGGTAAATTTCATGTCATCTTTCTCAGCTCCAAAGAAAAAAAACACCTCAGAAACCAAGGTTAATTTTTGCACCTCACAGTAAACTGTATACAGTATATACATGCACAGCTCTGTGCCTGCTAACATAGGTGAAACAAGGATACGTAATGCACACATAAAGGGAATAAAACTGATTTGCAACATGCAAACAACAACACCAGCACACCTGTTGATGCTGCAGTGTTGAGTGTCTCCTAGTTTGGACCAACTATACATGGCTATACACAGCAGGTGGCCAATTAGCAGCAACCTGAGGCAGGACCTCCTGCTGGGTTTATAGCTCTTGACCATTTAGAGAGCTGGATTTATAGCAGCAATAATTATAAATACGCACATGATTGTATAAGCATTATACACAGAAAAAAAAGAGTCATAAGCACTGTGACAAGTGCACAAATATACATATGATAATACACTGCCCCCCATATGTGCTATAATCAGCAATTAGATCCTTGAGCAGGATCAGTTGTATGTCAGTTTGACCAACTGTTGCTGTATCAGCAGAGATAATCCTTTTCAATACAGATATGTGGATGTAAATGAATATGGTGCACTCAGCCCTGAAGCCACTTTTTCCACTTATAGTATTGCAGCAAGGCTCCCCTGCAACCCTCTGACCATATAACCAACATTTTGAATTGTTACTCTCTGTATTATGTATTTCCACTCACTGGACTTTCACTTCTACAATAAAAAAGGCTTTTGTTTTTTTGAATAATGTATCTAGTGTATTGTTTAGAATTACTGATATGTAGAAGTAGCAACATACTTTTCTTCTGTGTATATTAATTTTGCTCGTCATTTTGTTTAAAGAAGATATTGTATCTACTGAGAGCATTTGTAGTACAGGGGACACTCCTGTAGTCCATTTACCACTCTGTGATGGCATTAGCGATTTACTTTGGAGCAGTGTGTTGCGGCTCCTCGGTCCTGGGATACCCACATAATACATTTTTCCTTAATATTACTTTTTCTTAAAATTTGATAGTTTGTTATCTGCTTGTGCCAGTCTCTAATCCTTTGCCACTGGTGACTGAATTTCACTGAACTTTTCTTATTTTCAGAAGAGCAGCAACATTCATTTTATGGCTTTAAATGTCTTAGAGTAGCAGAATTAGAACTCTTGGATTATAAGGGACACATATGTCCAGTTTGGGGTAGCAAGAGCCAAGGACACCACTGGCTCTAACTCCAGTCTAGGTACCAGTGTAGATGGTCAACTGGAGTTACCTGAGATGGTATAGCCTGCTCCATTTCTTCCTTTTTTATTTAAATATTCTTTGGGGCACTTTGATTTTATTGATTGGACTGGGCAGGCAGGGAAGACATGCAGCAAGCGGCCAGGTGCAACCAAATCTGCAGTTGATGCAGGAGAGCTCAAGCCTCCTTGTTGCACCCGTGCTGCCATGTGAACGAGTTCTTTCTGCTGCCATTTATATAAATATATCCTTACTAAGCTGGTACTGTAGGTGTGTGGCTGTGGAACTGGAGGACATTCACTAATAAGAGGGTTGGTGGTGTGAGCCATGGTCAACTAATCTAGTCCACAAGGACACTTTGACACTGAATGTGCCATCATGTGTGAATGGATGACTGACAGCTAAGCACTATGTATACAAGTACTGTGGGAATTTTAATGTGAAAGTGTCAATGTGACCGGCCTTGTAAACTGCTTTCAAGTGTGTTGAGATTAGAAAACTGCTTATTACTTAACTTATTAGTTAGGATAATATTTGAGTAAAATTCTAGGTCTCTTTCAAGACTGGACCTCAGCAGAGTGTGAAAAAAAGGATCAACCTCTAGGCAACAGGGTTTTCAAGAAAGGCCAGGGGTTCAGTAAATACTGTCATCCTCACAAATTATCCACATAGCACAATTTGCCCTACTGGCAGTAACAAAGAAACAGCCAAGGATGTCACTAAATTCATAATGATTTGCCCTTGTGGGGCTGTGAATAGTCAGTTATGTAACAGTCTGATCAGTTTAGAACAGGTAGACATTACCAGCTTGATGGCCTTCAGTAGCAAGCCTTCTAACTGACAGTATATACACCGCATTGGTGATGAGATTGCCTTTAGATAGAGGAAAACAGCATCATAAGGTACATACAAACCCATTTGGACAGACTTAAAAGTACACAGTGACAGGTGCAATCAAGTATCTGCCATACTCTATGACTTGGCTGCAAATTATTTTTAGCTAAAGCCGAATTATGTGAGAAGGTGAAATGATAATTAGTTTGGCTAGTGCTCCTGAATGCAGACTGGCTGTTTCCGATGCTAATGTAGCCTTAGGTATAGGGAAAGTTCACCCAGAAATTAACAATCACTCATTATCTACTCACTCTTATGCCGATGGAGGGGTGGGTGAACTGTTTGGGTCCACAAAACAAAATTGGAGTTTCGCACAGTTAAGCAGCCGGATCCAAAAAAATCTGATAGTTCCAGCAAAGTTCCCAGATGTTGTAAGCTACTATGACTTATACAAGAAGCCAACAATGGATGGGTTAACCCTCCCATGTTGTAACAGCCCCTGGCTTTTCTAAGCACGACTCAGAGAGTTCTGAACTGATGTCACAGCTCTTTATTCATTCACCTTATCGTGGCACCGTTGTAATGTTCTGTCATTTTAGTTTGTTGATTTCAGTCTGTGTTTTCTGTTTTATTTTGTAGTCTGTTCCTTGTGTGTTGTTGCGGTCTTAACTTCCTGTTGTTGATTGTCATCCCAATATGTTTCACCTGTGTTTAATTGCCCCTGCCTTCCCTGTGTATTTAAGCCTCTGTGTTTCCTTTGTCCTCTGTCGGATCGTTTGTTCTTGTCGCTCCATGGTGGTGTTCTGTCCTGCGTTCCTGTTCTCCTCAGCCTTGTGTAAGCTTCCTCTGTGCTTTTGGTTTAGTTAGAGTTTAGTTTAGTTTGTTCTTTTTACATTAAATACACTTTTTGTTAAACATCTTTGCTCCTGGGTCCATCTCCTTCTCCACACCCTGACAACCGTAAAACTGACAGTAAATGCAACATAATTATTCAATAAAAGCCAAATACAACCATTAAAATACATAAACAAACAAAAGACCAAGTGAGACCAGTTTGATAACACAACACATACTTGAACAAGAAGAACAAAATAAACCCAACCCAAATAACAAATTAGACAATCTGTATTAACTGGAAGGTTTAGCAGACAGTTACACATGTTGTTATTGCAATATTTCTTTAGTTTGAAATTTAAAGATATTCAGTTCATTCTGACACCAAGAATCAAAACTAAAGAGTCTCACAAAGATTTGGAACACTATTCCTGAGGCTCATATGAACTGGGACTTCTTCTTGTCAGATGTTGTTTCTGTAGGTGTTTTAATTAAATCTGAAAGATCAGAGTAGCTGTTTTTAACATGTTTAAACCCAGATGGATAAAAGGCCCAAACAACAAGCGTGTTGTAACTCATGAATGTAACATATCTGACTTCTTTGTGTAAAACATGGCAACCCCAAAAAAGAAAAAAGAAACCTCAAAGGGTAAGACTTGACAACTGCTTGGCACTCAAGTGAGAGGCCCAGGACAAAAAAGTGTGTGTGGGTGTCTGTGTGTGCAGGCCTCATTAAAAGAGCCTCTTGTCAAGGGTGCTATGTGTCACCCCAGGTATTCTTGCAGTCAGTTGCACGACTGGGAAGTCAGTCTGTCTATGAGTGCTGTTGACATTTAGCACTGTATCTTGGATTACAAAGTCCACCCTCTCCTGGACTTTATTTTCTGATTCTAATCATGCTTACCCTTTTTCCTCCTCTCATTGTTTTCTCTTCACTTTTTACCCTGTCCTCCTACGTTGCAGTTTTCTCATACCCATATTCCGATCACTTTGAGTTCCTTTTATTGATTTTTCCTTTCTTCTTCCCTCTCCCCATTTTTTTCTCAGTCATTTCTTGACCTCTCCCCCCTCTATTACCCCACTGGCTCCCAAAATTCATCCCAGTATTTCTGATTTTTCTCATCTTTTCTTAGTTTTTTTAGCCCCACCGAGTACCATAGATATATTTAAGTAAACTTAGCCTCAAATTATCAAAAACGTGTACAGTAAAAAAAAAAAAAAAAAACGACAAGGGGCATTGTTGCAGGGAAAAAATTAAAATGACTCGCCTTAAAAGGTACCTTTGTAGTTTCCTCGTAAACCTTACGTTCAATATTACTCAGTGAAAAGTATTGTGTTTTTCATCAATGCTAACAAATGTTTTTTTTCATCCTTTGATTGTGCACTCCTGCTTATGTTGGCATTTAACAGCCACCTGTAGACCGATTGATTAAAACCACATTGAAACCAAAGGCAAGAAATCTCTATGGAATCACAACATTTTCACATGCATGCTCCTTAGGATGCACAAGCATACATTTGGAAATGCATGTGAAAATCCGCTCCAATAGTGTAAGAAGAGATCCAAAACTCCACAGAAAAGTTAGTTGCCGAATGAACATATAATTAATTTCCCAAAAATGCAATATAAGTTAATCATTTGCTCTAAATATCAGTGATACTTTAGCCTGTTTCAAATATGCACTCAACATTGAATACTCTCCTGAGATATTCAGAGGTGGGGCTCTGGACATTATCTGTAGTTTTTTTCTGCCAACTCCCTTGTAAGAACTAAGGATACTGTGCAGATGAACACTTGAGAATACAGCATTATCCGGATGATTCACTGTGAGCTACTGGGTGTGTTGATGACATTTCTAACACGTGACATCTAAAACTGTGGGGGGGAAAAAAGGACAATATCTCAGGATAAAAGGTGTTATACATGAGGAAGACACAGATGTAAACAGATGAAGAGATTTTGTGGAGATATATGCTCCTGCAGTTGTTGATGTGCTGTAACAAAAACACACTACAAATGCTGTGCCACCCCTTGCCTGAACGCTCCAGAGATCTTCCTATTGTTGTGAATGCATCCGACAGAGAATCTTCTACTGCCGTTTTCATTTGTGAAAGTCAAACTCTGGAAAAGTCTGGATCCCATTGTCCAAACATTTTTCGGAAAACGGAAACTCAGTCCTCCACATAAAAATGATTGATCACTCTTCTAGGATCAATAATTAAGACCAGATTTAAAGATGAGCTTATTTGTGTTATCTGTGTATAAGACATGCTAGCATAGAAATATATTGTGTTTTGCCAAATTTCATAATCGGATATACATTTTAAATTCAACGTCTGATGACCTGATCACTAGAGTACAGCAGTTAGATGGAGATAAAAAAAAAACATTGGAAGGCTTAGAAATATTTATAGAAAAGAAATATTAAAAGAAAATCAATAACATTAAAATAGAAGAGTTGACAATGTTAATGTCCTTGTTGTTTGTCACATCCAGTTCTATAGGCAAAGATATTGAGCCTCATTCATCGACCGTTCTTAAAACCTACTTATGCAGTTTTCATTGACATTCAATGTTTTCTCATCTGGGATTTGTTCTTCAGTAAGAATATAATATATGCACACTGAAGAGCACCCTTACCCTTAAAATGTTCCATCCAAGTGTATCCTGATAATTCTGAAAAACAAGTAAGTAGCTATTTTTTGATTCTGAGATTGGAGAAGGCTCAGGAGATGAGACCTGACCGGCAATGCACCCAGGCCTTCTGTTTTCTGTTGGAAAACATGACCTGATCCCAATGCAATGTAGCTGCACAGAGTTTGTGTTACTTTCTCCCTGACAGTTATCGCTTGTTTACCACATCATAAACATGTGAAGTATACAAATTCAGCACAGTCTTTGTGACTCTCATATTTCTTTTGACTTCAGATTTGAAAATCGAACTTATTGTACTACAACTGTGCAACCTCTGTTTGTTTGTCAGCATGATTACACAACTACTGAGCTAATTTCCACTAACCTTAGTGGAAGGATGGGCCAAGAAACAATATGACACTGGAATTTATTTTTCACTTTCTTCTTCACTATCGTGAGATTTTCATTGTCACATTCTATGTCTTCACCAAGTTCCCTGGAAATGATGCATAGTCCAACTTGATTGAATTTAAGGGCCTTGGCGGTGGAGCAGGACTGCCATTGTAGTATTCAATGTTTCTATCAGCGGGTAAGAAATAAATGTTAAAGTTTTTTTGGAAAACCCTGAAGTTATAGGAGGCTGCTTTCAAACAAGGCTGACATTTTAGAGGGTGTATTGGTCCTTAATGACTTAATAACATATAATGAATAATAAAAGCTATAGTACTACTATTTTTAGGTGCTATAGGAAAAGAGGTGATGTATGGTAAAAGTTCCACTGAGTTGTGGCCCTCATCATAAGCACAAGGCTAAGAGTTAAATATGGGAGGTCAGCATCAAGTCTGACTATGGGATAACAAGTATGAGCTACTCACTTTACATGCATCCTCCCAAACATCCACATGTAACATTGTGATTTACCACGGTCATTGGGGTTTTAGCTTGTTCTATGTTCATTTGTCAATAGGATAATACAACAGCTATTAAACAGACTTCCAAGAAAGAACCCAATGAATTCTGGCAGATCCCAGACTTTTATTTCACATTGCAAGGCGTTCTCGAAAAAAGGCATATTTAGGGGACTGATATCTATGAGTGTGTGCTTTATGGTACAGCTTGATTAATTCAAGGGCACTGTCAGGTCTTAATGGAAGTATGCACTCTAAAGACTCTACAGATGTATCATTATAATACATTTTATTTGTAAGGCACTCTTCATCCGAGAATCTCAAAGTGCCACAAGTACATAGTTAAAATCAAAGTCCTAAAAACTCAACTCAAAATAAAAAGGTTTTTAGGCCAGTCTTAAGAGTCCAGGGTCTGTGTTGCGCTCAGGGAGACCGTTCCATAGGCGGGGCGCTGCTGAGCAAAAGGCCCAGTCGCCCATGGTGCGGAGCTTGGTGTTGGGAACCCGAAGGAGCGAGCTACTTGTAGATCTGAGGGTGCGGGTGGAGGTTTGGGGAGTGATGAGTTCTTGTAGGTAGGGAGGTGCATTTCCATTTATGGGTGAGGAGTAGGACTTTGTAGTCAATCCGGGTTGAGACGTGGAGTGAGTGGAGAATTGGGGTTATATGCTCATATTTACGGACTCTCATCAGGATCCTGGCAGCACTGTTTTGAATGAATTGCAGTTTTTGGATGTTCTTGCCAGTGATCCCAGTGAAAAGTGAATTGCAGTAGTCCAGTCTAGAGGAGATGAATGCGTGAACGAGCTTCTCTGCATCTGACAGGGTTAGAGTGGGGCGCAGTTTGGAGATGTTTTTGAGATGGTAAAAAGGAGGTTTTGCACAGGTGTTTTATATTGTCATTAAAGAATGTATCATTATGTTGAACTATACCCCTAGTTTATCTGCCATTATAAATTACCAGTTGTTGACAAGAGCTAAAGATAGATACATTTGCAGCATAATGTATTGGGATTGGACCTGTTGACCTCCTGGACATGTAAGCACTGCGTCACATCCACCGGAGACAAAGTGATACAGCTGACCAGCTGTCCTGTGCCCTGCTGCTGGCTAGTATACCTGGTATTTTAATAAAGCATATACCAGAAACCACTGCTCATATGAATGCTTGGCTGTGTACAGAGAATTATTTTTGATATAATCGGTGTCCTCTTTTGTGTGTGTGTGAGTGGTGTCTGCCTTTGTTCAATTTGCACCTTGGTCCCTGCCATTCCAACATTAGTCCTAAGCCCTGAGATGAAATGCAGCCTAGCATGTCACACTCACACACACACTTAATCACACAGAGGGTCTTCCTAGTAGGCACCCCTGCATAATGAAACACAGATACACTTTCATACATACAACCAGAGAAACAAAGTTTTTACCACACACACCACAGAAACAGGAAGCCTGCCTGCCTCCCATGCCAAGTAGAGGATTACAGTGCAAATCAGAGGCTTACCTGGAGTGACTAATGTAAAAACAGACAATCCACCATGATGGCCATCTGGATACACACTAGGAGGGTGGGTCAACATTTCAATGTTTGAGTAACATGGATACAAGATCTGTATCTAGATTGGTTATTTAGCCGTTCTCATCTCTACAATCAATATACAGTAACTGGTGCAGTATAAACTCATAATCTATTGAATTTAAGATTTTAAGAGCTTTTAAGCTGATTTTACTTTCCTTCATAGAGTCAGGCCTGGACTGAAATGAGGACTCAGATGCAGAGGATTACACGTACCAGCACACTTTATTGAATTCTGATCCTCTAGGAAGAGTGACAAACAATCGGGCTATGAAAAAAACTCAGTTAATATATACAAAACACTCACTAGAAAAAGAAAGAGGTATAAAACATAAATCGCTCCCGAAGGAGGACAAACAAAAGGCTAGAGCAAGAAATCAAAAGCGCTCCCGAAGGAGGAAAACCAAGCTACTATGAAAACGGGACAAAAGAAAAGGCTCACCTAAACTGGAGGCTCATCAAACTAACTAAAACTCTCTAAACATAAATCGCTCCAAAAGGGAGGAAGAAAAACAGATTACAAACATCACAAAACGAAGCTAAACTAGAACACTTTAACAAACGAAAAGTCACTCTCAAGGAGGAAACAGAAAAACAACTTACGTGGCGTAGCAAAACTCTTAGGCAGAAAACGACAATGACTGTGGACAAGGACGAAACACTTTGGCACAAGACAAAGGGGAGACGCAGACTATAAGCACATGAGGGTGAAGGGAACAGGTGGAAACAATCCGGAATCAGTGACACATGAGGCTGGGCAAGTGACCTGAAACGAGAGGAGAGTTAGGATTTCAAAATAAAACAGGAAGTTACAAGACAGAAACCCCAAGACAAGACACCGCGGTGTGACACATAGTAATGGTCTGTATTTATATACTGTAGCTCTTTCCTAGTCTGTATTTTTATAGCTCTTTTCTAGTCTTGATAACTACTGTACTCAAAGCGCTTTACAGTACAGTTGCCATTCACTCATTCACACACATTAGTACAGTGCATCTACTAACAGCACGCTTTTTCTTTGCGCTTTACAATCTATTTCCGTTCCTGTGATGGCAAGACTTAAGCTTCATCTTGACCCTTAAAAGGCTTACTGCTTAACAGAAGTTATGGTTGTTAGTAGCTATTAAATGTAGGTGGACTAGTGTATTGTTACTGACAGTGGAATGGCACAGAAGTGAGGCAGACCAGTGTATTACAGTGGTGCAACATTTGTCATGTCATCCTATTGCTTAAAAGATAGCAGTGGTGAATGAGCTAATCACACTGACACTTTTCTGTTGTCACAGTTATGTTTGACAGCAGTTGTTGATGTTGGAGTATGTGAGAGCAGTTCTGAAGTCAGAACATATGAGAGAAGTGGGAGCAATGGGTCTATGAACCCAAGATAACTGATCTCAGAACAGTACAAGCGATGCCAGCATCAGCTCGAAAAGCACTCTTCCAGTCCCCGTAGTGTATATATATATTAGAGCTTTGAAAAATAACGCGTTAACGCGTTATGATTAAATTACAGGATTAATTTTTTTTTTTTTTTTAACGCATTTAACGCATGCGCAGAAGGACCTTCCAATTCCGCCGCCTCTGCACTAGTCGCCGCTCTAATGCAGTCAGACGGCAGCTGCCATTCAAACAAACAAACAACATGGATAATTCTGATGAACCTGAGGACCTTCTGGACGGGAAGATCGTGTTCCAAAAAAACAAAGATCGAACATTCAGTAAAACCAAGGTGATATGCACACTCTGCGAGAAGTTATCGTTTCACCGTAGCAATACCCGCCTAACCACCGCAACGCGAAGCATGTGTTGCTCGGCGAGGGGCGTTCAAGTGGAATGCGCCAAACCAGACTCACTCGCCGGACACATTGTGCAAAAGAAGCGGTCAGCTTTACTGTCAGAGAATTTGAACAAGTTCGTTTGCCTCACCAACTGGCTAAAGACCGAGTAGCTAAGAGGGCCTTTAGAGGCATTAGATTGTATCATGGTGTGGTTAATGGTTGTGTGACAAAAAATATAAAAAATGTCAACCATCCTATGGCTAAGAAGCTCAAATAAATTCTGTTTAATTTTAAAAAAAAAGTTTTATTCACAGAGCTGCCAACTCTCACGCTTCCGCCGTGTGACACACGCTTTTGCATGTTTTCACACGCACTCAGGCCACACATCCAATTTCTCACGCCAAAAAAAACCTGGATCTTTTAAGTGAAGCGCATGACTAAATCTATTTTAACTTGTTGACGAGACGAGACGAAAATGTTGGTGGTTGACTAAGTCACGATCATTTTTTAAAACATCATCGTATCAGGCCGTCATGAAGTACCAGGAGCGGGCGAGTGTGTGTGTGTGTGTGTGTGTGTGTGTGTGCCCCAGATAGCGCACCGGTCCCGAGGCTCCGCCCCCCGCCCCGCGCACTCGCTCAGAGACACAAGACCAGAGCTCCTTCACGTGAAGGAGCTGGTCACTGACTCACCGGCTGCTCAGTGGAAACAGTGAAAACACAGAGTTTCTCTGGTCTCAGCTGATCAGAGCTCAGCGTCTTGATCAGAGCAGAAGCTGCAGTTGGTTTCTACCGAGCTGCAGTTTCTGTGTCCGCCTCCAGCCTGACCTGCTCTCACTTTTCGTTTAAATATTTCGCCAACTAAAATATATATTTTTAAGCTATTAGGCTGCAGCTATATGTTTTTATTTATTTAAAAATATGGTACTTCTTATTTCATACATTTTCCACAAATACGGGGAGGACTCAAATAACCCTACAAAGGTCTGTGTTTAATTTATTTCAAAGTAGGCCGACACTTGCCTGTGTATTTTCTTCTCTTCATAAGCGTTTGGTTTTTCCTTTGTTGTAACAGGTAAAAATATCAATCAAATGTCAACAGTTTTCTTTATTGTTGTTCGATAATTTCATAAATGCAACAAACCATAGTTTAGTATAGTATAACTTTATATAAAACTTTATTAGCTTTGTTATCAAATATGTTTTGCGGCTCCAGACAAATTTTATTTTGGGGAAGAGGGTCCATTGTGTTGCTTAAAAAGGCTACTGTTTAAGCACTTTATTTGTTGCACTTTTTTGTCTGATGGAAAGTGTGGTGGGAGGCGAACATAAATCATTAACTGCTCTTAAGAATACAATTATTTAAAATATAGGTTAGGTTTCAGTTCAGAATTAGTTGAAAACCATTGTAATCAAAATGTCAATCAACCTACCTTGGTCAAATCTTAAACAAAGGTCTATTAATTAGGCTATATTGTGGTCATTGAGGCACAACAATAGTTTTCTGGTTGAATGTTCAGCTCAAGGCTAGAAGGCCCTACAAGTCATGATCAGAGGAACATGAATCAGAAGGAGTTCAGGTATTGCACATCTTTAGCATACCACCCAAAAATCCACTAGAATGCAGGAAACAACATCTACTTAAACCAACATTTCCTGGGGGGGGACCTTCAGCTATGTCTTTGCGTCACAGAATGTAACCAATGTTGTCCATCTCCAGTCGGCCGCTCCTATCAACGACTTCGGGCCCCAAAGGCCACCAGAATGCAGCGAACAACATGGATACAACGCCAAATTCCAACAATACCCTGATATTTGAGCCACCAACGTGTGTGGCTGTGTGCGCGGCAAAATGTTGGTCACCCCCGACAAAATCTCACTCCAAGGTTTTTTGAAAAGTTGGCAGCTCTGTATTCAACCACACAATGGCTAAGGAACCCGAATTCTGTTTAGGATGAAGATTATATTAATGTTCCATATGGAAAAGCAATGATAACTGCTGAAGAACTGCTGAGTTGCAGCACAAAAGAAAAGTTAAATGTCATAAATCTTGTTTTCACAAAAATATTCCGAAAAAATCGGTAATTGGATTAATCATGATTAATCCATAGAAACCTGTGATTAATTTGATTAAAAATGTTAATCATTTCACAGCCCTAATATATATATATATACATTCAGACACACACACACACATATTATGCCACTTGTCCAGCCAGTTTATCTTATATAGAAACTATCTGTGGAGTGAGCTACAGACTTGTTGAAATAGAGTTTTGTAAGCAGATTTATTCAGACTAAGTTAAAATAACCACTTGAATGACCCTTAATGTTTCAACGAATAATAAAGCAATGATAGTTGTTTTCTTAGAAAGGATGTCATGTTTCTAATGTTATTTAAAGATCCTAAAGTTTTGACTACCTGCAACTCTTCTTAAAAATAATGCAATGTAAAGTATTCTATTGAATAGTATTTAAGATGATCATTCTATTTATTTACATAGGCCTAGTTACTTTTAAAGTGTGCAGATAAATGAAAACATGCTTAAAATGTTAAAAAGAAATAAGAAACATAATTATATACAGGGGAACATTATGTGGACATGATGTGAAAGTCATGTAGGTTAGAATTTAGAGATGCCAGTTTGAGAAAATCCTTGCTGGCACTGAAGTTGTTACTCTAGAGCAGACATGGGCAAAGTACGGCCCGCGGGCTACAATTTAGTAGTACTTGAATGGCACTTACTTATAGCACTTTGTAGTTTTGCTTTTTTTTTAAAGAAATTGTACTTTCTTGCTTCTTGTGGTTCCGGGTTTGTACCCTCGGGGTTGAATGCACTTATTGTAAGACGCTTTGGATAAAAGCGTCCGCTAAATTAGATTTGACCGGGAGTGTGGTGTATAGGGCTGGAAAGGGCACATGATCTCCCTTCACTTTTTCGCTTTGCCCTGTGAGCCCTTCTGTAAAATGAGCGGATCAAGGAAACCAAAAGTGGACAATGAGTGCCGAGTGTTTAACACAGAGTGGACAACAAAATACTTTGTCACTGAAATCCAATCGAAAGTTGTATGCCTGATATGCCGAGAAACTGTCGCAGTTTTCAAGGAGTACATCATCAGCCGTCGCTAACTACGCTAGCAAGCAGTCAACGCAAGAATGGGCGGCTACAGCTCAGAGGTTGGCTGAGTATTTGTTAAATTGCCTTGCAAATAAATGCTTTGCTACTTGTTAAAGGCCAAAACCTTTCATGTAATGATTTTTCCATGTAATTTATGTTAGTTCACAAAAATACTCCATCCATCTGGTCCTGGCCCGGCCCCTCTGTCAAATTTTAGAACCCATCGTGGCCCGCGAGTCAAAAAGTGTGCCCACCCCTGCTATAGAGGGTCTGGCCACAGATGTTAGACTTTTATACCCCATTTTCCTGGTCTTCCACCACGGCAGTGAATCTCCACCCTGGCGATGACAGACTCTCTCAAATAGCCCCTAATCTCCACTAAGGCATCAGAGGTGGTATTTTGATTGGTGATTGCTCAGCCTCTCTATCATCAAAGTCCTCCCAAAACAAAGGTTGCACTGAGGGACGGTCAGCCAGTGGTAAATCCAGCTCCCCACGGGACATCCCCCTCATGGCTCTGACTACAGTTTTTGAGGCTTCATCTGCTGCCAGTGAATCATTAAAGCCCTGCTGCTTTAATCCGGGGTCACGCAGGGTTTGCCCGGCCAACAGACATATTCCACACTGTGGAATTTGGGCCGATGTCTTAAGACCGTAACCTCATCACTTCCAGATCTGGGCTATGATCCAACACTCCTGAAGAGCAAAAAAACTGAACAGACCACATATTCTGAAAATATTTGTATATATATATATATATATATATATATATAATTTCAAAAAATTGCCTCACCTTTGTCTGATATAATCACTCATAATGCTGTTATTTTTCATACTGTTTAGATAAATATGCCACTGGAAAAGACCATACGAATCAATGAGAAAACAATGACAACAATCTGTCAGTGACATATTTAGGGAGACATGACCAGCAAAAAACAAACATTTCAAACCTTGTTTTCCTGTATCTACCTTAATTAGGATTCCGAAACACATGGAATTTTGTTTGAATATTGGTTTCTTATGTGACCAATTCACAGGAAGTAGCTTGTGCTTAATCTCACTCAATTAGTGGGTACTGAACTGTATGAGAGAGAGAGAGAGAGAGAGAGAGAGAGAGAGAGAGAGAGAGAGAGAGAGAGAGAGAGAATATGACAGTATTGTGCCACCTACCGCTGTGATGCTGCATTTTAAACAATAATGCTATCAATAAGTAATGACAATAGCAGCAAAAGGTATAAGGAACACACAAACATACTTAAGCTGTCACAGATGCACAGTGTAGAGTGCTTGTTAGAACCAGGCAACTTGTAACACTCTATTTAGCATATTTGTGCAGATTTCTGTCATGATGATGTTCATACCAATAATGAGAGGTGATGCTCTTTCATATACAAACAAACACAGAAAGAGAGAGAGAGGGTTCCTTGGTTTTTGGAGGAGTGGCTGAGAAGAAAGAAGAAACTATTTTGTATGTGTTGAAAATATTGAGTAAATTTAGATTTTTTCTCCTTCGTTGATGTCTCAATCTTTAAGCCATAGTGCCCCTGGAACACCCATAACTTTGCTATTGAAAGATAACATAATGTCCCACTCAAAGATTATTCCATATTGGTTCCCTTCTTTGTAGTTTACGCATTCGTGATGCTTGCATGGAATTTGGACTATTCCTCGATTCTTTTGGCTCTAACGAATCTTTAGATGGGTCAATCATTTAAGTTGACAACCATGCATATCCTGGCTGACCCTGTGTTGTGTGACTAGGAGCTCAGTTGCCACTATGCTATATTAAACAGAGAGCTTTGATGACAGTTTCATTGATGAACAGTTGTATTCAGATTAAATTAATACCTAGTGAAACATAAGAATAAATTAACTTTGCAGTGACAAATCTCACATGGTAAAAATCGCACACATTATGCCAAAATGGCCAATTTGTTGATACACCTAACATATCTCTACTAAAACCCATGTCTGCATATTTTTATTATTTTATTATGATTTTTTTATTGGTGAGGATAATGTTAAGATGCTATTGACTGGGAAAGGTGTTGGGCTACATTAAAAGGGGATATTATCCCCTAACTTGTAGAGCTCTGTTTGGTGGAGATAAATCTATCATTAATGTTGTTATCTGTATTAATTTACTCTGACCTAGTAACATGTATATTTTATAATAATAATATTTATAGTTATTTCTATAGGCCCTGTTATTGCAGAGATACACCATTAGTTTTACGCATGTTTATGTTGTAAAAGGGCCTACATAAAAAGGGCTTTCATCTTTCAACCATTTTTATGTGGTGCTTGTTTTGCACATATAGGCCTTAAAACATATTTATTTTAAAGGGGACATATTATGCCCATTTTACCACAAGCTGATATGGTTCCTTGGGGTCTTAATGAAATGTCTGCAGCATATTTTGGTCAAAATACCAAAAGGATAATTTAAAACAGCACCCTTTTTACCCTGTCTAAAACAGCCCTCCTCAGATTGACCTGTTTTGAGTGGCCCGCCCCCCCTCACCTCAGGTGAGCCGGTTACGAGAGCCCCAGCTCCCCAGTGCAGCCCCGCAGTGGGAGCTTGAGCTGGCGCAGCATCAGCATCCTTCCATACTGTTGAGTCAACGTTTAAGTGTCCCGGGGGTCCCTTGTTTATGCGCCCACTTAATGTCTGACGGTTAGCAGCAGCTAACGCTAGCCTGGCTCCACCGGCCCGGTTAGCTCGCGAGCTAACGCTAGCCGGGGAGCCCCTAGGGAGCTAGCGTTAGCTTGCGAGCTAACCGGGCAGGTGGAGCCCGGCTAGCGTTAGCTCGCTCGTCCAAGGCCATGTAGCGAGACTCCCTGCATGGGCATGGTTTGTCTATGACGTTTATTTCGGTAGTAATCCCATTCGATGCACTCTAGCGTATCCTTTCTGACATAGAGGAACCACAACAAATCGCGGAAGTTGTTTTTTCCAGAGTTTTGGGGACGGTAGACATGCCAGATGCCCAAATTAACGTGTAGAAGCACTACAAAAGTGGAATTTTCATAATATGTCCCCATTAAGTATTTAAACCCAAATGGGTTTTAGATTAATTCATAGGAATATCAAAACTTTTCACATACAGATCCTGGTATTCTGAAACCTATTAATTAACCAGTCTTAAAGAGGAAGAGAACTTGGAAATGACAATGAATTGTTGTAATATACTGGGTATAGCCTACGAGTCGAGAAATATATTGGTAGTGGCAGGAGTGTTGAAATATAATTTTTCCTGTCATCAGGTTAGAGCAGACACACTGCCCTGTGAGCAATGCGTCTCATGCATGTGAGTCGTGCTGCTATTCCAGAGAGTTGAGGTCTGGCCTTTTTTCCTGTACAGTAAAAGCACTCCAGTGTCTCTGTTGACGTAATCCATTCAAAGGTTTGTATTGCCAAATATTCACAGCTTGAGTTGAGTTGATAGGCTGACTTTTGTTAAATTAAAAAAAGTCATACCAGAAACCTCATGTTGCAGCTCTGCTGCAGGCACACAGCAGAAACGCTAATTGTGTTAATATGATAGTTAGATAAGTTTCCCAATTGAAAGGAGGGTAGTGCACTGTAGAGAAAAGATTGATATACAAAAAACACATACCAATGAGATTAGGAATTACGCAGGTGCAAATAAATCCAAATCAAATAAAAAGTTAGATCCATGTGTTTAGGGCAGTGCAGAGTCTCAAATGAAAGAACCATTAGCAACCTAGTAAGTAATTCTCCTTTAGGTGAAAGGCCGGCTTTGGCTGCGGTTGTAAGAGCTTTCGTCCTCCAACAAGAAGGACAGCAGTTTGATCCCCAGTCTTCCCCATCTGAATGCTGAGTGTCCTTGGGCAAGAACCCAGAATTAAAGATCGATAGTGATGGAACAGCCTAATTAGCATAAACCATTATGTGTTAGTTACAAATTGAGAAAAGCACATTTTTATGTCACTGTGGAAAGAACTAGTAACTAAAGGGAAATCGAGTTGCTGCTTGGGTAACTCCAGTATGCATGTTTAAGGTGTTCTTAGGCAAAATACTTATTCCCCAAATGTTTGTTAAGGGGTCTGTGTAAAGTGCAAAATTATTGCTGTTCATTTAACAAGGTATTTAACTTTATAAATAAGGCTAATATTGGAAAGGCTAACAACCCTGTTTTTACATTTTCAAAGAAGGTATAGATTCTAAAAAGTGCAATAATGAAGAGTTAACATTTCAAACATAATGATACCACAAAACACATTATGATGACTGTTGAGTCAAAAGGGAAAACTGTGAATATTTAACAGATGGCTACAACTCACTTATATTTGTGGTACTGATACAGAAACTGTGGTGGGGTATGTTGCAATGATATGAGAATGGTTTAGAATGTTGCAGTTACAATAATAATGCAAGGTGGGGGCCTTTTAACAACAGAAAGTGCTGATCTTGAGAACCACTGACACATCACAATGTCTTTTTTTGAATTGTTGCATCTTTGGCTTAATGCCCAGTCCTTGGTATAAAGAAGTTTAAGAAGTTATGTTAATGCTCCAGCCTGTGCTGTAAAGTGACTTTGGATGAAAGTATTTTTGATAACAGGCCTACTGTGCCTGTGAAGTAGACTAGTTAGCAGTTAGCCAGCATACTGGCTCAGTGGGTTTCCAGTTACCATAACCTGCTAGCTCGGTATGTCTCCTTCAACACCTTGACTCTGTGCTAATTGGGACAAACCCCCCCATGGTGTAACCCTCAAGGGGAGCCGTTCTGGTGTGCGCGTGTCTGTGTGTGCGCGCGTGTTAATCACAACATGAGGAAGGAACAGAGAAGCGATGCTACTAGCATCGATAATCCTCACATTGATAATTTCTCTCCATTTTCATATCTGATTGCTTTTTCCAGTCGTGATGTTACACCAGGTATCGGGCATGCAAGGATTTGGTCATGTTTAACAAAGGTTACTTGACCCAGATAAAAAAGTTCCTGACTGCAGTCTGTGTGTGTTCCCAAGGAAGCGTCCCACAGTTTTTCAACCCTTATGCCAAGCAATGCTGTGGTTTCCATGTGTACATGTGAGTGTGCTTGTGTGTGCTGCATCATTTATTAATGTTGTTGCATCCTTGAACCAGTTTCTTCACAGAAGTAGATGTCATGCTGGGTAATGCACCGGCACACCCTCCCATGTCCTTGGCAGTGGTAGTTCAATACTTCTCCTTCTCCTCTCTGCGCTCATTTCAACCTATTTAGAGTTTTTTATCTTTTAATGTAAGACTTAGCACTGAATGAAAGTTAACTGGTAGTTTTCTTATTTATTAGTGAGTAGGCACTTTTAGATTTTTTAGTTTCTTAAAAAGAAGAAATAATCCAGGGATTCATAATCTTGTTGAGTAATCGGCTATTATAGGTACATTATTGACTGTCAAGAGCCGAAACATCAAATAATATGTTAAAACTGTTAAATAATCACCATATGATGGCAAATGATATTCATGTTAGAAACATCTATTTTAATTTCTGTACATAAAATATACATATTTTCTGATATCCCTTGTCGGTTAGTTAGTATAACCCCATTTTGTGATTTAAAAAAAGCAGTGGAATATTTGGTTGCTTTGGTCAGAAGTCATGTTAGAAGTAAAATGATATGGCTTGTTTATTTAAGGCTTTGTAAAAGAAGCATGATTTTAAATTCTATTCGAAATTTTACAGGGAACCCATGCAGAAAATCCAAGACATATTTTATGATCTTCTTGTCAGAATATGTGCTGCAGAATTTGATGGATTGGAGGCTTTTCATAGACTCACTGGCCAGTTGAGAAGTAACAAATGCATGTGCTTTTTTCTAAGCATTGTTATGAGACAGTTTCCAAATTTCATAATCGTGCGCATGCTCCACTGTTCCTCACAGCAGAGCTGGGGGCCAAGCTTCTCCGGGGGGGGGGGGGGGTTAGGGCCAAGTACAATGATTTGAGTTTTGTCTAAATTTAGAAGTAAATCCAGTCATCCAGGCTTAAATGTAATTCAGGCATTCCTGATGTCTAACAAAGTGATTTGATTCATCTGACTTCATAGATACGTCCAGCTGGGTGTCATCTGTGTAACAGTAGAAATGTTTTTGGTACTGTGTGAAAATATTGCAGAAAGGAAGCAAATATAAAGGGAAAAGAATTCAAAATTCTTGCTTGTGGCCAATATACATATAATCATTACAGAGTGGGAGCATGAAGTGCTGAGCTATAATTAAGCAGCAGGTTTTCTTAAAGATATTGCACATTGACATATATATATAAACACATTTTATGAAAAGAAAACATAAAACGCCTGAGTATATTTGACCTCTATATTTACAATATAACTATTCTAATCTCAAGCTTGTTCAAAGAAATCACTCATTGACTCTTATTAAAAGGGCTAATATAGTAAAAAGTTGAATATACTACAGGTGCTGTGACATTTTTAATTGTAGAAATAAATGTGTTTTCATTAGTTGAAATAAATTTTGAATTTAATCTTTGACATCTTTGAAAATGCAGATTATCATCACTATTTCTGTGTTGTCTTGATTGTCCAAATGTTCCGTTTAATATTTAAAATCTGAGTAACCACAGCAAAAGCACTGAAGCACAATCATTTGTTTTCCCTGGAGAAACCGTACATATCAATCTACCCCTGTGAGGCTTAATATTTTCTTTCACTGCAATATGGTCAGCCTTTGTAGTAGTGCACGTGATTGAAATAAGTCTTTCAGCGAGTGCTGACACTCTCCCTTCCCCAAAATTATTTAAATGTAGTCCTCAGCACTTGAAATAATGAGAAATCTTAACATTACAACAGTCTGGATATTAATAGCACCATTTAAAATTTTGTAGGTTGCTCTTATTCTTCACTCCCTCTAGCAATAACGGCCGATGAAGGAGTTATTAAGGAGCAGTGTAACTTTCCTTAGTGGTTGGATTGTGGATGGAAGTGTTTGATGGGTAAATTAGGAGCTGTGGGCGCTGGAGACTCCATAGCCTTGAATCTCAGCGCCACGCCAATGCCGAACAATCTGTAAATGGCACCAAATAGAGAAACCCAAGTGTCACCCATATGGAGAGTCAGGGAATGAGAGGAATAGTAGAATCTGAATTATGAGATGTCAAGACCAGTGAGGGATCTATTACTGTGACAAATATGAATCCAATCATTCTCTTCTGTCGTTTATTTCCTTTACATCTGTTTGTCCTACTTTTTCCAAATGTCTTTCCTTTCCTATTATATAAATTTGTTTTCCAATAAAATCCCCCTTCTTTCAGGGCTCTCTTTCAATAATTTCGACTTAATTATTCTACAAACCATCAATTTACATTAAAAGTTTTCCATCCCTGTTTTTTCCCCCTAATGTTTATATCTCTCCAGTTCTATCATTGTAGTGTTCTTAAAATGTCCCCAACTGCAAATGTCCTCCTCTACAAGCCAGTCAGGTTTTGTAGTGAATATTGAGTTGTTTCTCTCTGTCACTCATTCTGTTTCATTACCTGTATATATTATATCATGTGCATCCGCTGTCTGATAATGTTGTACGAAAAAAAAGCATAATGGAAGTGGCGTGATGCAAGATATACAGTGAGAGCTTTATTGATTTAGTCGGCGAGTTTATGTACTGTTACTGGGTGTACTATTTAAATCTGTGCTACCCAGTAATAGGTGGGTGTATTGTAATCGGTTACATGCTTTGTGGGGCAATTTGGGGTTCAGCATCTTGGAAAGACTGAGATTGAACTGCCGACCTTCTGTTTGGAGGATGACTGCTCTATCCCTCAGCCTCAGCAGCCCATGTCTGTCTGTCACAGTAAGAACTTGGGTAGTTTTACTGCATTTGAGATTAAACTTGACAGGTTGGTTTTTGTGTGAGGTAAGGACCTCTGATTGGGATTTTTATTTTTTTTTTTTTTTTTTTTTTTTTAAATCAGTCAAAGTTCAACGTCACAGAATGGGATCTACGTTTTAAGATAATGACAATACGTTAGTATACACATATACATTCTGAAACAATTCAGTGTAAAGAGAGGAACAGGACAAACCTAAGGAAGCAAATAAATTTCAAAGCAGAGGGTTGCATCATATATAACTGCTTCTGTGACCCTGAGTTGGCAGAACCCTGAAACTGCTCCACCGCTGCTGCACAAAGAGCTGTTTGGTGAAGCTTCACTGATGTCATACTGCAGTGAGTGGATGTGAGCTGGAGAGCAGATGAGAAAGGTACAGATTACTGACGAGGCAAAAAAACAACGCAGCAAGATCAAATGTTTAAGTAGCAGATTCACAAAACTGACCCAGAGAACATGGCACCACTGAGCTGGTGGAGCAATTCAGTGAAGAGTGACTTCAAGGACTTAAGCTTAAAGTATTGGCGTTGATGGGTAGATGAGATGCAGGGTAGTCCACTTGAGTGCAGCTCAGCATAGCGAGAGAGAAGCCACGCCCACCAAAACACAGAAACAGTCCGTAAACATATTCTTAAAACAATGCGGATGCCTCGACAGTCAGCATTGACAGACAAGCTTCAACTTCTCTTTTAAGTAGTGGAGGAAACATCAAAGCAAGGTCAGGGTGGTAAGGATAAAGTAGATACTTGCTATGGCCAACATGTTTTCAGAAATAGGCATTTGCTGTATTTAGGGAATTCACCGTGTGATAGGTTTTTTTCATACATTTCATATTACAGTCTGAATTTGTCAGTTGAGCTCATTTCAGTTTTCACTGACAACAGTTTTTATTTACTGGTGAGATTTACCAAGATACTGTAGCAGGATAGAATCTGTGGTTGTCCTGGCTCTGTTACATTCAAAAAACATCCCATGGGAATAGAGGTTGTAAGAAAGACAAAATGCCCTGGTCTTGCTAGAGCTACAGCTACCATGAGATGGATTTTGGTACTTCAACAACAAATATATGAAAACTTCTAATAAAAGAAGTGTCAGATATGTGACCTTGCAACAGAAAAACACTTTCATTGATTCAGCCGTTAACCACAGGTTTCGTCTAAACAATCAGGACTCAAATCTGAAGGATTTTAATGAATGTACCAATTGGTTTTCAAAGTTGAGTATTATCCTATAATTTGTTTAAATTTCAATTAATACAGACTTTTTGTTCCATATCAAAGATAACATACTTGAGCTAAAGCGCATTTGAAGAGGTTAAACAATGCTCCAGCTGTGTTTTGTTTTTTTCTTTCTTTTTGGTAGGATTCCACCTTTAAACCTTAACTAGAAGTAATGGGCAAGAGTATTTTTAAGCATTCTGCTAACACCTTGCAGCACACCAGGGTGATGGCTACATGCCACAGCCATGTGCGCGTGTGTGTGTGAGCACTCAGTAGTCCAAAAAAACCCCCACAGTGTTTCGCCGTAGGTGTGCAGATGAAAGGGCTGCCAGGGAGTGTGTATGGACACACAAACGCACACGCATACAGAGACAGAATGTTTGAAGTGGCCCCCAGCAGCTGAGCTGAGTAGTGGTCTTCTTCAGTTTGACATCTGGCTAAAATCGTCCTGAGATCGGCACATACAGGCTTGTGCTTGCTCCCTCGTTCTCTCCCCCTCTCTCCCTGGCTCACGATGTATGAATCCCACCAATGTTACACAACCACAGCTATGACTGGCTATGAACTCTAGTGATGTCACCAAATGTTACCAGCTGGCTCAAGGCTAGCAACAAAAAGGGAGATCCACACACAGAGCTTTCCATCAAATCTTATTTATTTTACTGAGACAAAGGATCAAGGATCAGGCTGGTGCAGCAGGCCCTGCTGAGAGAGACACTCCCAGAAGAGCAGTTATTTATGCTTTCTGGGAAAGCCCACCCAGATGGGCAGGTAAGTGGCTGAAGCTCCACCCACCAGCACAGAGCAAGGCACACTGGCAGGTAGAATGAGAGGGTCGTCACACCAAATTGAGCTTTTCCTGAGTAAAACAGACCTCACACAGCCTGTTGTAGGTGGGTGTGTGTGAGCTTGTTTTGGACTTTGTGTAGAGTTTGGTTTTGAACCTGTATCTACACACCACCAAGTGATGTAATTTCCTCTGGAAATGAGATGTACATGTTCACTTTAAAATTTCAAAACCCATTTTTCTAAACTAGAAGGGTGCTCTGACAGTGTACAACTCCGCCAAGGCTAATGCATGCTCTAGCCATGTCAGGGCAGAGTTTCCCATTAATCATCGACTGTGGCAGTCTTGTCAAATAGTAATTAGCGCTTGCTGCATTTAACCATATACAGTGCTATTTGCTACTTTATTTGGTGCGTGTGCAGACTGTCCACGTAAGACAGTCAGACCTCAAAGTATCTTTCCTGACCCATTCCGCATGCTTCCACCAAGTTTTGAAATTATCTTTCCAGTAGTATTTTCCTAATTCTGGAAAGTAGCAGACAGACAAAGGAAAACTGTGGTAATTTGATAATTATGAGATAAGATTTTAGGAATTAAATTAATCTCTTAAAAATATTGATGTCCATTGTGCATTTACCATAGCTTCATTACCACATTTTAGTTTCCCCTCAAACTCATCAAAAAGCAAATGTTTTAGATTAACAGACCATTTTTAACATTTACACTTTTCCCCCCCCAATATTGGCAAATTTCATTACAGAACCTAATAAAACGTTGAAATTTAGACTACAGTTATCTATATTCTGCTAAATCTACTACACATCTGACATTACACAAGTACAAAAAGAATAATCACAACCATTGTAGTTGAAGACCTGCTACGTTGTGGCAGAAACTTGGACTATGGGCAGAGAAGGTCCCTGGTTCGACTCCACGGAGAGACAACAAAAGACGAACCTGGATTGATCTGTCCAAAAATCCAAGAGTCTCCCTACCCTTTCTAGTGCCCCTGAGCAAGGCACCTTACTCCCCCAACATCTGCTCCCCGAGCGCAGTACATGGTCGCCCACTGCTCTGTGTGTCCTGCACCAGATGGGTCAAAAGCAGAGATTAAATTTCCCTACCTGCATGAGTGTGCCTTTGCATGTCTGTGCATGTGTTTGGGACTAATAAATGCATCTTAATCTAAAAAGAAATGTTGTGATCACAGGGAGGATCCAGCATTGGCTTGATGTGCTTTCATTGAGCATATCCCTTTAATTTGTTTATCCAATAAAAACAGTTTACTTGTTTCTTTTATACTTACAAAATGTCAGCAAACTGTGTGCATTTTGGAATTATTAAAAATGATTCTGTATTCCTATTAACCTCAGGTCCATACTATAATACATTAATAGATACATAAACTGTCCCAATTCAGGGACCACATAAATTCAGAGGCTGCACTTGAGCACCGATTGCACCGCAGCATTTTGAAAAGGCTGTTTCAATTTGAACATTTCTTCATAAATACAACTGGCAAATGCATCCTTTCATTCTTGAGCAACAAAGGATCCAACGCGGGATCCTTCACGTGCCAACCTCTCCCAAAATTCCTTGCGTCATCGATGATGAACTAGCCATGCGGGGAGGAAGCTAAGCTGCAGCCCCTCAAAGTAGCTTATGATGCAATGGTAAGAGTAGACAAGCTGGTGACGCAAATAATAAATCTATCTAGACCAGACTCAAGTACCCTGTGGGGTGCAGCCCTTGAATTGGGACACCACCGCTTTAGAAAAGTTTTGTCTAGCCTAGCATAAAGCAACCACATGGTATGTGTGTATAATTTCTATGTATGTAAAATCATCATCATTCTATTTTGGAATAAACAGATCTGTCACAAATAAAGTAGTTAAAATGGTCTGACGCTGAAATGGCACTGGACAGATATTCATAAACAATTTTCATATGTGGTTGTGTTCTGGGTTTGTCTGTCATCTGAGCTGTAAGTTCTGGTTGTGTAGTGGTAGTTGGAACTCTTCACTACCCTAAGAAGTCTGTTGGATCTTCTTAGGAAACATGAATTCTCAGTCTCTGTAGGTGCTTCACTACAAGTAAATTCCGGGGGCGCAATATCACAGACAAAAAAAATAAAATAAGCACTGGTTAGTGAAAGCTCCCTCAGTGGCGAAATGCTAGGGGCTGGACTGACACAAACAAATCAAATAATGTTTCGTTCCTGATCCAATCAAAAGAGGTGTTATCATTTGAACACGAGTTGCTCGTATGCTTCCAAGTATAAAATTAACCGCAGGCATGGTCAGCGCTCACCCTCACTGAGACGACACCCTGCAGAGTTTGTGCGATTGCTCTCGTTTCCTCTATAATTCAGATATTCATTGCTTTATAAACAGTCTTTTTAAAGACTCAGTCCTTCCTTAGTAAAACCTTCCTGCACTTGCAGCAGGCCTAGTCGTGGCCTAGTCGTAGCCTAATCTAATGAGTAATTTGCTCCAGTATTTTTTTAGAAAGCTCATAGCCCAAAGAGCTAGCCTTCTAGCTAGCTAACTTCTTCCAACTGCAGCTAGCCCTGTTCTCCTTAACACCTACCTTTACATCTTCAATCATCCACCATGTTGCAACAAATAAAACACCAGCACTTGAATACTATTCTGTGATATCCCTGTCTACTGTTCGTTTTGTTAGGAACCATTGCCTAGCACAGCCTTATTCATTATTCGTGTGCAAGTCGCTCACAGCCACAAATACAAACACACTCTCAAGACCACGACGTTGCAATTGGAACTTTATTAACATCACACACTGTATCAGCAAACAAAAACTATGGACAAGTTTCTGCTTCGTTAAAGTCAGGCAACCGATGCGCCAGTTGCGAAGAAGCCAAAGCTTCGCAAATATGACTAGAGCTATTTGCAGTTTGGTTTCACCGTCACTGGCACGACTGAGCAACGTCCTCAGTGTGTTTTGTGTGCCGAGGTGCTGGCAAATGACAGCATGAAGCGCCGCCCCCCCCCCCCAACTACCCCTAACCAGCTTTGGGGGGGCCGGGGCTTGCAAAAGTTTGAGAACCCCTGGTGTAATGTAATTGCCTCATTCGTGTTAATTAAATGTTGACGATTAAAACTAAATGTTTGAAAAAAATTATTTGTATTATGAATTTATCATCAAATTTATAATATAAATTATAGAACCAGGACTGTATCCATGATTGAAGAAATACTGTCACATGTTCAACATAATGTTGTTATGAAGTTTTTAATTTCAAAGATGACAAACAAATAATGGAATTTTCTGATAAAAAAAAATCCAAATGTTATCACATTTTTTTTTTTTTTACTTGCTCAGCAGCCGAACACATGTCACATTCTTTCCCCAATGGAAATCCAATATTGTTCAGAGCTTTCCATTTCATTCAAAACCAAGTTAGTTTCTATATAATTTTGTCTGGTGAACTTTAAGGTTATTCATTGGAGTAAACTGCTTAAATAAAATAAAAAAATGGGCAAAACTGGGTTCTCAAACTTAATTATACAATTGTTTTCTCGTGCATTAAACTGCTACACATTGTGACAACATTGTTATAGACAATAGTCAGCTTAATGAATAAACAGCATCACACTTTAAAAGACAGATGTATTTTGTAAGGAGATCCAGGATATTGAAGAGGATAAATAAGCATATAGATCTATAGCTGTGGTAAAACCTACTGACGCACAGGACTCCTTTCTCGGGCAAACAAAAGATGGCTGTCAGGCCTGGACTGAAATGACGACTCAGATGCAGAGGATTAAACGTACCAGCACACTTTATTGAATTCTTATCCTCTATGAAGAGTGACAAAACAAATCGGGCTATGAAAAAACTCACTTAATATATTAAACAATCACTTGAAAAAGAAAGAGGTATAAAACATAAATCGCTCCCGAAGGAGGACAAACAAAAAGCTAGAGCAAGAAATCAAAAGCGCTCCCGAAGGAGGAAAACCAAATTACTATGAAACGGTACAAAAGAAAAGGCTCACCTAAACAGGAGGCTCATCAAACTAACTAAAACTCTCGAAACATAAATCGCTCCAAAAGGGAGGAAGAAAAACAGATTACAAACAACACATAACGAAGCTAAACTAGAAAACTTTAACAAACAAAAAATCACTCTCAAAGAGGAAACAGAAAACAACTTACGTGGCGTAGCAAAACTTATGGGCAGAAAACGACAATGACTGTGGAAAAGGGCTTGGGTGCACGGACAAGGACGAAACACTTTGGCACAAGACAAAGGGGAGACGCAGACTATAAGCACATGAGGGTGAAGGGAACAGGTGGAAACAATCCAGGATCAGTGACACACGAGGAAGGGCAAGTGACCTGAAACGAGGAGAGTTAGGATTTCAAAATAAAACAGGAAGTTACGAGACAGAAACCCCAAGACAAGACAACCCTCACGGCGGTGTGACAATGGCAAGCATTTGAAATATATGAAAACAATGTTTTTTGTTTATCTGAGGCTAAATGGAACCGGTTTGTTCTGTTCCTCAGTATGACTGACATGTTTACATTCAAAGCTTTCATGAAGCTTTTCTGTTTTCTTCCCTCTTTTTATCCCACGTTGTTGTGTTTTCTGTCCAAATGAGCTTTTATTGGTGAATCAGGACACAACACAGTCAGGGAGTATTTACCAAATGGATAAATAAATGGAATGCCCCCCTCCCCTTGTATGCCATGTCCTTGTGCACCCTCCCCTGTTTGATTCCTTCATGTCCTCTGACCTCAGCTGCTCTACCCTCCCTCCCTCCCTCTACACTAATTTATTTCTCTTCTCCACACAACTTGCTTCCCCTGTTTTCATTTCCTTTCATCTTTGGGATCTGTTCCCCCCCCCCCCCGAGCAATACTACACCACACCACACACTCTAGCAGCCAGTAAATAGTTTAGACTCAACTGTAAGCAGTTCTTTGGTGCTGTAATGACACCAATAAGCAAGCTCATCTAGCATACACTAAATAATTATTTATTGTGGTGATGGAGGGCTAGTCAAGGACATCAAAATCATTTTAAATAACTAGAGATGTGAAGATGCTGTAGTGAATAAATCTAGCAAGAGTAACCTTCAAAAGTGATTTTAATTGTAGTAAAACAAATTACATAATTGATCTGCATCTTCTGGAGATACAGTATGTCTCTGTATATTCAGCATATTGTTGCCATATTGAAGAGAAAATGGGCTTATGTTCACCGATTGATGACCATATAATTTATTTTCTCTTTTTTTGCTGTAGAATTTGATTACTGAGGAACATTTTACCAACCATAGATAAAGACATTGGGAAGATACCGACAATTTTTATTTCGGGTAAAGGCATATAGATGAGGGATCAAAAAAATATAATAAAAACAACTGTTAGGACACAAGGGCAAAGCTCTGGACAACCATTTATACGTTCATGGTAAAGTATGCAGAAAACTTAAGTCTTAATTAAAAATGGTAAGGAGAAGGTTTCAGTCAGTCTGTGTGTAAGACACCCCTTCCCTGTTTTTGTCGGCATGTGCAGACGCTTAGTGAGTTTACAGTCCATAAACAGCTGTGTGTGAGAGAGAGAGAGCGAGAGAGAGAGAGAGAGAGAGAGAGAGAGAGACCAGGTCAGGATTAGCATGGCAGTGTCTTGTGTGTCAGGGAGCAAACGGCCGATACATTCACTGCAGCAGTGACATCTTATAGTTGGGGGACATTTGTCACACTGGTTAATGATGTTAATTCCACTTCAACCTCTCTGTCTCTAACAGTTCTGCTTCTTGTCAGCGGTTGTTGGATAATTTACCCATAGTCATAGGGCAGCATTAACGATGGACCCTAATTCTTCTGACCTACATCAGGCATCCAAATTTTATGTGTAAATGTGGAGGGAAAAAAAGCTACCTTTTGGGAAATTATTCATACAGAGAGCCTTGTTAATGTTTTAAATCTGGTAACGTCTGTGACACACCTGAGTGTGGTTGGTCTCTCAGAAAGCAGACTTGGGTGGATTGTATAAGCTGAGTCACAATGTAGAGGGGTGTTCAAGAAAGACCAAGACCTGATCAAGGGAAGTCACATTACATTAAAACCCTGGTTAAGATCAGTCCCACTCGAAAAGCCTGTGACTAGTAGCCTGAGCAGTGAAAGGTTGACCTTTGCTCTCAGATTAGCATTGTAAAGGTTCAACAAGTAGCTGTTTGTCTATTTGTCAGTCATTACAAACTGAAATGCATTGGAAAGATACCAAATAAGTTGGGCTTAAATATGGAAAATTAAGGCAAAATGATCAAAAATACATCATGAATATGTTCATCTGATTGTGCAGCCATAGAGGATGTTCTAATATTTTACTGGTGTAGGCTACTTTATATGCCTAATAACGGAAGAGTGACACACTTTGGTAAAATTGCAGTAATTTAGTGTATATGAATTGCAAACATAACCTTGATTCAGGGTAAGGAAGATCAGATCTACCTCTAAATGAAATGTAAGTGGTCTTTATTATGTTATTATTATCAATAAAACCAGTGGCAGGAATTATGAAAACACAGCTCAAGTACTAGGCAGATAATAACAACAGGCCTGGAAAATGATCAGCTATGTTTGTGTTAGGAAAAGGAATTCATAGATTTTTCTGAGGCGGGGTGTGATGCCTGGTCATGCAGAAATGATGTGTAAATAAAATGCTTGTCACCGTGATTTCACAAAAGAACTCTATGCATAGACCCACTGGTAACCTCATTGAGGCTGTGAAGAGACCTTTTCGTGGCAGAGTTTTCTGTGATAAAATACAGGAATTGCTGAAAAGGGTGATTAGCATTATCGCCTCCCAGCTAGAAGGTTCCCGATTGGAATCTCGATTCAGAAAAGGGTCTTTCTGCGTGGGGTTTGTTCTTTTACGGGTCTGCGTGCATACAGAAAATGGATGGATGGATATATTGCTGAAATAACAGGATGCCATAAATAAACTGGAACACTGTAATATCCCATCTTGGATGAATTAATATCTATCTATCTATATGAAATATCATCCATAATAATAATAAATTTATAACCACGTAATATCTGTGCTGTTTTAAAGAAGCATTGTCTTTTGTAGTGGAAATGCTATTTTATTTATAATTATCAATATCTCTATTACATAATTTGTTCAATAAATTAAGTCTTCCTCCTGCTCTCTGAAACTGTAAACGGCCCATGTGCTTATACGGTAACATTGTGAAACATTCCTTTATTTATTGCTTTTTTTTTTATCTCCTTAAGCCTTCATTAATATTGAATTAGTGGTGGAATAACAGCAAATTTATCCTGTTTGCTGCGTATCTAGTCAAAGTAGGTTTTGCCTGCACTAAAGTTAGCATGGTTACGTTGTCTACTGGAAATGCATCCGTTATGAGACCTGAGAAGTGTGTTAGCTCACCAGCCCACTTCTCTCACTCACTAAGACGGGTCCCCTGAAGACATGGTATTTTGATTACATTGATTTCCTCTATATTCCCTCTTGGGATATATGGAATAAATTAAAAAAACAAAACAAATTGTGATGATGTCTGATTAAATACCACAAGAAAATCAAGTACTCAAGGGTTTTATAGCATTCTAGTCAAACAACAGGAGCAGTCTAAGTGCATGGTAGTCATGGATTGAATCATCAAATAAATGCATAGCACATCAGAGAAAAGAGGTCATTTATATAAAAGATCTCATGAATTAGAACCAAATAGTCAAGGGTTGCATGGCAGCTAAACACCTTGTGGTTAGAGACTGATTTGCTCTCCTATCTCTCATGCAAATGTTTTATACACTACACACCCCTGATCAGGAGCTGCACATCTATACTTTTCACCACACTAGAAATAGAGCACACTACTGCAATGAGACTGAACATTGGCACTGGATGTGGAGCCTTTTTAATTTGTTGTGAAAGCTTTGAAATAAAAGCATTCCACCGTTTTCTATTTACACAATAGGACAACTGTAGCTTTTTGTTAAGTGATGAGATAATTCCTGCGAAATCCTGTGTTTAGGTTCATGGAATCCGACGTGTGTGGTGTGAAATACTGTCTGGTATTCAATACTGTGTGTTGAGCTGGTTTAGCAGACAAAAGTGGAAGGCATGTTTTGATAAAATGGGAATGTTGAGTGGTTTCAATCAGGATCTGTAAAAGAAATTATACTTTCCTCATTTCACCAAATTGCGTACACACACACACACACTGGGAGCTCCTACTGTTTGCAAAGACAGGATTACCCCACTCACCCCCATTTTTCTTTCTTTCTCCAATCACTGTCCCTCTCTGTTTTTCTGTCATCCAATGCCTTTGTCTCTCCTGTCAGCACATTTCAAAATACATTCACATTTTCCCCCCCCATTCTGTTCCTGCTTCCACAGTTACGCATATACATGCACTCTCCCCTACACCCCCAACACAATCCCCAGGGTGCCATAGTAACTCAGTGGGAGGGGAGCGTCACCCCAGCTTTACTTTTCTCTGCAACCACACCCCCATCCTCTTCCTGTTTCCCCTCCAATCATGTCCTATTTGCTCAACTAGTCCAATACCAACATCCCCTACGCCTGCAGGTTGTCTCCAGCTCTCAGCCAATAGGAACTGCTGGTTTCTACGTCCCAGCAGGGGGTTCAAAGCTGCTCAGCAACAATAAGGAAAAAAAAAAGATCGTAGTAAAAACGATGACCTACTTTTTTCTTTTCTTTTCTGTTTTTTTTTTCCAACACCCCTACCTTTAAATTCCCTCTCCTCTGTACTTGTAAAAACCCTCTTCAAAAAACACCGGCATGCTGCAGAGATTCTCTCCAGGCTAAGTAGTATCAGCATAGAGGAAGGTTTGATTCAAATGGGTTTTAATAAGGTGAAGCATACTCTATCAAACAGCTCTGTAAAAATATCAAGATTATGACCTTGAATAACGTCAGATATAAATATACCATTAAATTATATTTATCACTAACCATGTCTTTTGGGGATTTAATTTTTTTCATATATAAGCGTATAAAGAACAGAAGGGGCGTGGCAGCTGTGGCTTAGGGGTTAGAGCGGGTTGCATTGTATGAATTTGATGGAATGGGTGAACTTTACTGTAAAACGCTTTGAGTTTATCAAGAGTGTGTATTTTAGTAATTTTCTGATTCATAGTGTGAACCAAACACACACACACACACACACACACAAAGAAAATCTGGAAGTGGCTTCTTGTCCTGGCTGGGTGCAGGTTGAGGGACAAACCAGCAGCTTTGATTTCAGTTGGGAGGATGTAACGATTTGATACTGCTCACATAAGAGGCATCAATGCACTAATTCACTTTTGATAGGCAGTACTAAACACCAAGCTGTTTCTGATCTGGTTCAATTGTCTACTCAGTGGCTAAAACGTGTTGATAAATGTCTTCATTCAAAGTCATGGCTAATTCAAAACCGAAAGACGCAGGGATTGGTGACTTTGATGTGAATCTGAAATGAAAACCCTGTGATATTGGGTGCCTTTGAGATTGGCAGAAAATTGTGACCCTGGAACTTGGTATCTGCTCGTAGTAATTACACAGAGTCTCAACATGGCACTGTGCCACAAAGCCAAAAAAGTTGTCATTAAAACTCCTTACTTTGAGAGTGGGAGTGCTTTGATTTAGGTCAAAAAAAGCGGACTTTTCATGAAATAGAGACATACAGAGCCGCCCTGAAGTGCCAGCTTGGCAATATACCGATGATTGAAAACATAGATATGGTTTTGAGGTGGCTCAGATGGTGAGCCATTGTTAAAACAAACTCTGCTTTCTTTGACTAAATTTCCTGCCAACATTTCCACAGAAAACCCCCAGTACCCTTTCATATGGCACACGGAGAACCAGTCTTTGAAATAGCTTGATTTTTGTGTGTGATTCAAAGGTACAATGGCCCACTAAGGTGCCAACATAATTAGAGCAGTTTTAAGGTGGCCCAGAGCCACACAGATGTAAAATGCAATTAAACCTTAGAACAGTTAAAAAAGACTGTAAGTATAACCCAAACTCAAACTGACCCATTGCTGAAGTAATGGGAGGTTACAAAGAAGGGATCATTTTGTATTTATCTCTAATAGTGTGTATAACAACATGAGCAAATTGATTAGGGACGACAAAGGTGTCAATGTGCTGTAATCCAAAAATAGGTGATCTACGCTACCTCCTGCCTCTGCATGCTGTGCAATCCCTCGCCTGAACACTCCTGAGTATTCTGTGTTGGTGTGAAAGAGTTTGAACAGAGAAAAGCATTGTTCATGTGAAAAGCAACCTTGTGGGTTACCTTGATCATGTTAGAATCCAATGGCAATGGAATCCTTCAAATTACGGTTGAGAAATTGTTGAGACAATTACTACATAACATTGCTATCCCTACAAATACGCAGATAATGTTGATGTTTTTGATGCAAGAAATAGAGTTACAGACCACACAATAACAGCAAGGAGCTTTAAAGAAACAGTTTTGCAGCATATTCATAGATACCATCAAACTGTCACGGCTATATAATTTAAAGATAAGATGCTATATCTGCATTCAGTCACATCAGCCTGAAAACAAAAGAGACATAGTGAAATGACTTTAGTCAACTTTGCTCTCTTGTGAAAAGTGCCCTAAATTCTTTGTAAAAATGAAAGGAGGAAAATTCAGCTCTTAAGTCAAATTTTAATCAAAACAACATTACACACACTTGGGTTTCATTAGTTGACTCTCAAATTGTTGCCATAGTGCAGGGGTGTTGGGATACTGATGAATTTAGAATTTTAAATGTCAGCAAAACAACCTCACCTACTTTGGCAATTCAGAAGTCATCTTGAGCACAATTAAAGATACTTCAGAAGGTTCCCTAAGTTTAACAGTTTTTTACACGTACTAATAGTTTTAAAGTGCTATCTGTGCTGGGATGTCTTTTATCTATATATGAGTGCAGCTGGTTGAAATGCACAAAGTAGTGGGGAGCACATGCTGTAGCACTAAGACAAGATTAATCCATGTTCCTATTCAGTTGAATGAATATAGTATTTTTTGTTTATTTTCCTTCTCTGAACTCCACAGGATGGCAACACAGCACAGTATTATTACTGTAACCTTGATGTGGTGGATCATACATATTCATTAATTGATGGATTGCAGTGACTGTTTCTTTTCCAGGTTGCAGGGAAAGAGATATTTATTGCTAAAAGCTTTTTTTGTGGTTGCCACAAAGTATTAATTAAGAAAAGTTAATATGAGAGAAGGCATTGGTCATAATGAGAGTTAGCTGAGTTTCAAGCATTTCAACTTCAGATGATTCATGATTGAGCCATTGTGTCATGTATTAAACTGAAAATACAAATAAAGAGTGTAACCTGGTTTAACCCCAATTCATTTAGGTTTATTCCTGTTGTGGAATATATCCTATTGATTTGAGTGAAGTAGTAAGAACAGAGCTTTTGTTAGCATTTGAATGCATCTATTTGAATGGGGAAAAGTCATTTAAACTTATAATGCTGATCTAGAGCAAAAGTTTGTCTAGTTCTTGGAATTGTTCAAATAATAATTTGATTGCATAATAACGTGATATTTTGTTGTTGCTTAAACTTAAACCACATTGTGTTTTTATTCCACCTTACTGAATCTGATCTGTAATATATATTTTAATAAAGCCAAGGATTATAAAGTGTTCAAAATGACTATTGCAACCTTTGCGCTTTAGAATCTCAAAGAAACGCAATTTAAAACATCTCCATATGTAAGGTGGTTGAGATGACTTGATTAAAAACATAAAATTTTTGTTAATTGCTGTGTGCAGCGCTCTTTGACCTTCGCTCTCACACATACATTAACACGTTGGCCTGGCTGTCAACTTGGACTGGACAGAAATCCTGAGGTGTCAATGTGCCGTCAACGGGTCAGTGTAACAACCACGGCTCGATGAGTAGCATCAGCAGATAGTCAAGATAGCTTCCAGAGACTAAATTAATTAAAATAAGCAATATCTGATCCTTTATGGGACAGAGCACTGCTCTAAAATCAGATTAAAGGAAAGATATTGATCTTTGTATCTAAATCAGTGGTCGCCCACCCGTCAATCGCAATCTACTGGTCCATCTCGACAGCCTGCACTGCCGATCCCAGTAACTCTCTGGATTCACTAGCCGTGGTTGCGCCGCAGACCTGCTGTGTGTCGGTTGTCTGTTCACACATGCTGTGTGTCAACTACTGGCAGCAGAGCTGCTGCTTTATCTATTGCATTTCCTTTAATACAAGTTGGATTATATATCAAATTAAATGTAAGGACGCTACGGCCCTGTTATAAAAAATGAATGGATTCAGAAAGTTCGGGAAGTGTTGCAAATAGGTTTATGACATAGACAGATAAACATTGTGTTTCACAGAAGAATAAACAGAAAATTATCTTTCACCTCAGTTTTTAAAAAAGCGTTTATGTTGACCTAATCCATTCTTTTGTTTAAAAAAGTTTTTTTTATTGTGAAATATTTACAGAACCAGTATACTTCCTACTTCATACTGTATAGTACTGGTAATTATTTTAGTACACCGTACTACTTTTATACAAGGAAATAGCCATATTTATGGCTTTATTCAAAGCAAGGTCTATATGTAAAAACATTGGGCCGAAGTAGCAGCTTGTAGATTCAGCCTTTAACAGAAATTGCAAAAAAATTATAAACATGACCCTCCTTGGTTGGTTTTTAGAAGATATTGGGGTGGTAGATCTCAGCTTGATATTGGAAATTAAAAGTTATCTTCTCGAAAAGGTTTTTGATCACTGGTCTAACTTATGTTTACTAGAGATGAGCCGGATACTCGGCTGAAACGAGTATCCGGTACGGATAAAGCACTTTTGCCGAGCACGAGTATTATACGAGTAATACGAGTCAATATCTGTGCTCGGACAGAATGAAAATCCTCACACAGCGTCACAGCGCTCCTCCCCTTCACACACCGCTCTGCTCACTCACTCACAGAACAGCTCTCTGTCTCTCAGTCACTCAGGTTTGCGGGTCTTTTCCGTTAACGTTTAGGGTTTCTTCAGCTTGAAGTTTGTTTTTATTTCAGTTTGTACTTACTTATTAACCAGTAGAGTTCTGTTAAACGTGGGTTCGTTCAGACGTGGTGCTGGTAGAAAGCGACTCGCATTGCGTCTCTGCCTGTCGGAGATTATTATTATTTTTTTTTTTTAAACAGTTTTTTTTTTTTTACTTCACGGATTGAGTGTCTGACTACTCTCTAGCGTCTGGCCTCTCTCTCTCTCTCTCTCTCTCTCTCTCTCTCTCTCTCTCTCTCTCTCTCTCTCTCTCTCTCTCTCTCTCTCTCTCTCTCTCTCTCTCTCTCTCTCTCTCTCTCTCTCTCTCTCTCTCTCTCTCTCTCTCTCTCTCTCTCTCTCTCTCTCTCTCTCGGTAGTTGGATTTTTTTTTTTTTTTTTTAAACCGTCAGTTGGCTCTAACCAGTTTTATTTTACTTCACGCACTGAGTGTCTGACACATTCTAGGTAGTAGTGATATAAAAAATATTACAAATTAAGCTACACACACACACACCCTCCCCCTCATGCTTCTGCGACTGCGTCTGCGTCTTTTCACGCCGCTGTGGCGCAAGACTCGTTGTCATTCATGCTTCCTCAACCGTTGCGCGTCTTACAAAGCAATTCCGCGCCAGAACACTAGGCGGAGTAATGCTTTTTGTCGAAGACGACCTGAGAGACGCCTTCTTTCTTCTTCATCGATTGTTTATTTACATAGCTACTGCGGCTCCTTGTAGCCTTTTTCAGGCGGACAAATACGCCAGTCAGTGACGGGTTATACAAGTGGACATACTTTCGGATCTCTTCTGCCAAACGCTCTTCTATTTGGTCCATATTCATTCTTATATATCTCCCGTTGTTTCTGCCTGTATTATGGGGCATGAAACCGGAAATGCAGCTCCAGAAGGGATGTAGAGCAGACCAATCACAGCCTTGCGGGCTGAGTGAGCTTGCGGAGCTTTGCCTTAAATTTTAGAAAAGGGGGTCGACACCCGTCAGCACGTAAGGAGGGATACATAAGCACGTAAGGGACCCGGAAGGGCTCTTGCGCTTACGGGCCCGTGAAAACGCAGAAGCATGTTTCAGGCTTCACTCTCTCATACACACACTCACACACACACTCCCAGGTTAAGTCACACCCACTTCCGGGTTAGGCCCCGCCCACTCCGAGTACAGATACGGATACAGACAATTCATATGGTTAACAGATACAGATACAGATACAGATAATGCTGTACTCGCTCATCCCTAATGTTTACTTTTATTTTAAACAGGTGAAGTACTGCTTGACTTGCATGCTCTGATAGCACACCAGTGGTTAGTAGTCACATATCCTTGCTTTTCACAAATTAGATTTTTTTAATCCAAAGCATCAAAATATGTTTTGTGGATTACATAGAGACAACAGATACTATTTAACTTTCATATTCATACAACATTTTAGCTTTTTACTTTAAATTTATATAAACAACATATTTTTTAAATCTACATATTTATGATATTCTGTTCTCACTTTGCTAAGTAGAAGATTTACATTTCATTCCCTTCAACTTCATATCCCATTATGTCGAACATGTAAAACATGTTTATGGAAATGTTATGCAAGTTTAATTAAAATCAAAAAACTACATCTTAAATTTATGAAATAAAACCCTTAATTCAGTGTTTTGTAGAAGCATGTTTGGCTGCAGCTATAGCTTTGAGTCCTCTTGTATAAGTCTCTACATGTTTTTAACTTAAGTTTATCCCATTCTTACGGTGGCCCTGAGAGCTCAACAAGCTCAACGAACAGCAACTTAAGAAAACACATGCAAGTTAAGAAAACACATGCAAGTTGACAAAACACAAGCAAAGTAAGAAAACATCTTCATCAAGTTCACAACAGAACACAACACATTACAGAAACGCACTGCAAATAAACAACAACGGAAGTGTTTCCAGAGGACAGCTAAAAGTGATGGACACTGCTGCCACAAAAACGTCCAATACACCATACAAATTCGGTTCCACACAGGGATCGGCCAGCCGCGGCTCTGGAACCGAATGCGGCTCTTCAGCCCCTCTACAGTGGCTGTACTGTACAGTGTTGTGCAGATGTTTCGCGAACGCTGAACTTAACGAATCAGTTTTCATATTATTAACTTGAAAGTAACGATGAACGTGAGTGAACGTCACGTTCATTTTTTGAATCATCATCGTATCAGGCCATCATGAAATACCAGGAGCGGGCGAGTGTGTGTGTGTGTGTGTGTGTGTGTGCGCGTGTGGGTGTCCCGGCGCTCCGACCCCGCCCACTCACTCGGAGAGAGCCACAGTGAGCTCTGAGCAAGGAAGATGGTCCGATCTAGAGACATGCCTTCTTCTCCTGTTAAACTGAATAAACAGCGCTAACAAGCAAGCCCCTGTTTGTGAGGCAATGTATTGTCCATAGTGTGCAAGGGTAGGAAACCTTTACTATCAAAGAGACATTTTACCCCCTCTTCTGAGCGAGTGGGCGGGGTCGGAGCCCAGGGGCCGGTGCGCTCGCACACAGACACACACACATACACTCGCCCACTCCTGGTATTTCATGATGGCCTGATACAATGATGATTTAAAAAATGAACATGACGTTCACTCACGTTCATCGTTACGTTCACGTTAGTAATATGAAAACTGATTCGTTAAGTTCAGCGTTCGCGAAACATTTGCACAACACTGTACAGTACAGCCACTGCAGAGGGGCTGAAGAGCCGCATTCGGCTCCAGAGCCGCGGCTGGCCGATCCCTGTGTGGAACCGAATTTGTATGGTGTATTGGACGTTTTTGTGGCAGCAGTGTCCTTCACTTTTAGCTGTCCACTGGAAACACTTCCATTGTCGTTTATTCTCTATTTGCAGCACATTTCTGTAATGTTTTGTGTTGTGTTGTGAACTTGATGAAGATGTTTTCTTACTTTGCTTGTGTTTTGTCAACTTGCATGTGTTTTCTTAACTTGCTGTTCGTTGAGCTTTAAGGGCCACCGTACATTCTTCCTGGCGGACGGTCTCAAGCTTTATGTTCGTTTCAGCTAATAGTTTTTGCCAAATGCTACATAGTCAATGTTAGCTTGAGCAGCTGTGCACCTACCAGTCGGGCAGAAACAACTGACTTTCTATTCATGGACTGCTTAAGTAAGTAAGTAATACCTCTCCAAAAGACACAATATAACATAATACAAGGCAGAAAAAGAATCCTCAAAATTGAAGCAACATAAAGCAACCTTTGAACCGTCCCCCAAAGTGCAATTCAGTAACACAGTATTGCCCAAACAGTGATTCAGAACCCCCCTCTTACCCCATTTTTCAGCAGCTTTTTTTAGCAATGATGGACATGGATTTACTTAGAAATGTGAAGCTTCAAGAATTACTTATCTATCAACCACAGGATAATGTCATAATGAGAGATCATTTTTGTTGTGAAATACTGGATACTTAGGCCTTTTCATGGATCTAAAAAAAAGTTAACACACTGTCATTAATGTCTAGTCTTCAAACAAAACTAAACACCTGCTCAATGTCTGTCAACAACCTTTATCTGATGTTGGAAAGCTCCTTTCAGAGCTTTTTTTTATACTTACAGTACAAAGCCATATATGGCACAGCAAAAAACTAACAGGGATGTTTGTGAATGAGGACAAGGCTTTCTGTCTAAAGATGTAAAGGGTAGAGAGAGCAGAAAAGCTAAGACAGTATGACAAAATTCCCAAAGGGAGAAAGAGAAAAAGAAAAAGAAATGCAATGTTATTAAAGGGCATCACTTGTTTGGAACTAATGACACGGGGGAGCCGCGGTGGATCTGTAGGTGAACATCAGAGCAGCATAATATTTCCAATCATTTAGTTTTTTCACTTTCCCCATTTCCTGTTTCACTCTCTTCCTTAACTTATTTCCTCTTATCTGCAGTCGGCACCAGACCCCAATTTCATTGATACTAGTAATATCAGTGTTGTACAGTGTAAGAGCCACTATGCAGCCTGCAGGTGTATAGTTAAATATTTATGTTGGTTTGATATTTTCTTATATTATCCAGGTTTGTAGTTTTAGTTTTGTATAGTGTGTCTTCTATATTCAATTATATTCTGTTTCGGGCGCTGTTTTGTGTCTTTTTTGCAACAGTTGATGAAGCCATAAGGCAATTCATCATATACAGTGCCTTGCATAAGTATTCACCCCCTTTGGACTTTTCTACATTTTGTCATGGTATAACCACAGATTAAAATTTATTTCAACGTGAGTTTATGTAATGGACCAACACAAAATAGTGCATCATTTGGAAGTGGGGGGAAATATTACATGGATTTCACAATTATTTACAACTAAAAATCTGAAAAGTGTTGAGTGCATATGTATTCACCCCCTTAACTGTGAAACCCCTAACAAAGATCTGGTGCGACCAATTGCATTCACAAGTCACATTTGCAAGTCACATAATTAGTAAATAGGGTCCACCTGTCTGCAATTTAATCTCAGTATAAATACACCTGTTCTGTGACGGACTCAGAGTTTGTTGGAGATCATTACTGAACAAACAGCATCATGAAGACCAAGGAGCTCACCAAACAGGTCAGGGATAAAGTTGTGGAGAAATATGAAGCAGGGTTAGGTTATAAAAAAATATCCAGAGCTTTGAACATCTCTCTGAGCACCATAAAATCCATCATAAGAAAATGGAAAGAATATGGCACAACCACAAACCTACCAAGAGGAGGCCGTCCACCCAAACTGAAGAGTCGGACAAGGAGAAAATTAATCAGAGAAGCAACCAGGAGGCCCATGGCTACTCTGGAGGAGTTGCAGAGATCCACAGCTGAGGTGGGAGAATCTGTCCACAGGACAACTATTAGTCGTCTACTCCACCAATCTGGCCTTTATGGAAGAGTGGCAAGAAGAAAGCCATTGTTGAAAGGGATCCATAAAAAATCCCGTTTGGAGTTTGCCAGAAGCCATGTGGGAGACACAGCAAACATGTGGAAGAAGGTGCTCTGGTCAGATGAGACCAAAATTGAACTTTTTGGCCTCAATGCAAAAAGCTATGTGTGGCGAAAACCCAACACTGCCCATCACCCTGAGCACACCATCCCAACAGTGAAACATGGTGGTGGTAGCATCATGCTGTGGGGATGCTTCTCTTCAGCAGGTACAGGGAAACTGGTCAGAATAGAGGGAAAGATGGATGGAGCCAGTACAGGGAAATCCTTGAAGAAAATCTGATGCAGTCTGCAAAAGACTTGAGACTGGGGCAGAGGTTCATCTTCCAGCAGGACAATGACCCTAAACATACAGCCAGAGCTACAAAGGAATGGTTTGGATTAAAGAATGTTAATGTCTTAAAATGGCCCAGTCAAAGCCCAGACCTCAATCCAATAGAGAATCTATGGCAAGACTTGAAGATTGCGGTTCACAGACGGTCTCCATCCAATCTGACTGAGCTTCATCTTTTTTGCCAAGAAGAATGGACAAACCTTTCCATCTCTAGATGTGCAAAGCTGGTAGAGACATACCCCAAAAGACTTGCAGCTGTAATTGCAGCGAAAGGGGGTTCTACCAAGTATTGACACAGGGGGGTGAATACTTATGCACCCAACAGATGTCAACTTTTTTGTTCTCATTATTGTTGGTGTCACAATAAAATTTATTTTGCACCTCCAAAGTACTATGCATGTTTTGTTGATCAAACGGGAAGAAGTTTATTTAAGTCTATTTGAATTCCAGTTAGTAACAGTACATAATGGGAAAAAGTCCAAGGGGGGTGAATACTTATGCAAGGCACTGTAGGTGCGTAGTGGAGGATGTGTGTGGTTGTTCATGAGGTGCATGGAGATTGTGGTGAGTGTGGAGTCTGTGGAGTAGAATGAAACAAGGTTTGATTGTTAAATTGATGGGGAAACTAGACAACGTGGAAACATGATAAAGGGACATCGTGAAAGGTTTGGAAAGACGGCATGCCATTCTCGATAAAGGATTGTTAAAAGGTGTGTCTGTAATGTGCTGGGACGGTAAATAAAATCCGTCATTTCAAGTTTAACCCGTCTCCTGGAGTTGTGTGACATTGGGTTATCACTCTTGGACAGGGTATTTTTGTTGGACACTGGTTAACTGCAAGAAGAACATACAGTATCCTTCATAATAAGTTAACTGGCATATGGGTCAAATCTGTGAAGTTTAAATTAAAAATAAAGAAAAAATGAAGGCAAGATTAATATAAATTGCAGAATGATGTTTCATAATTGACAAAGGTCGATTAGGTTGTGGTAGGTTTATACTGTAATTGTACACATTTTAGTGAGACAGGCAGGAAGGGATTATTGTCATTGTCATTGTCTCTGGTTCTTTGTTTTGTATTCAGGGTCTGACTATTGTGAAACCACACAGAGGAATGATGTTAGTGATAATATACGATTTTACAGAGTCTAGAAGTTAGGTGCCATTGAAGCTGACAATAAGTAGCAGCCAATCAGACCAGATGGAGCTGCTCTACTGATGCCAATTACATAATGATAAATACAAAATTGAGTGCCACCCTAAAAAGATTGATATACACACACAGAGACACACACATTATAAAAAAGAAAGGAAGCCTGGACACACCACTGTCAGTTTCACTTTCTTGCAGTTGGTTGTGTATGTGTGTGTGTGTGTGTCCGTGCATGCATGAATTCCCTAGATAACCGGAGTGTTACAGTGGCCAGTGAGAATACGCTCTACTGAACCCTGTCACTGGGAGCGACATGGAGGCAAACACACAGAGAGAGAAAAACTGAGAGGACAGGGAATAGAAAAAATAAGAAAGTGAGAGAACAAGAGTAACCAATTGAAACTACAGGCAACAACTGAAAGATGGGACAGAGAGAGAAAAGAAAGCAGTGACGGTACTGTGTCTGTGTTTTTCGGGGGGTATTTTCACCTTCTTATTTATGTAGGGACAGTGATCAGAGAACCATGTTCTGTTTTAGAACTGTCACTTTCTGACACTTTATCAATTCACATCAATCATAAGATTGGTAGTTTGAGCCCCAACTGCTCAAGATCCTATGAAGTGTCCTTGGGCAAGACACAGAACCCCTATTTCGACACCTACTTCTGACGATGAGGTGTATTTGGAAGCACAATACATAGAAGCACTGTATGAATGTTTGCGTGAATGCATGGATTTAAATCGCCATGTAATGCAGGGTTTTGAGTGGTTAATGAGTACAGAAAATAGCTCTATGAATGCAGCCATTTATCATACACTCGAGAAACTGCCAAGTACAAACAGTGTACTGCTAAACAGACCTGCTGGTCAGAGTGCTGGTCGCCTGTTTATTCACATTTATATTCAACGTATTGTGTGGCTAAGTTAGACCAAATTTCACATTGCACCTAAGAAGAGACTTGCCTCCCCAGACAGAAAGGCATTCTTGGATTAAGTAGGTAGAATAAAAGATTCTCTTTTTTTATCAAATCTTTATTTAGGGCACATCACAAACATGGTGCACATACAACAATATACCATGAGAGGAATAACATACATACCCCCCCCCCCCCCCCCCCCCATAAAATTTAAATAAAAATGTACCCACCCCACCCTCCCCAGGACCCCGTTACTGCAACATTAATCAGCGAATACAAGATTCTCCTAATAAAGTTAATGCACAGGGTCTATGTCACACCTTGAACATTAAAAAAGACCTGACATTATCCACATTGTGTTGGTGTGTTTATTAGCCAAGGCTTATAAGCATCCACATACTTTTTAATTTTAATGAACATAATGCACAACTATAAAAAAAATGCTCTTGACCTTTCATCATGGGCTCCATCAACTTTGATGATGTAGGTCATCAGGATCAGAGATTTCAGACTCAGAATCAAGACCAAGAATTGGCTCCTCATTTTCCATGCAGTATCATTATGGCCATTTTCAATTGCACATCAATCAGTCTATTTAGTATATATTGTTCTATTTCCAGTTTTATTTTGTTGATCTAACTATGGTTGGTTAGCTAGAAAAGAATGTCAACTAGCTAAATGCTGACAAATATTCTACATATTTCTCTTTCTTACTTGTATGTAAAATAAAACAGATGTGCAAAGCAGCTGTGTGAGATGTAGGGTTGCAAAATTCCGGGAATATTCAAACCTAGAAACTTTCCATGGGAATTAACGGGAATATACAGAAATTAACGGGAATAAACTGGAAATTGTGTGGGTAATTTATACTAACTGTATTTACCTTGTCATATACAGACATAAATATAAACATTTTGTTTTGTCATAGGCTGATTTGAGCCTTGAGGAAACTTTGGGCACTTGACCATATGCTTCTGCATCTTTGTGTCATTCTTAACATAGGTCTTTGCAGAGTACTTGCAAATGTACACAGCCTTTCCTTCTACATTGGCTGGGGTGAAATGTCTCCACACAGGAGATAGTGCACGTGGCAATGCTCTGTAGAATAAGATGAGAAAAAAGCTTGTAAAAAAACACTAAAGCAATGCCAGAGATATAAATAGTTGGCGAATTGGAATCGTCTTTAAAAATATTTTACAATTGATGGATAAATGAATAGAAATAGGCTAGATGAACAATCCTCAATCAGCATGCTAATATATTTTCCCCGGTAATATCATCAAAACTTACCTGACTAGTCCTGCACACTACAGCAGGCCTCAATAGCCCTGCTGTAGTGTGCAGGATGCTGGCAATTATCTGTGCATGTGATGGAGAAATGCACAGTGCAGGGTTGAAATTCAACGTGCAGCGTGTGCTGCATTCCATACATCTTTAAAATAGAGTTTTGAATGATGTTTTTAGTGCTCAGCGTTTAATTTGTGTAATTTTTTTTCTGAATATTCCCATGGAAAGTTTCCGGAAATTTACCGGAAAGTTTCCGGAAATTTACCGGAAATTTTCCGCCCCTTTAAAACCCTAGTCAGATGTATGGCAGGTGCTGCATAATGGATACACTGTATGGGTCATTTTTTAACTGTATAATATTGATGTAGAATAACAAAATAAATGTTTGTTCACAAAGTAAGAAAGGAAAAGTAAAAATAATGATTTGTGGTAATCAAAAACCATTTTAGGTTGTGTATCGAAGGGTTAGCAACCACTGGTCATCACAGACCCATCTCTGAAATGTGTATGGTAATTACATTGTATGCACTTTAACTTGGATATCATTTTAATGTCCCAAAAAAGACAAACTTTTGAAAGAGGTTAATGTAGCTGACTGAGCTACTGATTTATACTTAGACCAAAATAGCTAGTCCCTATTTACAAACAATGTTGCAGTTTGATTAAGAGAGAGAGGCAGAGGGAGAGAGAGAAAAAGATAAATCAATCTTGTTGGTGATAATTATTGATTTGACAGGGTCTAGAAGTGAGGTGCCAGTCGTACTAAGAGTAAGGCTTAGTGATCACACACATACACACACAGGTTTGTCCATCTATCTTAATGAGGAAACTCATTGGAATAATGCATTCCCTAACCCCTTCCCTGATCTTAGCCATCAAAACTAAATGACCAACCCAAAACTCTACCCCAAATAAAGCTTACCTCTCAGACAATTCATTAGAAATGGGTCAGAAAGTGAGGACCGGCAAAAGTGTCCTCACTTTCCCAAAATGTCTTCACACTGCATATTTCTAGGCCCAAAATGGTCCTCACATAGACATTTGTACACACACACAAGCAAAATCTCTCTCTCTCTCTCACCCATACACACACACACACTAACGTTTATACAAAGACAAATCATTCTCATAAAATTAAGGAATGACTGTTAGACTGTGTGAGTGCATGTATGTTTCTGTGTAAGATACACATTTGAAGACATCAAAATGTTAAGCGCTCACTGTGCAGTGGACCATTTTAGTCCAGTGCTTGTCAGTAATTGTGTATTTGGCCAGCCAGTATACCAACAGAACACTGATGTATTTTGACATCCTCTTTCCCTTGAGAATACAATGTTTTCACGTTTATTCATTCTTGACCAACTCTTCCATTAGAATGGGGAAAGTCAGTCTTCAGATTTTTGTGTTGACAATGTGTCAAGAGGACCCATTATGTTACAATTATTGACCAGACTCTACACGATAACATAAAGGGCAGTGGCAGCATGATCCGGACCACAGGGTATTAATGTGTGCCAATTTTACAAGATGTTTTCAAAGTAAAATAATGAAACGAGTCACTAGTTGGAATGTGTCATTCTGTTTGACAACATAATGATCTTTCACCATTTATGCTATTTCTCACACCTCTCTTTCTTTCATTTGTGAGCTGCGTAAACCAAAAGATGAAAATCATGAAAAAAGTCTGCACAAAATCCACTGTGCCACGTTTCTCACAATATAATGACTAAAAGTGACAAAAGACCAAACAAATCAACTGACATTAAAAAGTGGCTCTTTTGATAATAAAGGTTGCCGACCCCTGGCCTATTTGAAAAAAAATTGGTTTGGGCCACTGCACATTTGCAACGTTATGTTAATAGAACTCAATTTGAAACTTTGCAATTCCCCCCAACAACTTTATTAAAGAACCACATGTTAGTTCAGTTCATGTGCCCAGCACAGCCTCATAGCTTTGGTGAAGCCAAAGAGCTTGAAGACCCTCCATTATCACTTAAGAATGCCATTTGGGAATACTATGGTTTCTAGGTAAACTGCAATGATGATGCTCAGATAGCTGGAACGGACAAAAAGCAGAAGAAAGCGATATATTGGGATGGTTATCGGGTATGTACTGGTAGCACATTGAACTCGCTCCCTCTTTTATCACTCAAACATAAACTTCAGTGGTAAAAGAAAAAAAGTAATTTGTCATTAGGTAAGGATGGAAGAGGAGGTCACTGAGGTCTGTTAAACCCCTAGTAACGGTATGCTGGATGCAGCTCGTCGTGATCGCTACGAAAGGCCATCAACCCTCAGAAATGTTGGCAATCATTAACACCATTAACATCTGGTTTGAGGACTGTGGGCTCAACTGTTTATGGTTCAGGACACCGGTCAGTGACAAGACAAAAACAAAATGACTTTCTATATACTGTCTCCAGGATCTACCAAAGATCACAATGAAAACCACTCATGTTTACTGCTACTGCTAACACTATGCTGCTCACGATCCAGGTCCTTGCACCGGAAACAGTTAAGCTCACCCCGAATACCCGGAAAGTTGAGAGACACCATCTTGTGCAACGGGCGTATGAAAATATTAACGTTGTCGTTTTTTTTATCAAAGATTTAAGTGAGACTCTGGATCGACCTGCCTGAAGAGCCCAGGCTTGCTAAATCAGTGTCTTCTTTTAAAACACTTCTGAAACATACTTTTATCAAAAGTCCTTTTCATAAATGAAAACTTTGATATCATATTAAATTTTATTGGTGTTTTAATTTCAACTGCATTTTACATTTCATATATCTTATTGTGTTTTTCTTCTATTTTATTTTGATAAGTGCTTTATAAATAATGTGTATTATTATTATTATTATAATATTTCATTCATATTCACTGTAGTGTGTTCCACGTAAAGAGAGAGATAACTTGGTTGCTGCAGGGAGAGCAGGTGACATAGAGGTGAGTGAGAAAAGGAACCAATGTTGATGTTTATAACCAAATAAGGATATCTTTTCAGTCTAATCCGAATATACAGACTTGGCCTACATGTATTTGTATAAGGGCGGTGAATCGATCAAATTTTTAATCGCCATTAATAGCATGATTGTCTATGTTAATGCCATTTAGATATCACTGTTGAAAGTTTTGTGCTTGTGGATCTGTCCATGCGTCTCCATTGCAACCTATCCAGCATGGTCTGCCTTTGGCGAGGGGCAGGATTGCTCTCTGCATCAGCTGTATGCTTGGCCAGCAATTTGTATCTCAGACTGGACGTACTCTGGTGGTGACTCATTCCACATCAACAGCAATGCATATAACTTTGGTCTTGTCGGCTTGGCTTTGAAGCTGAACTTGACATTCAAAAGACCCTTTTCCTCATCCATTTTGAGGCCTGTTTCTGCTTGCCATCCACAACTTTACCGTCCATCGCTTCCTGATTTTACAAACTACGGGGCAGGCCGAGGGTCATTATCACAGAGCGTTAAAAAAAATATCATATATTTTTCATATTTATGTATGTTCTATAAAATTTGATATACTTATGTAATATAATTTTTTTAAATATGAAAAATGAATATATAAAGTTATATAAAATAGACATAAACATGTTTATATTACCAAGCACACTTTAGCCTTCAATACAGTATTAAACATTGTTTTAAATAGAAAAATACATACAAATTTATCTCAAGTGCCAATAATGAGCTGGTCCCCCCCAATGTTCACTTCATGACTACGGCCTTGAACCAAACCATCAGTTTCAATGATACTGTCTCTCAACTGTGAAAGAAATCAAAGCTACCATCAGAGGGAGCCTGAGAGACAGATACAGTGACAGTGCTCTCCAGGACATCCTACAGTCTCACCACTGTGACTGAGGCCATTAAAAGAACAAGGAAATGAACTCTTTTAAATTTTGCATTATCCTGCTATGCATAAACACCACCATTTCTTAATTTGAAACATTTTATTGCTGCTACAATATTAATTATATTAACTTAAAATATTACATTATATCCGTCATGTCAGCAGGGCCCAGAGACAACAGAATCCACGTTAGCCACAGGGAGAGCAGACCCAGAGGAATCCACAGAATCTCCTCCTGTCATGGCTAAACTGTTTGGCTGAGGAGGGAAACACTGAAGTTTTCTTTACAGCTGGTGAAAGAAGAGGTTTCTCATACATGATGCCTCCATGAATTCTAAACACCAAGCATGATGCCAATGAACCCAAATATCCTCATGTAGCGATGTTAGCAAAGCATTACCTGGCTGCATCTGCATCATGTTGACAGCAAAGTTTCTCGGGTCATGTGCATTTTTAGTTTTTATAGGGGCCATCAGAGGAGTTCCGGCTGCTTCGAGCATTTCTTTATTGTCTTCGGTCTTCATGTAGATGCCATCTTGAAAACCTTTATAACAAACATTTTCCAAAGACAAGACAGATCAAAGAACTGTTTATAAAAAACTGAAGCATAATGGAAATCATACAAAAAGTAATACCCAACACTACTCAGTTAATGCATATATGTCCAGGGTGCCATCTGGGACAATATCAATATACACACACAGCTGCTGTTAGCAGAATCCCCCCAAGTGGTAACATCCTTACTGTTGAACAGTAAATGGAACCCTACATTTCTAGTATCACTTCTAAAGATGGTGTAGGATTAGCAAAGGGTGTCAGTATGCTGTTGAATATTCATGCGTCTACAATACAATACATTCCAACATATCATTCTTGGATGTGATGACTGTTGCAGTCTTATCCTTTGGTCTAAATGTGTTTAACTGCAGAGTTTATAACTGAATGATACCAACTGGCATTTTGTGAGTGTGTGGCTGAAAGATACCTGTAATACACAATAATGCACCGGTCACCCGCCTCCCTTTGGACTCTCCTGGTGTCCAGGGAGGACAGAGCAGAGGGCACTGGGACATGTTGAGGGCTGAGCTGGGCCCTCTTTGCTCCCTACCTAAGTTGCAGCCCCAGGCAATTGTAGAAATCCAGGAGAGTTGTCCTGGCTCGTCCAAAGAGCATTACGAGCCATCTGCAGCCCCTGAGGACACACTGTCTTTAAAACTGCTCTTTTGCTTACAGAGATTTACATAAGCCTTTAGAGTATCATTCTATTACATGAAAGCGCATTTTGTCGATTGTTCAATTGTGGATAAATTTGTTGTTCAAACTGTTTTTAATAGTGGCATATGAATACATAGAAGCATAATCAACACATTTTTGAGAATGTTGAAGTGTGGCAAGCTATGGAATATGTATGTATGAATGTTCACTCATTAATCTATGTATCACATCAGTCTATCAGGGTATTCACTTTGTATGTCACTGTTTCTCTTAAGTTTGTGTGATTAAATATAACTTGCTGTTCAAGTTCCATCTCTGTATTTTCAAAATGATCAAAAATCTTTGTCAAAATCTTTTTTTACAGCTATATATATTAAAAAAATGATCAAGATAGCCTGCACTCTAACTTAAAAGTGTGTTTGGAGTTGAAAGGAAGCTTAACAGCCAACTACCTCTTATTAGTGAACTCAACCTCTTTTCAACATAGTTATTGTAGTAGGCAAGCCACAGACTGAGTTACATACCATGAATTGGAAACGTAAGTGCTTTCTGCAGCACTCTTTCTCTTTCAAGGCCAGAGATCAGCAACCATTTGCCATGGAAGGCAGAGTGTCGGTAGCTTTTCATTCCGTCCAAACACTACATCAGAGACCTTTTGGAGAAAGGTCCTGTGTGTGCAGCTGTGCCTGTGTGTTGGAGAAAGTGTCTAAAGCATTATCGCAGTAGTGGGTGTAACAGACTGAGAGCCTGTTAACAGATATTTCTGTAGAGCTCAGCTCAGCAGGAATTATTTACCAATTTAATTACCTATTTTTCTCTTTCTGCATTTTTTTTTATTCAGGATTGTTTACAAAAATCCATAATATCCAGAGATATAACAAATAAAACAAATTGTTCAACTTCATTCAACATTTAAATAATACTGAGTTCAGTCAGTGCAGTATTGAATTAACAAACCATCAATCCTTTGACTGAGCTAGTGATTTTATTTTGGTTCTCAAATACTCAAGAAATTATCAGTAATGCCGAATTTCTCACATCATTTAACCTCACTTATATAAATAAAAGCTGATTGGTAGGAATAACTCAATTCAGTAAGATTGCACAAGTTTAAGACTTTCAAAGTCTAACCTTTCAAAGTATTTACAATGCTCAACAATGCAAAAAAATAAAACAAATTACAAATAATTCAAAAATTATCATAGTGCCTTCTAAATATCACAATGTCCAGGGGACACACAAGTTAATTTGGTCGTCAATGCAGCAGGTCTGGCCCATTGTATGATAGCTAAAGCAATCAATCATAAAAATTATATATATCAGACATATTTTCTAACTTAGAACTTGATTATAGCAGTTAGCTTGCCAGAAGAATTAACACTGAAAACAAGATCTACATCTACTTTGATGAAAAACTCATCTATGGTTTTTGGTACAAGTGGAAGATTAGTAAATGTCCATTGTGATAGAATTTTAGGCAGACTAATTGGCAATGCCATTTTGAAATCTACTGCAATTTTATTCAGTTGAAAGTTGATTAAACTATGACTTCCAGATTGACCTTCTTGGGTAAGAATTGGTGTGAACCAGTATGATAAGTTTGATTGTGTTTTTCAACAGGTATTTAGGGATTCATTAACAGAAACTTGAGGCAACTCTCACTCTTTTCAGTCATGCTTATAAACATTCCAGCATTGCATCTTGATTAGCCACAGTGCCTTCGATGAATTCATCTGTTGCTCTGCTCAATGACATCACCGTTATACATCTACTCTAAAAAAAAAAAACGAGTTGACACTGTTCCATTCATCTATGACAGTAATTTCCAATAAAGCTCAGGCTTTTATGATAATTATTTCAACACAAAAAGTATGTATGTAAAGTTCTGTAAATGCTAGTATATCCTACACACACACACATACTTGCTCTTTTATCTTTTAGAGGACACTTATTTGCATTTGCATTATGCATTCCATGGCCCCTTACTCTAACCACCTTAAATAATCACAACGTTATGTGCAACCTCAACCCCTACCCAAACCTAACAAAACCTAGTTCTGAACCCGAAAACCTTCTGAAGGTGTGTCAGGAAGTGAAGAGCAGACAAAATGTTCAACTTTTCCGAACATTTCCTCATTCCGTAGGGTCTTAAATTCAAACCGGTCCTCAAAAAGAAAGAAGTCCAAATACACACACACAGAGACACAAAGTCACACTCACAGCTTGATGAGCGCATGATGTGTCAGACCTGCCAGTGACCCAGAAGATTGAAGTGAAGCACTCTGACAGAGCGTGTGTATATATGTGTCTTTGTATGTATGTGCGTGTTGGTGTGCATGTGTGTACTGGTGTGTTTGACAGTGGAAAAAGAGCATTTGAGGGCAAAGGAGGCCAAATAAGAGCTCACCCTTCTCTCTGTCCTCTCGAACACATACACACATACATACGGACGTGACATCTGGAGGGTTTCTGCCTGACTGCTATTGTTGCCCTCCTGGTTGGAGTGACATTCAGGCTGACTCTCTCTCTCTCTCTCTTCCTCCCTTATTTATTTTTTTTTTTTTAAATAAAAGCCCTGTGTATTCAGCCACTGATGCGTGTACCAATCATTCATAATTGCGTGCCCTAGAAAGTAATCTCTTTAATTTATGGATGTGTGTCTGCCATTAGCTTAAGGACCTGCAAAAAGTTGTTGATGTGCCATTCGACTGTATTTGTGTCACCTTCAATTACATGCTTAGACCACTGAGCCGGCATGAGACATACTTGAGGAAAGACAAACACAACCTCTTTTACCATCTAACAGTGCAATCACATCCCATCTGACCAATAAAATATAGTTCAAATCCAATCATACTATTACAGTTTTTCTTAAAAAACATTTAGTTCTGTGCTGGTGTCTGGAATTTGTGACGAACATTGATAATTTGTCAGAAAACACGTTCCTGGAGGATGATGCACCTAAATCTGTCAGAACATTGTATGTGTACATTCATACATAAATGATGAGTTCCTTGGCATGAGTTGCTAACCAAGTAGTATATAAAATTCTAACCAACTAACTTTGACTACATCCTATATCTGATATCGTCAAAATAATTACCATGGCTTGTTATCAGTAATGTAAAATATTGCAACACATAAGTTGTATTTTATAACATTTTATTAGATTTGGACAATTTCTTTCGACCACATATCACATTCACCTTACTATTGTAGTATTCTGTATGCAATGATTCTCCGCCCACCATCCCCCCTTACATAGACTGTTGACTAGCTTGCTGCTTATATACAAATGTTTATGTTCTAGTGTAAGTGTTTTTAACATATAAAAAAAAAAATTTCGAATCACAACACTGTGGGGACCTGATGACAAGAATGCACATGTGCATACGCACAAACACACATAAATAACTCAATCAAATTGTATTTGTACAACCCATATTCACAAATTTTGTCTCATAGGGCTTAACAAGGTGGAACATCCTCAAGAGTAAGGAAAAACAAAACAAAAAAGACAATTTTAACAGGGGGAATTAAAACATAAAATAGAAACCTCAGAGAGAGCCACATGTGAGGGATCCCTCTCCCAGGACAGACAAAAGTGCGATAGATGCCACATGTAACTGAGAACATCACTTATTTATTTGTGGGGCACACAGTAAAGTAGTGTATCTACAGTAGGGTGTGAAGCATCATGTACAGTGCATTGAAAAAGTATTTGCCTCCTTCCTGTTTCATAATTTTTTAGCATATTTGTCGCATTTAAATGTTTCAGATCATCAAACAAATTTTTACATAGACAAAGATAACCCAAGTAAATACAAAATGCAGTTTTTAAATGCTGATTTCATTTATTAAGGTAAAAAAGCTATCAAAACCTACCTGCCCCTATGTGAAAAAGTAATTGCCCCCCCTTGATAAATCATGATTAACCACATTTTTGGGATAACTGAGTTAAATTTCACTAGCCAGAACCGGGCCTGATTACTGCCAGACCTGTTGAATCAAGAAATCACTTACATAGAAACTGTCTGACAAAGTGAAGTAGGCTAAAAGATCTTAAAAAGCAACACATCATGCCGCGATCAAAAGAAATTCAAAAACAGATTTATCAGTCTGGAAGGGGTTACAAAGCCATTTCTAAGGCTTTTGGACCAGAGCGGACCATGGTGAGAGCTATTATCCACAAATGGAGAAGACTTGGAACAGTGTTGAACCTTCCCAGGAGTGGCAGGCCTACCAAAATTACTCCAAGAGCGCATCTACGACTCATCCAGGAGGTCATAAAAGACCCCAGAACAACATCTAAAGAACTGCAGGCATGACCTGCCTTATTTAAGGTCAGTGTTCATGATTCAACAATAAGAAAGAGACTGGGCAAAAATGGCTTCCATGACAGAGTTCCAAGGCGAAAACGACTGCTGACCAAAAAGAACATTAAGGCTTGTCTCAAATTTGCCAAAAAACATATTGATGATCCCCTAGACTTTAGGCAAATATTCTGTGGACTGACGAAACAAAAGATTAACTTTTTGGAAGGTGTGCGTCCCGTTACAACTGGCGTAAAAATAACACAGCATTTCATAAAAACAACATCATACCGACAGTCAAACATGGTGGTAGTAGTGTGATGGTCTGGTGCTGCTTTGCAGCTTCAGGACCTGGACGACTTGCCCTAATTGATGGAACCATGAATTCTGCTCTCTAGCAGAAAATCCTGAAGGAGAATGTCCGGCCATCAGTTTGTGACCTCAAGCTGAAGCGCACTTGGGTTATGCAGCAGGACAATGATCCAAAACACACCATAATGTCCACCTCTGAATGGCTAAAAAAAACAAAATTAAGGTTTTGGAGTGGCCTAGTCAAAGTCCTGACCTAAATCCGATTGAGATGCTGTGGCATGACCTTAAACAAGCCGCCAAGGGTTGCACAACCAGTTATTAGGTTTAGGAGGCAATTACTTTTTCCCAGAGTGCTAAATAGGTTTGGATAGATTTTTTCCCTTAATAAATGAAAACATAATTTCAAAACTGCAGTTTGTATTTACTCGGGTTATCTTTGTCTAATATTAAATGTGTTTGATGATCTGAATCATTTAAGTGTGACAAATATGCAAAAACAAAATATTGTATTTATTTTATATAATATGCACAAAATGTATGTTATTCACAAATCCTTAGACGAATAATGAATAAGAGATAATAGGGTGAAAAGGATGTTTCCTCGTACAATAGCCTTGAGGACTGTTTGTCCTCATTCTGTTTGTTTTAAGATGATATAAATCACTCAAACAAGTAAAACAGTTTTTAAAACTTAGAAGTAGTTCACCAGTAGAATTATAAACTATTGTTAGACTGCATATATCTTTAATAACTTATTCTTTTTTTGTTTTACAGATTTATCAGAGAAAAGTTGGAGGGCTGCTACCCAATGAGATTAAACCGAGCCAGTGTTCTCCAAATCCAGTGGAATTCACAGAAAGACACAAGAACGGAGGTATGCATGTGCAAACACAAACATGGCTCAGAAGTTTGAGCAGGTTGTCCACTTATCAGAGGGTTGGTGGTTCAACCACCAGCTCTTCCATGCCAAAGTTTTTTGGGGCAAGACACTGAAAACCAATGATGTATGATAGGGCACTTACCTATCAACCTTATTCTCGTTACCTTCCCCTGCTACACTGGAAACAATACAGTTATCCATTTATATGTCAGACCACAAGCAATAGACTTCCATGCTATTTGCTTAGGTCAATCGCAGAAACAAATAATTAGATCACAATAAACCTTATTTCATAGAACTTTTCTAATTTATCAGTTCAAAGTCAGAGGTCCTTTGCCCATTTTCTTCAAATATTATTGATCCAGAACACAAATGAAAATGTAGACTTTGTACGTACAACATATCAAGGCTGAGCTAGTACCACAGACAAATGTAGTTTTAACAGTAACTGAAGTTACTTCAGTATATCAATCAATCAAATTTGATTTGTATAGCCCATATTCACAAATCACAATTTGTCTCATAGGGCTTTAACATGGTGAGACATCCTCTGTCCTTAATCCTCAGCAAGAGTAAGGAAAAACTACTGAAAACCCTTTTAACAGGGTAAAAATACGTAGAAACCTCAGAGAGCCACATGTGAGGGATCCCTCTCCCAGGCAGGACAGATGTGCAATAGATGTCAAGTGTAGGAAAACATCATCAAGATTAAAGTGTTTAGCAGCATTGAAGGATAACTTCAATACTATATATCAAGCAGTCCTGCTGCAATCATCCTGATCCATCATCAAGATCGGATCCACTATAGTCCACAGTCTTTGTCCATTGCCGCCAGTTAGGATCCTGCACATATATCATAACTTAATGTATACTTGTCATTTGGTGGCTTAGTTTCAATGCTTTGCTTTCACTGCTGGTAGTGGAGTCAATATTGATAAGAACCAATCAGGGATACATTGTGGGTTTCTTTGTCATTGTCTCTTTTACGGGCTTGAAAACTTCAGTGTAGTGAGGACTCCAGGTAAAATTGTTTGGAAAAGTGAGTATTTAAACAAAAGAACATTGTGTATGTAGCCTTCTTCAGAGCAGTTTGCAGTGGTTTGTAACTCACCTAGCAGCCATTCGTAGGTGGCTGAGGGGAGATGGTGTCCCCTGTAAACCAAAATGACCCTATTAGCTAAAACACCCGAGTCAAGAATGGGCTTTTTAGGGGGTTTAATTGGTTAAATTACTGATACCTTAAAAGTCTGCAGTACAAAGCCAGTTAACAGAGACATATTAATCTGATTGACAGTGTCAATGGTTGTTTGCTTGAGGCTGCTATTTACACTCACCAAGCGTGGGTGTTACATTGGGTTTACTTTCCTGTATTGTACTGACACATAGCTGTGCAGTACATTTCAGAGGAATCCTTTCCTTAAATTTGTTTACAGTATTATCTGATAAACATCACCTATAGTAGAAGTTTAAACGAAAATCAATGTAGTTGATGACTGTAAATGCCAATGTATCGAAAGCAAAGTAAGACCACAATAATTTTTTTAAACATCATCGTATCAGGCCGTCATGAAGTACCAGGAGCGGGCGAGTGTGTGTGTCTCTGTGTGTGTGTGTGCTCCCAGATAGCGCACCGGTCCGTGGGCTCCACCCCCCACCCCCGTGCACTCGCTCAAAGAGACACAGATCAGAGATCGGCCGCTCAGTGACTGACTGCTTCTTAACTATGGAAACAGTGAAAACACAGAGTTTCTCTGGTCTCAGCTGCTCAGAGATCAGCTTCTTGATCAGAGCAGAAGCTGCAGTTGGTTTCTACCGATCTTCAGTTTCTGTGTTAGCCTCCAGTCTGACCTGCTCTCGCTTTTTGTTTTAATATTTCGCCAACTAAAATATATATTTTTAAGCTATTAGGCTGCATGTTTTTATTTATTTCAAAATAGGGTACTTCTTATTTCATACATTTTCCAGAAATATGGGGAGGACTCAAATAGCCCTACAAAGTTCTGTGTTTAATTTATTTCAAAGTACACTTGCCTGTGTGTTTTGTTTGTTTGTTATTTTGTTGCTTGTCTGCTTGAGAGGCCTGACTGCTATGTTCACAGCAAACTTGAAAAAAAGAAAATATTAAGCCATGGTTTAACTGCACTATAGGGTCCTTGTTTACCTGAAATGTGCACTTTATAATTTTATTTTGTACCGCACTGTTTGGCAATGTTGTTTTTCAATGTTAAGGGCTGCGCATATGTTTAAATCACAGCAAACTCTACACTGCACTCATTTCGGAACATATAATGTCAAAGCCAATAAGTGAAAAATAATCATCATTTAGCTGCAATCTACTTCCTTACCTTTGTATTTGCACATCATATTTTCATGGCACAATATTCTCAAATTTATATTTGAGAATAAGACAGTGTAAGAATCATTCCTGGCACAAATCACGATTTTTTTTTTTATTTAATTAATTTTTGTATCTGGCTGTAACAGTTTGGTCTGGACACATATATTGGACATACTGCTCTTACCTCTCTACCTACCCTTGTGTTTTACATTTTTGCATTCTATCTATCTATCTATCTTAAAATATGCAACCCACAGACAGACGGACAGAGGGACAGACATAGATTTATGAAATAAGATGATGTAAATACCCATTACGATGAAATTCTGATCCTTTTGTATCTCTGAAAATCTTTTTTTTACACACACCATTTTTCTTTAGTCCAATTCTCTCTTGCTAAATTAAAAAATCTCTTCCCAACTTGCTCTCTGAGAATACTCTATTATTTCTTCTCTCCTTTTGCCACTACTGAACAGAAAACCTGCTGAGAAACAGTTCCTCAAAGTGAGACAGCCCTTTGAAAACTGGCCTTTTTTGAGCACACTTCTGTGCTTTTAACTCAAAGTTTAAAACTAACACGTAAGTAAAGTAAAATTTGTTCCATCAAACAATTGTATAACCTTTCTTTTCAAACTCTTACATCATACATTATAGTTACGAAGTGAATAGAATGGGGGGTAAGTCCTTGTATAGTCACACTCTTCATCTGCTGAATGTAAGATGTGGACCAGTTTTCTTTTTGTCCTCTCAAGCTTGCCTTCTCTCTCAACCCAACTGTATCTCCAAATAAGCACTTAACTTGAAAAGCAAATGGGTAGTCATTCATTACAGAAAAGGAATAATCAACAAATCATGATGATTGAGGATCAAATGTGGTTTAAAAAAATACTTTTGATGTATAAATTGTATCATTTCAGCATCATACAGTTCATAAAGAGCAATGACAATGTAAGTATTTTTAGAGCAAATGTTATCGAAGGGTTTTCTTAAGAGCATATTGCATTTATTATGTTCCCTCTGTTCCATTCTGTCTTCATTAAGTCCTCAGATTTCCTTGACATGTTCGCATCTGGCTGCCATGTCCTTTAACATCATCCATCAGCCGCTACTGGGCAATTACTGTAACTATTAACCTATACAATAATTAACGTTTTACATCTTGTTACTCATACTGAACCACTCATATTTATTGTCATGCCAATCCATCTCTAAGTCAATTCTAATCAAAATATTTATTCAACCATGTGATAATTAACCTATTCAGTCTGTGTTGATTGATTCATCAAAAGTGTCCGGATGATGTAGGTTTTTCTTATTGTTATTTGTCCTTATTTATTTATTTTAGATATACATGCATCATCATGTCTAATTATTTCATCATCATCATGTACCCTACCATACTTGAGCTGTGATCTGATGCTGGTCCATTCATGTTCTCAATATAGGTTGCTCTCTGTTCGCCTCGGAGCGGATTCCTTCAACTGTGCCTTCAAGCACGATTTATCCCATTGTATCAATAATTGCTATTTTTTCTTTGGATGGTTGTTTTGAGAGGCGTTGGTTTCATGTCAAGGTATACATGTATATTAATGTTTGAAATGCTGAGATTTTGTCTGGCCACTCATAATGCTGTCAACTTCTGTTGATCATCTGTTTTAATTGTTCATGTCTTTGGCAGGATAACAATTAGCCATAATTAGCCAAACAAAGGCAAATAACCAGGCGGAGCAGGCACATCTTGGTGCCAGTGCTCACACATACTTTTTCTAGATGTTCCACAGCATACTTATGCTTGCTTTGCCATTGCTAGCCTTTATTTGTATTATTCTTGCTGCAATCTTCCTCTTCATCTGCTGCATTTTTTAAATTTATCTCTGGCCATCAGGGCTGTGACATATGTCTAAGAAGTAATGGATGTATTCAACTGGGTGTGGTGCCACATCCACTTGAGCCCTTCTCATCTATCGTCATTAGGATTATTTCAAATATACTGAACGTATCTCTGATAGAACCAAAACCGAAACCATGACATTTTGGAGGGGATATAGGTAAACAGGTAGATCCAGGCATTCTCCTTTCTTTGACATGACAATATAGTAGATTGATCTTATGCATGGATTGCAACATTTAAGGAAGCCTTTACAAAAACAACCTTTATTGTGATATTTGCTAAAAATGGGACAATGATCTGACAGTAGTGCATGAGGCAGATTATCTTAGAAAAGTTCTGCAGTGTTGTGCATGAACGAATGCAAAAGAACGCGTTCATTGAACACGTTCACTTTTGTGAACACAACAGCTCTCGGTCTCATTTACAGATGGCAAGAGAAAGCAGAGAGGGATTTTTACACACTGTCTGATAAAGATTCCGAGAGTAAAGGCAAGGGGTAGTGATGGATAAGGTTTTCTTCATTCTCACTTTCCACCTTAAAACTATGAAATGAACTGAACTATGAACTCGTTCAGAATTTAAATGGTGAACTATGAACGTGAACTATTCATGTTTACTTGTATGAACTGAATTTTGAACTAGTTCATGAGAGGTGTGAACTTGCACAACACTGAAGTTCTGACGACTTCTGCTATGCAATTTGGAAGAATCCAATGCAGAATCTTAGCTAGTTTTGGATAACAAATGTTGCTGCTGGTTTCAAAATTGATGAAAATTTTATGTCCTATGTTGTTTTTTCTGGTTGATGGGGGCTACTATCTTGTCCACGTGGACTGGCTTTGGAGACGGTAGCTCAACGGGAAAGGGGAGGAGGGGTCCGGAATGTTGTTATAGTTCGAATTCTCATGTAGTCTTTCTATCTTCTCTATTTCCGAAATCATATCCACTACAGCTTTAAGTTGGAAGAGTCTGGTACATATGAGAAATCAAATCAGACTTGGCCATCAGCAATTAATGATCAATCTCTTAGTCAGTTTTTTTCCCCCATATTGGTTGTTAAATAGTCTTTGCCAGACCATTTGTCCAATGATATTCAAAGGATATCGCAACCAATACTGCTAATTCAAAGGGAGGTGAAGTTCCCCTGTGCTTCTTTGAGTGTGAACCTTCCAGGTGCCAATATTAATGTACGGTTTGGTAAGTCACTGCAACACTGGATGCATAGAGTGCAGTCAGCCGCTCCCCCAGTATCACCCAAGGGGCAACATCCTGGGCTGAGCGGTGAGGCCAATACGGAGGTGTAAAAAGCTGCAGTTCCACGGGAAGCTGCTACACCTGGCTGCAAGAAGCAGATAGTCCCCATTGACTCCCATGTTAAAAAGCCCCACTTTAGAGCAGAATTAAACCTGTTTACAGCCTGGTTCTTCCTTCATAACAACTGTGAGGGGGGTGAATTTTTTTCTAACTGCCTTGTTTAAGCGTTATAGAGGTTTGAAATTCACGTGACGTCACAGTCAGCGCGACGACTCAACTCCTAGCCTCCTGCCTGCTCGGCTTCACCTGAGCTAATAGGCTACTCCCCGGCACTGAACACCACCTGGGACCGTGGAGAGGGTTTCACTCACATATCGGATGAATAACGCGGTTTGATGTTCTGCTTGTTCTCCTGACGGACAAGTTAGAGACGTCTGCGCTCCCGTTTCTGTGGTAAGTAAAGTTTAGTATTTTATTTATATGTTAGTAGTGATTCGCAGGTACCTGTACCTGGCTTGTTAGCTTATCTACTCTAGCCCGCAGGCCGACATGAGCCGGTCACCCAGCAGAGAGAAGCGTTAGAGTTTGATGATGAATCTTTTAAACTGAGTCAGGAGACTGTGTGTGTCCGGAGAATAAGCTCCAGCACATAAGATATCTAATGTTCTGTAAATTTGTTTCACTGGCCAAACCATTTGACTTGACTACGTTATACAGATTCTTATTGTGCAGAAACAGATTTACTGTGATCAACTGAAACCTGAGTATTTAAAGTCACATCTGCATTTTAAGAGCAGCTGTTTAAAGTAGCATTACTTCTCCTAACGCTCTTTATTCTGAGTATTGGTGTCGATGTGTTGTAACGTGTTACAGTAAAAACTAAACTTGTCTGCTACCTTCAGTGTTTACATCGTTAATCTTAGGCAGACTTCACTGAATTATTGTGTTAAATATAAATAACTTATAGGAAGTGTAACTTTACTAGAATAGACAGTCCCATAGAGAACCTGAGGCTGATGGCCACCATCTATTTTCTAAGCTAAATGATAAATGATTATGATCTGGTGAACTTTGAAGTAATAAACTTTTATTTTTACCATGTCAAAGTCTGTTAAGGAGTTAACCTGGCACATGTATGACTTAACATATGTGTATTTGTGTTGAATGTTCCTCTAGGATGTCCAACATGAGACAACTGGAATCCATCAGACTGAACACTGAGTCATCACTTCAACACTGACTCCAGGTACAGACCTGTTTTCATTACTTACAAACAATCAAAGCAATGTATTGCACATAATACATAATGTATTAAATAATATATGCAATACCTTTAATGTGGAAGAACTCCATACTGTAAATTCATTGTCTTGGTAGTGCACAGTTTAATCCAAAAGCATATTCAAATACATAGTTGAATATCCACATAAAATAAGGATACAAACTTTGTTCATAAGTAACACTTCCGCCACAATAATGCCATACTTTTATGTTTCCTATCATTTTATAAGGGACGGACGAGTCTGAAGGACACAGTTGTGATGACCGTGTCTCTTATGGCAAAGAAGAAAAATAAAACACTGGGTTCTTCTCTAAAGTGTATCAAATCAGAAAGTAAAAGATAAACATTGTTCTAATAAGTGTTCATTTATTTAACCAACTATAATTAATGTAGAAATTAACTCTATTATCCATGTCACTTAGCAATGAGCCAGTTCTAAACAGTTGCAGGCCATCTTTAGTTAAGGGAGGAAAACATGAAGTTTAGATGAAAACTGGTGCAGTCGTCCTCATGTTGACCAGCCTGAAGCTGCCGATCGCCACAATGTTGCTGCTGAGGACATCAGTTGCTGCAGTGCTTCATCTAATGAAAAGAAGAAACTCACTATTAAAGAATGTTTTGTGTTGTGTGTGAAGCACCACAGATGTCAGACAGAACCGATGTACTGGGCTCTGGGTTTTTACCCTCATGGTTAAATGCACATATTGTAAGTCACTTTGGATGAAAGTACTGAAAGAAATAAAACATTGTAAAAATAGATAAAATGTCTTTCTACCTCATCTGTTATATTCAAGGTGATAATCTCCCACAGAGATGTTGATAACAGTCAACATCAGGTCTCTCCACTTCCCTCAGTGTGAAAACATAATTATATAATTAATATGAGAACTGTTTACAACACTGGTGTGTGGAGATTATAATCATATCTAAACTGTCTAATTCACTCTAAAATTCCATAACATTCTAAATAAACAAGATGGCAATAGTAATGGTGGATATACCAGCCTCTATCAGCACATTTGTGAAACATAGTTACTTATACAGTCTATGGCAGGGGTGTCCAAACGTTTTGTCCCGAGGGCCACATACAGAAAAAATCCGAAGGGCTGGGCCACTCACGCCACCACGCCCCCCTGCCCGTGAGCGGACTGTTGACAGTGCGACTCAACCGCATCGCTCAGGGTGGGGGGGGCGTTGCAGCATGGCGGCGTTCTGAGGGACAGCTGGCAAGTCAGGGTTGAGAAGTGCAATACAGTGGGCCATAGTCCATTATATAACATTACATTTCATTTAGCTGATGCCTTTATCCAAAGCGACTTACAATAAAGGCCGGCACATGGTTCTGCAACTGCGGCTGCAACTTTTCACGCAGTTGTGTCGATGGACTTGTTTTAATTTTTGGTTCTCCAAGGATTGCGCGTGTTGCAAAGCAATTCACCGCCAGAACACTAGGTGGAGTAAAGTTTTTTGTCGAAGACGACCTTAGAGACGCCTTCTTTGTGTGTGGCAGTCGTTATCGACTGTTTATTACTTTATTACTTTTTCTCGAGGACAAATTTGTCCCTGCTGCTAAATTGTTAGTTTATTTTTTTATATATTATATTGTAGGACATTGATGCGGGCCAATTAAAAATGGATGGCGGGCCGCAGTTGGCCCGCGGGCCGTAGTTTGGACACCCCTGGTCTATGGTATCACCGTCACCATGGTCCCACTTTTTCGAGGAAAGGTTTTTGACATTTGTTGACCGATCATAGAGTGACGGTTCAGCCGACAGTGCTGTCATATAACACCCTGCTGCCATTGTCTTCACGGTAACGGTGGTCAAGGCGGCTGACAGGTTAGGGTACTTGCCCAGGAGACATCTTGGAAATCTTGCAGCAGTTTAAATGCACTCAATCATCAATAACTGGTCAGATGCAATTTTTACATTTTTCCCAGTGCAACAGATTGGGCTATATGAATACACCAATTTCCAAATAAGTCAGCCCAGTAATTGCCTTTTATTAAATAGTAATGTCAGATCACATTTTGAAAGAGCTATGACTAAGTTTTCTCTGTTGATACATAGCTGGTAGCATTAACAGCTGTTTACTTTCTGGTGTGATAGGAACATTCATTTATTTAACTGCCACAAGGTGTCTTTAGAGGCGGAAAACACCAACGTTTATTTTTGTTTTATGTTTATTTTGCCTACATTTCATTGCTTTTATTGGATTAACTGATACTAATATAGGATGCTCTCGGGCAATTAACAACCTTTTATAAAATACAATGGGTGGCAGAGGCTAACCATCCACCTCAAGTTTCTAACAAGAAATTAGTGTTATGATTAATTTGCACTACTTATGCAAAAGGACACCAGCCTCTATCGAAGCAAATTGATATAGTTCAATCAACAATCAGTGTCAGGTTATGAAAGTCATAAATTCTTGATTCAATTGATCTCCGTTTTTTACTATTAAAGAAGAGAAGGGCATCAACCAGATACAAAATATTAGATTTATTGACTTATATTGAAAAAACTAAATTGGCATAAATGAACCATATGAATTTTTGGCAATGGAATAGAAAGGTGATCATTTTGGTAATTGTGGCAGTTAATATGTAAGTATCATTTTACGGTGATAATGTCAACTATAACATCATGCAGTCATTAATAGCAGCATTGGATGATTGCCTTTTGCCTATTTTTTTGGCTTTGCACATGACATGACATAAGTTATTTGGCAGATAAATGTTAGGGGGTGAGACATTTTAAAATATAAGAGGATAACAACAAGGTGCCATAATAAAAGTAAAGCAAAAGTTTAAGTGACAAAAGTGTGAAAAAGTAGGGTCACACTGTGGTCTTCACTTTGGAGGAGAAGTAATGAATTTGTATTGATTATTTGTGTAAGGCTACTTAATGGATAAAGGGAGAGGACTCATTCGGGCTCCCCCATGACCCAATAAACATTTGCAGTTATGAAACCAATTAATAAATCAATGTAAGGCTGAAAAAATGAATTAGACAAAACATTTAAAGTGTATTCTACAACAGTGCAATCAACTGTCTTAACAGTAGTACATATTACTAACATTTTAAATGAATACAGCTATATGACAGAAGAAAAATAAAACATTACATAGCTAGTTGCAGTATATTTATATGGTAAATGTATGGTTGCATTTTAGATTTAAAACTGTACAGCTAAGTTGTCAATGTAACTTTCAGAGAGAGATCTGTAGCTTCAGCATATTAGCCCAACAAATTACTCTGGAGGTATTATGTGGAATTCACTGAAAAAAAAAAAAAGCTAAATTAATAAAAATATCACTAACGGACAAACTATCTGTGCTTTGGGACTTGTGCAGTTTTCTTAATGAATCTCATTGCACACATTCACTCTGCTGGATTCAAAACCAATTACAGTTCTCTTCTCCTGGCTGAGCTGCGCCAACACTGTCTTACAGCACCATAAACTGAAAGCGCTGAGGCAAGATTCCCGTCAGGCTTGTCCTCATGTTCATGTGTTTTCAAAAGGTGTGGTAAAATATTTTTTATTTTCCCTGATTGATGTCGATGATCTTGATTGTTTCAGAAGAGTTGTGCAGAAGGGGGTTTCACATAGAGTTCATCAAATGTCAAAATGTTTATATTGACGTGACAGACTGTGGCAACCGCTGTCTGTGTCCACTCTTTAGTAAAGATGTGAATGCTTAAATTGTCTCAGAACTCTACTAAAAGATTCTTCTTTGATTAATGAGGTCAGATATTTTGCAAAACACTTAAATCCAGGCCCATTTGAAATATAAACAAAAAGTCTTTCCTCTCTGATTCCAAATGTATGGCTGATAGTTAGAGCTATAGTCCTAGTTTTGAAAGTGTTCAGAAGTTATATGGAGTCTACCATTTGTGAATCATTGTTCATAAGTCATACCCAATATACAAATGTTTCTATTGGTAATTTATTATCTTAATATTTCTAAATAAACCTTTGAGCAAATACTAATAGCTTATAATGATAATTCTGGACAGAAAAACACTTTTTGATAGGCAAATGAAATGAGCCATGATCAAGGACTGACATTTTGTATTCACTCTATTTTGTTCATAAAATTGTTATCACTCAGTGCCCCTTAGTGGTATCTTGACACCTGAATACAGTGGTCCCAGCATGCCCATCACTGCACTATATTCAACAATAATCCTTTTTTAAACATTGCATTCAACCATCTGGCTACTTCTCATTCAGTTATGTACATGAGGATACTTGAGGACAGAAACAATCTAACACACACATTCACACAAAGATATTTACCTACCCCCACAAATGTCTGTCTCTCTGTCTGTATGTGGAACGCACATCTTGTGAACCCCGCATCTTATCGATCTCCCGGAGTATTTCTATTCTAAGTGGTCTAGGGATGTGCAGTATCAAACTTTAAGCAATTTGGACAAAAATTACCTATCAATATGAATTAAAATTTAATAAACAGGAGACCGGCACTCTGTAGCAGTCAGTGGGGTATGCCTCATGTTTTCATCATGTCTTATTCTACCTCCTCAATAAAACTACAGCAGTGGTGGACAACTTGGTCAAACCACTGGCAGATCATTCTTAACATTTTTTATTTTTTATATTACACCAGATTGGACTGAGACAGACAGACAGGTGGTGATTTCAATCATGGCACATTTATGGAATCACTTCTTCTTCAGCAAGTCGTCATTAAAGTAAAAGCACAAGGTTCCTTTGTTGCGGTAGTGCTTTTTAGCAAGCCAAATTATAGAGATTTATTTAGAAAAGTTGTGACCTTTGGTCTGATGATTGCATTGTTTAAAGGACCTCTGAACTAGCCTACATTCAGTGTTTGAAAAAATAGCACTAGTTCAGTTAATTGATCAAACTTGTTATAAACTACAAACGTGAACTTTAAAAAAGCAGATTGCATTTAATTTTATGAAATCCATTGACAAAAAAATATTCATTGCAGATAAAACATGTTAGATGAAAAAAGCTTCCCTCTACAACATAGACTATTTCTAAAAAGCTCCGCACAAAACTCCCAACACGGAAACATAAAAATATATATTGTAGACTTGTCCAAACAGGCAGGTTTAGAACGGACTTTGCACTACTTCCGGACAGTTTTCAGATGCAGACAACAATACGGATCAATGCTAGTGTAATTATCACCTTCCAGACAAGATATAGAGCCCTGGGATAACGTTCTGAAAACAGTGAATACAAACAACAGAAACAAACTAATAAATCTGCAAGACAGCCCTGGGTATAGGCTGATATAAAACAGTTCTCAGTCTAACTGGAGCTTCTCATTCTAAGATGCTTCTACTGTAAGCCTTGTAGGATAAAAAGTGTGGCCCAGATGGCTGATATTTATGTTCATGTACGATAATTGGAGTGATAAATGGAACTTTTATCTGCTGGCTTGGCATGTGTTTTCAAACAAGATGATGAATGGTTGGCATTAGACAAATTTCTTAAAAGGCCTCTCTAGGAAAATCCATTGGCTCTGGTAAGTGAAATCATCACTCTAAAAAAACGAGTTCTGCAGAGAGTGTTAGGGGAAAGGTTCTCTACAGAACCATAAGCGTTTGAAAGTCGCTTTAAATTGAAATTTTTTTTTCCTCATGTTCAGTTTGAAAACCCTTAATTTTTTGGTGGCTTTATGATAACAAAACAAAACAAAATTTGTATCAAAATATACTATGTAAAGAACCTTTAACAATCAAACAATAACTCCCTAATGACCTCATTGTAAATATTCCATCTAATAGGGTAAAGTTAAGAATATTCACATTTGTATTATTATTGTTGTCAAATTCCACCAAAAGTATAAAAAATTGTATCTGTTTAACAAGTTATCAAATGTCTCTGACATAAAAAAAGCCTGATTTAATTTAGCTTCTGTGTCGTTTTTGAATAAAACAGTGACCATCTGAAAACTGTCACATTTTAATTAAGGCTGACACAGCTCTTTTAGCTTTTACAACACTGGTTGATAGGCCCAGGAAACTCACATACCAAAAGCATGCATTGGAAATAGTCTCACTTGATGACACTCAGCCAATCAAATCTGTGAATTCTCACACACCACGAGAGGGGGATGCATAGACAGAGAAAATTAAGGGTGGGATAAGAGGAGAAGAAAGAAACAGGTTTTGAAGCTATTTGTTTAGTAAGATTTGTAGAAAATGTTAAAGAAATTGGTTGAGACTGTTCATTTAAAATTAGTAACAAAAAGACAAATCCACATTATTTCCCTAAAATTAAGCACATTTTAAAATATACCAATTTAAAAAGGCTACCTGTAAAGTATTTTATTTGTAGTTGACATGGTCTCTAGATAGTTTGATTAGAGACAGATTATTAACAAGTTCAAGGGCATAATTAAAACCAGTGAGCTGTTTAAATGTTGTGGCTGGTCAGTATATGATGAAACCATTTTAGCATCATATCAACCATTAATCCGGATTTCCTTACAGCCAACTAACACATATCATGTTTTCATAAAACTCTGTGTAGAACCTTTGTGAGCTTTAAATGTTTTGCTTCCCACTCTGACAACAATACAAATAAAATAATAAACCCAATACAAAATGGAAACAACACAAAAATGGTCCGAGCAACATCTGACCTAGAAAACGGACATCCAATGCAGCAGGGGACATCAGATTGAAACAATCTGCGATTAACAGTGAAAAGAATGGAGCAAACAGAACATTTGATGGAACCTTTGTGCATCTTCTCCTCTTCAGTGTATCCCATGCCTAGGTCAATTTATACAAAAAGGAGTTTTATGCACTGGTCAGAAGTTACTTTCATTGGCGCCATCCAGTCGCACTCCACCAAACCATGCACTTACCAAGAGCCCACTGGTAAAGAGGCATTCAGCCCCATATCTCCCCAACTTCCCCCCGTAATTAGGTGATTAATTATTAACACACCAATAAACTTCCTGAATAAGTAATGTCGTTAAGGCTTATGTGAGGTTTCAAGCCCTCCACCCAGACATTTGGTCAAATATTTGTTGTTGGTGTCTGTTGAGAAAGCTGTCTTGTTTATTGGCTGAAACATTTAGCTAATTTTCATTATGATCATGTCACTTACTTTAGCCAAGGGAACAATGCTATTATTTAGGGCTGTTAGTCAGCAACAAACTTACGATGAAGCCAGAAAAGACATGCGGGCATATGTAGATCGAAGGGTTGGGAGTGGTGAGTATTTCTGTTTTTCATTTCTGGCTTGTTATCTCTTTAGGATGCTTTTCTGCCTTCATTTCCTTTTGAATGCCCTCTAATTAAATTCCAGGTCAATTCTGAAATTTCAAGGGTGCTTATTTAACTAGTTTACTATTCATAAACAGGATAGTCAGTCCGGGGCTAAGCTGAAAGATTTAAGCATCTAAAGTGCTCACTAATAAGTAAAAAATAGAAGTCCTGGCTGCGTCCCCAACAACAGTTAGGCCCAGACTGTAACCTACAAGCATGAGGATGAAGGCTGAAGTTTTTTTACACAGGTTTTAGATTACACCCTCTGTTGAAGAACCCAAAAATTACTAGCTGCAACTGGTCTCTCTGAAAGATTCCTTTCAGTTTTGCACTGGGCCAGTGGTTCCTGGTCATTTACTGAAATGAAGTCCTTACTGTTTTCTACACTATATCACAAGATCTAGTAAAACCACAATTTATTTTCTATTGGTGAAATATCAGGGTTCTTTGATGTGTTATTAAAACATAATTCAAAAATGAATTAAAAACCTCTTTCCTTTGCTTTTTTCTTTTGTGTTATTCAGCCCACACACTCACACAGATTTGAGTTACTTTTGTATGACTTGTGCACATACAGAAGGCCAGTCCTCTCCCTCATTCAGCTAAAAACTACCTCATTTGCAAACTCTCATCATATAATAAATAACCATAATTTTTGTTCAAAAGAAAATAAATTAGGCTGATCGCCGTGTGTAAAACAAGTTGCTTACAGTTGGGGGCTTTGAAGCCAAACTGTAGAAATGTGTTACTTTGTTTTCATCTCTGCAGCCTCTCCTGTCTGACTCTTCTATTTTCTTCTTCCCTTTTCTACTGTTTCAAGGTTTAAAAACAAAAAAAAGAAAAGTGTATATTCTCTTGGGCATTTTAGGAGGCGTTTGAAAATGTCTGCAGTTCTTTCAGTTGCATGTAAAGGAACAAAAATAATGACTAACCTTCTTCCTGTAAATAAACTAACTACCATGCTGCCTTTTTGGTATCAATAAATATTTATAGCATGCTACAATTTGGACACAGAAAAACAACTGTTTGGTCCAAAGTTTAAAAAAACCTACTGTATATTCAGACTGTGTGATAAGATTGTAACTTGGAAAACATCAGTCGTCTCTTCTCAAACACGAGGGGCAAATTTATCTGATCCCTAATCAAAACTACAACCTACCTTTGCCCCTTCCTAAACAGACCAGAATAATAATGTGGCTCATTTAGGGAATAGTCCAAAAGACTTTGTGAAATGACCTGTTTTGTTGAGGACTTATTAAGAATTAGCTTGACAAGGTACCTGAGAGGAATGAAGTGTTGTGTAGCTACATTGTAATTTTTACAACATCAGCCTGTGGAGGATCTATTTCATTTTGCATTCGTCATCAGGTTGACTTGTTCATTTGAGACGGGAGCGCCATCTGCCTCAGCCATCACAGCTCTTTCATCTGGCTCATTCTGAGGTGTAATAACTTCCTCTTTTGTTCTTTTCGTCTTTGTCTCTCTAGATGATATCCTCTGCATTCACACCCTTCCTGCTCTTTACTCTCTGCCTCTATTCCTTCTTTACCTTCTCTTCACTGCCATCTATATAGACAGTTTTAAGTAACTTGCTGGCAATAATGCTCCACTAGTACCGCTAGTTTTCTGACTTTATTATACTTTTATGTGTTGGTGTATATCTGTACTACAGAATCTTCACTACTCAATTTAAGTTTGCGGCATATTTTATTCTGAAAAAATAAAAAAGATCATTAAATATCAATAATGTGTAATTAAATCATTGTTTTTTTTTTATCGTTATATTTTAATACCACAAAGACTGTCACAAGGGTGTGTGTCGACCTGCTCCTGTACTGTCTGCTAGATGGTAACAGAGAGAACAGTGTGTGTACAGGATGGCGGAGGTCCTTGGTTAGACACTGCTGGTGGTAGATGTCCTGAATGGATCGGAGACTGATGTGTTTTGCCTCCCCTAACACTCTCTGTAGTGATGTGCGGCTGTGAACAGAACTGTTCTCATACCAGACTGTCATGTAGCCCGTCAGCAAGCTCTCAGTGGTGCAGCGGGAGAAGTTTGTGAGGCTGCTTGTGTTTATTTTGAATGTCCTCGGTCTCCTTAGGACATCCGCATTTTGTACAGATACAATAAGTCAAGCCACTGTGGAACCAACCATCCCTGTGTAGAATACTATAACTATATAAACCATTATGTTAGATGTTTTATTAATTAAAATTACTTTACATTTTTTAAGGAACTACAGGCAGATCTGTTACTTTGTTAACTACCACCGGTGCCTCTGTATCTAAATTCAAACAATTACACATACATGTATTTCATTAGAATTACCAGGATGCATGTGATTCTATAGTTATTAACTGGAAATTATTTATCACAGTATTGTGAATTATATGAAGAAAAAAAAAACTCTTACTATGTCAATAATGAGCCTTAAAAATACTTAATTTTATGGTGACACAGCATCAGGTTTTTAGGAAGCTTTTATTTCTGAAATTTAGTCTCTCATCAACCTGAAGGCCCTTCTGAGTGCTAATGACTGTCTCACTGATATATATTCGAGGTTTGGCCGTCAAAACAAGGAAACATGGCATATTGTAGTCATTGGGAGTAATTTCAAAATCAATAAATACTCGTGAAAAACATAAATGAACATCAAATTGATTCAGAACCCTGACAGATGTTGCTATTTGTCTTATGACATTGAAGTTCATTGTTTAAACCTCTAGTTAATTTAATGTGAATCTCACGTTCTCTTCTGTTCATTTGCATCATGGCTTTCTCCGGCACTCTAACTAATATTTTGCTTGACTGTTGAAAGCTAGAAATCACTTAATAAAGCAAGTTATGCAGGTATTTCACACATTTTTTAAACATAATTGTTTATTTAGGATTGAAATATAACAAACACAATTTTAAATTACTATTAAACATGTTTTACAAAGTTTACTGTCTTATCAAAAACCTCTGCATTAATTTTCAAATTTGCCATCAACTATTGGTAGATCCTCATTTAACTTCAAATGATTAATTAATGACAAACAGATGTAGAATGACATTCAATACTTCTGCCAAAATCCAAAACAGTCCCCTAATAAAACCGAATCTGGCTCAGGATTTTTATTTGGATCTAAAGAATATGAAGAAAGCAGCAAGACAAGGAACAGTTGTGTACCATCATGTTTCAGCTCTGACACACTAGTTGTTATAATAAAAACAATAAGAGTGATAACTCTAGATGTAAAAAGGTTTAATAACAGCAAACATTAATACAATTATAATAATAATAACAACAATTATGATAAATAATATCTATTATAATAATTGTTGTTTTTGATCCTGCAGCATTGGAGTCGGACAGACCTGCAGAATATGAGACTATGGGAGGGAAAGTTAGTCAGTCACTGTTTTCATTGGTGTTTTTGTTTTGTTTGTTATTTATCAGGACAACACCAAAACTACTGATGGATTACCACTAAACTTTGTGGAAGGATGCAGTGGTCAGATCCATGGCAGATCCATGCATTCTTTTCACTTTCTTTAACATTGTGAGGTATGCCATTCTTCAATATTTTTATTGACCTTTTTAATGCGTGTGTGGATCCAAGTTTTGCAAGGATCCAAATAGTAATCTAGGGAAATTAAACAAGATTCCATCAGGGTGTAGTCTTTTCATCAATCACTGTGCGGTAACAAATAGGGCTAGACACCTTAAACTACTACCAATGTATAGCTGAGAAATTAAATGTGGCTTTAGTTACAAGGCTTATTTCAAATTCAAGGGGACTGTATGGCCTTGGTGGAGCTAACAGCTCTCCTGATCACAATTCTAGGTACTTTCACCAATTAAATTTTTTTTTTCGGTGTTTGTTTGTTTGTTAAAGAGATTATGTTATTGTCTATGTTTGTAGGCAGGATTACGCATACACTACAGATTTCCATGAAATTGTGTTCAGGGGTGGGGCATGACCCTAGGTGTGGACCAATAGTGGTACAGATCTAAATCCGGGGATTAATTCAAGGTATTTATTTCATATTTCTCAAACAGTTTCACTGATTTCCCAGAGAAGAACTCAAATACTTTTCATTCATGAGTGTGCAATTTATTGCCTATCCAAATAAAAATCTTGATCAGGTGAATTTAAATGTGATTTCATAAGGGGACTGCTGGAAATTGGCAGATGCACTCATTTTAGTTTGAGTAATAGATTGACTGCCATACCATTGAAGAATCAAAGCATCAATAAAAAGCACATCTGATAAAACAACATATAAACTAACTTTAATCTCTGACTTAATTATTTAACAGCAAATCTTGATCAATGATACTATGTGTTCATATATATTTACTGTATTTTTCCATAGCTAGGATTTATTGTAATTTTGTAATGTTCTCTGCCGTGTTTTCCCACTGCTAATGAGCATCATTTAGCAAACACGCAAACAACAAATTAGTTGTGATTCCCACCTTATTACCTGACTTCAGACAAATTGCTCCATGCAAACTATCTCATTTGTTTGCTTTGACAAATTCAAATTGAGAACAACCTCTTTTAATATGCCCTGGCCATATGGGATTGTTTAGGGGCGCTATTCAATTATGAAAGTTTCCACATTGGTAATTAGTCAGGGTTGCAACGAATTGTGTTATGGTCTTGATTGTGCGTCGATGTGGGAATTAAATGTTTTTAATGTGCTGCTGAGAGGATTTTGTTTGTTAATGTGATGAAGCTATGCAATCTAAAAAGCAAAGCGGGTGACGAATAGACGACTTCACGCTTCAACATTTTCTCTCTCACACACGCACAAACACACACAGATCAGCTAAAGGCCAATTGATTTGAAGAGAAGACTTGATGTCTATTATGATTTTAGCATCAATATAAAGACCCAAGAAGTCTGATTTATGATGAGAGTATATTTATGAAAACTTGTATAAGTATTAACACAAACCATGTTTTAATTGATCACAGCATAGTGTCTCTGCTATAGTGCAGAGGGTTGACTAAACCATTTATCTCACGGTCTAAATACAGAATAATAGTGGTTCTCCATAATCAATAGGCTGCTGGATTAATCTGTGTACGATACATTTATTGAGCAAATTTAGAGAATTTTGAGTCATTTGTTTTCCAAAATGAATTCAATTAAAGGTCTTTGATAAATGCAAGGCTTTGTTTAGAGTTGAAGTAGTTTAACTGACAGCAGTCTATGTCTGAAGTTATGATTGACCATCTGAAGTCTGAGTGGCAGTGATTCACTTTTATTTTATAGTACATAATATAGATAGAATGATGTACATACATTGGCAGCTACACAGGGAACGCACTCTCTGCTTGTTACACACAGATTATTTGCCCGTACACAGTGTCCCAGCGTTCTGTCTTACCAGCTGAAAAATCACAATTCTAATAACTAGTGCAGTGCCTGGTTACTCCGCCTGTGGTAATGCTGGTTGCAGCATGTCATGTTCATGCTTTAATTTATTGTTAAATATGAGAATACATTCAGCATCAATTTAAAAGACATTAAGAAAATATATTATAAAAATTTGTTTGAATAAGGAGTGTGTGTATTTGTGTTAAATTTTATAAATAAATTGATACTACACCCCAATGTAGAAATGATCATGTCTATGCCAAATTGTTAAAATAAAAGGATAACACACATACACACACACTTACAAACCACAGGATGTAGTTGTTATATAAGATCAGAGTTTCTGTAGCCAATTCATAAGGCGGCCAAAGTAAATTATTTAAAAAAAGCTGGATAATAATACTCAGAGGGAAACAAACTTCGATTTGTTCTCTTGCTTCTCAGAGAATTACAATTTTTAATGCTTTTTAAGATGCAGGGATAAACCAGCTGTCTTTCTCTCTTTTCAGCGCCAATGAGTCTTCATCATTCATTACCAGAGGGCCCTATGTAATCAGTCACCCATAAACACAAGGGTGAGAATAGGCGATAAAAGGGGGTGAAAAAAGGAAGAGAAAAGAGCAGAAGGAGGTGGGGGATGGATCCTCAAATCTGTTGATGAAGTCCATTAAAAAATGTTACCCCTGGCATTTAAATCAAATCTACCTGCAAACCATTTCACTTTTCCACAACTATAATTACTATTAGTGCGTGATGTTTTTCAAGTGCTGTTGACCCATGGGGGTTATTTAAGCCCCACTACTAGTGCAGCAAGCGGCTTAATTGGCCAGTTATTAACCAGCCACAGGTGAGGAGTGTGTGGGGTGTGATGAAGAGTGAGAATATGCAATTGGTTAAAAATAATACAATTAGTAATAAAAGTACTACTATCACACAGACTAGAACCCCAAAGACCGGCTTGTGGTTTGTGGGGTTCAACAATCATTACAACCTTACATCTTGAATAAGACTGGACATGTGACTTTTTCAATCTTAGAACTTTACAGGGCAAACAAATTTATGAAAAAAAAAAATATTAGAAGGCTATGGGGTCATACAAAATTTAAATTGCTTATCTTCTTGGGAACAAAATATGCTCAGCAAATTTCATAGCAAAGTTAAACATTTTGGCCAGTGGGAAGTGTGAGAGAAAAACTGATAGAGTGTATAAATGGAGAGGCTTCATCCTCTGGAGAGTATGACATGACATTCACGGCTTCTCACTAGTTGTGTTTTTTTGTCTCTGTTTTTTTCTTTCTGTGTGTGTGTGGAAACCATAAAGAATTGTCCTGAAGGAATAACTGAACAGTGGGGCATCCTATGAGAGGATCCCTTAAGCTTCTACTCATGCAGTTTTTCATATCCTTGGTGTTACACACAACACAAATATGCTTTGAGCAAGATCTATGAATAAATTGTTATTGAAGAACAAATTTATAATGGTCATACAAAGACTGATACTTATACATGATTTTATAGCACATGACATTACAGTTTTTCACAATTGTTAACACACGTTTTTCAAAACAATAACGGCTTTCTCAAAACTGCACACAGACAACTGAAAACCTCACACACAAAATGCTAAACCTGACACTCCCTTTGCAAGATGACTCTCTGCCATCAAATCTCTTAACTGTTCACAAAATGGAACTCGTGTTTTCATTTGGTACACACAGCCATATTTTCAAATGACACACACATACCATTCATTGGGAACACACAACTAAGCATTTGCTTGCACACTACCAAGCATTTACAGCACACTGAAGTGAAAAATTGAAAACACAATCATCAAAATGGAACACACCATATGAATGAATGAGCCATTTCTCCTTTTGTAAATTGTCTCAGTGTAGGCCTACTTTTTTCATAGTCAAACATAAAACAGCACACAAATATGCAGCATAAAAAGGTTTATTTCGGTATACACAGAAAACAGTACAGAACTGTAAACCGGCCTACTCAACCCCACCCCCCCCCCCCTTCACAAAAATTACAGTTTTTTACAATTGTTAAAACACGTTTTTCAAAACAATAACGGCTTTCTCAAAACTGCACACAGAAAACTAAAAACCTCACACACACAATGCTGACAGGCCTCGACACTCACGTCGCCACAAGCCTCCTCCATGGCCTGGAGCAGTGGGACCCGGTCCTGTGGGTTCCGTTCATATACCTTCCACCTCCAAGCTGAAAATAATTCCTCAATGGGATTCAGGAAAGGAGAATAAGGTGGAAGGTAAAAAATGGAAAAATGTGGGTGGTCCTGGAACCACTCCCGCACTTGAAAGCTCACATTGTCCCGGATGACAACGTGATCGATCCGTTGTGGGTCATCTGTCTGGTCAGGTGGTACCAGCAGGTCATGCAGGCCATCCAGGAAGACGAGGAGACGGGCAGCGTTATAGGCCCCTAGGTGGGCATGACGGTGCAAGATCCCATGGTGATTCATTGCAGCACACATTGTGATGTTCCCACCACGCTGGCCGGGGACCTCAACAATGGCCTGCTGGCCAATGACGTTTCTGCCCCGTCACCTCCTCTTCACCAGGTTGAATCCCACCTCATCAATAAAGATGTATTGGTACAACACATGAGCTGTGTCATGCTCCTGGATCAGCATGAGAATGCAAGTTACAGTATGGACACAGAGAGGTCAACACAGTGGGCTACAGTGAGACACTGTAGAAAAGGAACAATATTGGATAACAGGTACAATACATGCATGTGTCAGTGCTGAATGTACGGTACTTACAAGCACAAACTCTCACCATAACTCCTGGATGCTGTCTGTGTTCCGTTCGAATGGGACCCCGAACACTTGTTTCATCCACATGGCATTCCTATGAAGAATACAGTCCAATGACGGTCTGGACGTTTCTAAATGTAGCATGGTCAGCCAGGATCCTAGTTTTTATTTGTCTGAGTGTGATAGAGTTGTTCTCACGAACCATATCTACAATTTCAGTCTCCTGTTCGGCTGTGTAAATGCTGTGAAATTGCTCAACAGACCTGAATGTTTAGATATTTGAGTATTTGTGTGTTGTAGGTTGATGCTTTGAGATTTTACTTGAGAAGTGTGTGCAACAACTGAACATTGTGTGTAGTGTTTTGACAACAAGGTGATGTGTAATTGACATCAGAGTGTAAACAAGGAAAGTCAGAGTCTAATGCAGATAAGGGAGTGTGAAGTAGTGCCAAATTGGGTCGAGCGATTGATACATGAAGTGAAGGTTGTGCAAATTGTGCCGAATTTTCGCTTTTTGTGTGTTAACAACTGAATAATTATTTTTTATTTAAGCTCAGTCAAAAATAATACAGGTTTCAAAATAAGCATGGGTTTCCTAACAAACAAACAAAAAGTGTGGTTTAGACAAGAGTAGTGTGTTCTGGACCAACTGCAGCTGTTATGTATCTCTCTTTGTGGCTTTGGCCAAGCAGTGTTTGCACCAAGTCTGGTATAATAATGACCATGTACAAGACAACTGGAGACACATAAAGTAAAGAAGGCTACACTTGATTCCAGAAAATTCCTGGAATCACTTCACTGGTATGTGAAGTGGATGAAGAAAATGGATGGTCCAGTACAAAGTAGTGAATACATGCTGAAGCTGGAGACTTTCATATTGTCTTTTTGCTACAAGGTCTGGGATGGGATCAAAGACCCTTCCATTCTTGGCTTTGTCTAGGTCTAAGTCTGGAGCTCATAATGAAAAATGTATTGACTCTAAGGAAAATACAGGCTGTAGAAAGGAGAACAGATGATATTAATGAGTGCAAAGAGATGCGAGGGAAGTGGGGGAATATAGTTGAAGAGAGGGGAAGAAAAGAAAGGAGAGGATAAAATAAATTAGTTCAGCAACCTTGACCCCTATGAATTGTGTTTCTATACAGATAAACCGCAAGTATATGGAACAACAAGTATAAACATATATATATATACATATATATATATATAATTATATATATATAAACAAGGAGACAGGAATTGAGGCTGAACAAAGAATAGACAGGAGCAGATGAAAGACAGAATGACCACACGATGTAAAAGAAGTGGGTAGACAGGAGAAGATAAGTGGCAGAGCAAAACAAGGAGGAAGATGAGAATGTTTAGCAACCCTATTAAAGCACACAAGCTCACAGACCCACACACACACCAGTTGCAGTATAATAGGATTAGTGCGGCGAGACACAAACACACATTCAACCTCATGCAAAGCAAGAAACATCCATTAGCAATGAACACGCACCCTCCTTTCACACTATCTCACGCCCCTCTGCATGCTTATTAGTCCATAAGCTCTCTTCCACTCGCTCACTTGTCTACTGTCATTATCAGAGGTATGAGTTTCACCAAGTATTTTTCACACATTCATATAAATTTTGTATGATAAGCCCATATTTAATCAATGTAAAATCTCATTTTTGTTATTAAAATCCTGTTATTACAGTGGAATTCATGTGAGAACTCTTAGATACTCTTTTAATGAGGCAGAAACTCTCTTACCTGGACAAACATGTCAAGGAATGAGCTTTAAAGTTAAACAGCCACAAAAAAGTCTCCCTTTGTTTGATGCATTGAGTCAGGGACAACTTTACAAACTCTGAGCAGAAAACTAATCACAGTCAAAAGCTCAAGTCTTGCACATTGCTGCCGTGAGTTCACAATTCCTCTACTTATGATTTACTGCTCCGTTAGAAAATCAGGAACCATCACTAGAACTCAATCAGAATTTTGCCAGGCTTCAAATGGAAAGCATTACACAGATTGTTCCGGTATTTTCTCTTTTAATTAAGAATGTAACGTCTTATCAAGTGCCAGGGTTGACAAACCATGGAGAACTTATTTGTTACACTTTAAAAGACATTTAAAAAACTTTGCTTGAAGCGGTTACATTTACATGCCACTGTGTACAAGATAAATGTGAGGACTGTGTGTGTCGTCTTATCCTAAATTAGGACCCTAATTTTGTTTGCATGTTCAAAATGTTTAATGCTCTACTAGGAAGCTCTGCTTTCACAGTGGAGAAAAGGAAAACATGATTAAATGTTTTCACATTTTATTGTACCACTTACATTCAAAACGTTACATTTTTTTCATATTTTATAAGCACATTGGTAATTCAATTTATCCTGCATTTAAAATATATATGAAATGTCTATATATTAAACACAGAGCAGTTCAGGCTGTTCAGGAAACTAAACCCAAAATATAACCATAGCTTAGAGGTCATAAAAAGCCAAACAGCAGAATTGTCTTTTTTATAATTCTAAATGTTATCGTTGAAGTGAATCAGCTTTGAAGCTCTATCAATCTCTGACTGACTTTAATAAGCGGACAAACAAAAGCTCAGTTTGTTGGGGGGTTGGAGTGAGCTTGCACTTCCAGCTCAGAGCAGAAATGCATGCAAGGGCAGAACCATGCAGTGCTTCAGAAAGTGCTTTACAAGCAACCAGATTTAAAAGCTTGAGATCTTTTGATCTTGTGAGAAGCCTTTCTACAGCCAGAGACTGAGGTTAAAATCCTAAAAGGAGAAACAGATCATGAAATTGATAGCTTTTAACTATAGTTGGAAAGATGAACACAACATTTTTTAAACATTGTGGTTTGAGGAATTAATATAAAAAGTTCAGATTTTTCCCTCATTTTGCTGCAGGAGGCTTTGACCCTTACAAAATTGTATACTGACGTTGTCAAGGAAGCAGTTAAAATCAATCGCTATCAACAGCCTAGTTTAAAGGGCTTTGAATTAACTGTCAACAGGGATTGAATAAAGCTTTAATGTGTTCCTTTTTTTTCAACTATTATGCACAATCAAGGACAATAATTATTATTATAAAAAAAAAAATCTTAACTTTATGCACATCAGCCCCTGAAACTAAATGTGTGAGTCTGTCGGATGTTGTTTCATCCAAGTTAGAGTAGATGTTATTGCTAAGTTTAATTGCAAGAGTGCAAAGACACTGACATTGAATTCACTCAACAAGTAAATAACTTCAGATTTAAAAAAAAAAAAATAATAAAACAATAATATGTATTATGCCTGGATTAAATAATATTCCTGGGGCTTAATCCCTGCTGGTTAATCTTTATTTATAAACGGGCAGAATTGTGCGTGTGGAAAAGATATAAACAAGATGGATCAACAATGAAATATATATTGTTTGATAAATCTTTCATTATCTTTTGTTTTATTAAATACATTTATGTCCTGATTTCTGCTCTGCCAGTCAACATTGCATCATGGTTTCAGTTTACCTCAGCATGCCATGCTGGAAGAATTGGTGCTTCTCCGGATTGTGTCTCGGATCATCTCCTTTTGAGTTCAAAATAAGGAAGGGGGGTTGGTCTATGATGCTGGGTATGCAAGTTAGGAGAGAGAGAATAGACTCAGGGGGTGATGGGAGACAGTGATGTATGTTGCGTTGAACAGCGGCAGGGAGCCACAGAAGAGGAGTCACTAAAGAGCATGAGAAGTAATGGAGAGGTAGATGTTCATTCTTAGCAGCTATTCATAAGCTGTTTTGTCTCCTCATATGTCTTGTTAAATTTACACAAGCTGGACAAGCTGTCAGGGAAATTATTCCCTTGTCAAGCATGTACGGGCTTACACCAGAACTGTGTAAAAATCAAAGATTTAACTCCAGGAGAAATCACTCAAACAGTAAAACAGAGAGAAATTCTGCAGGTTAGAAAGGTCCAGCCGAAAGGATCTGGAATCACACATTTAAAAGACTGCTGCAAGTCCAAAGCTGCCAGCTCCATAAGTCGGATTGGGTACAACTAATTTGCTTGGTAGCAGTTCCTCTGCCAAGTGAGTAGCTTTGGTGCTGTTGTCAGACAGACTGTCCAACAACCAGAGGGGCCACAGGTTTGTCTCCCATTGAAAAAAACATGCCCTTCCTAGGGATGTGTGTGAGTTACGACATATAGTTTGTATTTCTTTTTAAAAGGGGAGTGAGAAGTACGCATAAGTAGAGTGAGGGAAGCTAATTTGTAAATTTACCTTCAATTACTATGATAATAATAATAATGTAATTCTACTCCTTTACATTTGAAAGGAATATTGTACTTTAAACCGATTTTTCATTTACTGCATTATTACAACATTATGCGGCTGCAAAACTTTTACCTATGCATTCATTTATATATCAATGACTTTATAGTAAATTACTTGTAAATCATAAAATAATTTGTTACTTCTGCTATAATCAAATAACTATATGACAGGGGTTTTACATTACGTTTTGAATACAGCATATCTATTTCTAGTGGAGTACTCTGTTTTTTGCAAAGACAGGCTCTGAATAAGTACTGGCACAACTAAATGTTGAAATTTAATCTATTTATTGATTGCACATTTTAATCAAATAGTACTGTGTATATTAAAAGTAGAGCAATCATCACACTATTAAATTACTTTTTCTTATTTAAATCCTATTTTTAAACAGGTGAACACCTCTGCAGCAGTAAAAGTAAGTTTTTTATATTTTACACCATATCCAGGTTTTGTGGAATGGGGGAGAAAGTGGCACATTTTTTGGTTTGGTTTTTTGTGTGTTTCTTATTGATGGAGCTGCAAAACATGGGTCCTCTTACTATGTCTGCTCTTATCTAGAGAGAGAGGATTTTATTATTTCAAAGGGGGAGCAGCTTTGATAATTATTTCTTAAAATAATGATGGTCCCTATTACAAAGATGCATCTTCCACCATGGTCATCCCATCCTCTTTTTGCCATGAGAATACATAATGAATAGGATAACAGGATTTCTCTCTCTTTTGCTCTTTTTCTCTTGCTCACTCTAAAGATAACTCTTTTTTCTGCCCCCCCCATGTTATTCTCCAAAGGAAATCTTTCAGGCATGTCCAATTGGCTCTGGCCACCACATGCATGTCTCCCTAGTGGGAATAACCATAAAATCTCTGTCTTTCTCCAACATGCTTGCACACACACACATGCACGCACATACACGTCTAAATGAAGCTGTGACTCAAGGAATAGGTCTCTAAGAGAACATAAGACTTCTCATTAAAGGCGTGTAGCTATACTGTCTCTGTCCCCTTTATGTGTTTACGAGAGAGAGAGAGAGAGAGAGAGAGAGAGAGAGAGAGAGAGATTCATGTGAGCGAGTGTAAAACAGAGACTGATCTATGCCTGGTTATGTGCCACATTGGTCATTGGTCCTTTTTTACTGTACCCTTGCTATCCACACACACATAAATAAAGTAAATTGGATAGATTTATATTATTGCAATTGTAAGACAGTTGTTTTTACTTCCCTGCTTTTCTACCTTCTTATCAGTAACATTTTATTGTTATTTCTTTTTATTTGTAGTTGCAGAAAAAATTCTCCCCTTTTTCTACTTGTTTTCCTGTCTCATCTTCCCTTCTACCTCCTCTCCTCTATTTCATTCCTTTTGAGGTTGCACAATTAATGTTGAGTTGCTGTAGAACCTAGACAGAAATCTATAAAGATTATTTTAGAGTTATTATTCAGCCTCTGGAACTAGAGGATTTACATCATGATGGTCAGTTAAGTGGACTGGTTCAAGGCATCACAATCTTTTGCCCCTTTTCCACCAACGTGAGTGGGGAACCTTTTAGAACCAATTTGCATTTCAATGGGCTAGAGTTGCCTTAGAGCCATGTCTCTACATCACCATATATGTATCTGTTTACATATCTACGCCTGTACTGTAATGCAGCCATAAACTGCCACTTATTATATTAAATTATACGTTGATTCATTAATTCATTCAGTCCAACATGACTTTGTAAACCCACTTTTCGATCTGACACTCAGACACACACGGACACCGACTCAGTTGACGTCTCTTACCCCTACAGTTTAAACGTTGATTTGTTTGTAACCACCGCCAGATTATCAACACTTATCAACACATTATGATCAATACTTTTCTTCAATGAGTACAATCTTTATTCACGGCAGCGCACAGTCATTCTTTTATTAAGCCCCACACCCCTACCCTGACACCGCTGGCTCCCTCGCTCTCTTCCTCTCTCACTCTTGCTGAGTCAGAAACACACACAACTGACACATCTGTAAAATCCCACTAGCTAAGACCATTACCTCAGCCCCAGCCTCTGACAAAGGCGGTTCTTTATTGTAGACCAGCAAACAGATGAAGCTACGTCAAACCAGTTTTTCTGGCAGTTTCTCAGGCCGTCCAAACACAAACAACTGGTTCCAGTTTAGGCACTGGCTCTGAACTGGCCTTGGAAGTGCCTTGTTGGAAAAGATGTATGTGGGCCTGAGTTTTACCAAAGTGCATTGCAACTGTACAACGTGAATGGTGGTGAAAAGTGTACCTCGGTTAAATCTTGTATTTGAAGTTTCAGGCAAAACAATACCTTCCTGGGGTAAATTAGTTGACTCATAAAATGTAATGGACTAAATGAAGCCTATATGAAGCAGCATGGTACCAGAGGTAGTGCATCATTGTAGATGTTGGTCTAGTGCTCTCACCTAAAATATCCATTCCAACATTTTAGATCCAATTGTTTATCTAAGTTGGACAAGAACAACCCAGTTTGGAGCTGAGGTCTGTGAGCCTTCACTCACACCTCCCTAAGCTGGTGAGGTGAAGTCATACAAATGAGAAAAGAGTGAGTTCAGTATTTTAAAATATTCACAAAAATTGATAAATAAGCTTTTATCTTTACCATGTCACTGACCCGAGCATTTGGCACAGCTGCTATAAATAAAAATATTGATATATATATATATATATCAATGCAAGCAATGCAGCCAACCACCTATATTTCTCTCACTATTCCTGATGGACAGTCCTAGCCTCAGGGCGGTGCATGCATGATGTACCCAGCAGTGTATAAAAATAGAATAGAACGATCGAGCTAACACAACGTCAGATTGATAATTCTACATTTCTGTTTCTTCTCTTTCTTTTTCTCCTCTTCCTCACTCCTTCATACCTCAAGCTGCTGCTGCAGCTGCACTTGCTTGCCTTGGCAGAGTGTCAGTATCAGACTTCCTGCATCCGTTGTGTCAACTTTAAAGCACTCTGCAGAGTTGTGCAATTGTGACTTCTTGACATTGCAGCTGCATCAGGCAAAAGGCTCCCACTGCAAAGTCTGTATAGTGGAAACACAGCCACAATTGTCAACTGACATCATTTTGACAACTGATATCTTACCCCAGTTAAAGATACTACCAATACTGAATCCCACATAATAACACTATGCCTTGAGGCAGTGGTTCGCAAAGTGGGGGGCGCGGACACTCTCCAGGGGGGGCGCAATGTCACAGACAAAAAAAAACAAAAAAAAAAACTGAGTGACCAACGACCTGTCACTGGTTAGTGAAAGCTCCCTCAGTTGCGAAATGCTAGGGGCTGGACTGACACAAACCAATCAAACTGTTTCGTTCCTGATCCACCAATCAAAAGAGGAGTGTTATCATTTGAACGCGAGTTGCTCGTACGCTTCAGAGTATAAAAGTAACTGCAGGCATGGTCAGCGCTCACCCTCACTGAGACGACATCCTGCTGAGTTTGTGCGATTGCTCTTGTTTCCTCTATAATTCAGATATTCATTGCTTTATAAACAGTCTTTTTAAAGACTCACTCCTTCATTAGTAATACTTTCCTGCACTTGCAGCAGGCCTATTCGTACCCAAATCTAAGGAGTAATTAGATTAGAAAGCTCTTAGCCCCAAGAGCTAGCCTTCTAGCTAGCTAACTTCTTCCAACTGCGGCTAGCCCTTTTCTCCTTAACACCTACCTTTACATCTTCAATCATCCACCGTGTTGCAACAAATAAATCACCAGCACTTGAATACTATTCTGTGCTGTCCCTGTCTACATTGTGTACTGTTCGTTTTGTTAGGAACCATTGCCTAGCACAGCCTTATTCATTATTCATGTGCAAGTCGCTCACAGCCACACATACAAACACACTCACAAGACCACGACGTTGCAATTAGAACTTTATTAACTTCACACACACTGTATCAGCAAACAAAAACAACTATGGACAAGTTTCTGATTCGTAAAAGTCAGGTAACTGATCCGCCAGTTGCGAAGAAGCCAAAGCTGCGCAACTGGCGGAGAGGCGTTGGACTAGTGGCAGAAACTTGGACTATGGGCAGAAAAGGTCTCTGGTTCAACTCCACGGAGAAACAACAAAAAGACGAACCTGGATTGATCTGTCCAAAAATCCAAGAGGATTCACCCTACCCTGTCTAGTGCCCCTGAGCAAGGCACCTTACTCCCCCAACATCTGCTCCCCGTGCGCCGTACATGGCTGCTCACTGCTCTGTGTGTCCTTCACCATATGGGTTAAAAGCAGAGGTTAAATTTCCCTACCTGCAAAAAGAATGCCTCTTGTCTCAATTGGATAGACCTACAACCAATCAGAGCAACGTAGTATGTGACGTATGTTAAGCGACTCATTGTGAGTGACGCCGGGTTCACACCGGACGCTGAAGCGACGCCGAAGCGCAGCGCCAAGCCTTAAATAACAGCTGGCTCCCATCCACTCCCATGTAAACCTTTGTGCGGGTCACACCAGAGGCTGAAGTGCCGCGCTGCGCCAAGGCTGCCTCGCGCTGTGCAGCGATCGTTTCGGCGGCGAGTCTATTTTTTGCGCTTGATGCGAGTGTATCGCACCAGGAAACACACTGAAAAATTTTTTTTTAAACGATATTGATGACATATTTTATATGATATAAATGATCAAATATGCATCCCATACTTTGAAGTCCCCTTCTGTTGTCCTGGAGTTTTAATTTTACCAATGACATCATTAAATGTCCCCCTCTGCCCATTCACTACAGACACACAAGCAGTGATAAAGATAAAAAGAGACGGGGGGGGTAGGTATTCTCCACATAGGCTTGAGTGGAGAATACGTAATTTACCCTCGACACCCGACATTTAACGGAGCAAACAGCGGAGAAGTTCTTCAACATGGAATACATTAAACCAATAATTGAAGTGGAGAAGTGCAGTGACACCAAGAAAGACAAATGTTGGGACGCTGTTGCTTAATGTTGGAGCAATGTTGCCCGGCAGTTCAGCGTCGCTTCAGTGTCCGGTGTGAACAGCCAAGCGTCGGCGCGATAGGGATTAGCGCGGTGCGGCGCTTTGGCGTCGCCTCCACGTTCTGTGTTCCTTTTTTCAAAATGAATGCGCTGTTGATGTCTCCTAAAACAGACTCAATGGCAGCATCTACACATCTCAGCTCTCCAACGGCAGGCATGTTTGTTGAAAACAAATTCAACCCAAGCGCACTTTGATGACGTGGTTGATTATGTTACCATTGATCATCTGTCCATCATCGTATAAAGCCCGCCCTGACAATCTGATTTGGTCCGGTCACTTTCAAACCGGGCATAATTTCTCCCCAACGGAGCGACTCCAGACCGAACTTCCCGACCTCAAATGTTGTGGGCGGGGCTAAGTTCGTCTGACACCCAGGCTAACCTGACGTAGCTTCACGGTTGTAAAAGGTGGTTATCTAAGTTACTTGTGCCTTTTTGTCTGATTGAACTAGTCAGACCATTCTCCTCTGACCTCGGTCATCTTCACGCTGTTTCCATCCACAGAACTGCTGCTCAATGGATGTTTTTTGCTCCATTCTGACTAAAACACCAGTCCAAGGAGGTCCCCAGCTTCAGAAACACTCAAACCAGGAATCATGTCACAGATAAAGTTATTGAGATCATATGTTTTCATTATTCTGGTGTTTAATGAGAACATTAACTGAATCTCCTGTTCTGTACCTGCAATACATAATGCACTGTACTGCTGCAATGTAATTGGCTGATTGGAAACGCATTAATATGCAGCTGTACAGTTTTTCTTAATGCGTAGGCCTTTCCCAGCAACATACTTTATTAATAAGCAGGTATGAATCAGCTCCCTCTCTCTTTCATTGCACTGCTGCTCGACCATTTCCACCCCTTCTCTGTTCCCACCTTTTGTTCTTTGACAGTGTTCTCTCTGTCTTGTTATCTGTCATTTTTTTTCTATCTCATCGTTCTTATCTCACTTCCATAGCTAAGCCCCCTACTGAGGTAGGGGGCTTAGCTATGGCCTTGAAGTACACTAGCTTAGATTACTGCAGCAGGCAAATCCATCTCCTGTATCCTCCCTGTTTCTTTCCTCTTACCTTCCCCTCTCATTTCACAGTCTTTTTTGAACATCTTGTCTTATTTTTTAAAAGGCTAATTAAAGGTTGCCTCTGTCAGGTTTTTGTTTCACAATCTGAATTATGTGTATTATGTAGGAAATGTAAGAGTTACCCAATTAACATGGTAAGGATATATTGTTCATTTAAATATGGACAGACTAAATGTGTCAGATGGATGTCAGCCTCTTGAGACTCTCTTGCCCCCCCCCCCCCCCCGCTTACTCGTCTGTCTTTCTACTTGTCAGACATGGAATCTATGTTACAATCAACAATACTGTTACTACTACAAATTCTGTGTTGAATGGGTCAGTGAGTGAGTGAGTGAGCTTTTTGTCTGGAGAATGTTAATACGTATGGGTAAAAAGGATATTGAAAATTGAAAATTGAAAATACAAAAACGCATGAATATCTTTGAAGTATAACAGATATAGAGACTTTGTAGACTTCACCAAGTGGACAAACATGAATCGCTTCCAAACCAAGATTCATGTTTATCCTGTTTTATTCTTCATTTTGTGCAAAGGCTCTTTGACTTATTTTGTTGTTCTTTTTTCAAACTAGCACAAGCAGAGGTTGTGTTTTTGTGCAGTTTCTGCATTTTGAATTAGTTTTGTATTTATCAATATTGTTAATTATAATTGCGTGTCCGATGAAGCCCCAGCAAGTTTACCCAGTGTTGTGTCCCATTTTTGTATCTAATATTTCAGTTTTTTCCTACATTGTGCATATTTGAACAAACACTAGTTTACTATAATTATCACTGACTAAGAGACTAAATGCAAACCAGTGGCAGGTTAACACTGGGGATAGATAGTTCAATCAGGAGAGAGTTGATTTTCAAATTAACAAAAGTTAATTTTTTTACAATGCACAGAGAATGGGAATATTTATAGTCTTTGGCATTTATACCCCTGTGTGATGTCATCAGTATTAGAAGGGTTGGGAGCAGAGCATCGTAGATGAATACCCCCTGGGTCTAGACACTGGTGGTGGTTCATCAGTCAATCGTTTGTTAAGATGGCCCATATATGAGCATTATCCTATTGGACTTCCTAAGTGTGACATCCTCTGTCCTTAACCCTCACAAGAGTAAGGAAAAACTACAAAAAAACCTTCTTGAAGGGAAAAACGTAGAAACCTCAGGAAGACCCACATGCGAGGGATCCCTCTTCCAGGATGGACAGAAGTGCAATGGATGCCACAAGTAACAAGTATGTTGTCAGGCAGTCAGCTGCCACCTTAAGGCCGAATTATAGTCGGGTTGCACGGACGCACGCATGCAAGCAAGACACGCAACACGCCCCTTTCGTGCCCTCTGCGGGCTTGAGTGCGTCCGCAAATTTTTGTAACTACACGACAAAGCGACGCGAGCCTCACGCAGCCCGCAAGGCTTGTGATTGGTCTGCTTACTACATCCCGTCCGGAGTCTAGTTTCCGGTTTCATGCCCCACAATACGCGGAAATCACGGAAGATTTAGAAGAACGAATATGGACCAAATAGAAGAGCACTTTGCAGAAGAGATCCGAAAGTATGACCACTTGTATAACCCGTCACTGACTGGCCGATTTGTCCGACAGAAATAGGCTATGAGGAGCCGGAGTGGCGATCTAAATAACCAGTCAACGAAGAAGAAGACGTCTCTTCTTTGTGTGTTTTGTCTTCGACAAACAACGTTACTCCGCCTAGGGTTCTGGCGGTGAATTGCGTTACAACACGCGCAACACGTTAGAGAAGCATAAACCAAAACGAGTCCGTCGATGCAACTGCGTGGCCTTCCGCGGTTGCAGTCGCAGGACTATAATTCGGCCTTTAGCCATTGTCAACGGGATCCGGAAGAAGTGATGAATGTCTTCTCAGGACTGGAGGAGATTGGAGTGGAGGAGGGGTTGTGCGAGTCACTGCACTGACGCTGGCTGAGGAAGAGAAGAGATTTTTTAAGTTTGACAGCTGCTGTGTGACTGGCTGAAGGAAACCGCGCAGGCCTGATTGGATGTTTGGGAACACCCATGATCAGCTGACAGTGTGCAGGTTAAGCCACTGCATGAAAAGAGGAATTTGTGCCAGTAAATGTCATAGGAAATTCTTGGAGAAATTTCTGTTACCAATGTCTTGCCGTTTTACAAGCCTGAGAATGTTGGGAGGTGACCCCCCTTCTCCTAAGCCTAGGGGAGGCTTTCACATGCAAATGCCAATGCTCTGCGCTTTACAAATGCAAATCAGGATAGTTTCCCTCAGGGCAGATAACACCTTTTTCTAAACTATCTGGAGTAAGTACACCAGGCTTAAAATAAATATAAAACCTTAAATTGTAAATTGATCTTAAGTAAGTAAGTGTGCTATAATTAATTACATTGTATACCATGAGCAAAATCAATGCTATGAAAAAAAAACACAATCCTAAATCTCAACCACTGTAAAGAGTGGCATGATTACAATCACTTTTTCAATTGTGCTGGTTAAATGCACAGAGGATGTGTGGCCGCTCGCATCCAGTTCAAAACACTAGTACTTGCGTACCATGCTGTGAACGGATCAGGTCCAGTCTACATCCAGGACATGGTCAAACGTTACACCCCAACTCGTTCACTCCACTCTGCTTCGGCTAATCGGCTCGTTGCTCCCTCACTGCAAGCTAAACACATCAAAATCACGACTGTTTGCAGTCCTGGCTCCTAGATGGTGGAATGAGCTCCCCATCGACATCCGGACATCTGAAAGTATACACATCTTCCGCCGAAAACTAAAAACACACCTCTTCCGACTTTACCTTAAATGAATGGAGAGAAGAAAAAAAAACTAACAGCTCTTTGAAACTAACACTTTTAGTAGCACTTAAATGGCACTTACTTATAGCACTTTGTAGTTTTGTTTTATTTTGAAGAAATTGTACTTTCTTGATTCTTGTTGTTCTGGGTCTGTACCCTCGGGGTTGATGCACTTATTGTAAGTCGCTTTGGATAAAAGCGTCAGCTAAATGAAATTAATGTAATGTAATGTAATGTGTTAACCACACATCTACCAGCAATCAGCTCAACAGGCAGAAATTATGTTGGATATGATGTGTCTGTTTCCTGTAAGTTTCAAACTTCTACTGGCTTTCCATAAAGATATCTGTCCTCCCAAAATACAGGAAATTCCCTCATAATTTGAACTTCTTATTAAACTGTCTCATTATTCCATTAAAACTTTTTTATCCAAGCGACTTACAATATGTGCATTAAACTATGAGGGTACAAAAATCGGTTAAGTACAATAACTTTAAACCAGAAAGAATAAACTGGTCCTCAGTCACATACTCATCCCATATAAAATTTAAATTTAAAAGCTGTTTTAACCGCTGCTTTAAGATGAAAAGGACAGTTGTGAAGCTTTACTCTGAAGAAGTGACGTCAGTCGTTTGCGTCATCACCTGATGGGATTGTCCAATCACAGCCTCGTGAATGCAGAGTCTGTCTGCCGCAGACATGAGAGGATCGTGTTAAGTGTGTTCCGTATGAGTGACTCTGTTTTCGGGATAAATAACTTGCTGAAGTCGACACAACACTGTTTCCCTGGAGGAGAAGATGAGTGCGTGGGAAAGCAAAGCCGCGGGCCCGGTGTGGAGGAGTCGAGGCGGAGAAGACAGGTGCACAGTCCCTGAATTAAGGTGAGGCGAAGCTATTGCTAACTGCTAAGCTAACTCTCAGATTTGAAAAACGTGTGAACCACTGGGATTAGCGCAACAGTTGCTAAAAGTACAATAAAGCATAGAGTGCTTTAACGGAACTAGTGCATGTTTAAATAGGTATGAACTAATTAAATCGAACAGTTTGTTCTCTGTACATTTTTTCAAAAACGTGACTTTTCTCGTTTTTTTATTTTTGTAGGAAGTTTCCGTCTCTTCCCAGCTCTGATGAAAATGGCCGGCGGAGCGAGGGTATGATTAAAGAAGAGCTGTGCTGTTTAAAATACATCCTCCAGCTTTACTTTATTTGATCTTTTTCATCGTTGTGTTTTCACAGCCTGATTCCTGCACACAATGACACAGTCACTGCACATTACGCCGAGACTCGCTGAAAGTCCACATTTGCAGTGCGGGAAAACGACGCCATTGTACGTAAGTATCTGTTCAGGATTTTTTTAGGAATTTTGCTGTGGATCCTCCAACGGTGATGCAGCGAGATTATTTCCTTTTGTTAATAATAAACTCATGTTACTCATGTGGTTTTCCAGCTGCCTGTACTATGACGTACTAAGAACCACTATGAGCCAGTATGAAGGAACTTCCAGTTCATCCTTACAGACCTTGCATCAGCATTGAGGAGTCGGTAGAGAAGAAAGAGGGTAAGGTAAAGGCCTCTGTATGCTTCTCCGAGTCCGTTGCGGAAGGACGGACGGAGCGGACGGACCCTTTTTGATTTATAGTTCTACGAGCCTTTTTGTTCCGAAAACAATTCACCGCCAGAACAGTAGATGGCGCAACTGAAGTCGAGCTTAGAGAAGCCTACCTCATGAGGTATATAGAAGAAGTCCACTCTGGTTTATTTATGTCCCCCCGGCTCCTCACACACAGTGAACGATGACAACAGAAAAAGGATGTTGGTGACGCGACAGTTTTGCTGAAATAAAGTGACACCCAGCGGGTCAAAATGCTTATGTTATCCTGTCTTAACGCAGCGGTTCCCCGGTCTAGTTTCCAAACTGCGTTGCTAATTCAACAGCTGCAACAGCTTGAAGCTACACGGAAGCAGCTAGCTTGCACACACAGTCAGCACGGAAAGCCGATACTAGCCGGATACTTGGCTGAAACGAGTATCCGGTACACACTCCCAGGTTAAGTCACACCCACTCCGAGTACGGATACGGATACAGATAATTCATATGGTTAACAGATACAGATAATGCTGTACTCGCTCATCCCTACTAGCTACTACCAAGTGTTTGCTTCTAACCTGACGGTGTTTGAGAAACAGTGTCATGAGAGCAGTGGGATTAAAGTCAGCGGGTTTTTGCGCTGTTCCCAACGCAGTTAGCATGGTGGCTAGCCCGCTAGCCCCGTTATCAAAGTTCGTTATAACCGTATGTGGCCGTACACACATGCTGTAAGTGCTCTAACCAGCCACCGTCAGCCGGACAACGCCGCTGGCTTAACACACTTGTCACATTAATCATAGAGTCGTAGTTGTGATTTAGGTTTATTGTGATTTAGGGAATGAAACAGGAAGTTAGAGGTCCGGAAATAATGATGTCCCGAAATGCTGGCGTTAGCTGACCAATCACAGCCAAGGGCTATCCGTGGGCTGTCCGCCATTTCGACGTGTAGTTAGAAAAATGAGAGCTGCACGAAAAGCTCTCCAAGGAGCCGCGGAGAGGGCGTTCCACGTTGGAGAAGGCGGTCCTATCTGTCCGTGTCTGTCAAAACGGAGAAGCATACATTGGCCTTTAGATTCATTAAATCATTTTTCAGATACATGTGTAGGTGTATGTTGCCATTGAACTGTGCTAATTGTACTGATTGTGTTTACAGCTGATTGAAGCGGGACAGATGACATAGATCCATCCTTCCTCAGCCAGGAGCTCACCGACCTGTGTGCCACACTTCAAATAAGACTAGAGGCTACACTGGATCTCACAGCTACACACCACAGACGTCTACACATCACAGATGTCTACACACTGGGGCAGATTCGGACAGAGTCCCACAAAGAACATATGAACCAGAGGCTGCAAAGAGACATTTCAAGCTTCACCGGCTAGGCTAGTTGTGTTTGTACAATATTTGTGCTGTATGTAAATAAAGCTTTTAGTCAACATATACCTCCTTCATGTTTTTTCTTCCCTGTACAATATGTTCACTTATAACTTCAAGCATCACATGAATGAATGTATAGTCTTAATTAACTGCATTGCTTTTGGTAAAGGCTTACTAATCAATAATGATTTATAATATATATTACTAGTAACAACTATATATTAATTTTTATTATTAATATTGTGTGGGAGGGGTTTACCCCACGTGTGTGCTGCAATGACCCAGGGTGACCAATGGCAACACTTCTACCAGCCAATTACGAGTGACTTGACTCATACGCTAATTAGATTAGCCCCCCCCCTGCTGCTCTCCCCCTTTGTTCTCCAGACCCCCTCTCTGCGGTACGTTTACTCTGCTTCCCTTCGGTTAATGTCGCAGAAGAACGCGGTGCTGACGTGCTGTAAATAGGCACTAACTTCAGGGGATCAGGTAACTTCCATAAGATTTCCCATGACACTAATTCTGCTTTTCGCCTAGTGAGCCCTCCTGTGGGCGTTCCCAATATTTAGGACCGCTAGCTGCCGCTAGCAGTCAGCTGATATGTATGCTGGTTTAAGTCTTCCTTATTGAACTTACACTGAGCTCCATTTGAATGGCCCAGGGGTGGATGGTGCCTTAATCTATGAGTAGCTAATGAAAGTAAATAAATAACTGATTTAACCTCATCACAATAAAGTGTTTATTATTATTAAATTAATATTAATATTTAGTTAGAAATTAATAATTTAAGTTAGTCACTATTCAATATCAGATCATCCATTATAAATAATGAGAAAATACACATCTTTTGTAGTCAAGAATGTAAAGACATTGTTGGCAGAAGTGCTCAAAGATAAAGGTATATATAAAATAGGAAAGAATTCACTCAAGTCAAAGTAAAAGTGCCACAGGAACTTCTCTATTTTGGGTAAAATAAGGTAGGTACTCCCTCAAAACATACTGAAAGTATTCACTTAAAAAAAGTCTACTTGCTGAGTGTATCCGATCGAACTTATGTCCACCACATTGCTACCTGGGCTGACTAGTAGTGTTGAGTTCTGCTGCCCACTTTACTCTAATTTGTGGAGGCGGGTTCTAATGTTACATGACCGCTCTCATTCGCTCAGTGGAAAAGGTTGTCACCTTGATACTGATTGAAATATGAATAACAATGTCAATATGTAAAGTAATGCATTGTAAAAAATGTACTGCAGTAGAAAGTACAGATAATTATGTTGTGGGGTAAAACAATAAAAGTACCTGCATAAACGTATTTATGTAAAGTACAGATACAAGATAAATCTACTCAAGTACAGTAACAAAGTAACGTCCCACCGTAATATTGGTGACATTAAAGTGCTTTCTAAAGTGTCCCAACATCTATTCTTTCGTTTCCTGTACTAAACATTTATACCCATATTTATCATATGTGTATCTTTGTGTTTCTTTGTGAAATATGGACTATATATCTGGAATTTCATGTATTGCGATTTGATTACATCTGATTTGGAATTAGCCAGCATAATAACTGGCTGGATGATTATTAATCAGAGCCCAGGGTGTGTTAAAAAGAGGAAAGAAACTATGGAGCATTTTGTGGATATTGTTTGCTCAGGCTCCACAAGTTTATTTGACTATGTGTTAGAACATAATAAATATATTGAATCATTCTGCATTTGTATCACACCAAACAATTTGTTCAGAATTTATTTAAACCCTCATTTGCAAAGGCTTCCCTCCATTTATTCTTTCTTACTTTTCCTGTCTTTGATATGCTGTCACTGGAAACAGATTACAAAATATCTGATAATGTGATAAAAGATGTCATTAAACAGCCAAGGGCGAGAACTAATAGATCTGGTTCCAGCAAACGGTGTGAACATGAAGCCTTTTCAAACTTCTGGTGCTTTGGTAGAAAACAGTCAGAGAAAAGAGAGAATGCCTGAAAGAACCAATAATTGTAAATTGAAAACACTCTTCATTGTGTTGGAATTGATACCTTTTTCACATTACATTATTTTACTATATTCCAAGGTACTATATGAAGATTGTTGTTTTAAGGATAAGATTTCATGTATTTTTTTTCTGTGAGAATTAAGTTATATTAAGTACAATTCTAAAGAGTTTATTTTTATTTTTTGAATTCAAAATAATTTTTGCATGTACTCCATACGTTCAACACAGTCTCTTTTGTTGAGGTATGAGTGGTAGAAAGTAGAACTATACTTACTATACTATTCCTTCGATACTTTAAATTCAAGTAAACCTTATATACTGTATACACCTTTATAATACATTAATCTACCAGTAGTAAAGATAGATGCTGTTGATCTGTCAATCTATCCAATTGTTACCATACTTTTCAGATTCAGTTTTTTCCTCCAAACAAACTGATTGAGCTACTTACCTCATACAGACATGTATAGGCATAAATTCAATAAATGTACTTTTGAAAACCACCCTGACAAGCACATAGCTGTCAACAACACCAGGCTACTGACAGCTTTGATACCTAACTATTAATCAGTCTGTGCTACACATCCTCTTCACAAACAGGATACTAATCTGTGAACTGCAGGCCTTCCCAGCTCTCTTCCACAAGCCAGCATCATCTATCATCCATGATATAAACCTGTGTGTGTAATGGATATGTCTGATGCCTGGCGTCAGTGTTGACCATATCTTTCCCCGGTGACATTGTATTAATGTTCACGTGACGTTTTTCAGACACACCCACATCTTGTTGATAATAGGAAAGTTGAAACATTTGCTAATCTTACTACACTGACTACACTTTATTGGCCTCCACACAAAGCTTTTAAAAAGCATGTTAGGTGTTGCCTGCTGCATATGTAAATCATAATCAGAAAGGCACCATGGGTTTTTTAGAGCTAAAGAGACAAATGCACACTGAAGATCCTCCCAACCTAATGCATGTGTGTTCCGTCTCTCTCTCTCCCTCATTCTTACTCTGCATCCCTCTCTCTCCCTGTTCCGCTCTCTCTCTGGAGAGTGTTTAAGTCCTCCTCTCTGGGTTTGGAGCAGACATACTGTCTTCTGCTGGAACAGACTGAGCACTAATTGGCTAGAAAGAAGTTTGGAGACAGCATAAAGAAGTAGAGAGAGAGGGGCAATGAGAGAGCAGAGGAGAAAGAGGACATGCTGTAAAGTGCGAGAAAATGAACGAGTGAGTCAGGAATGTTTAGAAGACTAAAAGTACTTTAAACCCATAATGGATCTATTTCCAGACAGGCGCCATTCCTCCCCCTCCCCCCCCCCCCCCCCCCCCCCCCCCCCCCCTTCCCAGCCTCCCTTCCCCCAACTAACACGCACACACACACACACACACACACACACATGTTTAGGCCAAAGCTGACAAACGGACTAGCAGAATGTCTCATTTGCTGTCATTAAACAGTTGAAATAAATTTTACATATAATAATCTTATTTTTTATATTTTTTCAATATTTCTATCTAATACCACTGGAAACGACTTACCACTTAGTTAAATAAAGAGAGAAATGGAGCATTTTAAGGATTTGTTTCCTCAGTCTCCACCTGTTTATTAAACTTTTTTGTTTGAAAATAAATAATATCAAATGTATCAACTGGTTCAGGATTTTTATCTCACAAAACAATATGTTCAGAATTAATTTATATCGTCAAAAGCAGGAGCTCGCCCTCCATTTATTATTTCTTTCTTTCACATGGTAGCTAAGGTAACTTGCAGTGACTAAGCAGTCAGCACACCAGTTTTTTTCAGCCCACTGTGTGACCGACGACCGAACAAAGAAAATATAATTGTTATTTCACTTTTTTTACTTTTTACATACACATTTTAGATCACATATTTTCCTCCAATCATGTGGCCTTTTTGTATTGAGTAACAGTGGCCATTAATGTTTTTATATCATATATGTATATGATATAAAATTAAAATAATAAATATAATGATATATATAACAATAATAATCATAATAATGAAAAATTATAACACTGGAAACATGGTACCACTTTGTTAAAATATGTTACTATCAATTGCTAAATTGCAATTTACACTGCACAACATATGTAACAAGATAAAATACTATAGTTTCTACCATAATAATCATTAACAATGCACAATACAATAAGAGTTAGGTAGCAATGTTTGCAGATCGCAGATATAGACGAGAAGCTGACCATTCAAAGCTTTAAAATGAGCAGTTAAGTCTTTAAATTAATTGTTAAAATAACAATGAAGAGCAACAATGATTTCTGTAATGAGGTCACATCTCTTAACACATAAGAAGCCTGTCAGCAGTGTTTTGTATGGGTTTTAAACTTTATATGTCCACTATGGCAGTAATTGAGTCTGTAAAATAATTATGTAATTTCTGCGAGCTGTCTTAAAGCATGACTGCACCACTCTGATCACATCAAAAGCAATTCAGGTTGCAGGCTTCTGTACAGACATTGGTTTAAAGGGTATACCCAGACTAGAGGAGATATTGTTCATGATATTGGTATACTGGGGACAGGGGGAGTAATTTTGAGTACTTCAAATCTTTCAGCTGCAGTAGATTTTGGGGCATCCAGTTTTTTAATTCCTCCAGGCAGATACAAATTTGGTAAAGATTGGTGGAACCAGGCTTCAGAGGGAGCTTAAACAAGAACTTTCTGTTGAGTAGCTTATTGATATGATTTTGAACTGATGATGTGTTAGAGGTGAAGAGGGAGCTGAGTTGGGGGGCAAAGCTTTCAACTTATCAGTCAGTGTGTATTATATTCCAACCCTGACCTTGGATCATAAACCTTGGATAATGACCAAAAAGAAACAAACAGCTGAAATGAGCTTCCTCTATTAGGGAGAAAAATTGTTGTTCTTTCACGATGAAAGGAGCCAGGTGAGGTGGTTAAGGTATCTGATCAGTATGTGCTCTTACCACCTCCCAATGGAGGTTTTGTCCTACTGGTAGGAGGCCCAGTGGTAGACCCAGAAAATGCTGCATATCGTACCTGGCCTGACAAAACCCAAGAATAACTGAAAAGTCAGTGGGGAAAATAACATCTGAGCATCCTTGTTTAATCTTCTGCCACCATGAACCAACTCTGGATATGCTTTAGAAAATAGGGGCGGGATGGATGGACGTTGACATGATAATCACTAGTATTGCTGTTTTCAAATGACAATAATTACCACATAGTAACCACGTGCTTTTTAGAGGGTAGCCTAAATAAATGACCTAATGATTATAATAAATGTCCTTTGCTTAAAATTTATCAATTACCTGTCAGGATAGACACACATGATGTTTTTAAATACCCAAAGGACATTTTGTTTAAAATTGATGTCTTAATGAGACCTAGAAAATAAAGTTATTCGTGACAAAATTGACACCAACTCACTGTGTTATATATCAATGTATCCAGAGCCTTCATTGAGTTAAACAGAATATACTTCACACTTGCAAAGTTAAACCGATTTAAACTGGTGGCGTGGGGGGAAATACTTGTGCATTACATAATATATTAATGAACAATGTATTTTTTTCTCAGATTAAAGGTTATTTATAAAGATTCTTAAGAATCAGTAATTCACGGCTCCGCACATAACTGTTAAGTCCTTAGTGTAAAGCAGTTTGGCATTATGGATCTTCTAATTTCATATGCAGTGATTATTACAGAAGGGAATGCTGGTAATAATTTTGATTGGAGCCTGCAGAGTAAATGAATTGTCCTGCAACCACACAGCAGTCTCTGGACGAGAATGAATTACACTGATTGAACACCTCAATAAGTGGGAGTAAGACTCCACACACATTTACGTACACATACACACATGAAGAAACACTCTCCCTATCACTCATATAATTGCACAGAGGCCCAGTCTCAGTCATACACACAAACGCGATCAATTTACACATCAGGCTTTGTATTGATCAGGCTATTTGCTGCTCAGGTCCCCTGCCATGGCCTTTCAATTAAGACGGGAAAGAGAGACAGAGAAGGGAGGACTGAAATATAGATGAGCCACAAATGATTAATAAAATGATCATCATTTTTACTTTCTTTAATCTGCGTTCGTCATCAAAACTTCAGTGTTTGATATTTAACTTACAGGTTTTATTTTAATTTCTCCTGTAATTGAAAGAAACAAGTTGGATATTTTCCTGCAAGAGTTGTTTGGGGTGTGTGTGTTTGTATGCGAGAAGTTTTGTAAGACATGCACATTTAACTTATATGTAAAGTTGCTGTAAATTGTTAAACATCATTCTGTGATTATGTTATTTAAAACGGACTTAGTTTAACATTCTGTACTAGAGGCAGTACAAAGACAACATGCGAGGCAGCTCCCACTGACTTTGAACAGATCCTAAGCATACAGGGTTGGGACTCTATATTCATTATGAACCTTCATCGTGGTTAGTATTGTTTTCATTGTTTTGTAATGATGGGATGTGTGTTAATACTAATATTACTTTTGTTTCTTAAAGATGTTAAATTCATGAGCTGAATGAACTCTAACGTTATTAACATTAACTCATAATTTTAAGTCAAACAATCTTCATGTCTCCTTCAAAACATCTTGATGGTTCCCTGTTGGCCGGCTGCAGCAAAGGGCATAGGCCCCACCTTCTACAAATTAGCTGATGGGAAATGGACCAAACAAAGTTGCCAAATATTATTTTTGTCATTTTAAAGTAGTGCTGGCAACACTGATGTTCAAGTGATCATGTTTGTAATAGGTTTTCATTTTAATACCCTTGTTATGGGGTGAGACGTCATGACTGACAGCTTAGCCTTGTCGGTTCGCCTAAAGTCTAATATATGTACTTTTTAAAAACTAGCAGAGCCCTTATCCAGTATATTTTTCATCATTTACAGTGTGGTGTTGATAGCTGTTTGTTTAAACCAGGGATGTCCAAACTTTTTGTCCCGAGGGCCACATACAGAAAAAAATACAAAGGACTGGGCCACTCACGCAGCCACGCCCCCTGCCCTGGAGCGGACTGTTGACAGTGCGACTCAACCGCGTCGCTCAGGGTGGGGGGGAGTGGCAGCATGGCGGCGTTCTGAGGGACAGTTGGCAAGTCAGGGCTGAGAAGTGCAATACAGTGGGCCATAGTCCATTATATTTCATTAAGCTGACGCTTTTATCCAAAGCGACTTACAATAAAGGCCGGCGCATGGTTCGGCAACTACGGCTGCAACTTTTCATGCAGTTGTGTTGATGGACTCGTTTTAATTTATGGTTCTCCAAGGATTGCGCGTGTTGCAAAGCAATTCACCACCAGAACACTAGGTGGAGTAACGCTTTTTGTCGAAGACGACCTTAGAGACGCCTTCTTTGTGTGTGGCAGTCGTTGTCGACTGTTTATTACTTTATTACTTTTTCTGGAGGACAAATTTGTCCCTGATCTTTCTCCAGAGCTTCGTACCTTCGTGGACCTGCAAACCGACGTTAGCCGAGATGTCCTTCCAGGAATTGCAGGCCATCTGCGTGTCTTTGTATTCCGTCAATGACGGGTTATACAAGTGGTCATACTTCCGGACCTCTTATAACAAAGGCTCTTCTATTTGGTTCATATTCGTTCTTCTAAATCTTCCGTGGTTTCTGCTGGTATTATGAGGCATGAAACCGGAAATGTGACTCCGGAAAGGATGTAGTTAGCGGACCTTGCACGCAAGCAAGCAAGGAGCATGCAAAGGGCTCTTAAGCGTACCCCTTCTTGAATGTCTCTGAAAATGCAGAAGCATGCGCCGGCCTTAAGTGCATCAACCCCGAGGGGACAAACCCAGAACAACAAGAATCAAGAAGTAAATATCTTCAAAAATAAAGCAAAACAAAGTGCTATAAGTAAGGGCCATTTAAGTGCTACTAAATTGTTAGTTTCAACAATTTATATATTATATTATAAGACATTGATGCGGGCCAATTAAAAATGGATGGCGGGCTGCAGTTGGCCCGCGGGCCGTAGTTTGGACACCCCTGGTTTAAACAGAGATACACACGCAGTTACCCTATTCGTTGTCAACTTACAGGTATGCGACTGAATGCTAAACACATGCACACCAAGCACTTTCTCTCCTGCAACATTAATGCAACAGAGTTGACCCTTGCTTGATCTCTGCAGTAAATGATTTGGTGTGTGTGTTTGTGTGCGTGCCTACGTGTGCCCTCCAAAGCCTAGTCATGTCTCTTTAACCTCCCCAGCTAACTAAAGGAAGACAGAACATCTCACATCAATTATTGAACCACAGAAAAGAGAGGGGGGGGGGGGGGGGTGAGAGAAATAGGAAGAGAGGCAGAAAGAGATATTTAGAGATGGATATAGGAGAAAGAGAGGAAATGAGGAAGGGTGGATAGATGGAGTAAGATAAGAGAAACAATACTGTGATGCACAGCAATGGAGATGGACAGAGAGCAAGGTGTGAGTCATAAGAGTGTTTAATTCATGGTTTGGTTGGGTAAAAATAGTGTTGAAATATGAATGTCTATAAAATGTTTTTGGCCTGACCCCATCACTCATGCACGCTCAGGTCATAGTAAAATAGACTGTTAAGTGCAGGATGTTAACAGAGCTGACCTTTTTTATTTTTTTATTCATCCACAAAGTGGTTATCAGCAAACAAACACATATTTCAACAAATGTTAGAAAAAGAAGAAGTCGTAAAAAAAAAAAAATACAGTAATGTTAAAAAGAAAAAATGCTTGATTTTACATATATGTATTTTGCTCAGATTTAGAGCTTCAGAAAAGCAGTAAATTAATTTGGTGGGGCCATCTGTTCCCAGCACCTCCCAAGTCACGCCTTAACCTGGTTTTCTCAGAACAGATTGTGACATATTCCTCGTTACTGACAGTGTCAAAGTGATGGAAGAACAATATGAACAGGTTTATAATCTGTTTAGCTGTGTAGAGCTTTCAGATGCCAAAATCTCCATACATACCGTCCCTACTTATTGGATATATGTACAATGCTGAATAACTGGGCACCTCTAATTGAAGCATGTGTGTTTGGCCATCTGTCCATGGAGAAACAAACATCTGACAAACTACACCTTCTGTCATAGTATTTCTGTAAGTGCAATATTGCCAGTATTTCTTCCGTCTCGTACTCCAGTGAAGAAAAATGTACTTCACTCAATATCAACAATGACTACTGAGGTTTAAGCTACAGCGATATTTGGGACTGTGTTATAATGGCTGAACACAATTGTTTGAAAGACTGCAATATTGTACTTATTCTCAAAAACTATAATGAGTAGCCCATGATCAAAGCAAATAACCTAACTTTGCTGTACTGTGCTGAAAGTTGTTTTGCAGATAATGGTGAAGACTCAGTCTAATCTAAAAGGAAAGCTTTCATGGACCAAACAAATCAACATTGCATGAAATGTCACATTGGAATTCTTTTTCGCCCTTGTAGGACACAATAAAGAAACAACGCACCAATATCGCCCTCTCAAGTTATATAATGTAATTGTATTACAAACAGTATAATATACATAATAATAATAATAATATGTTAGTAACTCAAACTTATATGCAGCAGTCAGTGTGTTCAGACTGCAATTACCCATCAATAACTGACAACATGTTTATCAGTTCAGGCCATCAGTAGGAAGTGCTCCAATAGTCCGGCTATAAAGCCGCTTAGACTAATGTTAGAATAAAAAAAAAAAATGTCTCTAGTAATTGTTGCACGTTTGTTAAATTTGTGAAAAGAAAACGTTTTCAGGAACAGACCAGTTGACCGATGCTAGAACAGTTACGCAGCACTCTGCAACCAACTATTAACTCAGTGAATCTCTCACTCACTCAACACACTTAATGATCATTTAATGTGGCAGATTCTGTGTCGTGTGGGCTGATCGTGGTGGTGGTGGCGGACCCTGTGTCGCGTTGGCATCGGGTATGGGTATGGGCATTGGACCAGGACCGCGGCGGCGGCTCGTGGTGGGTGGCGGTGGACGGTGACTGAGGACTGGAGTGGCGTTCTGGTCTGGATGGTGGGTCGTGGTCCTGCTGGTTGCTGACCATGGACTGTGATTGCAGCGGGACTGCTTGGCATGTCATGTTGGGGTTGTCCTTTGGGATGTTTACCCTCATCAAATGCTGCTAGAGACTTTAATCTTTAATCTTGAAGACTTTAATCTTGATGATGTTTTCCTGCACGTGGCATCTATTGCACTTCTGTCCGTCCTGGGAGAGGGATCCCTCACATGTGGCTCTCTCTGAGGTTTCTACGTATTTTTACCTTGTTAAAAGAGGTTTAAGTAGTTTTTCCTTACTCTTGCTGAGGGTTAAGGACAGAGGATGTCACACCCTGTTAAAGCCCTATGAGACGAATTGTAATTTGTGAATATGGGCTATACAAATACAATTTTATTGATTGATTGATTGATTTAAAAACAATGAGCGAAATATGTCAATTTCAGGAAAAATTCTGGCACGTCGAGAAAATACTGTATATTTATTATAGAACAATGAATACTGAGAGTTCCCCTAGCACAGATGCACTGCCAATCTATGATCATTTCTCCATATACAAGAAGTACCTTGTTAAATTTGTTTTTGTGGAGTGTTACTGTAGAGCTTACTGTTAAACAGGGGTGATTGTTAAGCGATTGCGTTTTTTTTATATTGTTTTATTATGTCTGAAGAAGGACTCACCACTTACTTAAATTGTATTGAATTCTGCTCTAACACTGTTTACCAATGAATATCAAAAAGAGTTTTGTGGATTCCAACACTTCAGCCACCCCTCCATCGACATAGTGAGTGAAATTTAATTTTCCGGTGAACTATCCCTTTAAAGACAGATGTCATTATTCAGGTAAAAGAGTAAATTAATCTTTAGCAAATGGGGGATATACATCCTTGATTATTATTTGACTATATATTGTTGCTTTAAGTAGAGGCTAAATACCAGAAGTAACACAGACAAAATAAACTTATCAAAATAGAAGGGAAAGAACGAGAGTGTAATTGAGTTGTTTTACTTTAATTAACAGTTTATATATTTAAACATGAAGCACATTCTTCCTTTTTTTTCAACAAGACCCATTAATTATTCTCTGAGAAATCAACAAAACTGTTGAAAAATGCCCTAACTTACAATGTTGTGATAACAAATTACTGGATCTGCCCCCTGACTATGATCCACACCAAAATTAAATGGTTATGTTCTGATCCATCCCACATCCTTCCACCAATTTTTGTGGTAATCCGTCAAGTAGTTTTTTTGTAAGCTTACCAACTAACAAAGAAATGGCTAAGGCTAATGCTCCATCTCACCATATCTCTATTACGCAAGCAATATATTTTCAGCCTTTTGTCTGTGTACGACAATGACATTGAGACTCAGGCTACTGGCAAAGATCTGATGAATTCTGTGGGAAATTTTCCATAGAGAGTAAAAAAAAATATCTATAGGGATCTATTTATATGGATCCGCACCAATATTGAATGGCTTCTTTTTTTAACCATACTTCATCTCCCCATCAGGTTATCCATCCAGTCGTTTTTGTTTCATCTTTCTAAGTAACAAAATGAAAACATAACCTCCTTGGCAGAGGAGTATGTGATCCTGGTTTTAATTGTTTGCCAATACATTTTCCAGGAAAACCAACTGCCTCCTTGAAACTCTTTTATACTATCTAGTTTGTTTTGTCATTATTGGTATCTCTAGCTTCTTTAGTTATAGCATGTACAAGTGCAGGACTTCAACACAGGAGACCAGGTTTCCCATGGTTACAGATTTAGGTAACAGCAGAGCCCTTGTATGTCACTTATTATGAATGAAAAGTAGTTTCACTCTTTACTTTTTTATATTTCTCTATAATAATGATCTATCTGCCTTTAAAACCCATCACTGTCAAAAGGCAGTGGACATGTCCCTACACAGACACACACACACACACACAGACCAGTGATACATGATCTGTCTCTAATGTTCTTAATGTGAGTTTTAGAGATTAGATGATGGAAAAGGCCAGAAAAACACAAACACACACTTATGACCCCGGCCACAGTGATAGCCTCACTGTGTGTATGTGTGTATAAATTTATATATGTGAGCTCTTGACGTTGATGGTTAACAAATGCAGACGAATGATCGGCGAATGAAAATTCCCGTAATCGTTAGCGCCCAACCCCCCCACACACACCCTCCCTCTGGCAATACATCAGTGAGAGAGAGAGTGAGAGTGTGTGTGTGCTCACTATCCATCAAGAGAGAGTAGAAAGAGGGGGAGTCCCGAGTGTCACATTTGTCTCGGGCAGAGAGTGGGGAAAAGAGAGCGAGACAGCAGCAGACAGACAAAGATATAAAGAATTTCTATAAACTCCCTTACTATACTACTCTTTCATTTTCATTTGTTCTTTCATGGCAGTTTTCAGCGCTCTTTGTTTCACCTATATGGTTTTTGTATGTCTTTTAATATCATGACATGTGTTCCACTTATTAAGGCAAACTAAACTAAATTAATTCTATATCATGATAACACAATCTTAGAAAGTTACCCCAAAAAACAATGTGTTTAAAGCACAATGATCATGCACAGTGAACTGTGGATTTTGCCAAGATTTCCTCTATGTTTCACTTTCTTATTATTAATTTTCTATGTAGGCAGTGATACAAGAGAATACACAGATTAGCAGCTGCATAGTTTTAAATATTTCATATTACATTTTGTCAGTCTGTTCCTTTCCTATTTAGTTCCTCAAAGAATAATTGCTATGCAACTGTAGTTTAAAAAAAAGACTATCATCTGATAGTAACAAGTCAGTTTATTTAATTACCCCAAATAAAATCAGTCTCTAAATTGTAGAAAAGCATCCAATTCACAAATTAAGTTGAAACAAATATACTAAGTATTTGTCTTCTAAACTGCACATATAACCACATTATAATTTAAAGATTATATCATTTGCAGTGTATGTATGTTTGTTTGTTTGTTTTTGCAAAACAGTATTTAATTCCAAATAGGTATTTCGAGGGAAATCTGAGGAAATTGTTTAAAAAGTAGCTTAGTATATTCAGTTTTTCAAATAAAGGACCTTTATTCGAAAGGTAGAGATCTATAAAAATGTGGTAGAATATCAGAAGTAAAAGTAGCTTCTGTGCCTTATATTACTTAAAAAGTATATCAAAGTTACTTTATCAAACATTAATGTGTAACCAGCCTTTCAGTTATTTACCTTTCATCTTTTTCATATCTAATCAAACAAATAGGTAGTTAAATATGTAACAATGTATTTTATACTATTGACACATTATTTTTCATTATCATTGGCTTATTTTATTATCATTAGTTTTGCATGTGTTTTTTATCTATAGGTAAAAAAAAATGTTTGTACAAAATATATTTACCAGAAATTCAATATGACATAGCATGAAAGAAAAGTAATGAAATAAAGCACTTGTTAAGTACTTAAAGTACTGTTTCACCAATAATTCTTACAAAGAAATGATACACACCAATACAGATATATAGTTTTTTACATTTGTTAATTTATTCAATTTATAGTTTGCAAATTCTGCCAGTTGGTTTGTAATACCTTTATTACAGCTGTATTTCACAGCTCTGTCCTCACCTAGCATTGCCTTCATCTAATGTCAAGTAACTCTAATTGTTTCACAGAGTTATACCATTTTGTAACTATACCTGACTTCAACTATGTCAAATCTGCAAGCTTTGGAGGGACAGTATGTGGGTCAGTTTGATCCTAATTTTTCAAACCGATGAAGCTAAATTCAAATCCTAAATTTATCCAGACCAAGTGAATATCTGTTGTTTCAATCAATCAATATTATTTTATGTTTTTTTATACCCCATATTCCCATATCAAAAGCATTTAAAAATACGTTGTCTTACATAAATGGATGGAAATGTGAATGTTTAAGGTATTGAGATTTAAGAGTGAGATGAATGGATCAGTAATGACTATTAAAGGTATTTAATGAAACAAACCAGGCAGAAGATACCATACATTAACCTCTGTAGTTTGACTTGAACTAACTAGTACTGTATTTTATTAAGTGAATGAAAAATGTATTGAATAATTAATCAAGCTCAAATGTTGAGAAACATATTGACGCATCACAAAAAAAAATTATCTTTAAATGTCAGAATTAACTTTGTCAACTGACTGACTCGGCTGTCCTGAGCGTGTGGCTGTTCCCACTGACTACTGCAGCATACATGCTGAGCAGATGTTCCGTGTCTCTCTTTGTCTTCGACTTCGTCTCAACATATAATTTCTTCTTGCTGTCTCCCTTTGTCTCTCTCTCCCAACCCCCAACCCCCACACATGCACGTTGGCACAAACCTAGGAAGCAATAACAATCAAATTCCTCCCCTCCCTAGTTGTCCCTGACCCAACCACCCCCCCCCCCCCTCCCCTCCCTACGCTCCAACCACCACCACGCACCTTTTACCCATCCCTCCCCTCATCTCTGTCCATCTAATTTTATGAGTGTCTGGGGAGTTTGTCTGTGCATGTGTTTTATGTGTGTGTGTATTGCATGACGCTATGCGTATGTCTGTGTGATGACATTGAATGTGTGTGTGTGTGTTTGAGTGCCAGTGTGCATGCGTAACTCTAGCAGAAAATGGATGCCTGTCACATTAGTGGTTAGATGGGCTAAAAAATCACCTCAGTAATCACATTTAGATGTCAGGTCCGGTCATGTTAACCTCTTTATTTAGAGGCAGGGATGGATTTTAGGATGGTTACAGGGATGGAGGGATTGAAAGAGACCAGATGCTATTGTTATTACATGTATGATTAATTTTACTCTTTCTCCATCCCGTTATATTGTGGGTCCAACTGATTATTAAAATGTCACGTTTCAAGTTGTGCAATTTCAAGTCATACTTGAAAAAATCAGGGGTGGCGATTGCCAATTTCTCTGCGATTAAATATATTACAGTGCACATATTAATTGCTAATTAGCATAGTTACTTGTCAATAGAAAGCACTTATTACTAGGGATGAGCGAGTAAAGCATTATCTGTATCTGTATCTGTTAACCATATGAATTATCTGTATCCGTATCCGTACTCGGAGTGGGCGGGGCCTAACCCGGAAGTGGGCTGGATTTAACCCGGAAGAAGGCCGGGTTGTCTTGAAAGCTTGCAATTGATTTGGGTTGATCAGAAATTGTTATATTTATTGCTGATTAGAAAACTATTACAGGACAGCATCAGCATTGAGCTTCAGATCAATGATTTTGATCACAATAACAAACAAACTATTTACAGAACAAGTTTTGCAACAATGAATACAACACATGCTGTTGCAATTATGAAGTGAAATGTAATATAATATAATATAATATATATAATATATAATGTGTGTGTGTAGCTTAATTTGTAATATTTTTTATATCACTACTACCTAGAAAGTGTCAGACACTCAGTGCGTGAAGTAAAATAAAACTGGTTAGAGCCAACTGACGGTTTAAAAAAAATAAAAAAACTCCAACGACCGGTAGAGAGAGGGAGAGAGAGAGAGAGTAGCCAGACACTCAATGCGTGAAGTTAAAAAAAAAAAAATCTCCGACAGGCAGAGACGCAACGCGAGTTGCTTTCTACCAGCACCACGTCTGAACGAACCCACGTTTAACAGAACTCTACTGGTTAATAAGTAAGTACAAACTGAAATAAAAACAAACTTCAAGCTGAAGAAACCCTAAACGTTAACGGAAAAGACCCGCGAACCTGAGTGACTGAGAGACAGAGAGCTGTTCTGTGAGTGAGTGAGCAGAGCGGTGTTTGAAGGGGAGGAGCGCTGTGACGCTGTGTGAGGATTTTCATTCAGTCCGAGCACAGATATTGACTCGTATTACTCGTGTAATACTCGTGCTCGGCAAAAGTGCTTTATCCGTACCGGATACTTGTTTCAGCCGAGTATCCGGCTCATCTCTACTTATTACTGTTATATTCTGCATGATGATATTCTACAATCACCAAGGTATTAACTTAGACTTTTTCCTGAATTACCTAATTGTAGCTCACTAATAGTAAGTAAAGATATTGCTTTGTTACAGTCTCATACTTTGCTTAGGGTATGAGGTAGATGTAATACCAGATTAGTCATAATAGGCATATAACAAATCACAATATGTCACATGTTATCAATGTTAATGGTGGTTATAATCTTTAAAAAACTGTAAACAAAGTCTTTTAAAATCATTGGCATGTGTACTTTTAATGGCCCCAGGAAGTACAGTGCTGAGTTTGGTGCGATATGGATGCAGAGTACCTTCAAAATAATACGAATTACATCAACAGGCGACCAGCACTCTGAAGCAGACAGGGGGGTTGGGGCAGTGGGCCTTTAGTCTGTGGATGTCCTCATCAACATCATTGGATAAAGTACTGTAGCAGTTGGCTACTGGCCAATAATATCTTACCATGCCTGATCATTTTGATAATCAGATTATTTTTACCATATCAGACTGACAAAGATATTCATGGCTACTGCAGGTGCTTATCTCCATCATAGCAGCAACATTAATGAAATTACTTCTGCAATTTGTCTTCAAAGTAAAGGCACAATGTTAGTTTTTGTTGTTTAATGCTTTCTATCAAGCTGAAGTGCAGAGCTTTGTTCTTGAAAAGATTGTTTTGATTGCTTAAACGATCTCTGAAATAGCTGAAATAGAGCATATAAAAAGTTAATCATTCAAACTGTTAAGTACGTGAACAGTAATAAAGCAAATTCAGAAACATATTGACAGTAAAACTTAATTACAGATAAACAAGGTATGATGTTTTTCTAACTTTACACTCCACCAAAGACTGTGTATATAAAGCTCTGCACACAAAGTCCAGAATATAAACAAGCAGCAGCAGCTTGGACCCATCAGCACAAGTGACATTGTCAATAACACCAACGGTATATTCATGACAATGTCATCAGCAACTGAGACTCCAACTCATGGTTCTAGGTACTGACTCAAGCTTCACTGAATAACATGTCTTTCTGCAGCAGCTTTGGTGGGACTTTAGGGTTCTGTTGACTGAGTCCTGAAGCTTGTCTATAATTGCTGCAGCTCAATTACTGCAGGTCAATTATTTAGTTTAAAAAATGAAGCTGCAACAGGCATGGCTGCAGGCCAAGCAAACAGTCCATTCAAAACAGGCAGTGTCCAGACATTGTGGATAAAATAAAAAGTCAGGTGTATAGATACATCTGTAGTCCTAAGTAATGTTTCCTGAGGTCATCCTTTTGGCAGCTCCTGTGATGCTGAGCAAAGAATAGACCTTGCAAAGGGAACGTTCAGCAAAGCATCTACATCCCACCTCTATGGGCTCACAGCCACAGCCACTCCCCCAACAGTCCTCCACCAGCTTGTGGTACTTGAGCCACTTGCGCTCATTGGTCTCTTCCAAGCGGTCCTTCCAGACTTTCAGCTGTACTTTAAGGACTTCCTTAGAAAAGGCGGATGTTAGCACCATGTTTTTCCTCATGAGGTTGGTGTAACGTGGTCTAGGAACTTGAGCTGCCTGCCCAAGTCAACTCGCAGCTCCCAGTCTGATGCTGATGAGAGCAGGTTGGCTAATGGTGTAGACTGTGGACGTGTTTTGTGGACCTCAGCTCCTTCAAATGAGATTATCTTCTGACTGTTAACACGGCCCACTCCAAGGGCTGTTGGGCAGCTGCTCACAATGTCAATGTCAATGGACAGATCTAATGAAAAGTGGTAGGTTGTGCCACAAATTTGGGGCAGCTACTGCAAAGGCAAGATCACCTCTGGTTATGAGCCTTGTCTTAGGTAAGTCGAGGAGCAGTTGAGTGGCTGATCTCAGCTCCCTAACTGGAGTGTGCGTTCTGAGAAGTTCGGATAAGTCAATCAATCAATCAAATTTTATTTGTATAGCCCATATTCACAAATTACAATTCATCTCATAGGGCTTTAACAGGGTGTGGCATCCTCTGTCCTTAACCCTCAGCAAGAGTAAGGAAAAACTACTAAAAACCCTTTTAACAGGGTAAAAATATGTAGAAACCTCAGAGAGAGCCACATGTGAGGGATCCCTCTCCCAGGACGGACAGAAGTGCAATAGATGCCACGTGCAGGAGAACATCATCAATAATCAAAGTCTCTAGCAGCATTTGATGAGGGTAGACATCCCGAAGGACAACCCCAACATGACATGCCAAGCAGTCCTGCTGCAAGCACAGTCCATGCTCAGCAACCATCTAGACCACGATCCACCATCCAGACCAGACGCCACTCCAGTCCTCAGTCACCGTCCACCGCCGACCACCAGGACCCATCACAAGCCACCACCGCGGTCCTGGTCCACCGCCCGTGCCCAATGCCAACGCGACACAGGGTCCGCCACCAGCACCACGATCAGCCCACATGACTCAGAATCCGCCACAATGGATCCACCACCGCGACCCCCGGTGCACGATCCACAAACAGCAATCCATGGTGCGGCCATAGAGGCCCTGGATCTGCGGGTGATAAAGCAAAGGGATTCCGGGGAAGGGGGATAGGGATGGAGAAGAGGAAGGAGAAGCTGGAAAGAGAAGCTCCGTGTGTCATAAAATAGAACAAGTAACGTACTGGCGCACTAATTAGCTCTAACTATAAGCTTTATCAAAAAGGAAGGTTTTGAGCCTACTTTTAAACGAAAAGATGGTGACTGCCTCCCGAACTGAAAGTGGTAGATTATTCCACAGCCGAGGGGCTTGATGGCTGAAAGCTCTGGCTCCTAAACTCTCTTTTAGAGAATTTAGGGACGACAAGTAGGCTTGAATTCTGGGAGCGGAGTGCTCTAGCGGGTTTATAAGGTACTAACAGCTCTTTAAGGTAAAAAGGCGCCATATTATTAAGGGCCTTGAAGGTGAGGAGGAGAATTTTAAATTCTATTCTAGATTTAACTGGAAGCCAGTGTAGCGACGCTAATACTGGAGAAATGTGCTCTCTTCTCTTTGTTCTCGTCAGGACACGTGCTGCGGCATTTTGGACAAGCTGTAGAGTCTTTAACGACTTACTGCTGGAGCCAGATAATAATGAATTACAATAGTCCAGTCTCGATGTAACAAAGGCGTGGACTAGTTTTTCTGCATCTTTTTGGGAAAGGACATGTCTAATTTTGGAAATATTACGCAAGTGGAAAAAAGCGGTCCTAGAAATTTGTTTTAAGTGACTATTAAAGGATAAATCAGGATCGAAGATCACTCCCAAGTTCCTGACTGTTTCATTGGAAGCAAGGGCAATGTCGTCTAGCGCAGCTATATCATTAGATAATGTATCTCTAAGGTGTTTGGGGCCAAGTATTATAACCTCTGTTTTGTCTGAGTTTAATAAGAGAAAATTGCGGGTCATCCAGGTTTTTATGTCCTTGAGACATGTTCGAAGTTTAGTTAATTGATTACTTTGTTCAGGTTTTATTGACAAATATAACTGGGTGTCATCCGCATAGCAGTGGAAATTTACCATAAGTATGGGGGTGTCAGTCCATTTATAGATTTAAAAGTTAACAGTAAGATTTTAAAAGAAAGTGCTCAAGTGTACCCAGACATGCAGGTTTGCTAGGCTGGGCAGTATGTCATAGACAGCTTGGACCATGAACCTTCCTCTCCAGCGCTCCTTCCCACCTTGTCCATGCCCCCCGCCACATACCCTGATACCCACCATCCTGCTGGTCCTCACCTCTTTGAAAACCTGCCCACACCTCCTCTAGGACTAGATGGCGTCTGACCGTGCTGTGGGCCTTGTCTATTGAGGCTCTGGGATGGTTCCCAGCCCAGCACACCCCTTGGCCACTTCGCCGGCTCCTGAGCTCTTGAGCTCCAACTTCCTGCCTGTTTGCCCCACAATGCCCACCGGTGCCACTCTGGAGTAACTTGAATCTCAGTAAACTAATGCCTCTCTTGTGTGGAGGACCCTGAACTCCTCCAGGATGCTGATGGGATTTAGCTTGTTAAGACAAATATTCCTGGATAATGAACACTTTTAAAATCTGTGACCCGAAAAGCAGCTTTCCTTTTTCCGGGGCAGCAACAGCGAGCCCCCTGCTCTAATTGTGCTCCACACTTATTCAAGGGTGTTATGTAATCTAACATATCATCCTCAGCATTGTATTTATTGATAAATCAAAATCAACTTTACTTTATATTTTACTATAAATCTACTTGCACAAGGCACAATATAAATAGTACGGGAACTAGGTCCAAACCGTCAATAAAGGCCCGTTAAAATACATTATGATATATGGTATCGTCCCTGACTCTGTGACGGACATATATAGGGTAAATGAAATATGAAGTCTTCCAACATGTCATTTCACTCGTTGCAAGTGTGATCATGTTTATGCAACTCTGACTACTATGCCACGCTGTCTGGTGTAGTTTATTAATAGGGCTTTATCATTGAATTCCAATAAGTAATGATGATATATGATGAACTTTAATTCAAATAATTCTGTTCAAACCTTATTGTTGAAGTTCTTTGCAGTGGCTATGCAGAGACAGAAGTGATCTTCTCACCAGAGGTTTAACCACTAGAAAGGGTGTAGGGCAGTGCGTCACAGAAGCAAAGAGAAGTCACGAAAAATGTTTCAAACCAAGTCCTGGTTTATTAAATAACAAAAAGTCTCTCTCGAAGCAAAACATAAAGTTCATCAAACTATAAGGATATGTCCTCCATCCAGTTGCTCCTCACATGGTTCCTTTCCACAGTCGTTTTGTCCACATCTCCCGTTTTCTTGCTTCTTGGTGGTCTCCACTCCTTTGTTCTCCTCTCTCGCCCCCACACCTGTGCTCCAGCTTTAATGAGGCCTGAGAGCTTGGACCCTCCTCCAGCAGTGCCTCCTGGGAGATGCGGTCCTCCCGGCAGCCATCTTGTGGGGAGGCCGCCTCTCCCAGAGTAAGGCACATAATGCCCCTCTACAACCTGCCCTCTTGTGATGCCACACAGAATAAGCCATTCGGAATCTATTCTTCAATAAAGTATGCTATGTTTGTAATAACTCATAACCTTATTAGACATTATATTGTTTGCTCATTTCATAAAACCAGGTTTGTCAGCCCCTGGTAGAATGTGAAACAGTTCGTTCGGAATTGTAATGAGTGTCTTACTGTCTGTAACTGTCCAGTAAATCCTTATTCAGCCTTCAGCATCTGTCAGGACTGAATATGTAATCAGAAAAGAGACCACAATCACAGGGGATGTTGTCGCTTCCCTGTCCCTGTCCCTGTCACTCTATCTGTCACACTTACACACTGACTCTCTCCCTTTCTCTACTGTCAGTATCTCCTAGGTCAGGGCAGGGACACTTTTTCTGCCTCCATGCTGTATTCACAGCAGAACAGAGGTGGTCTACTCTTTTCAACGCAGTACTGTTTTTTTTAGTATCCTTTCCTTTCTTTTCCTCCTACTCTAAATACACACATGCATACTGGGAAGTTTTTTTATTGATATCTTGACTTCAGCTTTACCTCCGTTGTTTCATCTCTGGTTTTTAACTGGAATTAAAAATATATATAAATCATCATAGTTCAAATTTGTTTATGTTGTTCCTAAATTCCTCAGTTGCACCATTAAGCCAATGAATTGTTACATTTATTCTTAAGATCATTATTTGTAGTGTTGATATTTGTTTATTAGTATTGATTATTTTTTTCCGATTGTAAAGCATGAATTGCTCAGCTCAATATTTAAATACTTGATAGCTGATGTTTACACAAGCATAATACAGTTTAACCTATTGGCCCTTTTCCTAGCCCAGGGCTAATAGCAGTCCCAGACTCTTACCTTAGCATACACAGAGGTTTCACATCATCAAAAAGGGTTGGACATTGATCTTAGCCTAGGGCCAGGCTAGTTCTGCTCTGGGGGACACACTACAGCTCACTCTTGAAAGTCTAACAGTAAAGATATGTAGAAGTTGCTGCAGTGTGCAAAGCAGTCAAAATAAGCCTCAAGCTAATTTTTGGTCTCCACTTGGTTTAAATAAAGAAACAACTAGGCGGCTGCTATCAGTCAAGCACAGTGGCAGACTGCCTTGTTGCTAGGAGAATTCTGAGGAATCTTGCAATCTGCAATTTGTGTATGATTTGTGTTGGTGTGCAGACTCTGGCAGCTCTGTAGGGATGAATTGACTATACTAAAGTCAAGTTGTATGCTGTAAAAGGTAACTGCTTACACTGGTGTACCTGCTGATTGTAATGGGCAGCTATGGGATTGTTAAGATTACCTTGAGCACAAATAGCATTGCTATTGTTCCCACATAAATCCTGAACAGCTGTATGTTAAATGATCTACCAGCATAGCAGGACTGCAGTCAACGAGCCTTGACAGGAAAGCAGGGGTGCTAACTGACAAATGATGAGCAAATACTCTTTCAGTGCCAGGAACAGCCATGGTAAGGCTGGTTTACTTTGTACTGCTCAGCTTCTTTGTTCCCAGCTCCAACATTCAGTAATTATTTGTGAGAGGTGATTTTGAAATGACACTGCGCCGATGAATCAAACTGGATAACTGATTGGCTGCTGTGGAGACTGAACTATGACCTTGTTGAGGTGGAGCCACAACATAATGGAAAAGAAAGGGGCAAGCTATGCAGACAATACTGTATCCTGTGTGAACGGTTGCTTGCGTTAACTTAGTTGAAAATGCTTATGAGGACAACAAGGAGGGAGCATCTTAACGAACTACACTGATGAGAATAACAGGGTCTGAAAGAAATGGATGGGTGAATAAAACACATGAAATCAATGTCTAGCTCTCATATGAGTTCTGAGATTTAAATATTTTATTTACCAATCTTAAAATCATATTAATGCAAAAAGTTAGTACAGCAAATTTCCCTCGTTCTCTAGCATACTTCAGTATAGGCTAGAGATTAGAAACATCACTAAAATCTTGTTTAAAGTTTAAAAATAACATTTTGCTAGACTTTTAACACTGACGTATCTGAAACCTTTGAACGCCATTGCAAAATAATACAACATCTTCTTCTTCTTTGTTAAGTGTATAGGAAGTTGGCAACCAACATCAAGGTGCATTACCGCCATCTATTATATCTTCTTCTTCAAAATGCTCAATTTCCCCCTATTTTTCTTTTTCATTGTCCGGTTTATTCTTCAAAATACAACATAATAAAAACTTATTTTTTTAATCATCCTTTAATGATCTGCTGTTATTGTGAGAGAGAGGTGCGATTCAATCCTGTTCAAATCCACCAATTATGGTGTCCCAGAAACTAAATGTGATGTCATAAATGTGTGCAGTATAAATGTATTTCTTAATAAGGTGGAAAAGTGTCTTGAGCAGAATAAAACCCAATTAGGCCATGAATGGTATTGGAACATTTATATAGCACAGTTTAGTGTTAACGATCACTCAGAACAGGTCACATTCACCCAACATTCATACAGCACTTTAAAACATAGCACTTATCTATCAATCATACATTCATACACTGATGGCATAGGGAATCTGAGGTTCAGTGTCTTATCCAAGGACGTGGGTAGACAAGAGGAGCCAGGAATCAAACCACCCATTCCCGGATTACCCCATAGGGGCATTAGGCCTTATCGCGGGGCATTTTAATTTTGCATGGAGTGAATATTGAGCTTTGTGACTCCAGACTAGTTGAGGCCATTAACATGGTTATGATGGTGGATCCACATTATTATATTATACCTTATTTAGGATTAGTTGCCTCCAGATGACGGGACGTTAAACGGTCCTGACAATTCAAATACAATTGAAAGATAACTAAAGATGTTTCATTCAGTGTTCAATCCACTATATTGGCAATGTGATAACAACAAGCCTGTTAGATGACAGACCAATTAGGTGTTGCCAGTTCTATAAGTGCCTAAAAAAAATTTTAATAAGAAAAGAATCTATATTAATTAATAATATAATAATAATAATTGATATAATCTAACACACATATCTGCCAGAACAGCTGCAAATAGAGAAGATCAACAAACACAAGGATTTGGCCCTATAAAACTTTGCTCCACCCTCGTTACAAAGTTAGTGAAGAAAATTGTAAGTATAAATACTTCTATGATAAAAACATTTGTCTCTTGCATTTATAAAATGTATCATCTAAGTATATTTGTAATTAGGATCACCTCTCCATGACAAATTTAAAGAATCACTAAAATATTAAATGAATCATAATCCATCTTAAAAGGGTGTTCACAGTGTTCAGCCTATTCCCTGAATGAAACTATTTTTAGAGCTCTGTCAAAGTCAACTCATGTCTGCATCTCTGTTTAGTCCGCCCCAGTTTCACACTGTGCTATGTTCAGAGACTCTCTTTTCCATTAGCAGCTTTTGTCAATGACAACCTTTTAACCTCCCTCTACGACATAGGTAGCCCCCCCTTCTTTCAGTCGCTCTTTGTCTCTAAATATATCATGGTTTCCAGGTGGAGACACTTAGCGACAACTGTGGTGCACTTTGATTGCCCTCACTTTGTGGAAGACGAATGCAGAATTCACAAGTTCAGGGTGGGGTGTGTCAGGGTAGCTAGTGTGACCTCAGAGTGTGAATTATGAATAAGCACTCTGCTCTGTAGATTTTCTTCTTCACTCACTCATTTAAAAAAATGCAGACGTTCAAGTGTGTGTGTGTGTGTGGAGGGGGGGTATTGTTAGTGTATGGGTGTAAATATAAATCTGACTCCCACAATGATGTGTCATCTGCAGATCCACGTGTTAACAGTATGAAAAAGCTTGTCTGCATTTCCTCAGCACAACGACTGTGTGGAGCTTGTTTCTCAGTTATTATTCAGTTAGGTACAGGATATCAGACACCTCAGGCTCATGTCCTGCTTCTCATGCATGGTTAAATTATTGTTACTGAAACTCGCTAATAATAGAGACATCTGTTGTTCTGTTAAAAATCCAAATTCTCATTATGATTTCACTTCAAGGGAATTTTATAGGCCCAGCTTCTTTTAAAAGTTGAACCAAGTTGAACCATGTGCTAAGTGACAATCAAAGGTTTATCCATATATGATGTATATGGTAAAATAACAGATTTTACATACAATACATTTATATTCACAGCTCTAATCATACTTCAGCAGAACAGCCATGCCAATCTGAAAGAAAGTGTTTTTCTGAAAAACATTTGTCTTTTCCACTGGTGTTTCCTTTGAAACTCAACACTTTTCACACGTGGTGTGGTTGAGTGATGATGACAGTTACGGTCAAATCATTATTTGTGAACTACTTTTTGTCCTTTGAGTGCTTCTCTTGCTGTAAACACCATCTTTTAAGTGAGGTAGTATTGGGTAACAGCGCAAAAGTTGACACTTCAGTAGAATCCATTAAAAAAAAATTGTACAAAACGAAGTATTCATTTTACAAAGTGAATGTATGTCAATCCCCCACATGTAATGGCATGGCCCTTATTGGTAAGCAGCCTTCTTTGTTTGTACTTGTCATTTGTGAATTAATACAATATTATTTTAATAGGTTATACTATCTCAGTCAGATTAGAATATATATTTCTGTTTTAACCAAAGCAGAAGCTTTTTTGTCCTGGACCACTGATTTTCATCTCTTGTCAGCAGGTTTCAAGTGATCGTCGTAGTTGTAAAGCAACACACTACCATCATGAGTTACTCCCGTCATACATAGTAAATCTACTAACATAAAAAATATAACACTGAAAGTCCTCATGAAGACCAGGGTCACTGGTGCCTTTAAAGAACATTGATCCAATATGCCCCTCGTTGTTTAAGGCATTTGATTTTGTCCCCGCCCCTGGCATCAGAGATGAACACTTCTGACACTCTTAAAGTTGTATTGCTCCCATGTTGGGCTTTTTTTATGTAGTGCTTGTCCATAGGATAATTCAGAATACCTGTAGAGGGCATATCTATGTCCGGCTACTCTTTCCCTCAGTCTCCTTTTAGTGAGGTTTACATATAAACAACCACAAGTACATTCAAGCCAGTACACAACATACGATACTGGTGATACCCTCTTTTTCTAAAGTGTGTTTTGTTTATTTTGTTCATTATGTCATACCCCTACAGGCCAAGGAAAAACACTTAAATGTTGGAGGACCTTGTCTCTTCCATTTTCTGTAATATATTCATTGTGCATAACCCCCAGAGGCCAGTTAAAGTATGGCATGTTTCACCCTGCACTCCTTTAGTGTCAGTACACCCAGATGAAGGCATAAGCCGATTCGAATTGGTGTATTTTAATACTTCAACCCCCTTGCAATAAAGGTATTTTAGATATTTCAAACCACTTTGACTGGATCCTTCATGCCAATAGTTTTTGACATAAGTTTTCCTCAGATTTAAAAAAAAAAAGCATTCACAACTCTGGTTTCTGCTACCATCTGTTGAATAAGGTGACAGGTGTGTGTTTGATCTGATTAACACTGCCTCAAGTCCCTTTTGGGAATAACATGAATTATTATATAATCACAGACTGGTAGAATGTATTATGTTGTATATATAGAGAGAGAGAGAGAGAGAGAGAGAGAGAGAGAGAGAGAGAGAGAGAGAGAGAGAGAGAGCGAGAGAGAGAGAGGTGCTCCTTCTTGCTTGATTCAATGATTCACCAGAAAAAAAACACTGATCATCAGTGTTACTATAAACAATCATAAGACACTTTGCACTGATCATTTCTGGATGAATAGGGCGTACATTGACTTTGCAAACAGTTGAATAAATCAGATTTTTTGTTTTGTTTAGTTTTTTTGCATGCACAATTTTTGGCTTTTGTGAGCATTTACACTTTTAATTTGAACCCTACACACTTTGATATAAAGGAACCTGTGGCCCTGTCGGGCCAAGTGTACACAAATAAGCGTTGGAAAGGACAGACACTTTTCTTCTTTTTCTCCTCTCTATTCCTATACTACCTGGTGTAGCGTTATAATCTCTGTATCCACAAGAGTGTGGGGGTGTGGATATGTCCAGATACTCAAAGATTTGAAATGTCCGTACCCACCGTGCTTGGGCACTATGGAGCAAGAGCACAAACTGGGTGAATTTGTAATCAACACTTTTTTATTAAAACAACTATGTGAAAGCATTGCGTCTGCAGCTGTCAAGTGTAATTGAGGCTGACTTATGACTTATGTGCATTTTCAAACAACTTTCTAATTACACACCCTCCAGGCACAATTCTGTTGTTTCTAGATATATGTACTTTAACACTAAACACTGTCTCTTATTCATCTTTCAGGTACTCAAATGAAATAGCCAAATTCGAGCATCTCCTGCGATGGTTATTTCTGGTAAGTGCTCTTTCAATTTCTAAACTCTTCATAATGGGATCTAATACAAGCATCACCTTTATAATAGGGTAGGGTTATGGTCTATCCACTACTTCCAGCAATCTCTGTCGGCCTGTCTGTCTGTTTGGTGAACACACATCTTGAGAACCGTTTATCTTACCACTTTCGCGCTTGGCATGTGTATTGCTATGTGATTTTTGATGTTTGCAGAACAATGCTATTTGGTTCTTACTATTTGTAAATATTGACAATGATTGTAGCAGTTGAGGTATAATATACCTAAGCATTTGTTGAAAACCCATCCAAATGAACATACAGTAAGTAAAACATTTATTTTTGGGGGGTTTTGGGTTATATTACACATGTTCTCTTGACTAAACAAAGGTTCAAATAACTACTGAAAAGTACAATTTTATTCCATTTGTTTCCCATTAGAAAAATTACGATATGATTATTGATTTCCTCAAAGGGGGACATTGATTCAAACTTTGATATCTTATTGGGCTGGTTTTAGTTGTTCATCCACATGGTATAAGTAATAATGTTTTCTTTGAGTCTGGGCCCCAGGGAAAACCGAAATTCTTACATTTGAGCTTGAATAGGTGGATAAAGTTAAAGTATCCCTTTAAGTAAAAAAGTTTCAATGAAAAAAGAAGAAGAAACCAGTGGTCCCTCAGATATGGTCGGCTGCTTTTTTACATCCCTGTCTTCACAAACACAGAACACTGTGGTTTTCCAGCCTGTGTATCCTCAATGCATTTGTGTCTGTGTGTGTGTGTGCGCACACAGTGACTGAGAGTAGTGGGTCTTCAGAGGCAGTTCTGTACCCAAGGCTCATTTTAATATATGTAAAAGCTTTGGCTCACTGGAGAGTCTGTACAATGGACTGATCTGCCTCAGGGATGTGTCAGAGACCAGTGTGCGTGTGCGTCTGAGATGAGGGAGACAGTGGCCGAGGTTTGGACACGCGTCAATGGTCCATCTGCACACTGCAATCACAGCCACTGACACTTAAAACGCACACACACACATACACACACACACACCAGTAGGCCCTTAGGTCAGTCACATTTGCATATGTCTGTCCACTACAGCTTAGCCCTGCAGTTTCAGTCAATGTTGAAAACTCCAGGGCAGTCATTCTCTAGTTCCTAAAAAGTGTTGCTCAGGGGACTGAACAGCGCATGTAGCTTTTTTAATCTGAACAATGTGGTCACTCTTTTTTGACCAATTACAGGTAAGCCAGAAGGCTGCAACAGGGTTTCAAGCTATCAAGTTGTCTCAAGCAGATTTTGACTTATTGACATTGGTCATATGGAAAGAGTTTGAATTGTTATGGAAATTGAGTCAATGTTATTGTGTGACACCAGCAGACTAAAAAGGCCTGTTTAGTTGAAACAGCAGCTTTTTCATGCTTTTCATTCTGAGATAAAGAGAAGCCATTTTACTTTTACTATGATTTATTGTAAAAGTACTGTCCTGCAGCTTGCATCGAGCTGCTGAGCAATGCTTAGTCTGCTGCAAAAAAGCAGCCTCATTGTGTCTAAGTGACTGTGGCAACTTTCAAAGAGATGTTTAGGTCTCGCACCCATGTCGTTGTCCAGAGTACCTTCATGCCTACACCTTGAAACTGCGAACAGGTGAAGCAATCAAATGCATTACTTACATCACATCCAGTTAGTCAACTCTGTTTCTCAAAAAAAAGAGCGGGAGTAGCAACAGGTGTAAGCTCTTCCTCATCATTTGCTGCTGAATCTGTTAATAGGGTCCAGACGAAGCTGCTTTATCCTCTTATTTTCTATTCGGGGTGTTTTTGTAAAGTAATCACAGGATTTGCCGCAGTTCCCCTGAAGCCGGTCAGCTAACTCAGGGATAGCGCATGTACCTGAGAAGCATCACAGGAACAAGGGTGTCCATGTTGAATTAATCAGCTCATGTCGACTTTTTCATCTTGGGCAGGTGGGGTGGTTTTTAGAGCGTTTGTCAACTTATCACTATACCTCTTTTCAATTTATTAACACTTGTCCAGTACTTATTGTAAACTTATTAATGCTCTGGAGCTCCTTCGACTTTACTCCCTAAACAGTTCTACAATATACTGTCACTTTTTATTGTAAGTGTGCTGGATGTTGTGTGCAGATCTGTCTATGGTGCAGATTTAAGATATAACATTTGTGTTTTTCCTTTATCTGCAATGAAGATTTCATAATCAATACTTCTCGTAAAATGAAACTGAATTCAGGTGTGTGATTTATATATAATATGTTAGGCTTTCTCAGGTTAAGGACTCAATTGCAGATCAGTGATGCAAAAACGTATTTATTTCGAAAAAACAGGAATCCAAAAGAGCAAAAACATAAGAGCAAAAAACAGAAAGTCCAATTCAAAAAACAGAATTCCAAAAGGCAAAAATCACAGAGGATCCAAAAAAATCAGAGTTTACTACCTTACTAGGTAAAACAGGGCTCAAAATACTGCAGAACCTTCTCACATACAAACGATGACAATCCGACAGGGGACAACAGAAAGACTGGGCTTAAATAGCAGGGTGAACAAAGACAAGACACAGGTGAACAATCAGGCAAACACTCAGGGTGACGATAGGGAACAGGTGAGGGAGAAAAAGAGCGGGAAGCAGCAGAGGGCGGAGTCTCCGGACAATAACAGGACACACATGGTCTGACAACATAAATACAAGCACATGACAACATAAATAAACAGGGGGAAACACATGACATAACAAAACACAAGCAGGAGGCACAAGGGAAAATGTCTTAGATTGCCCGGGATCTTAACATAATATTGTTATATATATTGAATGATTTCTTTAACTGCTGTTATTTTTTCTTCAATGATTGTCTATTTCAGAGGCCTACTGACACAATATTCAGACCCAACTTTTCAAAACAAAAGCGGTATAATTCTGCAAGTCAGTCCATCCATGATTGTGTCCCAGTCCAATATGATAAAATAAAAGTAAACAAATCATCAACATGGTCTGGTTGCGATTTTGCCCGACAGTTTGAAACCCCAACCCACACATACACTGACTGCTACAGAGCACTTTATGCCTGTTTTCTCAATATTTATCAAATGTTCTTTGGCAATTCATAGTAAAAATGCAAGCGGATTAGATGAACGATCTGCGACATATGCATTCCACATACAACCAGATGTGAAATCGATAGTTAGGTGTCTGTGCAGCTGCTGGCTCTGCTGATAGGGGAGCTTTAAAGGACTCATCGTATGCCCATTTTACCACAAGTTGATATGGTTCCTTGGGGTCTTAATGAAGTGTCTGTAACATACTTTTGTCAAAATACCACAAGGATAATTTAAAACAGCACCTTTTTACCCTGTCTAAAACAGCCCTCCTCAGATTGACCTGTTTTGAGTGCCCCGCCCCCCTCTCAATCGATGCCAATCGTCGAGGCGGAGACCCCCGGGACACTAAACGCTTTCCGCAGGATCCGAGCTTCACCCTACTGCACAGTGTCGGCAGTGTCAGTCCGGGCTCCACCGGCCCGGCCTCCCCGGGGAGAGGCGTTAGCTCGCGAGGTCACGCTAGCCAGGAAGCCGGGCCATCTCTCCCCGGAGCCGGTGAGATGATGGTGGGGGTGGTCCAAGGCCATGTAGCGAGATTATTACCTATTTTTGGGTCGTTATCCCATTCGACGCCATCTAGCGTATCGTTTCTGACCTAGAGGAACCACAACAAATCGCGGGAGTTTTTTTTTTCCAAGAGTTCTAGGGATGGTAGACATGCCAGATACCCAAATTAATGTGTAGAAGCACTACAAAAGTGGAATTTTCATAATATGTCTCCTTCAAGTTATTTAGAATTTAGTTTAAAGTAAAGACAAGATGATTTAATGTTGATAAAGGACAGCAAATACGGTGTACTAATCAAAACTAGGACTTTTTTTCTGTGCAGTTATATCAGTTTAAATCAAGACTTCTGAAATAAACATCTTCAATTGACAAATTTAACAGCATGTGAAGAAAACAACACATATCGTAGAACAACCATAGAGAAGGTAGATCAGATAATCATTTGAAAAGAAAGAGATAGTGTTAGGGAACCTTACTATTACTCATTCATGTTAGAAACACATAAACAACAGCTCGAGTGTAAAATGATGACTCGTCAATAGAACAGCAACATTGAATGGCAAAACATGAGATATTGAAAGTGGGAAGAAAAAAAAGTGAAACTAGAAGACAAAGGCACAAAATAGCATAAAAAAAAACACAAAACTAATATGCACTTACTGACAGCCATGCTTAGATTACTGAACCACTCACACATGTATGGCTGCAGAGATGTGTGCATTTGTAGCTTCCTTTATGCACGCTGAGTACAGGGATAACCTTAATTCTATATTTCCTGCCTATTCATCACCTTTATTCAAACATCCTCGCTACAATATATTTGAAATATGGTATGCAGTGCCATTCAGACCCTAAGGGCATGTCAGATATTGTTAAAGCTGCACTCTCTACAGTATATTAGCCAGCATTCCTCCACCTCCCTTGGAACTTTCTAAGAAGCCCCGTGTAATGCTGCACTGGGGTCAGGCAGAGGTTAAAACACTCATAAATATTTTACCTGCTCAACCAGGGGAAGAAATCAAGCACTATACGTGTCTAGTGTGCTGTGTTCACAGGAAGCGCTGGGGGAGAAACAGGGAGGCATGTCACATTGTGCATTTACACTCTGAGAAAATAATTCTTAAACTGGAAATAGAAAGATTACAGGGCTGCAACAGCAATTTCACGATTAAGTGGGAATCAAAAAAGAGACATAAAAGCCAGTATAGATCAGTCATCAAAATAGATGCAGAATAGCCAAAAGTGTGTATGTCATTTAATTCCCAATACTTAATCTACTGTAATATATGCAATATATAATAATCTACTGATCTTGAAGTGTAAAAAGTGGATTTCAACTTTTGAGTAATAGTAAGGTTATAGTAAGTTATAATCAATAAATCTGCATAGTTCATACTGCAGATTTGCATGGGGATTATTGGAGTAGAAAAAGCTGCATACTTTGATTATAATTCACCCCTATTACTTCACTAAAGCATGTAAAGAGATGTTTAAAAAATTTACAGTAAATTCTTATTAAAAAAAATTCTTATAAAATGACGAATTAACTTCAAATAACAGCAAAGACGAGTCGAGCACTAGTTGCACTTGTTGGGTTAAAGGCACAGTTAATGATCATATAGTCCTCACAAGAAGGGTAATATAATTGTGTGTGTGTGCGTGTGTGTGTATGTGTAAAGCACTTGCCCTCACAAGTGCTGGGGCAGCTCCAGTGAGTCACAGTGCCATGTATACTTCTCTCATCCAACATTTACAAGCCTTCTGCTCGCTCTCTCTCTCTATCTCCCTCTCTATCTCTCTCATTCTCTCCCCTTCTCTCTGCAGCCAACACATTGCCCATGCTTCACCAGGTATCTGTCATTATGTTTGCTTTATTTTCATTTCACTTTGATTTTGTAATATTTCATTGTCTTTTTTGTGTTTCAAGTTCTTGAATTTCCTTTTCAATTTCTCCTTCATTAGTTCATCTTCCCATATCATCTCACATTACCTGCTTTTACTTACTTAATGTTCTTGCCTGATTTAACTTTTCCTCGTCTCTTAACAGACCTTCATTTTCCTTTCTCTTATCTTTTTCACCCTCTTTCTTTCATTCATCCTCAGTTTTATCTCATGTCATCATGTATATTTCTTCTTTCCTCTTTTTTTAAGAACTTTATTACTCATCATGAAGTTTGTTGTTATTTCCTGTACCTGTTCTTATTCTATCACATGTCAAATCTCTTTCTCCCTTTTTTCCCTTTCTATATATTTATTATTTCCCCGAAATTAAAATAAAACTCGTCCTCATCTGCATCCACCCCCACAAAGCTCCCACTATTCCCCACACCAGTTTTTCTCAATAAAAGGGTTCACAATAGACTGTTTTTCCTTTGGCTGAAGCGTGATGTACGCCTGCTGTTGTTTGTGTTTGGGAAACAATATCACATGCAAGAAAAATAAAATCATGCTTGATTATTACTTATGGTTATTTAAGGAAGAGAGTAAATACTAGTAGAGTCATCAGTGTTGACATGAGGCAAAAGTCAAACTGATCACTGTCAGATGTCCAAATTTGCTGAGATAGTGATTAGATTAGCCAGAGTTACTGGTTAGAATATCTACCTTTATCCCTTCAACGTCTCATGTACGTAGAGTCACGGCTTTTCACAGAAAATACCCTTTAGCACTAATTATCCCACTTATTAGATCAATTATTGTCAAGATGTTCAATATCATACAGGAGTTTAGCAAAGATTGAAGGCTCATATGTAATACAGGAGATAAAAAGCTAACCTGAGAGTTTGTATTTGTTTTGATGATACCCTGGCCTACAGCAGCACACAAGTAATGTCGCCCTTATGAACCGTCCTACTGGCTTTCATCCAATCTCAAGGGCTTAATCTGCTTTTAGTCTTGGGCCTCTGTATGATCATCTTTAACCTCACATGGAACAAAATCTTCTAAACTCATCCACACCCATTCCAGCAGCACAATCGCCCAACCACTATAAACTCTAATGCCAACACTGTAAATTGGTGTTTGATCTCAGACAGTTTCATTTCAAACTTTCTTTCAGTATGTCAATCTAAGTTGCCAGTCTCAGCCTTGGTCTCCTGAAGTTATCCAGGTCTCAATACTATGTTGTTAATCATGACCTTCAGAAAGAGTGAGTTAATGCATCAGCCTACTAATAGAGGGTAAAACAGACATGGGACGTCTGGTAGAGAGGGTTGTTCACAGAGAGATGGACATTATAAATAACTACCTACATAGAGATGTTTGTTAGCCATGATATTACTTTTGCGGCTCAAAGTGCCAGAACACTAAGTAGCTACTGTAATATGGCTGTCTGATTCTTTCAGCATCCTGTTGTGTGGCTGTATTACTGTATGGCTAGGAGAGTAGAGAAGTTGAGATATTTGGTATGACTGTGAAAAAACAAACAATTAAAGATGCCCTTTTAACACTGTCGCAGATGTAGCCAGGCGGACGTGATGACACAGTCTGTATACCTTGCTGGTTTTTTAGGGTAATGACAAAGACTACAACAGCAAGCAAAAACATAGATCCAAGATTATAAATTACACCAACCACACAATTTATTTTTAATTGATGTTCTGTGCTCATCTCTCACTGATAGAAGATATTTTAAGATTAAGAATTACATTTTTCTGATGATTGTATATTTACAAATATACATTAGTGGGAAACATTATGTTTACCTATCCTAATAGCAAGATTTTTGCAAGATGCCATTTAGTTAAGCTCTGCAGCATTACAGTGGGTAGCACAATTGTCTCCATTCTCTCTCTGTTAGCTGGGATTGGTCCCAGCCTCCAGCAGTTCTCACAGAATATCTGTTAGAGCTCACCTTTGGTAATTCTCATTCAGATATTCAATTCTAAAAGGTTTTGATTGAGTTTCACTAATCGCTTTATTTGTATAGTCTTTATCAAATGGATAGTTACAATCTGATTTACTAAACAAGATAAGGAACACAGCTACAATACATACATTGACACAATAAAAACTGAAGACAAGTACTGTTTCTACAGATTACTAAGATTTGAGGATTGATTTAAAACAATAATTTTCAAATCTGTGCTCCTCATGTATGGAGTTCCAGAGCAGAGGGGCTCTAACAGAAACTGTTCTGTTTTCTTTTAGTAAGGTAGCCAGTGAAGTGCTGCAAGTATTAGTGAAATATGGTCTTGTTTTACAGAGACGACAGACAAGAGATGAATTTATAGCCAAGTCTCAAGATCTGGAGATACAATAATCCAGACATGATTAGATAAGAGAATGAATGTCAATATTCCTAAACTCTGCTTAAAATAAAGATCTAAATCCAAATCCAAGGTTATTAGAACCTTTGCAAAACTCTGTAAATCTTTTGCTGAAGATCCTAAGTAGAATCTAAGATACTGCACAGAATCCCCTCAAACTCCCAGGTCTCTGGTGGAGGACCCGAGCTTAAAGAAGACACCACCACATGGGGAGTTTGAGGGAGATTTTTTTTAATAGTGATGTTACATGACTTTTGGCAACAAAAAAAAAGGCAGAAATGACATTTCAGACTGCTCTGTAAATAAATTTAAACAATCAACTGGGAGAGAAAGAATGTGTATCCATAAAGATCAGTCAATAGTGCATGTTTTTAAATATCTATACAACTCTTAACACACACATCATCAATGGCGCCAGACAGTAAGCTGAGTAGTGGCTCACATCAGACACTGAGATAACATGTTCCATCAGCCAATATCATTGCACCTTGTTCTCATGTGTTTTGTTGTTTCATCATGACTATATTAAACTGTCTTTAGTGCTAAATTGAAGTGTCTGCATAAATCTGTGTGCATGCTAGCACATCAGTGCGTCTTTGAAAATATCAAGTCTTCCCTGTAGTGCTAAGCTTCTTTCAGTGATTTTATTTGAACAGTGCGTTGTAGAAATCCACTGTGACCAGCTCTCTCCTGGTAGAGAGGCGAGTGTATGAGACTCAAACAGTCTGAGAGCATGAGAGAGAGAAAGTTATTAGGAGAGTGGTTGTCTAAAGATATGTCAACACACACACTGATGAACTATGCAAAGGCCACAGTGTGAGACAGCCAATAACCAGAAATTCAGTGGAGAATATCTTGAAGAGATGAAATGTTGGGCAAGGTTTAATGGGGTTGTCTACTAAAGTTTGAAGTTATACAGCTGTCGTAGTGACACATACAATATCCAAGGTCTAAAATTTGTTAAAAGCAGAGATCTTATGGAAATGAATAACACAGTTGATAAGCAACACGGTTTAGGCAATAATATTCTGTCTTCTATTATCTTAAGTGTCTTCATTTAATATAGGCCCATGTTAGGATAAAAGATAGGAAAAAAACTCCAAGTGTGATGGTGGTGGAGTGCAGTCACATGTTCGATGGAATTCTTTGGATGCATGTCCCTGAACAATGTGGAGATTGTGGAGAAAGGAAGAGGTGGATTGTTTAATAGTCTGTCTGAAAAACCGAAGTGGTGACATCAAGATTGGGAAAAAAGGGAATTGACAGCAATGGAAAGCGGAAGTGAAGGAAAGAACAGGTTCAGGGTTATATGGTCAACATTTACCAATAGTTAGTCGAGTTGCCGAGTTTGGGTTTGTTTGCTGCCGAGATCAGGAACAAACCCAAACCAGACTGTGCTGCTGATTAATGCTAAGCCTACCACAAAAATGTATCCTACTGTGTCTAAGGGCCTATGGCAACTTTCGTGGTGTTTACATTTCTCGAGACGTTTTAGGTCTCACACCCACAGCTACTCCATGCTGACACTTTGAAACAGCAAAGAGGTGAAGCAATAAAATGCTGACTAACACCACATCAAGTAAGTAAACTCTTTTTCATAAAAAGCGTGGGAGAAGCACAGAGTGTAAGTTCATCCTCATCACTTGCCAGCTGCTGAATCTGTAAATCGAGTTGGTCCAGACCAAGCTCCTTTATTCTCTTTTTTTGTTTTTGGGGTGTTTTTGGTAAAGAAATCATACAAAAAGAAAGTTGGGATTTTTTTTCTATTTTCTAGTGTGTGTGTGTGTGTGGCTGACTCAGCAAAGGATGATTTGAATATGATTACTTTAAATTACTTTAAGTGATGATTAAGTATGTACACACTGAGGTACCAAACATTACTCTCTGATATCAGGATGAAGAAGATAAACAAAGACAAAATCCATATAATGTGACAAATTAGACAAGGTCTTGACAAATCCAAAGAGACTGAGAGACGAGAGGTTGTGATTGATGTGCACTGTAGCACTGGAATCCATTGACTTTTGAGATGATGATGATAGATGAATTTTAGATTTTAGTCAACTCAGCGAGTTGTAGTCGCAGCACAACTGAGCTTCAGTAATATTTCATTTATTTTATTTGGAAATCTTTAATCCATACCCCTCACGCTCATCCTGCTCCCCCTCCCCTCTCAAATCCAATTCCTTGCATTATCTCTGTCTTTCTTTCTCTATCTCCATCATTTCTCAGCTCTGTATTTGATGCGTTTCACTGCTTATGTAATAAATGTGTTTTGCTGACTCTATGCTTACATCTGTGGACTTTGCCCTTTTTTGAGCGGTTTAAATCGATTACATTTTGCATTTTACAGATTTGCATAAATCTTGATTTGTATAAGATCTTGGAGAGAGCATTAACTGCAAGCATTTCAATTTCAGAAGTTTCAATTTTTCAGTTTTAAATCATGCCGTAGAACTGAACGGAAAAGGCTCTTTTTATTAGTGCTTAATGACCTTTAACTGTTGATTTAGGGAACTCTGTTGTTTTGCTGCTTTTGACCTGACTGCTGTCGTCGACACTGCAGATCACAATATCCTATTATCACTTCCGGACCTGTGTATAGGCATCAATGGCTCTGCACTAAATTGGTTTTAGTATTATCTGACAGGTTTTTCTCTGTTCATTTGGTTCCACTTACTTGTGGAGTTCCTCAAGACACTATTTTAAGCCCCATTATCCTCTTATATGTGCTGCTCTCAGGTCAACTTTAAGAAACTTAACCTTCCTTTTAATTTGTTTGGTTATGAAATAATAATTTGTCTAGGGGGAAAAAATCAAACAGTAAATACTCCAAACAGGACTTGTTAAATAGCTTAAAAGACACAAACCTGGATGGATTTACATTTCCATCATCTCAATGACAGCAAGATAGCTGCTCGATAATTTAATAAACTAAACTAAAATAGAGTTCTAGCCTGAAGGCAAAGCTCTAGTATTTACTTTTTCATCCAAAGCGACTTACAATAAGTGCATTCAACCATGAGGGTACAAACCCAGAAAAGCAAGAATCATTAGCATGTACAGCAGCTTAAAAAAAGTGCTTACATATAAGTTCAAAATATATATATATATATATATATATAAAAACGAGTGTAGTTATATGTAAAATAAATATATAAGACTTTGTGAGAGTTATTCATGTTTTATAAGTTATCAGTTAGATTATTGAAATTCCCTTCCTGTCGTTCTAGAACAGTAATCCCTTTTTTGCAGTTAGCTCAAAACTCATTGCCATCTAACTGGAAAAAGGAATTTACAAATTTACCTCTGAAAGCCTCCTCGGACATAGACACACTAGAAATACACACAGACACTCTTGCCCAAGGGCATGCACGTTCGTGTTCGGGCTGGGTATTGCCTACAACCTCCCGATACGATACGTATCACGATACAGAGGCCACGATATGATATGTATCACGATACAGGTTGCTTTTGAATAATGACCATGTCCTGCAGAGAATTTACTACAACAGCTGTTCTTTATTATTCCATATAACAGCAAAGGTGAAGTCCTAGAGAATCGCACTATTCATAAAACTTAAAATTATGTCCATTAAAAGATCTTAAAAGTAAAATAAGGTAATTATCTTTCTAATCCCAATAAAAAAAAAAAGGCGATACACAGAAAGGATCTGTCGCTCACGTATCTCTTCCCACGATCCCCGGATACGGTGTTTTTAATGTCCCTCGTAAGTGCAGAGTCTGTTGTTTGGACATGAGCGCAGCTGCACAGCTGGGCATGCAGCGGTGCTATAACACACAGCGTAGGGGTCTTTTCTTCGGACATTACGAGTGTTGCAACTTTTAGTGGCTTCAGCCTCATCTTCAGCACAGGCCAGGGGTCGGATTTATAACCGTTGCGTATGCACAAAACGGGGCCTGAAATGTGTGAACGCCACTTTTCACGACAAAGTTGGGATTTATAAAAACGAACTTGACGGGAAAATGTGCGTATATCCCAGGGGGTCGGATTTATAACCTTTGCGTATGCACAAAACGGGGCCTGAAACTTGCGTACGCCACTGCTCACGCCAAAGTTGGGATTTATAAAAACGAACTTGACGGGAAAATGTGCGTATTTCTAAGCAAACTCTGACCCATGCGTACGAACGTTTTGGAGACGGGAAAGTGGCGATGCAGACATGAGGTGGTGAACTGAAGCCAGATTATTGATCCAATTCATCATTTACATTAAAACCAACATTTTAGTTTTGCTCGCGCGACATATCTGCTCCACCCGAGTCTTTTAATTTAAAAATATATTAGACAACTTACAGCAAATTACGTTCAGATTCTATTTAACAGTGGAGTTACAGAGCCGAGTCATTAATAGTTTTTAATAATATCTTCTAACACTGTGCGTGTATCATCATATCACTGCAGTGAACGTGACCGTGCCACAGAGCGCACGAAGCACACGGAGCACAGAGCGCACAGGAGATCACTTATAAGTAGGGATGCACCGATATGGAAATTCTTGGCCGATACCGATACCGATATTTAAAATAACAATCTGGCCGATAGCCGATACCGATATTTGTTTATTTTCTTTTTGTTGTTATTCATTCACCCTTTTGTGCCAGAAAAATAATTAAATCATTATTTAAAAAGCACTATTTAAAAAATGTTCAGCCCTTCATCACTCTTATCTTTTAATGACACAAATTGAATCAGATTTATGAAACAATCTTTGATTTAACTAAACTTTATTTAACAGAGACATATAATGACCATTTTTCCGCAAGTTGAAATGGTTCCTTGGGATCTTAATGAAATGTCTGTAACATATTTTGGTCAAAATACCACAAGGATTATTTAAAACAGTACCTTTTTACCCTGTCTAAAACAGCCCTGTTAAAGTATCATTATAGAGAACGCTCTTCTCATTCTTTTACGGTAGCAGTATTGCCCGTTTATTAGAGGTGTTACGGCTTCTGTGTGTATGACGTATGTTGTCAGTTCCCTTGTTACCTGGGCATGAGACGGATGAATAGAGCCGATGCACATGAGAATAAAGTACTTTAACAGACGCTACGCTCATACTTTTTACGCCAAGTTACACTGCGTGAGTCAAGATAACTTAACAAGCCCTCCTCAGTTTTACCTGTTTTTAGTGCCGGGCAGAAATCATATCGCGTCAACACCCACCGTGGCCCTTCGCGATGCTTGTTTTAATTAAACAGTCGGATTCCCCTGGTCCGCACCAGTTCTCAGTCAGCTGCTAGGCGCCAGCCGGAGGGTTCCCCCAGCGGTCGCCGTAGCTGAGGTGATCCGCGAGAAGGGCCCGACACGCGTCCAGAGTGGCCGCCGCTGACCGCGTACCCAGTCCCCTCCCCGCCTTCCGCGCCGGCGATGGACACCGCCCCGCTGTCCAAGAGAAAGAAAATACCCGCACCAGCGACGCCATTAGGCGCCACCGGATTAGGACCTCCCGGTGCCGCACACTGAGCCTCTGGCCGCGGAGAGGAGGGCGACGGAGCGCCTGCTCCCCCAGCTCGGCCAATGATATCGGTGAAAGTCAAGTTTATTACCGATAAGCCGATATAAGTAAACGAGGCGAATATCGGCCGCTACCGATGTTCAGCCGATAAATCGGTGCATCCCTACTTATAAGAAATTAAGACACTTTCCAAATAATCTCCCAGTGGAGGTAAGGATCCACTGATGTGAGGGAATCGGTCCGATGCTCTAAATAAATAAATACTGCCGTGACAGTGGTGCGGGGATCTGTGAGATGTGTGCACGTGAATGGAAGGACGAGGAGGAAGAGAGGGTTCAGCGATTTCTGATCTCACACATTGTGTTATCCCCAGCAGTGGCAGAGTGTCAGTGTATTTTCTTTATTAGTGACATCACTGCTGTCCCATAAAGTCGTTCTTCACCTCAATAACGAACACCTCGATGTCAGTGTCAGAAAGTTTCACTTCCTCTTCACATCGCTTGATGCCGTGCCTCCGTCAGGACGCACGGTGGAAACCCATTGGTCAGCGGCATCATTTAATGTTCGTGCCATTGACCATTGACCATTCATGGTTGAAGGTGGGCGTGTGGAGGGCGGATTTGGAGGCAGATCCACGTACGAATGTTTCCAGGTGGACTGTGAACATTGCGTTCAGGTGTGCGTACGCACACTTTTAGTAAGAATCCTACGCAATCCTTTATAAATCCGACCCCAGGTCCGCTTTAGTTAAGGTCCACAACTCCTTGGCATTCTTCCACACCTCAGTGGAGAGTAAGTAAGAAACAGTGGGTGTCTCGAGTGCACGTTGAACGGCCAAATTCAGACTGCGGGCAAAGCATTTCACGTCCAATAACTTCGCCATTGCTGTTTTTGCCTATGCTGCCACCTATTGCCATTATTGTGCACTGCACCATAGGTAAAGTTTCGTTTTCAAGATGGCCGTCACAGCATTTGATGCCGTATCAATACAGAAGCATCTGCATCGATGCGTGCATCGGCATGACGACGTCACGATATATCGCCATATAGATTTTTTTAGCACAGCCCAAGTTCGTGTGGCTACGTCCGATTGTCAGGGCTACTGGACACTTTGTTGACATCATACAAGCAGTATGGAGGCATTTTATGTTATGCTACAACGCTGTTTACCCCTGTAACTCAAAAAGTGTTTGTGGACTCAAACACTTCACCTGCCCCTCATCGGCATAGTGGTGAGTGGATAATGAGTGATTCCAATTTTTCTGTTCTGTGAACTTTGCCGTTAACAACTGTAAGAAATCCGATCACAAGTGGCAGCTTTATGTGCGTAAGTTCACTACCGCCATTAAGATGTGTCTCATGTGAACACTTGTGATCAGATCTAACTGCACCAGTCTTTATTCAAATAAACATGTACCTCATTTCTGTCTGCCAAGACCAAATGTTGTTTTTAACCAGTTTGGAGATGTGCGTCAGTTTATCAGCACAAGGGAGTGAGTGAAAAGTGAGAGAGGAGTCAAGAGGGGCAAAAAGAATCGTATGCAGATGTGCAATGAAGAAAGATTTTCAAATATGCAGGAAAGTTATATCTGTTTTTTATGTCTTTAACATGTGTGATTATTTTTTATTTTAACTTTTTGGAGCTATGATTTTCCTGCAAACCATGATGTTAACATGAAAATATTCATGTTGTTTAAACCTTTTAACAGAAAATTCACATCACTAATAAATAAATCAATAAAGCAAAAGTGAACAGGAAGAGTGAGCTCTTTAAGGACAGAAGGAGAAGTCAGTGTGTGACCGAGAGTGCCACTGCAAAAGGGTTGTTGAACAGGCTCCTTTTATGCAGAGGCATGGCTGCCTGAGAGAGAGCTCTGATACGGTGCATTAACTTACACACATATACACACACACACTTTAAACCAATAAACACCAAGCTAGTGAGAAGGTGCATTACTGATTTCAAGCTGTTGAATCTGCAGTCAGACCAGATGTGTAAGTATGTAATACAAGCACAGGAGGAGGCCACAAACTTGCTGCATGTGTCCATGCATGCAAGCTCACAACACTTCAGTCATTGAGATCTTAAACAAGGGTTGATCTCATTCCTCAGCCATTACACAGCTTCAGCACAGCGCTCAATATCAACCCACATTCCTGGCTACCAAAACAAGATAGACAATATGTCTATTTGTTTAATTTTGAGTCTCCCTCTGCCTGGTCGCCAGTGTATGCTCCTACACCATTCTATGAAACACATTTACCTCCACCTCTTCACTCAGTGTTTTTCCCTCAAGATCTTTGTGGTGGCATCTGCTCATCTCTCCACTCTGGTAATTCTTGGCTCAATAGTGAGTAGTGTCAGGGGAAGATCAGCTGTAACAGACTATTTCCCTGGCGTTAAGGTTGCTAACATCCTGCCCAATTCCTCAACCTCATTGGAATAGGAAAGCATCTAAACTGACATTGCACTATACCACTTTAAAATAATCTAGAAGTCAGTTTTTACACTAATTTTTTTTTACTTTAGAGTAAAAAATGCCCAATAACGACCAATATGGTCAAATAGACTGCATTTATATTTTGCTTTACTAGTCTCAAAAGTGCTGTCAATATATGCACTGAATAAATGTGTGTGTGAATGGGTATTTTCATCAAGAATAGAAAAGTGCCCAATAAATACAGACCATTTACCTTGTGTCACACAAAACAAGAGAAAATTACTCACTGATACGATAAGCCACAAATGTCAACAATGTTAGAAAACGTTTGGTGTGGAAACATATTGAAAATATTTTACACAGGGAACTTCATTGCATCATATAAAACATGAGTCAGTGTCTGTCCTTCCTCCTGTCCTGTGTCCCTCTGTCTGTCTGATTCACTGTCGTGCAATACCACTGTTAGAGATGGAGAGGGGGGACACTGTCAGGAATTATGTTGGGAATCAAAGTATCTTTTGAATCAATATAAAACTTCAGTAGTTGTGATGCATTTATATTTAGTAATAAACTCCCCCTCCCTCTATCAACTATTTTCTCCCTGTCAGGATCCTGTACAATAATAACCAGCTTCAAAGTACAAGCCCCTGGTTGTGCCCACTGATATGTCTCTGCTCTGATCGCTTTGTGTGTCAGTGTTGCTGCTCAGAGATACTCTTTAGCGTTAACATATCACACATATGCCAGCATATACAGGCAGTTTTACAGGCCATAGAAAATGTCTAATTGTCCGTATCCAGCTGGGGGCCACTTTTTTAATAGGCCTTTCATCGGCTAAACTTGTTTTAAATATGAAACTTGACGGCTTATCGGCAGTGTCACTCCTTCCTGTATCTGGCAAATCTAATTTAAAGCTTTCTTGTGTTTCTTATAGTCTTATAGTGGTTTTAATCTTCAGGTGCTCTCTGTACTTAATAATTTTTCAGACTGGAGGAGCTGGAGATCAGAGTACAGACCCTCTAGTCAGTTGACAGCTGCCCACTGCCATTTATATTAAAAAAGGTAATTACTTCTGAGATGTTGTTATCAAACCCTTATCGCAAAGAAAAGTAATCAAGGCAGGGTGTTCTGTTGTTTAACCATTTTCTAACATGTCTAAGTAGATAAAGGAAACACAAATACAACCATATATATCACATGTACACATTGTATATGCACACTCATTGTTCATTACTAACACCTAAAAATAAATAACATTGAAGGTATTTACCACCAAATGGTATCAGTCTCAGTTGAAGCATGTATAATCATATGAATGGATAGCATGAATTCCAATTCATAAGTACATTTTACATTAACATCCTCAGCAATTAAATAGTAAAGAAAACATTAGGTTTAGGATAAGATCATGCAATACCTTATTAGACTTAATCAATACTTTTGCAGTAAATGGATATATCTGTCGGCCATGTTAAGACCAGTGTCAGGCCTGACAATGTTTGCAGTTTGCCAACAATTCCCAAATTAGCTACAATCTATCCACAACAATCCACTTTGGCATGAGGAAATATTTATTATCAGGGGCACAGTGGTTACACATTTCTTTACACGGCCATTCACTTGCGTATGGGTCATTCTCCAAGAGCAATCATATAAATATTTCAGGAGTACGTCAGTTATTGTGGGACACAGAGCCGCATCTTCGTGATTTTTGTAAATATTTTGGAGGATGACTGCTTGTTCTTTTCAAGCTCTCCGATTGCTTTCACCTGTATTGATTACATGAAAATGCAATCCTTTCCAATTACTAGAAAATTAAGCTAAAAACAACGAAGGCCTGAAAGAGACCCACCTGTTTCTGCATTGGTTTAAATGTTTGTGAGTGAATAGTGAAGAAATTAAAAAAACATCATCAGAGGACCCAAAGTTCAGAGAGCTCAAATAATATGTTTTATATGAACTTGAATGTAAAAACAATGGGGATTAACTGAGAATATGAGCTTGTTGGACTCAATGTTGTTGATTATTTAACAGGTTACTACAGGCATTTGAGATTTGCACCGATTTTGTCCAACCCCTTGAGAACCCAGTACGATCACAGAATAGTTGCAGATGAAGCAAGCAAAACATCAAACTAATAGACAAGTTCCATAGACAAAAAGTGATTCAAGGCCACAGTAATAAATAGTTATTAAAATGAACTCTGATGAACACAAAGTTTTTTGTCCAAATGATTATCTTCTGTTCCTAATTAAGACAATATACTGCATTTCACTTCAAAGAGGATTTGTTCAGAAAACACACTGGGCTCACTTCAAAGAGAAATCATATGCCAAATTCAGACCTAAGAGGACAAGGACAGTCAAAGTCATTGGATAAACTATTAAATATAATAAATAATAGTAAAAACAAATTCTTTGTAAAATGGCATTGAAATGGTTAACAAAGACTCAAGATATTGTGATTAAACCAACTATGAAAAAACATCCTGCCTATTGTCTTCATCAAATGAGTAATTGTCAAACAAGAGAAAACATTTTGACTACAGCAGATTTTGATTTGTTGGCTGACTAATGAAACAATAAGGGACAATTGATAAAGAGCTGAGCACATCCAACTCCTCAGCAAGGGAATCAACTTTATTGTGTCCTGTTATTGCCTGAAAAACTACCTATGCCACTTACTATGAACAGCTTTATCAAAACCTTTCCTGTCATTCACCAATGTTCAGTTGCGGTGTAACCCCATTCACCAATTTATGAACTGTTGTATCTACCCAATAATTACAGGCCCAGTGATATTCATTGTCAAGTCTAGTGCGATTTGGACAAACATTACATTCAATATTAATACGAATTGAATAAACAGGCAAACAGCGCTCTGGTGATGGGGCAGCAAGCCCTCCTAGTAACAATTCAGAAAATCATTCAAACAGTAATAAAGCAAATTTGGTTTCATTTTATGAAAAATACTCACTATAAAATTTTCATTGCAGATAAACCAGGTAGGATGAATACAAAGTTTTCTAACCTCACCATGCACCCTTGATGGACTGACTGCACGACTTTAGAAAACAACCCATTTAGTGTTGGGTATCGTTTACATTTGATCGATTCTGTTTCCAAACCCAAGTCTGATTCTGCTTATTGATTCACCTTTTCGATTCCAAAATGGTCACAAAAAAAAGATGTTAAATGTTAAAGATAACAAAAATATCTTTACTGGACTGGGCCGATGCACAATAGCTGTGCTTCATATTACACCGGGGCAGTGGCGGTAAAGCAACAGGCAACATTACAAAAGAAAACCCATACAACTCATCTCACAGCCTTATCAGACAGGGTCAATGGCTTTAACCTAACTCTGTAATAATTCAATATAATATAGACCGATGCGCAGTGCTCTGTAGTAGCAGCAATTAGGACTCATCAATGTTAGTGTTGTCGATCACAGCAACAGACCATTCATGACAATAGAAAAGAGAACTGATTCTTCAGTTTAGGGTTCTTCGTACTGAGCCTCACTGAACTTTAAAAACAGATGTGAGCTATAACTGAGGTGTATTTAAGTAAATTACATTTAAAATAAGATGATGGTTAGAATCAGTAATGGATGAGAGTGCATGGTTGCAGTGATCAGTGTGCCGCATTTTGTCAGTGTAAGCACTAGAAAGCAACATAATGAGGAGCAGGCTGGGTGCAGAACCAAGAGATCGGGCACACTGGCGTCTGGGTAGGCCAGCTTAAGAGGCCGGGAACTCTGAGCAGGTGTTCCCAGTTAACTTAAAGGCACCTCAGCTGCAGCTTGTCAAAGACCGGAAGACCTGAAAGACAAACAGGCACACAGTACAAAGAACACAAGGCTCTGGAGCCGCCACTTTAGGAAAAAATGTGCTGAATGTTGGTTGGAGATAAGATTTAAATCTGTGGTCAGATTTGATGCCACACTGATGCCATTGCTGCTCAGAAAAGACAGGGATTTGTTGTGCGTCTCTACCAAATAACACCCAAAATGTGCACTCCTGAAACCTATAGGGAAATCTTTCGGCCAGGTTAAGACCAGGGTCAGGCCTGAGTTGGCTTGTAGTTTGCCAACAATTCCCAAATTAGCTACAATCAATCCCACACTCCACTTTTAATGATGAAATATTAATTATCAGGGGCACAGTGGTAAATGTAGAGGTGCTGCCCACTACATGTTCAGTCTACTTAATTAACAAGGACAGAGGATAATTCTAGCGGATAGGAAAAAGAACAGACCTTATTGCCCTGTCTTATTCCTAGGGGAGTATCTTTTAGCCATCTCCCCTGTGGCACAATTTGGAGGGGGATACTCCTACTGAAGGGCACTTCATATCAAGCGGTAGGGGCAAGGGAGAGGAATTGGGACATGGCCTAAAATAATGACTTGATGATGTAATGTGTGTTTATTTGCCTTGCACGCTGCAGTCGAATATCCGTTGTGTATTGCGACAGCATACTTCTCTAGACTGTCACACTATTTCAATCAGGAGAGACTTGGTTTTTACTTTAACGAGTTTATTTTTTACAGTGCACAGAGAATGCAAATATTTATAGTCTTTGGCATTTTAGACCCCTGTGTGATGTCATCAGGATTAGAAGGGGGTGGAGCAGAACGTCTTACAGGAATACCCTCTGGGGTCTAGACACTGGTGGTGGTTCATTGGTCAATCGTTTGTTTAGATGGTCCATATATGAGCATTGTCTTATTGGACTTCCTAAGTGTGACATCCTCTGTCCTTAACCCTCACAAGAGTAAGGAGAAACTACGAAAAAACCCTTCTTGAGGGAAAAACGTAGAAACCTCAGGAAGAGCCGCATGCGAGGGCTCCCTCTTCCAGGATGGACAGAAGTGCAATGGATGCCACGAGTAACAAGTATGTTGTCAGGCAGTCAGCTGCCACCTTAGTCCGTGATCGGTTGTCATCGGGATCCGGAAGAGGTGATGAATGTTCTTCTCAGGACTGGAGGAGATTGGGGTGGAGGAGGGGTTGTGCGAGTCACTGCATTGACACTGCTGAGGAAGAGAAGAGAAGGGATTTTTAAAAGTTAGACAGCTGCTGTGTGACTGGCTGAAAGAAACAGCGCGGGCCTGATTAGATGATTGAGAACACCTACGATCAGCTGACAGCATGCAGGTTAAGCCCTCCCATGGGCATTCCCGATATTTAGGACCGCCCGCAGTCAGCTGATCTGAATGGGGTTTTAAGTCTTCCTTACTGAACTTACGCTGAGCTCCATTAAGCTTTTTCTACTTTTTTTTTCTTACCAATCATGTGCCATTTCTCACTGCCCCCTCCATATTTATATTATTATTATTACATTTCTAAGGAACATAATAGACTATCTCAGTTCAAAAGTGAATGAAAAAAGGTACACAAGGACCAATAAACCAAGGTGATGTCACAGATCTTTGTGTCAGAATAATACGATTTGTATGAATCTGCAGGGTTGCTGAATGTCAGTAAGTAAAACAAGGTAAACAACATGCAAACCATTGCTTTCATTTCTGTATTCCTGAGGGAACACAGTACTGGTTGAGCCACACTGTGTTAACAATGTATCCTAGTTAAAGATGCTGCATTTTTCAGTCATGCATTTATGCAGCATTTCTCTATTACACACCCCATTCACACACAGTCGTCTTTGGCAATTTGGGTTTCAATATCTTGCCCAAGGACACTTAAAAATGCAGAAGGAGACTGAATGTTGATATGGGGTATAGCTAAAACAGACATAATATTATGCCTATGTACACAAACTTATCATTACACTTTAAGTGTAATGTTTTTCTGCAGTACACGTACGGTTAGAATAATCTGACCTTTAGATTGTTTCTGTGTCATATGCTGAGAAATATTGAACATTTAGATTTTCTGACCATATTTCTGTTTACCTTGACCTATGACAAATCAGCTCCAAAATATAATGATTGTAGACACCCTCCCAGGTAATATTCCCACCTGGTTTGTGCATTGATATATTTTGTATACACACACACACAAAATGGTGAAAACAAAACCCTGCTTCTGTAGCTTTGCCTTTGAGTAGGGAAAAACTAAATTGTGGTTTGATCTCATAGATGCATGTGTATATGTTAGTTCTACAAACACATTTGACTGACAGTGAAAATCCAAAATACTAAATCCCATGTGATGACTGTAAAGGTTTTCTCCATCGTCATGGTGACATGACCACAAAATAAATCATGTTTCTGTAATATTCAAGGCTTTGTGAGAGTAGGATGATATTGGATGATGAAGGTACTAGTGATAAATTGTATGACTTGCTTGTTCTCAGCAATTCACAGATTTCAGAACGCATTGAGCTGAACCCAGTTAACAATACTCTAATAATTCTATTTCATCACCTTGAACCGCTTGTTTTAAAAGGATAAAAGTGTGTATCCTTTGAATGTTTCCTGTTATTTGAATTTGGACTTATGGAGACATAACAGGTGGATTATACAATCTTTGTTTGGAGGAACAGAATTCCTTTTGATGGAAGGTAATGTGGCCTTGAGCAGAAAATAACATTTCATATTAAAAAAAAAGACTGCACACAATTAGCCGAGCATATAGCCTTGAAATCAGGCATTTTGCCAGTAGTGTGTGTGCGTGTTGTATATTTGAAAGAAACTGGGAGTGTGTGTGTCTGACATTGTAAGACCCTGGCCATGGTCTGCGGATGTCTATTAGCATGAGCTGAATAAATCTAACACTGGTACAATGGTGCCAGTGGCTTTTTAGTGAACACAGACACACACACACACACACACACCCAACAAATGGAAATCATTAACAGAATGACTGCAACTTTTTCTTTGGTGAAAAGAATGTATGCGAGTTCGAGAAAAAGTCTGTATGAATTGAGTCATGGATCTTAAGTGGATCTGATTGATTATTATGGTAGCAACCATCACAGCGACAGTGTGACTAAAGGATTGTAAAAGGGACACATCTGTCCAGCAAAAGCAGATGCTTATCAAGCTCAGACACAAGTAAAAAAACAGTCAGGGGCCAAGCTTTAGCCTGGAAACTATCCAAGTGAAGCCAACTGAAATTTTCCTTAACATTCGATAATCAGTAATCATAGTTGATAAATGTGCAGGTTGGTCGTGGTTTAATATAATGTGGAAGAGGAGTTGGTTTCCAGCAGGTTGGTGAACTTTATCATCGCTAACACTACCAGGCTTGTACAAACTCTACAAACAAGGAGTGCTGACTTGTCCCAATGAATGAGTCTTGAGAAAGAAAAAAAACAAATAAAACATAAATCACTTGGTAAGAAACCAATTTGTGATTTACCTCAAAGACTTAAAACAGTGACAGCTAAGATTTAGGCAAATGGCGGTTAGAGTATATATTCTGGCACTGGGTGCAATTTAGTGCATTGAAAGCCTATCTTCGGAGAGAATTCCATATTTACCAATTGCGATAATTAAAAAGCATCTTCAAAATTTGAAATGCTAATGGTCTTAGTGGATTTGCAATAAACAGTCTCAAACATCCAACAACCCAAAAATCACTCAAAAATACTTAAGGTTTTTAAGAATTCCCCCAATCCTGCTTGGCTAAGTAATAGAAACTGATCTATAAGAACACATCAACAACCAGAGATAACATTTGTAACCACAAAATGGGGTTTATGTGGCGTCAAACATCACAAGGTGCACTGTATCACTTTAACTTACGGAATGGTTCGACGGGTCTTTGACTGAATTAATTTAGATGAAACTTTTATCTTGTGTTGCAGCACAATTTAATGGAGCAGCTTAGCCTAAAAATACTGGACTGCAACCAGGTCGGCATGTGTTTGCATCGCAGGGAAGATGGACTCCAGTCGTGAAAAGGAATGGAGGAGCTGTCTTTGTGATCTTTGGGATAGTGAGCCAAATCATTTGATAGTCGTAGTGTTTAAAAAATGACATAGGGGGGTGGGCGTCTAAAATGTCCTCCACAGCGGGGTTCCTTTGAAACAATTACTATAAATGTACGGCAGGAGCACTTTCCTCTCCATACGAGATTTTATAACTTCGCCAATGAAGTTTGAATCGAGCCAACTAATTTGTCTGGCAAATTAGCTTTAGCATGTCTCGCAGCGTGATTCGACACTTACGACAATTGGAGTCAAATTGTTTTCTAGCATTTGTGCGTCTGGCGTCTTGATGAATGGCTCGTCTGAAAATAGGGAAGCGCTGTTTTAACTATCAAATTAAATGGTTTTTAATCAGTTGGTGTTTTTAATGGTGGCTCAATGCGGTTCAGTTGTGCTCAACACCAACAATAGAAAGAAAGTAATGCGGCAGTTTTGTAATTGAAAGTGCCGTGATACCTCAGTTAAATAGTGGTATTATGATGGTGTTATTTTGTTTTTTTCACTTGCGCAGTTTGACAATCATGTGTTTTGTTACTTGAGGGACTTTGGAATTGGTTTGTTATTGTTATAATGGGAATAAATTTGCGAAAGCATGTTGGTGTATGTGCAGTTGGAAATTATTGCATGCTTATGTGTGAGTAGTCTGGCTTTTTCTGACTTTAACTTCGAAATTTCTTGCAAACAATCAACAATAATTCTAAATTAACATATACATTTAATATTTCATTATATTTGAAATGACAGGACACAAGAATATACTCAAATTGAAAAACTGCCCTGCAAATGACAAATGCGATAAGGTGCATTTCTCAAAAGCAATAAAGGCATGTAGTAGTGTGTGTGTGTTTTAAAGAAGTACATTTCCTGAATTGCGCCGTACGTTCTTGTCACAGGCGCACACACAAAGCCACTGGCTCAGCCTTGACTGTATTTACCTAAAGATTAGGATGAACTATTGCTGGCAGAAGCTCTACTGTCATTCCCCATCCATCACAAATGCAAATACTGTGGCTGTATTAAGTCCACAAACTTTTTTCCTGCAGTTGTATTTTGCAATGAAGTGAAACCTTCCTTATTTTTGGGAGTCGGAGTTACGTGGACTGAGCGCTTGACAAACCAAATTATTTCTGGGTCAGAGACAAAAGAAACAGCTGATGTGTAAACACTGGATCTTTTCTTTGTTTCCCAGCTGTCTACCTGCATTTATTACTAAATGATGGAAATATAATGACTGTGAGAATTAGGTTGCTTATCAGTTAACAAGACACACACACACGGTTGGTGTGGCATTTTTAAGTTTGAAACTGGAATGGCAGTAAGCTAGATTTAACACTTTTTACCACATTTACCTTTTTAATTTTTTAGTCTTTTAGTTTGTTTAAACGCAACATCATAGTAATTAAAATAATTATGTTTTTTATTTAAGGTATTTAGTATTTAGGCCATCATGTAGGCAAAATAAATATACACAAAAACATGAAGGATTTCAAAATCTGTTTAATAGAATTAGATGTTTTTTCTCATAATGTAAGCTCAGAATAATGCCAGTCATATAACCAGAGCATCTCCAGCTAAATGGAAAACATTATTACAAGCTGAAAAGCTACATTTCTTTTTTTCTTACAGGTTGTTGAGAGTAACGATGTAAAATTGTTAAGGGAATTTTTTTTTAATTTATTCATTATCCTCTGTGAACTCACATGCTCCCATTCTTAAAATTTGAAATGAAACCCTCTACTTTGGCCAATTCATTTAAATTTATAAATTTGATACATAATTTAGATGACTTTGAATTCAGCATAATGATGAACTAAAACTGTGTGACCTATGATAGTTAAATACAAGGGAAATGGCAACCATATTACTACTGACAAGTTTTTCTACAAATTATAAACATGCTGTCATTTTTTTTCTGTATCTTGTAACAGATCCTAGATTTAAAACTTTTTTTAAATTGCCAAATACTACACATTTTCTTAACATCAAACACAATACCTCAGATACGGATTTAATTTAATCACCTTCATTATTGCATGATGGCATCCTCAAACCTTTCTCCTCTATGATCTCACTGAGGTATTGACTACTACCTACTACCTTGATTCACTTCCTGGGTCCTTATATGAAATATGTTTTATTATGATTTCTTTTCATGAAAACTGCCATCAGATAACTTGTAGAATGACAGAGTGCATACTTCCACCAATGCCTAAAAGTTCCCATATAAAACCAGATTTAAATTTACCACATCGGAAATTTATATTAGAATATCTGCCAAATTGCAGATATAACAATACATTCAAGATCCAATAATTATTCTGTGAGAAATTAATTAAATGCTGAAATAGTATTGCTAAGAATAGGAACTAGTGCTGTCAAACGATTAAAATATTAAATCTCGATTAATCGCATTTATGTCAGTTAACTCAAATTAATCGTGATTATTCGCAAATTTTTATCTATTCTAAATGTCCCCCGTATTTTTTCTCCATAATTATTTTTTCGTTTTAATGCTCTATCAACATGGCAAAGTGGATTGGCTTGCTTTATGCAAATGTTTTGTTTTATTGAAAAACAACATTGCCAAACAGGGCGGTACAAAATAAAATTATAAAGTGCACATTTCAGGTAAACAAGGACTCATAGTGCAGTTAAACCATGGCTTAATATTTAATTTGTTTCAAGTTTGCTGTTAACATAGCAGTAAGGCCTCTTATTTCAGAAACAATGAACCGTAACAGTTAGGTTACCAATAAAAGGTAAGCCTACTACTTCTTTGCTTTCAGCCAGCTACTCAAACAGACAAGCAACAAAATAACAAACAAACAAATCACACGAGTATCGGCCTACTTTGAGATAAATTAAACACAGAACTTTGTAGGGCTATTTGAGTCCTCCCCATATTTGTGGAAAATATATGAAATAATAAGTACCCTATTTTGAAATAAATAAAAACAAATAGCTGCAGCCTAATAGCTTAAAAATTTATATTTTGGTTGGCGAAATATTAAAACAAAAAGCGAGAGCAGTTCAGACTGGAGGCGAACACAGATACGGAAGCTCGGTAGAAACCAACTGCAGCTTCTGCTCTGATCAAGAATCTTTTGTCACGGTAGCTCAGTATACTTTTGGATTAAGAAATTGGGTTTGTCTATATGTTGCGCATTTGTCCAGTGGATTGAATCCTACCTGTATAATTTAAATTTTATTTGCACACTTGGAGACTCTCCATCAACAAATATGAACTATTATAAATGGTAAATGGAATGCATTGATATAGCACCTTTCTATTCTTAATAAGCACTCAAATCCCTTTACAGTCAAATAGATACAACAAGCCACATAAAGCAGCTCTCACATATTTATATAGTGCTTCAACTTAAATTTGCCAAAAGTTACTGCTGGCGTCCAATGTTACTTAGTAACGCGTTACTCTAATCTAACCACTTTTTTCAGTAACGAGTAATCTAACGCGTTACTATTTCCAAACCAGTAATCAGATTAAAGTTACTTGTCAAAGTCACTGTTTTTGGGGGGGAGGTCCTCGTCCGGTGGCGCCTCACGGCGTTGCTGGTGCGGGGGCCTTTCTCTTTTCTCTTGGGCCGCGGCGCGGTGTCCGTCGGCGGTGCGGAATGCGGGGACCGGTTGGAGGGGACCGGGTACTAGGGTCAGCGGCAGCGACTCTGGACGCGTGCCCTCAGCTACGGCGCCCAGTGGGGGCGGTTTCTAATAAAGAGATTGTTGGCGAAATCGGTTGTCATTTTTATGTTGAGGGGGTGTTGTCGGCAGATGCTGAATGTAACTAATAAAGTAACTTGTAATCTAACTTAGTTACTTTTAAAATCAAGTAATCTGTAAAGTAACTAAGTTACTTTTTCAAAGTAACTGTGGCAACCGTGCTGGCATCTAAGCATTGCAGCTTGACTCCAGTCTCTTCGGGTCTCTGTGTTCCTCTCAAGTCTCTCCTCCCTCTGGCAGCTCTACTGCTGCCTTTTGAATCCAGGGGGAGTTGATTGGCCAAATAGTCTCAGTTGTGCCAATCGACTCTCCCTGGTTCACCTGGAGGTGCTCTCTGAGCCACGGTATGTTACGTTGAACTGCTATTGTATGATAGCACGATACAAAGTAGAGTTAATAGCAGTAAGACAATGCTGGAATGTTGTCTCAGTTATAAAAAAAAAAAAATTCTGTGGCAACATGAAGACCACTCCACCTTTATGGTCCTCAGTTGGGTCCCCCCCCCCCCCCCCCAAATTCCCTGTCTTTTCTCTTGCATTGACTGCTGTGAGTCAGTATACTGTGTGAGCGCCTGCTCGTGGTCACAGTGGGTCCTTCGCTGCCAAATCAATATCTCATCATGCATGAGAGCAAAACTCTGGAATACAACAGAATGCATCCTGGTTTGATGGACTCAGAGAAACACGTGTTTACATGAGACTGTTTTGACAAGATGAATAGCCAGAGGTTTGAGGTGACTAAAATCAATACGCAATCACAACTCAGATTTATTGAGTGCTTCCTCCCCATCACAGCCTCAGTGTAGTTTGAACACCATTTAACAATTACACATGTCATGAGCAAGATAGTTTGTTAAAGGGACATTCACAGATCAGGTGTCACAGTTCTACTGAGCCCATCACAGAAAAAAGACATAAATCAGAAGTGGCCAAATTGCATTTTGGAACATGGCAAGAAGGAGAGGGGATGACAGGGAAGGCAGTGAGCAAGATGTGTTGGTGAAAAAATATGATGTCATGAAGAAATGTATGAGTTGTACGCTCTATTTGTGATAGACCAATGACTGTATACAACGATGGACAACATGACAGCTCCTATAAGTGAAACACCCTGGTGCCTGGCTGCTGTACAGGTCATACACGTATGAAGGAAGTGGTAGGGGAGAGCGGGGTAATGTGAGATACCCCCTGTATCTAAGCAACGGAACACATTTGTGGTCATGTGACCATTATGTTTTCAAGCCCCTCCCATTCCCCCCTTGCCATGAAGGAGAAGTTGGTGCTGGTGCTTTGGAAAGTGTGTTTTTTGCATGTAAAAGTAAATGTTCTTGCTTTGAACTTAATCAACTGTTGTGTCAAAACAAATTGAATCAGGTAGAAAAACTTATATTATACATGTTGGTGAACTTCCAACATATAAAACCATGTGATTGATGCTAGCTGAAGATTAGCCTGAATTGCTAAGAAATGTTGTTTTTTCTAAAATGGTGGCTGTGGGGTAAAGTGAGACAAATGCTGTGGGGTAAAGTGAGACATGAAGCACAAGTTAAGTTTAGTCTTAAACATATTCTAGTGTTATATAACATTATATATGTTTTATTGTTAATGTCATTAACATTGTAGAAAAGTCATCATGCCAAGAAACTATACACCAGGAAGACAACCTGGGGCCAATCACCCCTCGCAGAGAACGAGAGTGTAGCCGCTGAGGTCATGCAGGGAAATAAGTCGTTAAGAAAAGCTAGAAGGGATAACAATATTGACAAGACAACCCTCAAAAGATTCATGAAGAAAAAGAGAAAGGGAAAGTAAAATCAGTAGTCTGGGGTGCAGTAGCTGAGGTAAAGAGAATATTCACAGATGAGATGGAGGAGGAGCTTGCCAAACGAAACAACTAGCTGACCAGTTCCATGGCCTTGCTCCAGTTAAGTGCCGTGAACTGGCATTTGAATACGCAGAGAAAAACTCTATCCCTGTCCCTGCCAATTGGACAGTGAAACAATGTGCAGGTAAGCTAGGGTGTGCAAAAGATCACATAAATCATAATAATCAAATGTGCTTAATTGACCAATCCCCATGATTCTGTTACTAGTCCGATATTAGTTTTGGAATGTGTGGTTGTTAATCTAGCTGTCGGGATTTTAACTATTACAACATGTGTTGTTATGGTAGTTTTAAAGTGGAAAAAGTAAGTGGACCACTTCACCCCGTATCTGGGGTAAAGTGGGAAACAAGACCACTTTTTTTAAAACAATCATATTTTCACTGCCCTTTGTCCTGAAGAGATTCTGATCATTTCCATTTCTAGAACATCCTGAATTAATGGGAAATGTGTAAATTTTAGCTCGCCTAGAGGGGAGCAAATGTAAAAAAGGTCCCACATTACCCCGCTCTCCCCTATGCACTTGGGCTGATTATACAAACAGGAGGTAAAGAGGTCTTGGATACAAAGAGGAGCGATCAGTGACTAGTGTGGTGTCGAGAGCTGTTGTGGAGCAAATAATGCATAAGCCTCAGGCGGGGACTCCCCAGTTGCAAACTTTTTTAAAATTATGTGTGTCAAATATCCAAAATCAAACATACAGCTTCTTAATATATTTCCCTTATTTTTAATAATAACTAATAATCTGTCATATTTGTTACAAACATTCCTTGTCATTTCTGTACAGTAATATTAACCGGAAACATGTGTGTGTATATATATATATATATATTCTACTTTTTCTATTTTGTCATTTATTCATTACATTCAGTGTCTCTGTTCCGTTATAAACAGCGCTTGTAATTTAAGTATGTTTGTCTCTGTGTGTATACCTGGTCCCTCACTAGTGGGAGTGGTGGGCTTGGTGGCTCCTACACAGTTTATCTATCCTAGGTTTAATGGCTGTCAGTGCCAGACGAATGTCATTCTCCACTTGCAGACATGCTCTGTGCTTTGTTTTCATTACCTTTAATGTAGAACAGCCACACTCGCAGAGGTATGTGGTGGCAAATGGAAGAAGAGTTTTCATACCTCAGAGTTCTAGATTCCTTGGTTGTAGCAGTTCAGCAGCTGAGTCATCTTCAGTCTGAGGGTCTTTTTCTTTTTAAAAATGTGTCCATTTTTGCCTTTAGCAGGAGGTAGCTAGCTATTTCTAAGGTACACAGCAACTTTCTGAAGCAGCCACTGTTCGATTCACTAACATTGTTTATTAAAGAAGCAATAGCCAAGGAGAGAAACATTGAGACGTATTGAGTGTAAGAGGTGTAAACCATTTGACATTTTAATTTTAATTCAAATTTGGCAGGCTTTATCATGGACACCTACAGTTAGGTCCATACATATTTGGACATTGACAATTTTCATCATTTTGACTCTGTACACAACCACAATGGATTTGAAATGAAACAATGAATATATGCATCAAGGGCAGACTTTCAGCTTTAATTTGAGGGCATTTACATCCAAATCAGGTGAACGGTGTAAGAATTACAACACATTGTATATGTGGCACCCCCTTTTTAAGGGACCAAAAGTAATTGGACAAACTAACATAATCATAAATGTAATTGTCACTTTTAATACTTGGTTGCAAATCCTTTGCAGTCAATGACAGCCTGAAGTATGTAACCCATAGACACTACTGCAACTGTCTTCAGTTCCTGCTTGTTCTTGGGGTATTTTCCCTTCAGTTTTGTCTTCAGCAAGTGAAATGCATGCACAATTGGATTCAGGTCAGAAAAAACGTCGCAGTATGCTTCGGGTCATTGTCCATCTGCACTGTGAAGCGCCGTCCAATGGGTTCTGAAGCATTTGGCTGAATATGAGCAGATAATATTGCCCAAAACACTTCAGAATTCATCCTACTGCTTTTGTTAGCAGTCACGTCATCAATAAATACAGGGGAACCAGTTCCATTGGCAGCCATACATGCCCACGCCAACAATACCTCCACCATGCTTCTATGATGAGGTGGTAGGCTTTGGATCCTGAGCAGTTCCTTCCCTTCTCCATACTCTTCTCTTCCCATCATTCTGGTACAAGTTGATCTTTGTCTCATCTGTCCATAGGATGTTGTTTCAGAACTGTACAGGCTCTTTCTGATGTTTTTTGGCAAACTCTAAACAGTTCTTCCTGTTTTTGAGGCTCACCAATGGTTTACATCTTGTGGTGAACCCTCTGTATTTGCTCTGGTGAAGTCTTCTCTTGATTGTTGTCTTTGACACAGATACGCCTACCTCCTGGAGAGTGTTCTTGATCTGGCTAACTATTGTTAAGGTTTTTTTCTGCACCAGGAAAAGAATTATTCTGTCATCCACCACAGATGTTTTCCGTGGTCTTCCGGGTCTTTTGGGGTTGCTGAGCTCACCAGTGCGTTCTTTCTTTTAAGAATGTACCAAACAGTTGATTTGGCCACACCTTATGTTTTTGCTTTCTCTCTGATAGGTTTGTTTCGATTTTTCAGCCTAATGATGGCTTGCTTCACTGATAGTGACAGCTCTTGGAAATTCATATTGAGAGTTGACAGCAACAGATTCCAAACACAAATACCACACCTGAAATGAACTCTAGAACTTTTATCGGCTCCTTGTCAATGAAATAACGAGGGAATAACACACACCTGGCCATGGAACAGCTGAGCAGCCAATTGTCCAATTACTTTTGGTCACTTAAAAAGGGGGGGCCACAAATAAAATTGTTTTTAATTCCTACACCGTTCACCTGATTTGGATGTAAATACTATACTCTAAAACATCAGATTTTGTATCGGAAATAAATCGCGATCACTAACCCTTGGGTGCAGCTTTTAGGATGATCAAGAGTCCTCCTCTATGGTATTATTCTCTATCACCTGGTTTTCTTGCAAAAATTTGAGAAATGCTAAATTGTTCCTTGAATGGCGGTAAGACCACTTTGACACTTATGGAAGTTAAAATGACACATGATTTCACAAAATTATTATTAATATTCATAACAATTTCTTGCTTAAAATATGAATCGTCTCAAAGGCATGAATTGGCCAAACTAATTGATAAGGTGTTTTAAGAATTTAACTTTTTTAAGCAAGTTTAATTATTTGGTACAAGGTTTTTATGGTTACACCACATTGACATTTTTGCCATCATCCTTCAAATATTCTCTCATAACTGATTGAATCCCCCCAAAATTTACTAATGTATGCAAGTCATTTGTATGTTTACTAATCATTTAAAATGTAACTAGACCATATGCACACAATAAATGATTGTCATGTCATTGATGCAAAATCACAGACATACGTACATGTGTGTATACAAGGACATTGAGGTATGCAGGTTAGAAGAAAGTCACAGAACAATCTTACAATGAATAGATCAAAAACAAGAGTACATGAGGACAAAGGAAGAGTATTCATACTGTTAAGAGTCCCTTATATGAAAGGATTTACTTGTATTATTATAGTTTGAGCTACCTTCTGATTAACTTTTTTATTATTCGCATTAACACGGGTCAAAGACAATATGGTCTGTACTTATATAGAGCTTCTCCAGCCTGGATGACCACTCAAAGTGCTATGAAGTACAGTTAGTGGACAAGCTGCTCTACTTCCTGAGCCACAGCCATAAAGACTTGGATCTAGGCTGATTTAATCAACATATGTTGGGTCCAGCTCTTTGTTTTACACATGAAACCAATTTAGTTTGAATTTGGAAACAACTGTTTTTCAACAAGTGCATCAGAAATAGGACATGGAAAGGGTATGTAGACAATTCATGTGGGATATGTAATTTTCAAGAGTGTTTAAATAATCAACATAATCTAAAAGGTTATAGTTCATTAGTCAGTTATTTCTGCAATATGCAAGTGTTCAAGGGTATTTATACAGTATTATTCATCACAGCTCACCTGTAGATGCATCCATGTATAGCTGCATCAGTTTATTCTAAAAAGGATGGTTTTGTCAAGGGCGGCTGTGGCTGAGGGGTAGAGTGGTCGTCCTCCAACCTGAAGGTCGGCAGTTCGACCCATCTGACCCATCTGCATGCCGAAGCGTCCTTGGGCAAGATGTTGAACCCTGAATGGCCCCCCATAGAATAACATAGTGCTGCGAATAAATGCACTGTATGAATGTGTGTGTGAATGGGTGAATGTAAAACTGTACTGTAAAGCGCTTTGAGTGGTCATCATAACTAGAAAAGCGCTATATAAATACAAAACTGACGAAAACCATTTTGGCGTTCTTTCAATTCAATTCATCAAGTGTCCCATCAATCCCCCTGACCTCCTGTCAACATAGATAATTACCCTTGACTTTAACTCCTGTCACAATTAGTTCCTACATTCGAGGCAGTTAAAACTCTCCAGTCATGTCTCTGTTTATCTCATGACACTTTCCAAATAATTCTACATATGTCATGTTTTTTTTCCATTACAAGTAGATCAGAGACCTTACAGAGGAATATTCCGTCTGTCTCTTTCATCCCTTGACAATTATCAGAGGATTACACCATCTCCACCTTGTTAAATATGGCCTGATCCTCGACCCCAGTCTCCATGACAACAGAAAACACTGGCTGTGCAGTAGCCATGGTGATCAAGCAGGTGGCTGCTGAGGTTTTTGGGGTGAGGCAGGAAAGATTCAGGAGGGAATTTTGAGTGATTGAAGATAGTGATGGGAAGAATAATAAAATTAGGAATGTCTTAGAAAGGAGACTGCAAAACAGGAAAATAAAGAACAGAGGATGAAGAAAGACAAAGTGAGTTAAATAATTAATGAAGGTATTCATTCTATTCGAGATGTGAATGCAAAACTTAACGTTTCTGATATTCTGGTTGGTGTTGGTAGAGGGAATCTGAAAAAAGGTCCTCCTACCTGTGAAATCTGCATTACCAATGTGTGTGCATCCATGTTAAGCTTTTATTTCAGCACATAACACCTGTGGTTATAATTATGACTCAAGTGGTGTTTTACTTTGTTTACTTTGTACAGAATGAATCATTTTGTGGTGTAGCTGATAATATCGGTATGATTTCATGTATAAGAATTTATAAAAATGGCTGCAAGTTGCCAATAAAATAATCCCACAGTATTGGTCAATATACTTAAATGATATATGATGCTTTATATGGCACTATCCTTGTCCTATAGAACACACAAAGCATTTTTTAGGGTGTAACTTCACATGCATGCATTCACACATTTATTCTCACTTTAAAACACAGTACTTTGTCAATCAAACAGCTGTTGGGGACAAGTTAGAGTTCAATGTCTTACCCATCAACACTTTGTCATTTGGACTGAATGAGCCAGGGATGAACCCTCTACTGTCAGGTTAGTTGCTGTCACACTTCTCATCTCAGCTACACCCATTAGTTTTCATATGACAGAAAAACAAATGGATTATTTTGAGAGTTTGGACTTTTGATTATGATTAAAACAATGTCTTTGATGAACACCAAAACTGCACTACAACACCTAATCAGCATGACAACAGCCTTGGCTGCACCTCTCTTCTAATCTCAATTCAAACGTGTTCCTTTGATGCAATGAAATTATGAAACAGGTGCAAACTAAAAAAAATTATACCTTGGAAGATTGTGGGAAAATGTTGTTTTACTTAGACAATGTTATCAAGTAGAGCATCATTATGTCATTAGGACAGTTGTTAGCTAGTCTTTGTCAATCTGTATTACTTTATTTGGTCATTTAAATTCTGACATAATGATTGTGCATGAGTTCGATCTGCCTTTTAAACTAGTACAAACTGCTGTTGTCAAGGAATTACCAACTTCCCCACAATTCAGAGCTACAGAGAGCTGATTAACAGATAAATAAAAGTACTATTGACTCATATCTCAAAAGATGAAATATGGAGTCTGGCAATAATGGCATGCAGGACATTTGTTGAACACCATCATTTTTATCCCAGAATGAATAGAGAATTATCAAATTAATTAAATCCTTGGTGTAATGTACTGGGATGTGTTGGACTCAAAATGCTCGACTCGGAGACAGAGATGATAAGGAATAACTTTTACTGGATGGTTTTGTTAGACAGTAACAGTCCAGTAACAAACACAATATTCCAATAAGTGTCGGGTAACAGCAGAAGTCGAAGGAGATCCAGTCCAGGTTCGGTACACAGGGGAGGCAGTCCAATAACAAACACACGATTCCGATGAGTGTCAGGCAGTAGCAGGATTCGGTGAAGATCCAGTCCAGGTTCGGTACACGGGTAGACAATTGTTGAGCAGGCAGAGGTACAGACAGGGAAGAAGCAAAAGCGGAGTCGATTACACGGACCGGGGTTGGAATCACTGGAAGCTTAATAATAATAATAGGAATCGCTGGGACGCTTGAGACACGGGGAAACAAAGATGAACTGGCAACGCGACAGAGGAACACACAGACTAAATACACTAGGTCAGTGGTCTTCAACAGGGGGTCCGCGGGGGTACTGCAGGGGGGGTCGCGAAATTCTTGGTTGATAAGACAATTTTTTCTTTATTATTTTTTTTTAATTTTGTTTTCCCAAATTTTTTTTCCACAAAATTCACTTCTTCAGAGCCAGAATTGTATATATTGTCTTCAGATACACATTGACATGAATCCAACATATTGTAGCGAACAGATAAATTGAGGCAAAAGACGTCTAAAGCTGGGCACCGGTTCACAGTCCCTTTCATGAAAATACGACAGCACAGGCACTAGCCAATCAGATCGCGTTTATGCTCATGTCTAAAGAGAGCGAAGCTCAAAAATAAAAGATGGCGGACCAAATACTTCGTATTTGTACCTAAAAGTTGTTTGTTTTACTTTTTTTGCTTAGATTTAAAAAAAATTACCGAGAAATAGACACTGTACAATGAAAAAAAACATGACTGTAATTGAAAAATAAGTCTGAGAGGATTTGCGAGGTGTCTGAGCCACCTTTCTAATGTTAGCATGCTACTACCCACAAGGGTAGTATTGAATGCACAACAACAGGGTAGCTATGTTTATACATGGCACTAGGCCCAGAATAATATAAACACTATTTTATGCAATTTATATAGTAGGGGGTCCCTGCTCCATCTCGCCATCAGTTTGGGGGACCTTGGCCTGAAAAACGTTGAAGACCCCTGCACTAGGTGATGAGGAACAGGTGCAAACAATCGGGAAGGAGCAGACAATCAACAAGGTGGAGCACACACAAGGGATGGAGTGAGGAGTCTGAAACGAGAGGTGAGATGAGTAAACAATCACAGCACAGAACAGAAGAATAAACGATAAATATCAACTTAACTTAACCAGGACTGGACGCAACAGTACCAGTAATTTTTGATTTTCATCTGACTGAAGTAAAAATCACCTCACATCACAGCTGCCAAAACTCAATAACTTAAAATTGAAAATGACCCCAAATTATATTACCAGAAATTCAACTAAATAATGTTACCCCATGTAGCCCATGATGCTTTGGTCAGTTTTATTTGTATGCCTCAGCATGGATCGACAGCCAGAGGCTTTATCTTTTGGGGTTGTTTGCATGTCTGTACATCCCATTCTCATGAACGCAATATATCCACAAATGCCTTCAAGGAATTTCTACAAATTTGGTACTAACATTCAGTTGGACTAAAGAATAACTTAATTAGGTTTTGATGGTCAAAGGTCAAGGTCACATTGGTCTCATCAATCACACTTTCTTCGCAATTAGCGGCTGTCTCTGCACACCAAGATGGCTGCTTGAAAGAGTAGTTCTAGCGTCAAATACTGCTTTTTTCTGGTGACATCTCGGACATTTCTCTATATTAAACATAACATCGGACTAAGCATCCACCTCCAATTAAAATGCAGAATCACCGGAAAAAAACTGTACGATTCAACAACAACTGAGTTTCCAGGCTAACACGAAGGCTTCCGCACATGCCTCTCCAAACGACTCCTTCTACTCTGCAGATGATCCGTTTAACACTGCAATTCTTGAGCTTCTGCATATGTTATCGGAGGACCAAGCAAGAAATTTCACTGACATCCATTAGGAATTGTCTGAAATGCGGAGGGTCATTTCTGCAGTTGAGGAGGATAAGATAAGATACAATTATTGATCCCAAACACATGCACAATCACACGACATGCAGAGTAGGGAAATTTGTGATAAAGTAGGAACAAAGCGGAAAGTTAAAGCTGTTTAATTGTTTGTTTGTTAAGATTGTTTATATGTGAAATGTATTTATATATTAAGAACAAACATCAAAAGGGGAAACTCAAACCAAATCCAACAAAACCAAATCGGATTTATTTATCAATTAAATGTATTTTTATTGAATCTACCCAGTGTTTAAATATTCCCCCAGAAAGTAAATTGGAATTTACTTTGGTTTGTATTTATTCTTTAGATTAATCAATTGGTCGAAAAAAATCATCTTTAGATTAATCGATTAAAATATAATCAATAGGTGCAGCCCTACACCTGGCATTGGCTCCAATACAGACTGGGGCTCCAAGACATTTCATCGTACGTTTCCAAAGGTTCCAGCAAAACAAAACCTAGATTTTTCAAAGGCTGGTCATTGCAAGGATCTCTGCCTATTTTCAAAACCCTTTTATGATGGGTTCTATGACCTTTTAACCAAAGTTCCTAAGGCCCAGAGCCAGGGAACATTTATTTGAAATATTTAGTGTTAAAGCCAAGTATGGTTTGGTTTTAACCAATCCCTAGAGTGTGAGTCTGGAGATTGGAGATTGGATTTGATAAATCTACATGTGAAAGCTTTTTAAATAATATTCTTATAGAGTGTCTTTCTGATAGTGACTCAGAGAACATGAATGCATCTGTTACACTGCACAAAATTGAGGAAGTACTTGGGGACATGCGCAAGGGCAGATCACCAGATCTAGACGGAATCTGTCGGAGTTCTATCTTGCCTTTTGGCCCATGCTCGGTCCATTGTTCTTGGATATGATACAGTTTTCACTCAGGGAAGGCTCAATTTTGGGAGAGGTATACACCGTTTTAATATATTTGATTCTAAAAAAAGGCAAAGACCAAAAAGAGAACGCCAGTTTCAGGCTACTTTCACTTCTAAATGTAGACATTTGGATTAATGCTCTGGCTCTGCGGCTTCAGGGTGACATGATATAATTAGTGCACACTGATTGGACTGGTTTTATTAAATTTAGACTGGCTTTTGATAATGATAGGAGAGTTCTGCATGTCATAGACGGTGTTCAAAACCTGGTTTCTCCATTTGCAGTTCTCTCTCTAGATGCAATGAGGCCTTTTCCTGCCTAGAATGACGTTTTGTATGGTCAGTCCTTGAGGCGTTGGGATTTTGTGCGCATTTTACTGATTTAATCGGTATGTTATATAAAAATCCAACAGCTATGGTGCTCACAGGCAAGAACTGCTCCCCTCGGTCACTCTTGTTCTCCAATCTCTTTCAACGGAAGGCATCACCACATTTCGGTCTGTGCTACTGTTTGTCAACAATGCTGTACAGGGTATACCACAAATTCTGTTTTTTTATCTATATGGTAAACTTCAAGATTCAGACAATATTCAAATGTAATTTTGGGAATGCACTCAACAAAATTATTTCAGATTTAAATAGATGCCCTGCGTTACATAATTCACTTCCATAAATCGATCAATCAAATTTTATTTGTATAGCCCAGACATTGGCAAAGTACGGCCCGCGGGCTTTTTAATCCGGCCCGCCGAACCTTTTCAAATATTGAAAAAAATTAATGATGCACCGATTTATCGGCCGAACATCGGTAGCGGCCGATATTCGCCTTGTTTACTGGTATCGGCTTATCGGTAATAAACTTGACTTTCACCGATATCATTGGCCAATGTTCATATTTGTGGTAAAACCGCTGGGCACGTGCCGCGGCTGGGGGAGCAGTCGCTCCGTCGCCCTCCTCTCCGCGCCGCCGGAGGCTCAGTGTGCGGCATCGGGAGGTCCTCATCCGGTGGCACCTCACGGCGTCACTGGTGCGGGGGCCTTCTTTCTCTTGGACCGCGGTGTCCACCGCCGGCGCGGTAGGCGTTGGAGGGGACTGGGTACGCGGTCAGCAGCGGCCACTCTGGACGCGTGTCGGGCCCTTCTTGCGGATCACCTCAGCTACGGCGACCGCTGGGGGAACCCTCTGTTCGCGCGGGGGGGGGGGGGGCACCCTGCGGTGAACCTCGGCTGGCGCCTAGCAGCTGACTGAGAATTGGTGCGGACCAGGGGAATCCGACTGTTTAATTAAAACAAGCATCGCGAAGGGCCACGGTGGGTGTTTTGACGCGATGTGATTTCTGCCTGACACTAAAAACAGGTAAAACTGAGGAGGGCTTGTTAAGTTATCTTGACTCACGCAGTGTAACTTGGCGTAAAAAGTATGAGCGTAGCGTCTGTTTAAGTACTTTATTCTCATGTGCACCGGCTCTATTCATCTGTCTCATGCACAGGTAACAAGGGAATTGACAACATACGTCATACACACAGAAGCCGTAACACATTTAATAAACGGGCAATACTGCTACCGTAAATCAATGAGAAGAGCGTTTTCTATAATGATACTTTAACAGGGCTGTTTTAGACAGGGTAAAAAGGTGCTGTTTTAAATTATCCTTGTGGTATTTTGACCAAAATATGTTACAGACATTTCATTAAGATCCCAAGGAACCATTTCAACTTGCAGTAAATGGGCATAATATGTCTCTGTTAAATAAAGTTATGATGAATAAATCTGATTCAATTTGTGCTCATTAAAAGATAAGAGGGATGAAGGGCTGACATTTTTTTAAATAGTGCTTTTTAAATAATTATTTAATTATTTTTCTGGCACAAAAGGGTGAATGAATAACAACAAAAAGAAAATAAACAAATATCGGTATCGGCTATCGGCCAGATTGTTATTTTAAATATCGGTATCCGTATCGGCCAAGAATTTCCATATCGGTGCATCCCTAAAAATATATATATAGAATTGAAAGTGAAAAAAAAAATAAATAAATGGCACTTACTTATAGCACTTTGTAGTTTTACTTCATTTTTGAGGAAATTGTACTTTCTTGCTTCTTGTTGTTCTGGTTTTGTACCCTCGGTAATGGGTGCCGAGTGTTTAACACGGAGTGGACAACAAAATACTTTTTCACTGAAGTCCAATCAAAGGCTATATGCCTGATATGCCCTGAAACTGTGACAGTTTTCAAGGAGTACAACATCAGCCATCACTTTGCAACGAAGCATGCTAACTACACTAGCAAGCAGTCAACGCAAGAACGGGCGGCTATGGCTCAGAGGTTGGCGGCTAATTTCCAGACTCAGCAACATTATTTTCACCGACAAACTGTGATTCAAGAGTCAACTACCAAGGCAAGTTTTTTGGTGGCATTAGAAATAGCAAAGGCTAGCAAGCCTTTTCTCCGAAGGCAGGTTTTGTTAAATTGCCTTGCAAATAAATGCTTTGCTACTGGTTAAAGGCCTATTCCTTTCATGTAATGATTTTTCCATGTCATTTATATTAGTTCACAAAAAAACTCTATCCATCTGGTCCTGGCCCGGCCGCTTTGTCAAATTTTAGAACCCTTGTGGCCCGCGAGTCAAAAAGTTTGACTAATCTCAATTTGTCTGATAGGGCTTTAACAAGGTTTGACATCCTCCGCCCTTAACACCCAACAAGAGTAAGTAAATACTCAAAAAAAAAGTATTTTTGTACGGCTGTGGCCCTGGATCTGCAGACGATAAGGCAAAGGGACTCCAGGGAAGAAGTCAAGTCAGTAACATGAATTGATGAGTTATTCATTTCTTTGATGGGATAAGGAGGGAGAAGAGGAAGGAGAAGCTGTGAAACGAAGCTCCATGTGGCATGTGTCCCCCGACCTTCTAGACCAGGGGTGTCCAAACTTTTTGTCCAGAGGGCCACATACAGAAAAAAATCCGAAGGACTGGGCCACTCACGCCGCCACGCCCCCTGCCCTGGAGCGGGCGTGGCGGCGTTCTGAGGGATGTGGCAGCGTTCTGTGGGACAGCTGGCAAGTCAGGGCTGAGAAGTGCAATACAGTGGGCCATAGTCCATTATATTACATTACATTTCATTTAGCTGATGCCTTTATCCAAAGCGACTTATAATAAAGGCCGGCGCATGGTTCTGCAACTTCGGCTGCAACTTTTCATGCAGTTATGTCGATGGACTAGTTTTAATTTATGGTTCTCCAAGGGTAACAAGATAGATACAAGATACAAGATACATTTATTTATCCCAAACACATGCACAGACACACTCATGCAATTGAGGGAAATTTGTCCTCTGCTTTTAACCCATCTGGTGCAGGACACACAGAGCAGTGGGCAGCTGCGCCCGGGGAGCAGATGCTGGGGGAGTAAGGTGCCTTGCTCAGGGGCACTAGACAGTGGGGTAGGTAGAATCCTCTTGGATTTTTGGACAGATCCAAGTGTTTTCCATCCAGGTTCTTTTTTTTTTTTTGTTACTCCGTCCAGGTACCTTTTTTTTGTTGTTGTTACTCCGTGGGTTATACAAGTGGTCATTCTTTCGGACCTCTTCTGCCAAACGCTCTTCTATTTGGTCCATATTCGTTCTTCTAAATCTTCTGTAATTTCTGCCTGTATAATGAGGGCATGAAACCGGAAATGTGACTCCGGAAAGGATATAGTTAGCAGACCAATCACAGCCGTGCGGGCTGCGTGAGGCTTGCTTAGCTTCGTCGTATAGTTAAAAAAATTGTGCAACGCATGCAAGGGGCTAGCAAAGGGCACTTGAGCGTACCCCTTCTTGCATGTCTCTGAAAACGCAGAAGCATGCGTCGGCCTTAAGTGCATCAACCCTGAGGGTACAAACCCAGAACAACAAGAATCAAGAAAGTAACATTTCCTCAAAAATAAAGCAAAACAAAGTGCTATAAGTAAGTATCATTTAAGTGCTTCTAAATTGTTAGTTAATTTTTTTTATATATTTCATATTTTTATTTTATTTTAAGACATTGATGTGGGCCAATTAAAAATGGATGGCGGTTGGCCCGCGGGCCGTATAAGATACATTTATAAGATACATTTATTGATCCCAAACACATGCACAATCACACGACATGCAGAGTAGGGAAATTTTTCTTCTGCTTTTGTCCCATCTGGTGAACATCACAGGACACACAGAGCAGTGGGAAACCATGCACAGCGCCCGGGGATATTGGACACCCCTGTTCTAGACCTATAGCAGCATAACTTAGAGCAGGTCTAAGACAAGCCTGGACCAGCTCTAACTATAACTTTTATCGTAAAGGTAAGTTTCACGCCTACTCTTAAACGTACAGATGGTGTCTGCCACCCGAACTGAAACTGGGAGATGATTCCACAGGAGAGGAGCTTGATAGCTGAAAGCTGTGGCTCCTACTCTACTTTTAGAGACTTTAGGGACGACAAGTTAGCCTGAATTCTGGGAGTGCGGTGCTAGTGGGTTGATATGGTACTATCAGCTATTTAAGGTATAATTGTGCCATATTATTAAGGGCCTTGAAGATGAGGCCAAGTTTCAATAATTAAGATGAATATCCTGCCCAAAGTCAGTGTTGTGAGCTCAATCCTACCTCTTCTTCCACCAATCCAGTATTGGAGTAAGGTACAGACAGTTGTAACAAAATTCCTGTGGCAGGGCAAAAGACCACTTGTCAGGCAACCCACAATGCATCGGGAAAGATAGGTGTGGCCTGTCTCTTCTAAATTAAAAGCACGCTATTGCTGATAAAGAGGAGAGGCATTAGTTGACCTGGAACACTTGTGCACAATCACACTCTCTCCCTGGCACTGAGCTGCATCACTGTCTCCAGTACTGCAACGGTAGGGGGCCCCCAAGACGCGGCCCCCCCCTGCGGTGCAGCGTTGCGGTCCCCTCCCCTACGCCACTGGGGCTGCACCAGGCGCTGTTGGACTCTTCTATTTCCCCCATCTCAAGCAGAGCTGCCAATTCTTTCTGGACAACTTTTCATTCATGTTCAGAAAGCCGATAGGGTCGTGAACGTACAATCCCCCAAGGGGAAGTCTCAACGTGAAGTTGTATGAGTTTTGTGTGTCCTGGCAAGGAGGGAGAACACGTCAGCAAAATGCTGCTGCAACATGGCGATCTCTGCCCTCTGGGCCGGGGAGAGATGGTCATCGCAAGGGAGCGAGGTCGGATTGGCGTAATTTGGTGCCTCAGGCCGAAACTCATCTCCTTCGCTCACCAGCGGCACCAGAGAAACAGCCTCTGCCTCACTCCATGTTTTTAGGAGGTTAAGGTGGAATATTTGTGTGGCTCCACCCCAGTCAGAACGCACAATCTCATAATAGTCATCCCCCACCCGCTGTGTGACCAGGAAGGGTCCTTGCCACTGGGTTGAGTAATTTAGAGCTAGAAGAGAGGAGCAATACAACTACTTTTTCTTCCGGTGTTGAAGTGTCATTTTTCCCTGTCTGTCGTGAGCCAAGTAAACCAAGTAAGGAAAATATAAATGCATAGTCAGCAATTTATAAGGAAAGCTATTGTAAAAGCTCAGGTGGGAGAGGGGTTTGTCCACCAACAACTAACACACTGTCCATCAACAAAAGGACATTCAGTCTCTATAGACCTTAGTCTGTCCCTCTTTCTGATTCTATGCTTCAAAATCTATTTGCTGGTGAGGACATCTCACAGACAGACAGACACACATGTGCTGCACAGTACAGCAGTGAAACAGCTCACCTTCTGATTCTGAAGCACTCGGTTTAACCTCTGGGACATGCTAGTTTCCTGGGTGCACACACCAACACACACAAACACAGACCTTTTAAAGGAACAACTTAACCTCAGAGAGTTGATCCTTGCGAAAAACTACTAAAATATGAAAGAGCTTACAGGAGGAGGAGATGAAGCTGAGCACATGCAGACACAAAGAGAGAGGAGGAAGGAGTTGCAGAGGGAGTGAGTAAATATTAGATGGGGAGAGGCAAGGTCATGGAAAGGTCTGGGACATGTGCTGTGTCAGGCCCACTACATGTTTGGAGAACTACTGTGGCAGAACAAGCTCTTGCAGGGGTGGAGATCTGACCTCATTACAAATTGAAGTACTGTGATGTTGCTGAACTTTTCTTAAAAAGGACAATCAAGCTTATTTGAAAGAAATTCAACATTATTGGAAAAAAATGTCTTCTATTTGCTGAAACATAATTAAAACACACACTAGTCAATATTTTAAACAAGGTGCTAAAAGCCTCAGGTCCAATTAGCACCAGCACCACACACACTCAAATACATTTCCACCCCCAAGAAATGTTTGATTCTTAAAAACTTTCTTGAGACAATGCATCTGCCATATTGGTGGTCATTTCATTCTAAATAGACCTGATGTTTATAAAAAAAAATTTAACAGCAGCCCAGTGGAAAATCAATACCATCATCATCTTCTTAAAGTACCTGCACCAACACTACTCCTGCCCAACTTGTTTACCTGAGAGTCAATAAGCGACTCTCCAAATGATAAAAAATATTTCTTGCAAACCACCTGCATGATCGGACATGATTATAGTATGTACAGTGGGGCAAAAGTATTTAGTCAGCCACCAATTGTGCAAGTTCTCCCACTTAAAAAGATGACAGAGGCTTGTAGTTTTCATCATAGGTACACTTCAACTATGAGAGACAGAATGGGGGGAAAGAATCCAGGAAATCACATTGTAGGATTTTTAATGAATAATTGATAAATTCTTCGGTAAAATAAGTATTTGGTCACCTACAAACAAGCAAGATTTCTGACTCACAGACCTGTAACTTCTTCTTTAAGAGGCTCCTCTGTCCTCCACTCGTTACCTGTATTAATGGCACCTGTTTGAACTTGTTATCAGTATAAAAGCCAGAACCACCTGGAGCTGAACGCTTTAAAAACTGTAGAGATGGTAGCAGATTTCAGGAGGAGCCCAGCTCAAACCGTCCCTCTCACCATGTGCAACTCCCCAGTTAAAACAGTAGAGTCATTCAGATTCCTGGGGACGATCATCGCACAGGACCTGAGATGGGCGGAGAACATCACCTCCATCATCAAGAAGGCCCAGCAGAGGATGTTCTTCCTGTGGCAACTGAGGAAATTCAGCATGCCGCGGAAAGTGATGGTTGACTTCTACACAGCCATCATTGAGTCCATCCTCACCTCATCCATCACCGTCTGGTTCGCTGCCTCCACTGCCAAGGCCAAGGGCAGACTGCAGCGGATCATCCGGTCAGCTGAGAAAGTCATCGGCTGTGACCTGCCGGCTCTCATAGATCTGTTCCACTCCAGGACCAGTAAGAGAGCAGGCAAGATCATTGCTGATCCTTCCCATCCCGCTCACCACCTGTTCCAGAGACTCCCGTCCGGAAAAAGGTTCCGGGCCATCAGGACTAAAACCTTGCGTCACCTTAACAGTTTTTTCCCCATGGCAGTGGGGCTCACAAACAAGCCCCCTGCATCACACTGACTCTGTTGACCCCCCCACCCCCCACCCACCCTTGCACATAATTTATAACTCTATATTACTGGCACTATTACCAATCTCTGCACCTTAAAACCGCACGTATCTCTTTAACTGTATATACTGTTTTGTTTTTTTTTGTTATATTGTTCGATATTGTGTTATTTAATTTGTTGTTTGTAAAGGGCACCAACCACACCAAGGCAATTTCCTGTATGTGCAAATATACATGGCAATAAAAATAATTCTGATTCTGATTCTGATAATCTCCCTTGATCTGGGGCTCCACGCAAGATCTCACCCCGTGGGGTCAAAATGAGAACAAGAACGGTGAACAAAAATCCCAGAACCACACGGGGGGACCTAGTGAATGACCTGCAGAGAGCTGGGACCAAAGTAATAAAGGCTACCATCAGTAACACACTACGCCGCCAGGGACTCAAATCCTGCAGTGCTAGACGTGTCCCCCTGCTTAAGCCAGTACATGTCCAGGCCCGTCTGAAGTTTGCTAAAGAGCATTTGGATGATCCAGAAGAGGATTGGGAGAATGTCATATGGTCAGATGAAACCAAAATATAACTTTTTGGTAAAAACTCAACTTGTTGTGTTTGGAGGAGAAAGAAGGCCGAGTTGCATCCAAAGAACACCATACCTACTGTGAAGCATGGGGGTGGAAACATCATGCTTTGGGTCTGTTTTTCCGCAAGGGGACAAGGACGACTGATCCGTGTAAAGGAAAGAATGAATGGGGCCATGTATCGTGAGATTTTGAGTGAAAACCTCCTTCCATCAGCAAGGGCATTGAAGATGAAACGTGGCTGGGTCTTTCAGCATGACAATGATCCCAAACACACCGCCCGGGCAATGAAGGAGTGGCTTCGTAAGAAGCCTTTCAAGGTCCTGGAGTGGCCTAGCCAGTCTCCAGATGTGATTTTCTAAAAAAAATAATTCTCATTTTGTCTCTCATAGTTGAGGCATACCTATGATGAAAATAACAGGCCTCTCTCATCTTTTAAGTGGGAGAACTTGCACAATTGGTGGCTGACTAAATACTTTTTTGCCCCACTGTATGCCTTACAGTTTTTGAGACGAGGGAGCCATATCAATCGGCCTTTAAAAAGTAATACAAGCATTTCCTGATCCAAAAGGTATCATTGTGTACTGTTGGAAGTGATCAGGAGTAACAACGGCAGAAATATGATGCATGAGGTGACAGCAGCACCAGTCAATAATCCCTCAGTAGATCCAATTTGGTAACGTACTTGGCTGACCCTACATGATAAACACAACCATCAATGCGAAGAGGAAAAGAGTTGTGGCGTAGTGATGGCAATTTTCTTCATGGTAATCATTGCAGACACAGGCTATTTGCTCAGATTTTGGAACCAGAAGTAAGGGCTGGAGCTTGGCACAGCAAAACCCTTTTCCAGAAGATCTCCTTTTGCACTGTAGCACACTTTGTGGGGTTGATGCAGTGTACAGGATTCCTAATGTGGTTGTGGTCACTAACATCACCATAATGCTGTCTGACTGTGATGTGGGTGGGCTAATCGCTGAACAATCTTGAGTGGCAATGAACGAGAAAACAAATATCTAATTTACCTGACTGAGACAAATAAGACAAATGTCCGTCCGTTTTCCAGGACTATAGAATTTTTCAAGGGTGCACACAGACCTCAAATCAGCTCCTGCAACCAGTCTTCTGTGGGTCTGTAAGACACCACTGTGCCCACAGGAGAGACAGATGGCTGTAGCTGAGGGGTAGAGCAGTTGGCAGTTCGATCCCCAGTCTTCCCCATCAGCATGCCGAAGTTTCCTTGGGCAAGATGCTGAACCCCGAATTCCCCCTCGTAGAACAACAAAGGGGTGCTAATAGATGCACTGTATGCATGTTTGTGGGAATGGGTGAATGTAAAACTGTACTGTAAAGAGCTTTGAGTGGTCATCAAGACTAGAAAAGCGCTATATAAATACAAAACCATGTGGCACAGGGGTCAAAGGTGGCTCCCCAATGTTATCAGAGGCAAAGTATTGTTTCAATGTTTACAACTTACAACACACCCGGAAAAAAGGGGGATTTTCACTGACCTCTGCAAAAGCATGAAACTTTTGTGATGCATGAACTTATTCCTGAGAATAAGTTCAACCACTACAATAGGAAGCTGATCATTCTAACTAAGTGATGCTGAGCCAGAAAATAAACAACAAGTTATAATAATAATAATAACCATTTGATTACCAAAATAACTCCTGGCAGTGGTGATGTCTTCAAAACCTAGAGTTAACTGAGCACCTTAATGACCAGCTTCAAAGTACAGGCTAGCAGGACGGCTGTTAGGTTTAGTGGAGCCAGAAAACTTTAAGATATACTGGATCTTATATAGCTCAAGATGTGTTCACTACACTACTTGATAAGGGCACTTTAGTCATTGGTTTGTTTCAGATGGCTGTAGAGCAGCAGACATGCAAAAAAATTGATGTGGAACAAGAAATGGTAAAAAAAGAATAACCACCGGGGAGAAACACCCCAATGCAGACAAACAAACATACAAATTCACTGCCTGAGGAATCATAGAAAGGTGTGACAGGGTCAGCTGCTGAGGTTATATTTTCCCACTGTGCACTTGTGTAAGTCTGCCTGAGACCCAAACAGAGTAAGAAGGTGGTCAGGTTGTCATCAGCACATTAAAGGAAAAAACACAAATGTCCGGAAGTCAATACATGCATACATGTGACACTCACACACACGTTTAATTTTAAGTTTAAAATTGTTGAATTTTAAGTGGATGTATTGAATTTCCTTAAGTGTTGTTGGCTAATAGTATGGCATGTAACATGATATCTGCTTGGAGTCAGCTAGCTTGTTACCTCCAAGTATTACTGGGGCTGGGAGAAATTTTATATTAGCCATTAAAGGCAAAAGGTTTCAAATAAATCCAAAAGAGTCGCAACTTGACACTCTGCACTGGCGACATTGACCAGTAAGAACACCAGCATCACTCTTAACTGGCACAAAGCACACACAGACATATTTAGAGACCCTTAACTTAACCTCAGAGAGTTGATCCTTGCCAAAAGCCTAATGAAATATGAAAGAGCTGTTGGAGTGAGTGAAGGGGGGATGGAGGCAGACGGAAGGAGGGAAATAGAGGGTTGAGTGAATATTAGATACGGAGAGACGAGGTCACGGAAAGGTCAAGGACAAGTGTTATCAAAATCTTTTGTAATCACCTCTTATCTAAAGTAAAGTTAAAATTGTATTCTTAGAACAAGTAAGGCTAACAATTGGCTTTGCTTCTCAGCATTATTGTTTATTGACATAAATCAGTGAACCTTTATACTAATGGCATCATATTTTACATCACTTTAGCAAATTATGTCCAAATTAATGATTAAAAGCATTCAAACTCACAAAATGAGTATATGATTTTACACTAGTAAATTATAGTTATATGCAACAGTTCATTGAACTGAGCACAAGAACAGAAATAATAATGGTATTTTGCCCATCACACATAATTTGAGAAAAATACTTCCCATCAATGAAAGGCTTTTTGGGTTTTCAGAATATTTCTAAAAGTTTCAAGTCTGTTTATAATGACATCCATTATCCCTCCATCCTTTCCTCTTAATGAAAATGACATGTTTATACCCACTGACTGTTTTACATTAAACATTAATGCACATATATTCTGTAAATAACTGTCTCTTAAGCTATTGAGAGGATATACAGTCCTTTAATGTTAGTATGTATGTGGTCGTGTGTGAGGCTGCTCTGTTCATATCAGTAAGTTTCGGAAAAATCTGTTCTTTGCTAACATGTCCCATACCTTGAGTGTCTGTATGGGTGTTTCCATGCAGTTACGTTTCATCTTTCTGAGGGCAAATTAACTACGGACAGGGTAGACATTCACACACTCGGTAAGGAGAGACAGACGGAGAGAAAACAAAATCGTTACTCTCTCTATCTCCCTGCCTCCCCTGTCCATTGCCCTCTCTGTTTGGTGGTTTTCTGTTTACTTCAGTTTTGAAACAGCAGGCTGACTTGAAAACATTCAACAGCAATCTTAACAAGCATTAAAGAGATAGTTAACCCACAATTGAAGATTATCCACTCACCACTATGCTGTTAGAAACACTTAAGGAGTTTCAGGCGTAAACAGTGTTAGAGTAGAATCCAGTACAATTGAAGCAACTGGTTACCAAAGGTTCAGACGTAATAAAAAAACAGAAAACATGCCTCCATACTACTCATGTGCTGTCATCCAAGTGTCCGCAAGTCTCGACATTCAAATTCGACTCGAAATGAGGTCAATAAAAATATGTTTTTTTTGCCTATCTCTGATATCTTCCCAAGTGTCAGGCCTGGACTAAAATGAGGACTCAGATGCAGAGGATTCACGTACCAGCACACTTTATTGAAATCAGTTCCTCTATGCAGAGTGACAAAAGATCGGGCTATGAAAAAACTCACTTAATCTATTCAAAACACTCACTAGAAAAAGGAGGTTTTAAAACATAAATCGCTCCCGAAGGATGTCAAACAAAAGGCTAGAGCAAGAAATCAAAAGCGCTCCCGAAGGAGGAAAACCAAACTATGAAAACGGGACAAAAGAAAAGGCTCACCTAAAAGGAGGCTCAATAAACTAACTAAAACTCTCTAAACATAAATCACTCCAAAAGGGAGGAAGAAAAACCGATTACCAAAACAACACAAAACGAAGCTAAACTAGAACACTTTAACAAACCAAAAATCACTCTCAAGGAGGAAACAGAAAACAACTGACGTGGCGTATCAAAACTCTTAGGCAAAAACGACAATGACTGTGGATAAGGGCTTAGGTGCACGGACAAGGACGAAACACTTTGGCACAAGACAAAGGGGAGACGCAGACTATAAGCACATGAGGGTGAAGGGAACAGGTGGAAACAATCCGGAATCAGTGACACATGAGGCTCGGCAAGTGACCTGAAACGAGAGGAGAGTTAGGATTTCAAAATAAAACAGGAAGTTACGAGACAGAAACCCCAAGACAAGACAACCCTCACCGCGGTGTGACACCAAGAGGTGCATTCAGATACCGTCGGAAATGATAACATTCAATAGCTTATCCAGTTCTGGCAGAACAGGAGTAGCGCGTTATGTTATGTTGTTTTATTACTCAAACACAGAGGTGTAAAGTAACAAATTACATTTACTCGCGTTACTGTAATTGAGTAGTTTTTTTGTGAACTCTGTAATTTTTTGAGTCGTTTTTGAAATGGGTAATTTTACTTTTACTTAAGTATTGTACTTCGCTACATTGGAAATTACGTCCGTTACTGAGTAAAAAAATAAAGTTCAAGGCGCAAGGCAACTCTCACTGCAGTGGTAGATGCTGCATAGAGTGGATGACGTTCCCTCACGTGCACGTTCAACATATGAAAACTGATCGTAAAGTTCGCTGTTCGCAATAAATATGTGCGACATGCACAACACTGCACAGGGAGCCACTACAGAGGGGCTGAAGAGCCGCGGGTTGCCGACCCCTGGCTCCGGCGAAAGAGCGATTTGTTAACTGCTCCGCCGTTAAAGAGATGCAGACGTCAAAGCATTAGTTCGGCTAGAATATTAGTTCATCCTCGCATTTTCCCCTCCCGGTCGCGCGCACCACCTGTTATGCAGTGCTTAATTTGTAAATCACAAGGTGCCGGAACGCAAAGTACATATGACAGCGCAGGGATGACGAGACGGGCACAGGTACCGGAACACATACAGAAAACGGTGCTGAAAAAAACATGCAAATGCCCACTGACAATGCTGTGGGACTTACAAGCCTTAATTTAAAATAATATCCATGGTATACATTTTATGACAATAATTTACAATTATTTTAGGCTATTCTGCACAGCACAGGCAAATGCCCACATCAACACAGGTGGGACTTACAGTCAGCAATTAATTTCTCAACATAGATCTAACTTGTAAAACATAAAAAATAAAAGTTCAAAGCTTACAATAAATCACATAAATCTTCCATTATTATTATTTAAAGATTGGCACGGCGGCCTATTAATAGACAGTATGCTCACCATATTTAGTTGTCCAAAACACCCCACATCACGACCATGTCCGGATTCTCCTCCTCCTCCCTGTTTCGGGTTTTACTGCGTGTGTCTGTGACTGCTGACGCTGTAGCTAGCTCCCGCTCCGGCTGGCGGGCAACCTGACCTGCTGCTGCCGCGGTACCGGCCTCCTGCCCTGGCTTGGCTAGCTGTCGGTGAAGCTGGCTAGCGGTTGCGGAGCTAGTCTCCTGCTGCAGCCGGTTTTGCTCGTCAACATGACCGCTGCAACTGCCCTTGTCGCCGCTTGTCGAGGCTTTTCTGACTCGTTTCGAAGCATCATGCGACTCTTCCTTCTTTTTGAAAAAGGACAGTAAATTCAACTGTCTTTTTGACATGTTTGCATTGAACAGGTAACTCTTTGTTCCTCTCTGCTGCTTGCTCCTCAGATGCGGCAAATTTCAAAAGTTTTTGTCTGCGAAGCGGGGTGCATCAACAACAGATCTCCGAATCTTTCAAATGACGTCGTTTTATCTTAATGAACAACATGAAATTCATGGGATTTGTTCTATAATTATTATATGAATATTATTGTTTTATTTTATAATTTTTTTAAAATTTGTTTTTATATTAACAGAGCTGCCAACTTTTCAAAAAACCTTGGAGTGAGATTTTGTCGGGGATGACCAAAATATAGCCGCGCAAGCAGAAACACAAGTTGCAAACACAAAAATAAAATGAGAGATTTATTACAAAACGTCACATCAGCGGCGGTGTGTCTTTAGCCGCCGCCGCCACCCCCCGCCCTTGACGATGTAGCGAACCTCGTCCGCGGCGGACCTCTTGTCGAGGGGGGGGGGTGCCTTCGCGATCGACGGATTGGCCACTTGTAAGAAATCACTTCTTTTTTTTTCATGAGAAATTGGATGTGTGTCACACGCCGAAAGCGTGAGAGTTGGCAGCTCTGTTAATATTTTTTTCTATACGAGAGGTACCGGATCAGCCCAAATAAGTCCCGGAACACGGGCAGGCCAAAACCAAGAGGTGCCGGATCCTGTTCCGGCAGGATCCGGCACAAATTAACCCCTGCTGTTATGCCTCCGTGCTCCGTGTTATGCCGCGATGAGGCGCACCACACAGTTTGAGAATTACTGCGCTACACAGGGCCGGCCCTAGCACATTTGGGGCTCTATGCAAGCTTCACTTCTGGCTGTTTGCTGTTCACTGCAAAGCGAGCCCGGATGAGCTCTACTCACCTTGAAAATCAGCTGCTGCTTAAACTCAACAAGAAGTGTAGACTAGTGCTCAAAAGGTCAACCAAAGTTTAACCAAAAGTTTAAATATACAGTGGGACAGCGGCATTTAAACTTTTATTTTAGCTGTCATGTGGTTCATGTCTTGACATGTCCTCCCAAAAGTTCTTAAATGTTGTGTTGACATTAGAGATGAGCCGGATACTCGGCTGAAACGAGTATCCGGTACGGATAAAGCACTTTTGCCGAGCACGAGTATTATACGAGTAATACGAGTCAATGTCTGTGCTCGGACTGAATGAAAATCCTCACACAGCGTCACAGCGCTCCTCCCCTTCACACACCGCTCTGCTCACTCACAGAACAGCTCTCTGTCTCTCAGTCACTCAGGTTTGCGGGTCTTTTCCGTTAACGTTTAGGGTTTCTTCAGCTTGAAGTTTGTTTTTATTTCAGTTTGTACTTACTTATTAACCAGTAGAGTTCTGTTAAACGTGGGTTCGTTCAGACGTGGTGCTGGTAGAAAGCGACTCGCGTTGCGTCTCTGCCTGTCGGAGATTATTTTTTTTTTTTTAAACAGTTTTTTTTTTTTTACTTCACGGATTGAGTGTCTGACTACTCTCTAGCGTCTGGCTACTCTCTCTCTCTCTCTCTCTCTCTCTCTCTCTCTCTCTCTCTCTCTCTCTCTCTCTCTCTCTCTCTCTCTCTCTCTCTCTCCTCTCTCTGCCGGTAGTTGGAGTTTTTTTTTTTTTGAAACCGTCAGTTGGCTCTAACCAGTTTTATTTTACTTCACGCACTGAGTGTCTGACACATTCTAGGTAGTAGTGATATAAAAAATATTACAAATTAAGCTACACACACACACACCCTCCCCCTCTCTCTCTCTGTCTCTCTCTTACTCACTCATACACACACTCACACACACACTCCCAGGTTAAGTCACACCCACTTCCGGGTTAGGCCCCGCCCACTCCGAGTACGGATACGGATAATTCATATGGTTAACAGATACAGATACAGATAATGCTGTACTTGCTCATCCCTAGTTGACATGTTAAATGTTTGACATGTTTTATGTCATTGCACTTATATTTGTAAAGATTCTCCTTTAATTAAAAAAAAACTGTTTTTAGATTGGCTTTATGACCCCCTGTCCTTTTTTGCACTGTATAGGAGCGGCCCCCATCAAGTTGTTGAAAGTAACTAAGCAACTTTTACTTAGAGTACATTTTAACTACTTTTTACTTAGATTTTTAGATGGGTACTTTTACTTGTACTGAAGTAAAATTTCATCAAAGTAAATGTTCTTTTACTTGAGTACAATATTTCAGTACTTTTTACACCTCTGCTCAAACACTTCACCCATCCCTACATCGGCAAAGTGGTGAGTCGATGATGAATGCATTTTGATTTCTGGATGAACTATCCCTTTTGGCCATAATGGAGTAGTGGCCAATACAATCACACACGCAGGAGCATTTTTGTCAACACACAAACAAACTGATCTATTGTGGCATTCTCACACCTGGCAAAAAATGCATCAAATGGTTTTAAACTGCTTACATTTATACATGGCATGTTGCCTCACAACAGGAAAATCCTTGGTTCGATTCCTGGTTATGCCGGAGACCTTTTTGCATGTGTTCCACGGGTGGGCCCGGGTTTTCTCTGGCACTCACTGCCTGTCTGTAGTCTGAGGTATTATGTTTGTTTGTATTAGTTTGAATCTGGTAAAACTATTTTAATTTAACTACTGTTTTATACAGACCAGTCACAACCTCTGGGTCAAAGCAGCAGAGAGAGCAGAGATATTGACTCGTGTATCATGTTGCTCCTCTCAAAACTTGAGAGGGGACCATTCATCTTTAAAATGTGAATATTAGGGAATGGAACTTCCTTGATGAAGGAAGCTTGATATTATCAATATGTTATAACACATCACATATGCAGCATATCTTAACTCCCAACCTCCGAAACTCCACTGCTGTTAAAACATAAAGTACTTAATTCATCCAAAACATGTGTCACCTTTGAACATAATCCATCCAGAAATTACATTAACTAAATATATACATAGCATTTGTGTTGGCTTGGATTAAACTAGTTTGACTCTAGATTTGAACAAAAGTCAAGGTCAAAGTCCATTGTTTCTTTGGCCTTTATGTTGTTGGTGGGATAAAGGGTGTAATTATTAGATGATCTCTTAGGACTCCCATTAGACCTGCCCTTGACCTGCAATCACCTCACATTCTCAAGTGCCCATCTATTTTTTTTACAGAGGCTTTACTGAAGTGTGTATCTGTAGGCCTATATGCATATAAATGATTACATGCTCAACAATGTGCTGGTGTGCCTATGTGTGATGGTGTAGGCTGCTCGTGTATCTAATTTGCTTGTTTGTGAACTATAAAAAGACAGCAAACAAATTCCTGACCCGACCATGGTTGTTAAAATGGGACAGAGTTTCTGGGGAATTTGCCATTTACAGTTAGGCACTGTGAACAGCTATCCTTTGGGGACCAGGCACATTGAGTCCCTTGGGACATCAATGCTGTGTTTTCCAAAGAAGATTTATGACTGTTTATGTTTGGCTTGGTATTTAAACAAAACAAATGATAAATACTGGAGGTATGCAATAAAAGTAGGCTAACAGACTAACAAGAGGACAAACCATTTAAATGCACTGAAGACATTTTATAGGATATTAAACCTGTGAACTACTTATGGAGACTATAAACATGAAACGTAAAACATGCTCTTGAATTACTTTCTCTCCAGGGTGTGTTTTTGTATGCAGAACAGTACATTGTGATATTTCATATCATGTGAAAGAATATTGGTATTAAGAGAAGCTGACCTCAGATGTATCAGTGAAGTCTTAAAAAGCTTAATGATCAAATCTTGGGGCCTTACAATGTGTGATGGTGTTGTTCTCATATCTGCTGCCATTTTTTTTCATTCTCCGATGCAGTGTTATAACTTTGAGATTGCAAACACTGAATCCGTCCATGCTGACACTGCTTTCAATGTTTTTATATATATCGACTCTGACAAGCAAGATTACAGCAACTGTTCTTATTTTTGCCCTGATGTATTGGAGATCAAAATCTTTAGCAGCACCATTTTGGTCCTTTTTCATTTAGTCACTGAGCTTTCTTCCTGCATTAATGTCAGTAGACCTGATACATTTTAAGCAAAAGTAATTAGTGAGCATATTGATTTTGGGTTAATACACACTACATCTAAGAAAACTGGATTTTGATGTATGCCAAAACGAATAATCATTACAATTTCTGAAAAGGTCACACAGTACTCAAAATTTGCTGAAGTATTTTACATTGGATCCGGCTGTGCCAGAATATGGCTCTGGGGATTTGTGATTTCTGACAAAAGAGTGGGTGCATCGGGCGGCTGTGGCTGAGGGGTAGAGAGCTCGTCCTCCAACCTGAAGGTCGGCAGTTCGATCCCCAGTCTGACCCATCTGCATGCCGAAGTGTCCTTGGGCAAGATGCTGAACCCCGAATGGCCCCCCATAGAATAACAAAGTGCTGCGAATAGATGCGCACTGTATGAATGTGTGTGTGAATGGGTGAGTGTAAAACTGTACTGTAAAGAGCTTTGAGTGGTCATAATCTAGAAAACCATTACCATTTAAAATCATGTTGTGATGCAAACATTTTCATTGACTATGCTGTTGATGTAATTACTGGAAGAGAGGATGATGATGACCAAAGTCACTGTCTACAGAGACTTGATGCCACAACACAGCCAAAAATGTGCATGCCAAGCAAATCCAGGCCTTGTTTTCCATAAACAGCAGACAAAATGCATAAAGAAGTGAATATGGCTTAACAATGTGTTTCGTTCGAAGCAAATTAATCACTAGTCCACTGAGACCAAATTTCTTGAAAAAAATACATCTGAATACCTGCATAGATATTCATCTTTGTGTGTGTCTGTGTGTGCGTGCGTGCATGCATTTATGTATGTGCTACGGTCAAGTAAAACAATTGAGTTAATAATACAGTAGTCTGAAATTACTGATCCAAAATGCTATTGAGAGCCATGATGAGCTGTAATATTGATTGAAAACTTTTTGTTTACATTAAACTATGAATTCATATATTTTTGAGATATTGATTAGTACATTTTTAATATGGCAGAAAAAAGGATGAATGAATGGACCTTGCTTAATTGTGAGTCAACTCAAATCACAATAAATACATAAAGACTAAAGTAGGTCAATAAATCAATAGGACTTTCTAACACACCTCCAGTGGTTTTAGCTGCAGGTTGCTTCATTTTTTAGATATTCAGATCAAAGGTTTTCCATTCAAAAGCTGTATTTCTTCAGCAGGACTATTTCTTTGTTGGAGAGCAGTTTCAGTGAAAACTGATGCCTTAGACTTTTTGACTCTCTTAATTCTTTGAGCACCTTACTAAATTCAATTCAGCTGTACCTTACTGAAGTGGAGCAGATATGTCAGAGGCATGTATCTCAAAACTTAACTATCTGCATAGATACATAACAGCAAGGGGCGGGCAAGAAAATATTTTTTTCTTAAATTTTCACAGAATTTCTCTGTGCAAACACATTGCAAACAGGTGCAATGGAGAGAAAAAGGCAAGAAAACACAAAAAAAGGACACATCTTTATATGTGCTGACCACAGACAGCTGCTCTCTCCTAATCCTTCCTGACTGATTCTCAGAAACATACTCCTCTAGTGAGACCTGTGCTCACAGCACAGCACCTTGCAGCTCGATTGGCATTCGCAAGAGAATTACTGGAATTGGCAGGTTCACCACAGTTTCCCGGTTCTCTTCACAGATGAGAGCAGGTTCACAATGAGCACATGTGATAGAGAAGGGAAATGCTGTGGCGAATGCAACATCATCCAGCATTCTCGGTTTGGCGGTAGGTCATTAATGGTCTGGGGAGGGATATCCTTGGAGGGTCGCACAGTACTCAATGACATAGCCAATGGTACCTTGACTGCTGTTAGGTACCGGGATGAAATCCTCAGAGAGATTGCTTTGGGTTCCTCCTAGTGCAGGACAGTGCCCGGCCGCATCTGGCCAGAGTGTGTAGGTAGTTTCTGGATAACGACGTCATTGATGCCTTTGACCTGCCCTCATGTTCCCCTAACATAAATCCAATTGAATACATCTTGGACATTATGTATTGGTGTATCTGACATCGCCAAGTACGACCACAGACTGTTCAGGAGCTCACTGATGCCCTGATCCATGACTCATAAGGAGGATGCCCAGAAATTGTCTGGAATACATACAGGCACGTGGGGACCGTACACAGTAATGATTCACATAATGAGTGGTTGTGATGAAAATTCACACAAGTTGGATCAGCCTGTGATTTAAAATTTCCACTTTGATTTCGGTGTGATTTGAATCCAGCCCTCAAGGGGTTAATGATTTTGGTTTCCGTTGACCATTCCTACACCTTTTTGTTCTCAGTGTATTCGCCTTCATTGGCGAATACAAACCACAAACCCACTTTGTCTCTGCTTGAACGTGTGGCCTCGGAAAAAAACCAAGAGTTTTAAAAACCAAAAAAATAATACAATTCTCAATTAGATCATTTTAAAGTGTTTCAAGTTGGTGTCAAAGTCAAACTCCATTTTTAAGTATTAATTATCTACATACAGATTCCACAAAGTTAGTCTGCCCGTTTGTGGAACAAATAACTCGCAAACTTTAACTCTTATCGGCTTCACAATTGACAGGACAAAGTGGAGTGCCAAGTTTGGTGTAATTTGGACACACGATACGTTCAAAATTAATAAAACATTCAATAAACCGGCAACCCGCTCTCTGTATAACACAGATGGGGGAGGGAAGTCAGTCTCTGGAGTTTAACATGTCTACGTCCTCCGATAAATTACAGTGGTTGTTAATCTCCGACATGGCAACAACATTCAGTGAATCAATTCCTCTTTAGCAAGTTGTCTTCAAAGTAAAAGCAAAATGTTTCTTTGTTGCTGCAATGTGTTATATTGAGCTAAATTAAAGAGCTTTTATTTTTAAAAGTTGTGGCCTTCAGTCGAAAGATTGTGTCAGTTGCGAAACAGACCTCTGAAATAGTTAACATGCAAGTTGTTAGTGATTAACACCAGTTCACTAAATCATTCAAACTCATATATATACCACCACACATGTGAATAGTAATGACGCAAATTTAGTTTCATTTTATGACGAATATTCACAATGAAATCTTCATTGTAGATAAATCATGGATGAACAGAAATTTTTCTAAGTTCACTCAGCACCTTAGACTGTTTAAAAAAAGACAATCTTTTGTAGAAGGAATCTAATGACAAGGAATTATTCTGAAGTAGCTCCAGAGCATTAACACAGGACAAGAGAACAGAACATTACAAACAGGCAGATTTTAGTAGTATTTTATTAGTCCTGACTTTCCATTTTGTGTGCATTATCGTTTATATTATAGCCTTTATTTATAAATATTAACTTTAATGTCAGACACTTACACATCCGTAACCCTCCCTCTCTCTCCCTCTGTGTGTCTGTCTTAACTTGAAAGTGTTTCATATTTGTGTGGTTATCTGTATATCTACTCTTACTCACAGTTATACTAGTTTGTGTGTGAGTAACTGTGTGTGTGACATGATCAATTTGCTGTGGAATACATTTAGCAATTAAAGTGAAATGCACTTAATGTGATGTTGTTCATAAATCAGCCTTTTTATCCTGGCTTATAGGCTTTGTGTGTGTGTGTGTGGGGGGGGGGGGGGGTATGTGTGAGGGAGGGAGAGAGAGAGAGAGATAGAAATAGAGAGAGAGAGAGAGTGAGAGAGATGTGAGAAAGAAAGACATTATTTATTTTAGGTAATACGGTTTATTTTCAATTGCTACCAGGTATGTGGCTGAGACTAAGACGTGGGAGAATATGAGACTCCCAGCTCGCATTTTGCTCAATTTGTCTCAATCTGGTCTGCCTTCCTTCTCGCCTCAATTATTTTTCTTTACAGTTTGTAACTCTTTCCTTTTCTCTCTTTCTTTTTTCTACTTTCTAGCAGCTAATTTGTCCTCTTTGCATACAAATGATTGTGCTTGTTTTAGTGTGGGCATCAAGAGGAAAATGCAATCAATCACTAAACTTGTATTGGTATAGCCCATATTTACAAATCATAATTTGTGAAGGATCCCTCTTCAGGTGGAAAGACGGTGCATAACCTTAATGGTGAGGTATCCCGATGTTTAAAGTATTTATACAAAAGAAAAGGTATGACTGGGATAAAAGAGCAGTAATTACAACCGTAATGATAAAGAAATTGCGAATTATGGTGGAATATGTGAATAGGCATATTGTATTTCTAAGCATTCTAATTTTAATTCTAATCCACGATCACTTGCCACCACAAGCCATGAACATGATCCACAATCACAATCCTAGATCTGAAATCCATCATTTTGATCATGATCCACCATCCTGATCCACGATGTAGCTCACGCGACCAGCTGATTGCGCTGAGTAAACCGGTGTTGCTGCCCGGCGAGAGACTTGAAATTCCGAATGATCTGCAGAGGAGACACCAGAAATAGAGAGCTTGAACTAAGCGCAGACTGAAGAGGAGGAAAAATAAACCTTCAGGTCCACTCATCATGGGAAACATGAGGTCCTTGATGAATAAGATGGACGAGCTCAGCAGGCTGGTTAAGACCCAGATGGAAAACCATGAGTTCAGCTTGTTGTGTTTCACAGAGACATGGCTGCATTCTGATTTCCGGACCACAGCGCGAAGTTACCCGGCTTCACTATTGTTCCAGCGGAAAAGGACGTTATACAGAGTGGTAAGAAGAAGGTAGGAGGGATTGCACTATATGTGAGTGAAAGATGGTGTAATCCTGGACCTATTATTAAGAAGGAGCGTCTCTGTAGCTCGGACTTTGAAATGCTAGCAGTAGGAATGCGCCCATATTATTTGCCGAGGGAGTTTACGTCTGCCATCGCTGTCGCTGTTTACATTCTTCCATTAGCTGGCGACACCATTCACTCCACGGTTACAATGCTTCAAACTCAACATCCCAATGCTTTATAGCAATCACCGGTGAATTCAATCATGTCACACTGGACAAAACTTTACCGTAATTTCATCAGTATGTCAGCTGCCCCACAAGAGATTGTAAAACACTCGACCTTCTGTATGCAAATGTTCTGTATGCATGCAGTGCCACTGCCCTCCCCCTACTCGGCAGATCAGACCATAACCTGGTGATGTGCTCTGTAAGCCACATGGGGAGGACATCAAGAGCATGTCTGACTGCATCACAGAATACATTACATTCTGTGAACAAGCCACCTTGCCATCTGTATGCTGCTTTCCCGACAGCAAGCCCTGCATCACCACTGAGCTGAAAGTACTTCCAACAAGAAGAAGAAAGCCACCAGGTCTGGGGCCAGAGAAGAACCGAGGGTCATACAACATGACCTGAGGGGAAAGCTGAGGGAGTGCAAAGACTCCTACAGGAGGAAGCTGGAGGCCAGACTCCTGCAAAACAATGTGAGGGATGTTTGGACTGGAATGAGGAATAATTGGGTTCAAGGCGAAAGACGGACAGCCAGGAGGCAGCCTGGAGAGGGCAATTGGCGTAATTTGTTCTTCAACAGGTTCCCCCGCCGCCACCCACCGCCACCACACTCCCAAGACTTCAACACTCTCACTGTCCCCAATGCTTCTGCCCTCCCCCGCTCTACCTGCCTGGTGTGCTCCTTTGACATACCCCCCCCCCCACCACCACCACCTTCAAAGTGCTGCTCCTCTACTGAAGGGATTAACACCTTCCGCCTACCCCGCCTGTCTGTGACAACAGGCAAGGTTTGATCAATGCAAGGCCCCAGGACAAGACGGTATCAGCTCAAAAAGGTTTTGAAAACCCGTGTCAGCCAGCTAGCTGCTATTCTCCAGCATCTCTGGGCCTTCATCAGGAGAAGATACTGTTGCTGTGCAAAACATCCTGCCTGGTTCCAGTCCCCAAGAAGACAACTCCATCTGGCCTCAATGACTACCGACCAGTTGCCCTCACATCTCATGTGGTGAAGGTACTGGAGAGGCTGGTCCTGGCCTACCTCAAACCAAAGGTGAAATCATCACTGGATCCTCTACAGTTTTCCTTTCAGCCTCATCTGGGAGTGGATGTTGCAATGATCTACCTGCTGCACCGAGCCCACTCATATCTGGATCAGGCTGGTAGCATAATGAGAAACCCATTCTTTGATTTTCCAGTGCGTTCAACACTATCCAGACAGTTCTTATGAGGGAGAAGTTGCAATTTATGGGGATGGAAATATCGACTGTCTCCTGGATTACTGACTATCTCACAGGCAGAACTCAATTTGTCCGGCTGGGCAGTGTTCTGTCTGAAGTCCACCACTTGTACTCAGGGAGCTCCACAGGGGACTGTAATGTCACCCTTCCTCTTCATACTGTACACCTCTGACTTTCAGTACGACTCAGAGTCATGCCACTTGCAGACTTTTCCTGATGACTCTGCAGTGGCTGGGTTTCTAAGTGAGGGAGGCAGCGTGAGTACAGGGCGCTGTTGCACGGTTTTATGGAGTGGGCAGGTAGAAATCATCTGCTTCTCAATGTGGCCAAGACGAGGGAGATGGTGATTGACTTCAGGAGGAAGAGGACGATTTCACAGCCACAAGGTACTCTGGGAGAAGATGTTGTCACAGTGGAAGATTACAAGTACCTTTGGGTTCACATTGACAACAGACTGAAGAGGAAAACCAACACCGCCGCTGTGTACAAGAAAAAGGATGAGCAGACTCTATTTCCTGAGGTAGCTGAGATATTTCAATATGTGCAGCAAGATGTTGGAATTCTTCTATCAGTCAGTTTTACTGCTCTCCTTCTAGTCATATTCATTTTTCAAATAAATACTGCAAGTTTGCACTCTTGTGTCTTTTGTCATCTTTTGTGTTTTGACTTTTTTCTTTGCTATTTGTGAAATGCTTGTGACATGCTGTTGTAATACAATCATTTCCCAAATTGGGATCAATAAAGTACATCTATCTATCTATCTATGCTGTCAACCACGTATGTTGTGGTTTTCAGTTTTTGTAAGTCTGCATATGTAATCTAACTGTACCTCAGCTCCTTCCTCCTCAACAGTCCTATTTCACTTTCACCTCCACACAATGGATTGGGAGTTCAGTAAGAAACACTGCTGATGATATCTACAGCATAAACATTTAAGTTATAGCTTGAAAAATTTACATACAATCAAATATCATTCTCTGAGAATACAATACAGTGAAATTAAATGTATTGTTAATGTTTCTGTGTCTGTAAAAACAGGCAGACCATACTTAATCTTTAATTTCCATTCAAATTTTAAGATCAAGGATGAAAGCCAATGCCTTGTAAAGACGGTAAAGTCCTACTGGGGGAGTTTCTGTCTCGAGGCCAATCACAAGTAACATTTTGAACTAGAATTATATTTGACTTATTAAATAACTTGTTTGGCAAGGGTCCACAATGCAGAAATCGTGACTGAAATTAAATTGAGCAACAATACATGGTTTAGGGAACACTTGCAGTGTAGAAAAGCTAATTTGTTATTCTCTATCCTCTCATAAATATTCCAAATGGTAAACAGGCTCACAGAAAATCATTTGGTTGGAGAATGATATTGAGAGTTAATGAGTTGAAATTTGTCCTCAGAGTAATGTCATGAGAAAGACAATGAAACCTTGTTGCCCAAAGCTTTATGAGGTGATGCAAGATAAGCCGGCCCTATATTTATAGTGACAGCTCCCATTTTGCTGATATTTTCAGAGAAAATGTTTGTTGATAAATGCTGTATCATCAAATTCAGAGCACAACGGGAGATTAGTGACACTCTAAGCCTTTTATTTGCCCTCTGATATGACATTTGTAACAAACAGCACAGAAATGAATGTTTCTATTAAATCAAAGGGTGGAAGTGAAGTAATGTTATGAGCGAAGGAATAAAAAGGGGAACAAAGGGTTTGTCAAGTGTGTCAAATGGGACAAATTAGGAATGTATACTCTTAAAACCCCCCCAGATGGTACCCTTAATACCTTTTTTGGAGATTTGTGTGTATACAAGATCAAAAAGAGTTTCAATTTCAATTTAAAATTTACACCAGTATCTTGTCTAATTTGTGACAATCTCAGAGCATTAATTACCCCGGAAAATATGGATGTATTAATGACATTTTCAAACCAAGACATTTTTGCTTGGCTGGACATTTGCTTTCAGACATGCCTGAACTTTAAATAATCTCCTGAAATTATCTGAAAGGGGCTGTATGTCGGAACGCAATAGCTCGAGTGAGAGGCTTCGGAGTTTTTCTGGCCAGGTCCCTAGTAATAATTCTGGATGTCCAAACGAATCCATGTGAGAATACAGCAGGACATCCTCCAGAGGATTCAACCTGAGCCAGTGGCCATGTTGATGATCTTTCTAACACATAATTGATGCAAAAATGTGAAAAACAAAGGGAAATATCTCAGGATATCTCACACACGCATAGGAGACATAGACAAAGATGTCAAGAGAGATTTTGGTGATGAGGGGCGACCCATGGGTCAATGGACTCTCAACAAAAACATGTGATATCTTCAGTGGAATTTCTAAATTACATCCTGTCTCTGTCTGCGACTCCAGCCCTCATCTGAACACTGAGAAATGTCTGTGTTGTTATGAATGTGTCTGTGCGGAGAATCTCTGGAGAAAGTCCAAACCTTCACCGGAGTTGACGACTGAAAACAGCGTAAGATCAATCGCAAGGATTATAGGAATACAAATGGAAGTTAATTTTAACAAGGCTTAAAAGAATATACATTTTCAAGCGTTCATTTTGTTTCTTATTTGAACGATGAATGGATGGATGGATGGATAGATAGATAGATAGGCGTGTTTGGACAGCTGGCCGTTTGAAGTTCATAGGGTTCGATGCCTGAAATTTCATTCAGTTACCAGTTCAGTGTGCCCCCCTGCAGAGTGTGCAGAGCCAATAGAATAATACAAGACCAGAGGAGAGCAGCAGAACGACAGAGCCTCACCCCGGTGGCACAAAATGGCTGACAACAGAGATGCAATGGCATGAAATGGCATTTGTCAGAGAGACACTGGTTGGCTATGTATGGGGTCTAACCCTGTAACTCTTAAAGTGAAGGGATGATGCTAAGAAGACACAACTAATACAAAAAAGCATCCCCCGCAGCTTATCAAGTATCATTACGTGTTAATGTTAGGTGACCTCTAGTGGCCATAATAATAATTATGAGGCAAAGGAGGAAGTCAGTTGATGTGTAAGACCATCAATGTAGAGAAGTGAAGTGACACCGCAATGCTGCCTTCAAATGTTATAGTAAAGGGAGCATTGTCACAAATCAAAGTTTGCAGACATACTTATTTTCAGACTTAGTAACATCTATCCAGACACCACTGTTAGATAACAAATCTCTGAAAGCACTTCGAGAAAATAAAATTGTCACATTCCCAAAAATGTTAATGTTCCACAATTGACAGAGTGATTTTGAAGTGAAATAAACCAGTCTGCAATGATTTCAAATACAAATGACCCCTGATAGCTGAAATCTCACAGAGATGTGTCCAACATGGTAGACTCAATTCACTTGTTTTTACATTAGAGAAACTCTGACCAAAGCCACCAAAGTTTAGTGTCAGCCAAAATAGTTCAATGGTTAAAATTGGGTAACCTTTCATGTGAGACAGATTAGAGTATTACAGGATACCGTATGCATGACATAGGATTGACTGTCCTGAATTAGGATGACCATTATTGTGCAACATTGGAGAGACTCTGAGTTTAATGTTTTGGAGGATCAGACATCACAACTGTAGATGATGCTAAAAATAAAGAATATATTAACATGGTTATTATTCACTGCCTTCTAACTTAGCAGGACCTTCTTCCTTGGGGTACATGACAAGTACAATACTGCCATGGAACACAATCAGACAGACAGACACTGCTTGTCCAGGGGTGGTCTAGCAGAGCTGGGGTTCCCTGTGGAGTCTGTGCATTGCCTACCGAGTTTCCCATGACCGTTTATTTTGTAAGGGCTTGGAAACATGATGGCTTGTGAAGGCTGAGGCACAATGCACATGACAAAGCACACCAAGAGAAGATACTACAAGGCAGCGATGCTTTCACCCTACGTTTTTCATCTGCTTACATTCTAGTTCAGCTTCATTCCTCAGTCTCCTGGAAAGATTTTATTCAGCTTCATTGGCAGGATAGTGGCTGTGTTTCAGGAACTGGAGCGGGTCGGTGGTTCGATCCCATTTTCTATTACATGTATCAAAGTATCCTTGGGCAAGATATGCATCCCCAAACTGCCCCTGTGCCATGTATGAGTGATATGATGGACAAAGTGTTGTGAGTGAATGGCAAAACTATGCTGTAAAGAGCTTTAAGAGGTCATCAAGACGAGAAAAGTGCTATATAAATGTAGACCATTTACAGTACATGTACTATTCTATAAAGTGAGGGGCCGTATTTTTTTTCAAGGGGCATTTTAATTGTCATAACACCCTTTGCGTGCATGCATTGTACTCTAAGCTTGCTTTTATTTGTCTTTAGATGTAATTTTAACCTGTTTTTATTGTGTATTTTCATCTGTTTTAATTGTGTATTTTCATTGATTAAAAAAACTTTTCATAAAAACACAGTTACATGCATTTGGTAGACCCATGCATGGCTTTCAAAACAATAATTTGTCAAAGTCAAAAGTGACACAAATGAGAGGCTGTTTGCTTGGCCTGTGATAATGCTCCTGAGCCTACTTCAGAATTATTACCTGGCATTAGTGCTCAATAATGCCAAGGAATGATGAAAACATAACATAAGTTGTCTAGTTGCTCTCTGGAAAGATAAGGAATGGAGTAAACCCCTGTATTATAATACGCGGTTTTTGATTAACAGGAACATGCCCCTGATTGATTTATGTAATCATGATTTTGTAAACCCTGCCCTTTAAGTTAATAAAATATTCACCATTCTCTCTCTTTCTCCTACAGGCATTGGTGTTGTTTTGACTTCATCACATTATGACAGAGCAATGAGTACTTCTCTTCAATCTGTACGACGACGCTAATCACAGAAGAAGACACTGACCCAGCTTTCACGATCATAAAATACCGGTAAGATTTGTTTCTGTCTTTAAGTGATGAAACTTCTTTGTCCATGGGAATGTTTTTGTCTGTAGTTAATTGGATTAAGAGTGGAACAGGAACAAAAACACACAATTGAGCGCTCTCAGAGTCACCTACAATGACCAAGTGTCAAGGTGCATAATCACTGTGTTTCTACTAATAAATTTATTTACATTTACAAGCCGAAAAATCAAGCATCAGTGGAGTTTAAACATATCTCCCACTAAACAATGAGGCGGAGGGGTTACACAGTAAAACAGACTCACCAGCACATAAGTCTATGTGTCATATGTTGGATAGTTGTGGAATTAACATATCTGCAGCTTTGACCTGCATCTTTTCTTCTTGAGGAATTCAAGGTATCCCAGGGTACCTTGAAGGTATGTCACTGTTTTCTTATTATTATTGAATCGTTGGCAGATTTTTCCTGTTATCGTGCTAGAAATCAGTGAAACACTCAGTTTTAAGAATAGGGCTCCGCAAAACTTGTCGATGGGATGCTACAAGAGCTAATTGGCTTCAAAGCCTTCTTCTTATAAAAGGAAATGATGTCAGTAGACATGGTTGTAACCTCATTGCACCTATGCATGTTCATTGGCTGTTGAATGTTGCTATGGGGAATGTGTCATGCTTGGGATGGAAACATTCGAAAATGCCCAACAGACAAAAGAACACGTAACTTCCTTGGAAACCACACTATGCACATAACCAATAAAAATGCTTCCTGCAGAGGAGACCAACCAGTCAGCTTTATGGCCCTTTGAATCGCTTACCCAGTCAGAATGCAGTGTCTCACATATATGAACTACGTAAAACAGGGGGCTCCTCACAATCTTCTGAAATCAGGAAAGTCGGAGGCCACAGCTCTAGTCTCCTGCTGTAGATGAAATAAGTGGCTGAACATTAAGGAGACATCAAATTTTTTGTTTATGTGAAGTTTCAATGTTGGAAATCAATGCTGTTTAAGTCATTTAGATTTGTTATATGCTAGTAATACGTCTGTGATGAAGGTCAGTCAAATCAGTTCACTAATGTTACTGGCAGTATCTTAAACATAAAAGTACAATTAATCACGTACATATGCATACCCATATAACAACTATGTTTTCTTTCAGTATTGAACCACAAATACATTATACATTTCTCTGGAGCACCACATCTGTCAGTGAAACAGCTATAAAATAGATCCATCATAGATATCTAACTAAATAGTAAATAATATAAGATTTTACAAACTTATTAATTCATCCATAAAAGACTACATAATTTAGTATTTAATGGATTGTTATTTAAATGGAGAATAACATTATTAATTATAAAAAAGAGGGATTTATATGGGGAAAAACCAGACAGTAAATCTATTTTAAAACGTTATAATGCAGTTTTAAAAAAGGGAATAAGTAACTGAATTCATCAGGTGAATTAACAATATATGGTTTAATCAGGAATTTAAAAGGAATAGTCTCTTTTCCTTCTTGCATATAAGTTCTTCTGCTGCTTTGTTCTTAGCTCGTGCTCTTCTATGACACATCATGCAATCAAAGTCATGGTTACATTCCATGCTTTCATGTTTTATTTTACCTCGATTTACCAGCTCAAGGCCGAAAGAACCACAAATTATGAATGGTAAAGCAACAGAAAAATAGATGTGTGCTTTATTGTTAATTCCATTTTTTTCTGGTATTTAAAACTTCATTTTTTTAGTTTGAAACTAAAATCCCACTATTTATTCTGGAATGTATTCATAACTTAAAAATAAATGATTTACTCATTGACCAATTTTTATTTGTACAATTTATTGCTGGATTGATATTTCACTTGAACTTACTCTCAACATTTATTGCACATTAAATATCAGTTAATGAAACTCGTAGTAATTTTGCTTATATAGATTAATTGTTGTATTTATTCATTTGTTTTAATTCTGTCCATTACTTAAATGCAGATTTTATCAGAATTTATTGACAAAAGTACATGCGTAAAAAGTACAGTACGTTTAATTGAAATGTGTAAGAGCATGTATTAAAATAAATGTTATATTAATATTTTCCTTATCTGCTGTGTATTCACAAGTATCAACTTGCATTCTGTATTTTGAAAGAGAAGCTTTTTATAGGTGTTTGGAGTCATAATAAAGGAACTTCAGGAGAGACAAGCAGAAATAAGAGAGTGGAAATCTCATAGTCAGCCCAATCACCACTCCAGGGTGGTGTGGATCCATGCTGTCCCATTTCCCTCTATTGACTTTGATTGAAGCATCACACAGCATTCTGTGCGTGTGAGAGAGAGAGTGTGTGCGTGTGTGTATTGAACATATGCTTCTGTTTGACTTGGAATTACATTTGTCTTGATACTTGTGTATACTTGAAAAGCTTGTGTGTACACTGTTCAGTATAGCACAGTAGAACAACACTTGTGTTGGGGGAGTGTCTCTCTGTATGTGTCAGTACCCCCTCCGGAACTTATTTGCCATCTCTATGACAGAGCATACAGCTGCATCTCAAGACTAACTAGGCCAACAGTAGCTCTGCAGAGATGGAGCGGCTGACATTTGGCACCTGTTATCCAAATCTCTGAGGACTTTGTTACATCAGAAACTCTCAGATGTGAACAACTCTTCTATCCTGAGCGGGGTTTATTTCCCCTCTTAATCGTTTCTTTCTATTCTCATTCAAAAAGCATTAAATGGGGGCTATATGTAATATCTCCTATTTAACTTTGGGCTGTGACAGTGAGCTTGAGAAAGACAGCATTACTGTATGTTTAAGGTAGTAATGCAAACTGCAGATAACAACACAATAATACAGTTGAGGCTGACTCAGATACTCACCTTCAATATAGTATCTCTTGTATCCACAGAGAAAGGAGTGTGAGTCTCTACAGTTCAGATATGATTTACATATGTGTAAATTGATGGGAGAGGGTACCAGCTACACATGTACACTTACTGATGCCCTTAGATTACTTTTTCCATCAAAAAAATTAACTAAACTAACAATGTCTGAATGGCACTGTAGCAGAGAGGCTGACTGTTTATGCTAAACTGTAACATTATTATAAATGAAAACCAACATCAAGTGTGCTGCAAGATGTTCATATTAATTTAAATTAATATCATGAGATAAAAATCTGTAAAATTAGAATTTATTGCTTTATTTGATTTCCTACTGAACTTAGATGCTGCTTTTGGTAACATCATAAGTTGGTCGGTCCAAATTGCAGTGAAAGCAAGCTGAATGAACATACCAATTGCGGAATTCTGTAAGATCAGGGCAGTACAAGGCCTAAATCCCCAACATGTCTGTGAGGATGTGAGGTAAATTAGTTAAAAATGAAACAATCTCAGTCAGAGAAGTGAAGCGGACCGATTCCTCGGGTTCCTCTGAAGAACCGCTCATCAACCAAACATGAAGAATAAAATCGGATATATTCCTTTTTACCAAATAGGACCAAAAGGTGCAGAGAACCCATAAAATGTGATTTTAATACTTAAAACAGCTCTTCTCTGCTGCAGCCCTACTTTGTGGATTAACCACAGAAGTGTGTGATTTTTTAGTCTGTTTTTTGTGCGTGAGTGTGTTTTTCCCACATATAAATAAAAATGAACCTGATGCAGCTTTTATGTGGTGTATTTTGCATCTCCAGCCAAACTGGGACAACCCCGAGCTTTGGAGATGCAGAGGTGACATTTGGCATTCCCAGCAAATCTCCAGAGTTCCTCTCAGAAATTCTATTCTTATCTCTGTTTCATTAGGTATGTTTATTTCCCTATAGTGTCTTTATGTTTGACATACCTACTTTTTTCTTCTGTCATGCCATTCTACCCTTTTGGTCCATGTCACTATGAACTGAATTTGGCCACATAAGACAGTAAGTTAAAATAAACTCAGTAAGGATATTCTCCTGTGCATTTCACCTTGATTGTTTCATCAGAAGGTTATATAAAAGGAAAAAACGCTTGAACTAAAAAGATGCGACTGGTAGCCTAATATAAATGTAGTAAAAGAAAACAACAGTGAAACATTCTGCCAATTTTCATCAACATGCCAGTGACAACAAGTGCACAGATCAGCGGGTTGCAACAACAGAAACCATGACCTCGCTCTTTTTCCAGAGGTCCCGTAAATGAAAGCTTGCATAAGGAGCCAGGTGAGAACAGCATAGAATTTTTTTTTCTTATATGTCTGGGATGACTTATATGTGCAGGTTGGCTGTCGTCAATATTCTGTAGCCTGATGGCAGAAGGAATAAAGACATTTCCGTAGCTACTATTTTCCTTGATGGTGCACAATAGTGCTGCACTGAGGGCATAACTTAGAATTTCCTGGAAAGTACATGGCCAGGTTGATTTATTATTCCTTCTGCTTTCTGGACCACTGGCTTCTTCCAGAGATAGCACACAGTTTTGTTCTTTTTTCCGGACTCCAGTGATCTGGGAGCAGACCTTAACAATGTAATTTAAACCGTTTTTTGTCTTTCACAGACAACCCAAACCAGCATACAAATGATAGGTTTAAAAGATTCTCGATAAAGTTTGATAAAGGTTGCATAAAGTTTTCTTGCAGACCCCAAACCAGTTTAGCTTCCTCAGCAAATTAATTATTTTATGTCCCAGCTTGATAATACAATCAGTGTTCTCCTCAACTTTGAGTTGTGAGTCAAACACCTTTTTCAAGGTACTTATACTCAAATTTATTGTATCTAACCTCTAGGAGAATTGAAGCCAATTATATCGGCATCAATAGGAAGTGTACAGGATCTTTGTTAATGGGCCTGGGTGCTGTGATTTGGTGGCCCATCCATCCACCCCAACTTCCCTATGCAGACTCTTGCGGTACCTGACCTCCTACTTGTTCCCATCCTAATTGCTACAGCAACTAGAGGTTGTCTTCCAATTGAATGCAACTATGGGTTGTGATAACTACGGGTGATAACCCGCTGGGCTTGATTTATTACAGAACAGTCTCAAGGACATACCATATGTTCATGAGTTTTCTGTGTCTGTAAATGGGAGAAGCTGAAGGAGTGTTCCTAGGCTCTTATTTACCATGCATTTCTATGAATAGAATGGTGTTTGTTGCAGCTTCCCCATAAAATGCTTTAAACAGGCATGTGTGACTGCAAGACCTTTTGGCAGAAAGAGGAGAGCAGATAATATTGGGTGGAGTTGGGAAAAATACACACCACAACACCCACCCACCAACACATACACATACTCAAGGGATTGACAAGCAAGGGTAGTGTGCATAGTGTGATAACTTCATCTCAGCATGGGGGCAAGTTGTGGGAGAGCGAAGTGCCTGGGGAGAAAAGGATTATGGGCAGGGAGTGAGGCGCGGCATTGAGATCACACGCTGAGTTAGAGGACGCTTGACCCAGACAGAGCAAGAGATGAACATACTATCACACATACACAACACACACTAATGCAAACCGTTACTTAGTTGCAGAAACACGCGCACAAAGACCCACACGCTCCCTCAAACAAATCTCCCTCCGTCTCCCTCTTTCAGTTTCACAATGATTCTATCTATCAAGGAAGAGAGAGTAAAGAAAAGTCTTCTCCCTTGACCCTTACACAGTGACAGATTTATCAGCTGCCTTTCCTCTTTGTCCACCCTTTGCATTCCCTTTCATCTTGTCTCTGTTCCCTTCTGCTGGCTTTGTCTGACTGCATGGCATCCCATTTGACTACCAGTTACCATGGCAAATGACATGCACAAAGAGCATGACCTGCACAATTATAGATCTGTCCATTGCAGTTGCAAATGCAAGCAGTGGTGGCATCACACTTGGCGTACTCTGACCATTTGTGACAGAGAGATTTAACAAAGTGTGGGAGAGGGCAGAAAAGAGCTATAGTTGAAAAAAGAGGAAAAGAGCAGCAATTAAAAGATAATTATCTCTTGGAAAGGGCTACAACTTAGAAAGATGAAGAAGGAGAATGAGTTGGTTCCTTGCAGTGTAAATGTCAAACCCTTGTTTTGACTTTCTGCCACCTTCTTGTAGTTCCGCTGCTACAGTGTCATTTTAAATCAGATTGACTGCTTACAATGGAGCTCAAATATCCTCTATTGAAATGATCTTAGACAATCTGCCCATAATTTGTAAAAGCTTGGTTTTCTGTCCAGTCCTTGGAATCCTATCTGATGTCACGTCAGTGGTGTGTATCTCCTCCGACAACCTCCTCTGATTCAAAATCTCAGCAAGCCATTTCTGACCAACTCAAACCTGTTACACCTACAATCAAAAACTTTACTCAGAGAGCTTGCAGGTAGCACTGCATATGCTAAAATGCTCCTCACAATTCACTTTGGTTCCCAATAATGACACATAATCACAGAAATACACTTTATCTTTTAACATTGTGTTAACTAAGATTTGGATTGCACCCTCTATTAGCCACACTAAAAGTTTTGAACTAAGATACTGCAATGTAAATTATGAAGAAGTGGCATCATTTATTTGTTGTGAAATATTCAAACACAGCAATGTCAAAAGTCAAAGGGGAGTGTTATGATGAGTTGCTTGTTGACGACTACTTGAATTAGTATGTTTAGTGCAGGGAAATTTAAATAATTAGTCAAATTACAGTACCTTCCATTTTTGTGAGAGTGTGAGAGCACTTTCCTCAAGTAAAAAAAAATATTATTGTTCTAATATGACAGCCCTCAGAATAAAGCTGAGAAAGACTGTTAACTCTGAGAGCTTTGATTGACGCTCAGGGCTAACAGAGAGTAAATTTGAGGGGGGGAAAAAGATTCCTTCTATTGCCAAATTTGAAGTAGGGTAATGTAATTTGCATAATTTATTTGTGTCCTCAGACTGGAGGGTTTTAGTGTTGGACAGTCACATGTTTAATTGAGGGCATATTAACATCATTTGAAAATTGGTCATCAACTTCACTTGATTGTACAAAAGAGGAAAGTTGTCCATCAATCAGAGGAAATACACAAAATTTGCCTGAGTAGCTGAATTACTATCCAAGGGGAGCGGTACTAACTCTCTGTAAAAAGGACGGCGAAGTCACTCAAACTGACTCAAGCCTGTATATGTCTTTTGTGGAGTTTGTTCAGCAGGCCAGGCAGTCTGACACCAGATTATGATTCTTAACTTCATAATGACAGTACTCCCTCTCTAAAACAGGGGTTCCTCCTTCTGCTTCATGGTAATACAGACATCAGGCCGACCTTGTGATGCAATCACAATGAATCGAGACCTAAGGTCTCTCCCAAACTAAACAACTAGGGAATGAATTCCCTGTAATAGTTCACCTGTACTTACCGCTGGAGCTGAACTCAATTCAGGCTCAGGCTGCTGAACTCACACTGCAGGTTGGGCTGCATAGTTTGACCATAAGTTAAGACAAGCCATGGTATTTATGGCCAATATTATCCATATCGGACACTCTCCTCCCTTTCACCATTTAATTAGTATTGCTTTTACCTCAAAGCAATCATCATCTCAAGCTATCTGTCATAAGTGTTTGTTGTACTGACTAACTACCAAATATAAATCAATATTTGATATGAGAGGCTATCAGAGGCCAAACGTAGAAGTAATCAGTTTTATTGCTGGAAAAGGAGAATTAATTTAGTGTATGTTAGAGCACCCCACCAAATGGACTCCTGAGATAGGTTCAGCTACAAACACATATTGCCACTGCAGTGTACATGTTATAGTGTAGTTGAATGTACAGTATATAATAAGGTATTTGATAGAGGTACAGAAAACACACTTACACACACATAAACACACCCATCAATGTTTATATGCCAGTATCCAAGTTTCTTGATAATATATGACACCCTTAAACCTGAATAAGGCTTAACTAGGTTTTTGACACATGAAAATGTTGAATAAATGTGCAATAGGGCAGCTTATACAATGTGAGCACTCAATAAATCTGGCCACATGCTGGGTATTTCTGGCTTTGACAGGAGAATATATAAATTTCCAATTCAGTACAGTGGACGTATTTGTTTCACATGTGTGTTACAGGCACACATTGATAAACAGCATCAATGTGACAGAACTAGAAAATGTTTAAAATGATCATTAATCAAAGCACCTAGTGAGACCCAGTATATTTCTCCACCTTGTCCTTCTCACTCCAGCTTTGGCCCTAAGGTTTGCTTTCTCTTCATCATAGACATTTAGTAGATCTTTAACACTGTGATTATATGAGCCATCAACATCTGAATGTGACCTCAGAAAGGCCTTAGTGGTTACTATTTTAAAGATGCTTGCCATGGTGATTAATTCAAGGTGTAAATGAATCAGCAACCGAGCAGAAAGTGCAGAGATCTGAAGTCAATAGATGTTGAGGACCATGGAAGTGAATTTGTATTATCATTTATATTGCGATGAAGCCTTAAAGAATCTGAATGAAACTTTCTATTGATGGAAAGGTCAGACCTGTGTTTTTCTTTCTTTTGTTCTTTCACTCTTTCTTTCTTTTCCTTCTCTCTCTTTCTCTCAATCTGTTATTTTATGAAAGAACCGTTCCCAAAAGTGTCTCTAATATTATTACCAGTCCAATAGTTATGGAAATCACATCAGTGTGATGAACACATGGCCTTTTCTGAAGCACCCCAAGGATCATAGTCATAATACAGTTTTTCCTCACAATCTCAATATTCCCTTCTCCTTTTCATATGTCAGAATTACTCTACCTACCTGCTCACACAAGTTAGTCACACTCACTTTCACATAGGAACTCAAGGACATACAAACATATGGTCAAGCATACAGTTCATCTCAACTGTAGAGTAGACTTCATAGTCAGACCAATATAGTGAAACCACACATTAAGTTAGACTGTCAGATATTCAGTGGTACTACTGTTCAAAATCAATCATATAGACGTTCAGACTTACCCCGCATATTGCCTTGTTACGAGGTTCTAATAACAACAGAGTGGAAATGTTCACCTTGCTCTATCCCAGTAAACCTGTTCCTACAGTATGCTTACAGCAGAGTTTCTACATCTGCAAAATTACAAATCAGCATTGTATGATATCCTCGAAAAAGTTTGTATGCTTTGACTAGGATATTCCTTGGGGGGAACTGATTTGTAGTTACTTTTTGGCCATGAAAAGAAGATATTTTAAAGTTATAAATGGTTTTATCTTATACACAGTAATATATATATATATATATATATAAAGCAATTTCCACATGTTGACAAGTATTGATCGTGATAAGTACCTGCACCATTACAGAATCCATATTTAGATAGAAATAGGATTAGAAAACTGTACAGTAATGGGTAATTGGAATTCAAATGCCAAAATAAAATATTTCTTATGTTATGAGTGGAGATCCCAAAAATGGGTCACGGCCCGTGTTTTTGGTTGGACCTCCGCTAACAAGACAGCATTCTAATGAGTTGAAGTCCATGGTGGGAGAAGAAAAATGTATTCCATTTCTGTACCAGAGTGAGAAATTTTAAAGAACCACCACAGCAGGGGATTTTTAAGTTGCCCTCTCCTGTGATTCTTCAAATACTGCAACCGTCAAATGGCTTGGGTTTGGATTCAATACATCAAACAGAGGATAACCCATAATTTCATTTAAATATTAGTGGGAATTTTATCCTGTTCTTACTGTCCTCATTGCTGTAGGCCTTAAATGATGGGTCATATCTAAATAAATGGGCCAAAGGCTTGTTTGTAGTCAATTCAAGTAAAATCTTTATTTATAAAGTCCAGTATCATAAATCACAAGTGTTTGCTCCAAGAAACTTAACAATCAGCACCCCCTCTCTTCTTTTGCCCTTGAACCAGACAAGGAAAATCTCCCCACACAGACTTTAATGGGGAAAAGTGGAAGAAACCTCTGGAAGAACAATACAGGAGTGTTCGAAATACGAAAACTACACCGGCTCCCAATAAAACAGGTGTGTTTTCCCAACTCTGGCTCCCATGGTGGCAAACTAGTTGCACTTAGAGTACTACAGATGTTTGTTTTAAAGTCCCACTGACACTAGATTACCATTAAATAGGGACACCAGCCAGAGACATATATATAGCATAAAGGTTTATGTAAATTCACACAGAAAATTTTAATCCCCTGCAAATGTGAAGCTAAGAAGCAAAGCTTCCATGATAGTCACTCCCAGATAATTATTCATTCAATCAATCAAATCAATCAAATTTTATTTGTAAAGCCTATATTCACAATTCCAAATTTGTCTCATAGGACTGAATAGGGTGCGTTATCCTCTGTCCTACATAAGTCCAACAGAACTTAAAGTTGCTGCAGAAGACAAGGGCCTCATGCAAGAACAATTAGTTTGAACCGATGTGTTCATAAGTGGCTTAGTGGTTTAAGTGAAGAGAATTTTACCTATTCGCTAATAATTTTGAATTTAGTGATCCAGACCTAATCTAGAAGTCACATGAAACTAGACTAATGTAATTCAAATAATGTTTTCACTAATGGATTGTAAAAGATGAAACAATTCTTCAATAAATGTATAAGTTACACCTCAAAGGATGTTGACATTAATCCCTTTAAACCCAGCAATTCTAAATAATAATTCGTAATGACTTAATGTAGCTGCTAAATGTCGTTGCTTGATGGCCTAATGTACAATTGATGCAGTTGGCAGCCATCTTAAGGTGTGCCGATGGTTGGTTTGACAATTGTCATTTGTTAATTGTCACCATGCAAGCGATTCTCTGATCCTTTACCTGAAACTCACTTGACATTCGTCATCCTGCAGGAAGTGCTCATTGAAATGAGATCTCTGGACATGTTGAGCTCTTTTACACTCTTTTTCTTGAATGAACACTTTTCCGACACATTGGGAACAGAGTGTAGACTTATATTCAGGGGCTAATTTGTGCCGGATCCTGCCGGAACAGGATCCGGCACCTCTTGGTTTTGGCCTGCCCGTGTTCCGGTACTTATTTGGGCTGATCCGGTACCTCTCGTATAGAAAAAAATATTAATACAGAGCTGCCAACTCTCACGCTTTCGGCGTGTGACACACATCCAATTTCTCACGCCAAAAAAAAAAGTGATTTCTTACAAGTGGCCAATCCGTCGATCGCGAAGGCAGTCTTGCCCCCCCCCGACAAGAGGTCCGCCGCGGATGAGGTTCGCTACATCGTCAAGGGCGGGGGGTGGCGGCGGCGGCTAAAGACACACCGCCGCTGATGTGACGTTTTGTAATAAATCTCTCATTTGATTTTTGTGTTTGCAACTTGTGTTTCTGCTTGCGCGGCTATATTTTGGTCATCCCCGACAAAATCTCACTCCAAGGTTTTTTGAAAAGTTGGCAGCTCTGTTAATATAAAAAAAATGTTAAAAAAATGTATTAAATAAAACAGTAATATTCATATAATAATTATAGAACAAATCCCATGAATTTCATGTTGTTCATTAAGATAAAACGACGTCATTTGAAAGACTCGGAGATCTGTTGTTGATGCACCCCGCTTCGCAGACAAAAACTTTTGAAATTTGCCGCATCTGGGGAGCAAGCAGCAGAGAGTAACAAAGAGTTACCTGTTCAATGCAAACATGTCAAAAAGACAGTTGAATTTACTGTCCTTTTTCAAAAAGAAGGAAGAGTTGCATGACGCTTCGAAACGAGTCAGAAAAGCCTCGACAAGCGGCGACAAGGGCAGTTGCAGCGGTCATGTTGACGAGCAAAACCGGCTGCAGCAGGAGACTAGCTCCGCAACCGCTAGCCAGCTTCACCGACAGCTAGCCAAGCCAGGGCAGGAGGCCGGTACCGCGGCAGCAGCAGGTCAGGTTGCCCGCCAGCCGGAGCGGGAGCTAGCTAAAGCGCCAGCAGTCACAGACACACGCAGTAAAACCCGAAACAGGGAGGAGGAGGAGAATCCGGACATGGTCGTGATGTGGGGTGTTTTGGACAAATAAATATGGTGAGCATACTGTCTATTAATAGGCCGCCGTGCCAATCTTTAAATAATAATAATGGAAGATTTATGTGATTTATTGTAAGCTTTGAACTTTTATTTTTTATGTTTTACAAGTTAGATCTATGTTGAGAAATTAATTGCTGACTGTAAGTCCCACCTGTGTTGATTTGGGCATTTGCCTGTGCTGTGCAGAATAGCCTAAAATAATTGTAAATTATTGTCATAAAATTTATACCATGGATATTATTTTAAATTAAGGCTTGTAAGTCCCACAGCATTGTCAGTGGGCATTTGCATGTTTTTTTCAGCACCGTTTTCTGTATGTGTTCTGGTACCTGTGCCCGTCTCGTCATCCCTGCGCTGTCATATGTACTTTGCGTTCCGGCACCTTGTGATTTACAAATTAAGCACTGCTTATATTGTATTGTTGGGGAGTTCGTTATGGAAATTTCCTTGTGCAGATTTACTTGAATATGAATCACTGGCATTCATCATGTTTTTTTCATTTATACATCTAGCATGTCATGTACATATGATCTCTCTGCACAAGTACATTTATGAGCAATTGGTGTCCTTTTTTTGTACACTTTTTTGGCCGCTTCCACTGTGTATCACAACCAAAGATTCTACAGCTCACCACATTATGAAGCATTTTGATTGTTCATTGAGGACCTAGGTTTGGTTTTGTATATTGTCATTGTCTCTACAGAAAAGTTTGAAAAAAAGGAGATAATGACAAATAGTGATATTTGTTCTGAATAAAAACTACTAAATACATACACTACTGCAAATGGAAAATATATATGCAAATATAAATCGATCAATTTTATTTAACAATCTCATTGAGATTGAAATATATTTCCCTTGATGGATCCGTCAAAGATGTCAGCAAAAAAACAATTAACTAACAATTAATCCAAACACTTTTAACAGACTATTAATGTAAATACAATATTCAGTTGAGGTGCAAAAAGAACATTTAAGAATATGTTGAGTTTTGTGGAATTTACAACCTGACAACCCAGCTGTGAGGACAATTTCGGCAGGCTTTGCAGTCAATGACCACACTTTTAACAATAAGAAGAAAATTACAAATTTATTTGAAGCTAAATGTAAAACATTAAACAAAAATAACAGACCTTAACATTATTTTTAGAATAGAAGAGATATTAAAAAAGCATCATCGGTTTCTGTAATTTAGGGACGAATAAGGTCAATTGAATAAAAAGATGTGGTTATTCAGTTTCCATAATGACATTATGACAATACAACATACTTTTATTTGAGGTTGTAGCTTTCCATCAGTGTTGAATTGAAAGGTTTTTTCTTTCCACAAGTGAATATTTGCCCACTACACACATGGTGATTACTGAATTAAATTTTTTCAATGATTCTTTATTTTTGTCAATGATTCTTTGAAGTAGCAGTTTGTCTCAATTGAGATTTACTAGAATAAGTCAAAGTCGGTATCTATCTATTTATGGTTCCAAAAGGCTTTTATAATGAAAATGTTGTGAAAAAGATGTGCAGATTTGGAGAAGCCTTGTCTGTAATGAAACAGTTTTATTGATTCTGCTATAGTAATGTGCTGGGTGCAGAAGTATTGTAATTGGCATAATAATGACAGTACATCTGACAACTGAAATCTAGTGCTCGAGGAGATGAAGTGCCTTGAAGAACAATAAGCTGTGTGTGCATGGCCATATGTGCATATGGCAGTGTGTGTGTAAAATGTGTAAATTGCTCTATCTCACAGCCTCCAACCCCCTTTTATTTTCCATGAAAGTGTCCAGTCAGCAGGACTTGATGTGGATCCACCAGCTTGTTAGTTTCTCCTCAGACACACACACACTCCCCAAAAGGCAAAACCTGACTACTTGGACTGTAAATGGTATTTTTCTTCTACTCTGTTGGATTTTTCGCGAGAAAAAATAGAAACAACATATCGTTACTGTGTTTTCTTGACTGATTGTTAGAGATTTCTTTCTTTTATGAAAAAAATATTTTTGGGTTTGTCTAGTGCCATTTTAACTGCTAGCAGTAAGGCCCCAGGCCACTGCATAATATTACAGTGATCAAGTAAATATGCCAATATATTATACTTTTAATGGATATGGCCCCTGAATCTACCTAATATTTTATTAATAAATATTTTTTTACTTATTAAATGTGTACCATTCACACTCGTCACTTTGTTTCTCTGTTATAAATAGTATATTTAAATAATGAGACAAATTAACACAGCAGAATCTCTTCATCTCTCTTGCACCATTCAAGATCGTGAAATTAATACACAATTTACAGCTCAGAATACTAAAGTACCAATCTTCTAAATCAGAATTACCATAACATTTATAACAGATATTTTACTCTTAATTACTTGTATCTGCAGTACTGTACTGTACTGTTGCTATAGAATACTAAAATTGTTCTATAGCAACACAAAAGATGTTTAACAATAAACAACAGTTATCTGAAAATATGCATATTATATGTACATCAATTTTTTAATGACACAGATTTGCATTAACTTAATTCACTCAACTAAAAATGTACTGGTAAAACATAACAATGCACATAAACAGTGAGGAAATAGATAAAAGGTGTGCTTTATCACAAACTAAATTTTTAATTGGATCCGCATCAAAATGATCCGCATCATTCCCTGAAAAACATTTAGAAAAATCCCCTAAATTGCTAAATTAAAGAGAGAGAAAGAAATTCCTGAATCCACCCCTAAATCTGCATCCATGCCAGAATTCAATAGGTCCGTCGCAGGCCCAGTCTCCTTTACCAAGTTAGAAATCGATTTAGTTGGAAGATGGTGAACTGTCTTTTTTGATATTCATGGGTTTCAAAAAACAGGGTTAAGTCTCTCTACTCATACAGACTATAAAACATGACTATACTTTTCATGATGTAGGGATTATGTTGGCTAACACACAGAATCTAATTGTGTCTATATGAGCAGAAAACACACAAGTGAAATGCATTAGGATAAAAATGGACAAGATAGCGAGAACTACGTCGATCTATGTCGTAAGAAAAAAAGAAGGAAAGATAGAAAAGGAGAAAGACCTCAGTGTATAAAAATGAGCAATAAACACCAGTCAGCTAAGAAAACACATTTAAACAACCTTTAAAGAAAGATCATGAGGCACTTAATATCTATCCAACATGTACATAGGTCAATGGGAACATGTACGGAAAGAGAGACATCTCAGAGTGGTATCAAAAGTATTTTTATAGCATTATGAGTGTCCATTTCTCTGTAAGTGGAACATTCAATCAAATCAAATGACTTGAACACTGTGGACTAGAGAGAGAGAGAGAGAGAGAGAGAGAGAGAGAATTTGGTGGCAATCTTTGCCACCAAATTCCCAGAGGTATTTGCCATGACTGACAAGGCTCGATGGATAGCATGTGTATATCCATGGCCATGCACATGGGTATATGTGTGCATGTGATTTGGATGAAAAATCATGTCCCTGTTGTTACGACATGGGGACATCCTCTCTGCCTGGGGAGGGAGAGGGAGAATGAGCGAGTGCAGCGAAAATAAGACACACAAAGCTGCTATATAGGTTTGACATTGGTCTGACCTCACAGTCTAACATGTGAAAGCATCGGTGCGTCACAAAGAAAGTGGCTGAGTTTACTGTTAGGGTTATGGTTTAATATAAATATGTATATATGTTACCCTTAGTCTCACACACACACACACACACACACACACACACACACTGACAGTGACACAGAGAATTTCCGCTTGAATACACCCCTGTCCTTTCACTCTTTGGTACACAGCACACAGCCTGACCACAAGCCATGTTATCTCTCTCTCTCTCTCTCTCTCTCTCTCTCTCTCTCTCTCTCTCTCTCTCTCTCTCTCTCTCTCTCTCTCTCTCTCTCTCTCTCTCTCTTCGCGTGCGCGTGTATGTGTGTTTGTTTCAAAGGAACTCATCATTTACACACAGAGCACCTCATAGACCAAAAGTCCTGTACAACAGCCTCTGTTTATCTTTTTTAAATTATAATCATTAAGAATGATAATCTGTACTTGTCTGTACTGTACTTTTTTTCTCTGGCACACGTTTGATCGCTTGCTCCCTGTTTTTCATTCTTACTTTCTTCATCTCTCCTTCTATCCCCAGGGTTCTCTCTCTTTTGCCCCATAGGAGGAAGAAATCTGCATGATTTTCCTTTAGAAATGTCCCCAGATATTGTGTGTCAGTAAATCAGTTTGGGGCTTGTCAGTGGTTGTCTGTGTTTGCATGTGGACACTGTGTATGCATGGGTCAATGTGAGCTTCTCAGAAACTGATAATGTCACACACACACTCATTTATTTACCTCTTTAGGAAAATACTTTTTCTTTTTACCTTCGACAAGGATGTTATATTTTCACTCCAGTTCGTTTGTTTGTCGGTTGGTTTGTATGTTTGCTTGTTTGTGAGCAAGATTATGCAAAACTATAGGACGGATTATCGTGAAACTTGGTGGAAGGATGCAGTGTGTGTCAAGAAAAATCTCTTTAAGTTTGAATTTTAAAAAGTATTTTTTTCACACTTTCTTTTGCATTGTGACATAGGATGTTTTTTTTAACATTTTCCTTTATATCTTAGAGAATAATTAATGGAGCTTGATATTTTTTTATGAGGAATGATTAGCAGACTGGTATTTATGTGTGTACAATTAAGATCCGGATCTATTGAATTTAAATGTGTTCATAAGGGGACTCTTGGACCTTGCAGTCTAGTGCCGGGTGGATACGTAATGTGAGTGAAAGGTTTTTGATGGCTTCTTACAAGCTTCAGGTTTGAGTTGCATAAGTCCATATATGTTCAGACAGCAGGCTGTTGTATTCTGTGATGTATATGAAGCTGTAGGAGAGTTTTGCAGTCACGCAAAGTGTAGGTCAACTGTCCTTCTGCCTTGGCAGAATCTATGAATACAATTTATGTATAGGCACACTTATAATAATTTGAGGATGTTATTTAGACCAGTCTGTAAGTAAGCAGGAAATATGTAAAATAGGCTACTTATGTAACCAAAAATGGATGGAGGCATGCTGACACTTTACCAGTGCTTTCAGTCGTACTTGATGAGGAGCATGCTGATATGACAAAGAAACATAAGTTCCTTTACCAGGCACCATTTGATTTCTCAGTTGCATCAGTTAAGCTGATGATGTCACAGACTCTATAACCTCTAAATCCGAGACTTTTGGAAACGCTACCAATCTTGAATTAGTTGAAAACAGAGGTTGTCGCTAAGTCTGGTTGGTGGGAAATGGAGGCAGGTTCGCTTACTGATTGGTTCTTATGAGTCACAGCTCCACCACCAGCGGTGACTGCAAAGTGCTGCTATCACTTACCGTCACTGACTTTCATCTGGTCCGAGACAAGAAATACCTAGTTCACAGTATTTTCTCTAACTAAGCAACTGCAAATAGATTCTCTGCTCCCTGTTTACCAACACACACACACGTGAACGTTCTTGTGTTATAGGTTTTCAGTTCTGTCAGTATTGATGAAATTATCTCTGATAAAGAGCTAAAATGATCACTTTAAAATGAAAACGTTAAGCCAGAAACTTAAATAACAATTTTCCAATTATGTTCTGATTGACGAGTGAGCCAGAAAACAATTTCCCTCGCTGAACAATGAATATACATGTGTTAGGTCTTAAAAAAAAAAGCCAACACAGTGACCTATAAAGCTCTTGGGATATTGCTCTGTAGATGGTTGTACTAATATTTCAAAGTTAAATTTCATAGCCTTTATTTGCAAATAAAATAAAATTTGATTGATTGATGGGTGTGTGCGTGTGCGTGTGTGAGTGCAAGCATGACTGTATTGTTTCTATGTGGTGTGTATGGGTGTAGGCAAATGGGTGTAAATGGTTTGTAGGCCTCTACACATAAAGTACATAATATTACACAAGGAAAGCATAATTGACCCTTCATCCTACCTTTTATTATCCGGTAGTGAATTACAATGTGCATGTGCTGCTCGCCTGCCGTCTCCTGTCACAGTCGGGGCAAACAGTTCAAAAACACTCTGACCCTCCACCACCCCACAACAATCCATCACACTCGCACAAACACACACACCCGCAACCACACACGCACACACCAGTAGGGACGTCAGGATTGGACGCAGCAGGGGATCCCCAGCATTTCGCTTCTGCCTCGCTTGGCGTATCAGCAGCATCCTGCAGCGGGGGAAGACACTCTCGCCGGCTCCCACTGCGCTTGAGGAGGGCAGCGGTAACCGAGGACGCGCTTCTTCCTCTGCCCGAGTCTGAGAGAGAGAGAGAGAGAGAGAGAGAGAGAGAGAGAGAGAGAGAGAGAGAGAGGTGGTTGTCCACCACAGTGACTTCTTCTTAAAACAAAGCGACACTTTGGAGCGTCTCGGAGAGAGAGAGAGAGAGAGAGAGAGAGAGAGAGAGAGAGAGAGAGAGAGAGAGAGAGAGAGAGAGAGAGAGAGAGAGAGAAGAGAGAGAGAGAGGAACGTGTCATTACGAGACCTCGTCATTGCACTGCGCGTGCCGCTGACAGCCGCGCACACCGCGCTGCCTAGGTTGTTGTTCCGCGCCCCCCTTTATGTTTTACAGAAGAGATCCACCCGAAAGAACGAACAAAACGTTGTCTTCTTTGTGCTATTCCGAATGAGCTCGGTGGGAACTAACTGATTGGGACGCGAGTAGATTGAAAAGGACGGTGCGTCGCTTTCAGTTGCTGAAAGCGCTTTTTATTCTTTTGCGTAATTTGCCAGCTTCGATAATAAAGAGTGAAGTCGACGTTGAAGAAGTAGCAGAAGTTTTCTTGGGGAAACCAGAAGAAAAGCGACGAGTGCTTGGCAGCGAAGACCCGCCGCAGCCCCACGAACAGGTAGGACACACGCCGACAGGCCCGTCTGACAGAGAGCACAGCGGGAGGAGCGCTGCGTGGAGGTGCGTGGACTGTCCGCAGCCCCGCGCGCTCCAGTCGACACGACAGATGCGCTTCTGTCCCTCAAACCCGACAGGTCCATTTAGTCCAACACGACTGGGACTTCTCTGAGGTTCTTGTTTGTTTCCAACGCCGCGAAGAGCGAGACGCGCGGTGGACGTGTTCGAAAAGTTCTTGTGATTTGAGCAGACTTAGCACTTCTCGGAGAATCTACCTTCTAACTGTTTTTGATTCGGAACAAGCCCCGAAGCTGAATTCGCTGTCATGACAGAACATCCCTTGTAAGATACAAATCCCAGCTTTGTCTGTGCACTTAATATCTCGTGTTTGGGTGGAGGCTCTGGTCATAATGCGTGTTACTGTCTGAATGAATTGGCAAATTATCGAGTCTCTGTGAATCTGATACCTGGGACACGTGAAGGTCACACACGAGGAGCTGGGTTTCCGAATGAAACAAGGAGGATTTGAGTTCTTTAGGCTTAAAAAACAAACGCACATTAGAGTGAAACCTGTGACAGAAAGCTGTGTGCATCTTCAGAATTCTGCTAAAGTTTGCATCTTTAGAAATGGAAAAAAAATTGCTTCACAGTACACATTACAATTTGATAGAATTAATTTCCACACTGTAATATGGAATGAGGGTGATTTTATTAATTGAATCTAGAAGGGGAGGGATAAGTAATACAGGTAAAACAGTTAATGCGCACTGTATCGTTGGTAATTTATTGTGAATGAAATAAAACCAGGACGCACGTTCCTCCTCTGCACAATCCACAAGCATATTTAGACAGATTATTACCTGCGTGTGTGTGCGTATGCGTGCGTGTGTGTGTATGTGTGCGTAAGAGAGAGAGTTTGAATGTATTGCCATGTTGCTATGAAGTATTTCACAGGATAGTGAAGGAGTAGGTGTCTCTCGCCATGTATTTCATCTCTTCTCCTTCCCTCATATTTCTCGTGGCTATATTTCCTTAATTTCCATCATGTAAAATATGCAATAGATATTTTAACAATCCTGTGTTTGCATTTTTGTAATTTTATTTTTCAGACTTTTTATAAACATTCAGTCCTTCTTCTCTATGGATTTTATAGTACAGAATGTATGTCCTTGTTTCTTTTGACAGCATTTGATGACCGGTACTAACAACTTCTTTGCTCCACTCTATTATTTTGCTTTGGGATTGATAGATACGGTCCTCAAGTTAGATTTCACGCAGTCACTTTTGTAGAGAAGCTGGAGCTTTTGTAGTTACTGTACAGCAACCGTGTGGATGTTGCAGCAAATGTGTAAGGTGTGTTAATTTGAGTAAAATATCCAAGTCAAAAGGTTTTATCTTTTCTATTCAAAGAAATAACATCCTCATATGGCTTTTGTTTGTTTTGATTCCGTTTGTTTCTTGCTACTTGTGTCATTGATCCAATTAAACTTATCTCACACGCACATAATGAAAAATATGATAAAAGGGCAGTTGTGTGGAAGCAGAAGTGTTCAATATTGTGTAAAAAATGTAAGCTCATTTTAAGTGCATTGTACATATATTCAGAGATTATTGTAAAGCAAGGCACTATATTTATATGATATTAATACTATCTAATCTGTAGGATACCGATTCCAAAATATTACCATGCACATGTTGTCTTTTCCTATAAGTGGCTGCATTACCTCTGAACTACAGGTACCTGAAGTCCAGAAATTGTGTTTTGAATCTGTACCATGATCTAGATTTAGATGTAGAGTCCCACACAGAAGAGTCATGTATTAGAGCAAACAGGCTGAAGAGGAGACAAATTACTGTACACTACTGTAAGTGTCACAGATGTATCAAGCAGCCCCCTTGCTACACACACAAAGAAGTGAGCAGGTGTAATACTGCTTGATAAAGACAGAACCGAAAACTTTTTTTTTCTTGAAATAATAGTAGGCGAGTTTCTGGTTTCATCGAACAGATGGCAGACAGGTATATGTCTATGTATATGTTCTGTTTAAAGGATACTAAATGCAGTATACAGTATATATTATTTCACACTTATATACCTTTATTCAACTCTGCAATGTCGTGAAGTTGCCATCACAACAAAAAAAGACAAAGAAAGAGGAGTTACACGGAGACACCTGAGGTGAGAAAGTACTGCACATGTATATTCATCACCAGCAGCTGAAGCAGAGAGGGAGAAAAAAAGCCAAAAAATTGATAAAGCAAGAAGAAAGGTAGATTTTAGAAGAAGAAATTAACTTTGACTGATCTTTATAACCTTGTGATATGTAGTTCCACTACTGCCGTACTCTGGTGGCCACAAATCAGGCATGCTGGGAGACATGGTGTCCAGTCGCAAAAATGCTTCCCCCCTCTCCTGGAATTATTTTGATGATTTTGTGATTACTGAAAGTTAACCTGCAGGTATGATTAATATGGCAAGAAAATCCTTAACATATATGCTATTTTTGTTATACAGTATTACTTTCACACCATCATTCAGGTCAATATAAACATTTCACTTAATACTATAGTTAATGTGAATTATTGTGAATCAGAATAAAATCTGGTGTTAGAAGCTCCTAACATTAGATTTTTGTTCTTGCTTGTTAGAAGTGCACTTGCCTCAGTATAACAAAAACAAAAAAACAGGGACTCCATTCTTCATTAATTTTATTGGAAAAGTCTCTAAGCATGGCTGTATTTAGGAAGATGTGGGAAGATTGGATTTTATGACATTACTCGGGAAAATGTTTGTTACTGTTGTAAAACCACTTAAATTAGGCACTACTTTTTTAAGGAATTATAAAATCAATTGTTTTTAGGTTAATTATTATGGTTTGCATTGGATGCTATGTTTCATAGTCAACTTGAAATGCTGCATGTTAAAACTTATCTATAGCACTTTTGGTAGACGAATGTGTAACTCTATCAAGTGATTTTATTCACATAACCGTTTGGTTCATCTCTCCAACTGCAAACACGTTTCAACTAACCTGGAAACCTATCAAAATGGATTCCACATGGGTTTTTCTTACAATTCCTAATAGAGTAAATGTTTATTTTAACTTTCATTTGTTTAATTGGTTGATCACCAGTTGATAAATGAACAGAGTACCCTCAGACTGATCATAAAACATCTCCGTCTGATCTTCTGTAATTCAGGATGTTCTAGTCTTTGAAAGTCACTGTGTGTAACTGTATCCGGTTCAAAATCCCTTGATTTGCCTTGGCCCTATTGCAGCAGAGAAAGATCTGCTGGTCTGTGGATGTATCTTCTGTGTATGTGTGTATGTCGTGTGCTTATGCGTGTGTGTGTGTTTGTGTTATTGTTTCACTGTCTCTTGCTCTCTAACTGCTTGTGCTAATATATTGACAAACACACACCTACTGTATGTGTGCGCCTGTTGTATGCTTGTGCCTCATGTGTGCTTGTGCCTGTTGTGTGCTTTTGTGCGTGTGTATTTTCAATGATTGCCATGAGAGCCCTCAAACTGAAGATTTATCCGCATAGTGTGTGTGTTTGTGTATGGGTGTATTATCCAGGGAGTGCTCAGACTGAAGCTCCAGCTGATGAAAGCTACCTGGAGCTTCATAAATGGATCCTTTGTCGAACGGTGGAGCCTGCGTGCAGGGCTTCAGGGCTTTCCACAATTATATAGAGTAACCCGGCAGTGGGAAAATGGTAGCCAGCTAAGGGGGTCTTGGAGGCATGTGAAAAACTTTGGCCATAAAAAAAGTCTAAATTTGGTGGACACTGGATCAAAAATAATACCACTATTCAATCATATACACTGATGTTTATTTTGTTTTAAGGGCTTCTCTTCTGTATGTAGTGAATTATTTTCCAGAAGAATTTGGCTTCATGTGCCTCTTCACCCATATAGTCTGAAAAGAAATATTCACAACTATTTGTGACTGTTTAGAATTACTGTTTCCTACCTGCTCAATAAAACAAAAACACTTAGTCTTATCATGGCGCAGATAAATGTAAAAAAATACAAAAAAAAAACACAATATGTCAATCCTTTGGCCAGCGGCCGACGGCAGGAAGTATATTTATTCAGACAGAAATTTACCAAATACGATTTAAAAACAAATTATATTTAATGCTCACAGGCGCTTACGGTCTACAATGATTATTGTGTGAGTAAACTGTTATTATCTTATTAAATCATGTTTGACATTTGTATATAGGATTTTTTGTCTCAGGGTGTTGCATGTTGCGGCGCCGTAGCGCCCCATAATTGACCAGCCACCACTGGTGGTGAGTAGATAGAGTGAATTAAATTGTTTTTGTGAATGGATGCATTTGTATATCGCTTTTTTAGACTTGATGACCACTCAAAGTGTGTTACAGTACAGTTTGCGATTCACCCATTGACACACCCCTTATTACACTGAATCTATTAGCAGCCCTTTTTTTGTTCTATGAGGGGAAATTCAGGGTACAGCATCTTGCAGATGGGCAAGACTGGGGATCGGACTGACAACCTACTGGTTGGAGGGAAATGCTCTACCATTCAACCCTTTCAGAAGGCTTGCGCTGCCCCTGCATTTTGTGGAGATGCTGACCAGATTCACAAATTTGGGGACATTAAAATTGACCCCTAAACTTATTTAACGTTTGAGAAATACTGTGACAAAAATGAGAACACATTACAATGGTATATCTGCAAATGTAACTGGCCAGCCAGCGACCAAGTGTGGGTGTTTTGCCACCCTAGTGGTCTCTTTCTTACACACACACGCGCATACACACACACACACACATCACCACCACCAACATTCAGTGCGTTTCAGCACATTAGTTGTGTGTGTCTCTTGCTGGCTGGTTGGTTATATTTTACGCTGGCTCATTGGTGCTGAGCCACTCGTAAAGACGTGTGTATATGCTGGTGTACTGTAGTGTGTGTGGGTGTCAGTGAAATATTCAACTGGAACACGGTAGGCCATAAGCCCCTTTTAAACAGAGATCCCACTATATTGCCATAAAGAAGACTCCTCATTATTCTATTTTTGCTTGTTTACACTGATCCAAACGAGCAGGTTTATTAGTGCCTATTGCGCAAGAAGATGGAACTGCAATGCCTATAGCGTTTGTACCATTTATACGGAGATGAAACAAAGTTACAACATTCCCGCCTTGAACATGCTGTGTAAAAGGTGCTAAAGATCACGTAGTCTGACATGAATAATATGTTTTCTACATGTATCACTTTTGCACACTTTTATTTATAATAGCCACATTTTATTATTGTATATTTCATTATATCCTCTAGGACATTTTTCATTTCTTTGAGTTTCGCATAATATTTTTCCTAGTGGCACTTTTTCTTCAAGTCAAGGTTTTAAAATTTTTCATGGCAAAGCCGTTATCCCTGCCCTCTCCCCCTTCAGCCACTCATGTGCTCCCTGTCTCTTCAGCATGTAAACTGAACTAGAGGTAGCCAGTTACCCAGAGTAGCTGAACTGACAAAGACCCCATTCAGACCTGGCATTGACATCCTTCCTGTATGGTCGATCACAAGTGGACAGTGCTAAGTACATGTGTGAACACACCCAAATGCAGCCTCAATGGATCGTGAGATCCGATCCCTCCGGATGTGGTCTAAGATGCATGTGGCCTCATACCTTAAACTGTGTGAACACAAATGTGTTCTCCTAAGCAATATATGAAGAACTGCCTACTCAGCCGATGTTCCCTGACTCACTACAGCAGACCTAGTCAACTACTGGCCTGTGGCCCATTATATTTTTCTATGGCCCACCAGACTGCCTGCAAATCAGACAGGCATGTCTGTGATATGATAATTCTAAGGAATATTTGAGCATTTTTATGTGTTCCTATCTGCTTTGATTCTCTGTCTTCTCTTCCTATGGCGGGACTGAATATGCACACATTCGCACACAAACTGCCACAAGACTTCACTCCCACACTCAAGCCATTATCAGAAATGACCTGCGGTTAAAGTCCACACAATTGAGTCTGGCGATTACCCAGAGTCCTTCTTTCACATATGCACAACGCAGCGGAAGCTTCTCTTCACAGACGCATTCACAACAGCAACAAATCCTCTGTATTATTCAGGTGAGAGGTGGAGCAGCTGGTAGCAGACAGAGGCAGGAAGTGACGTATAAACTCTGTAAAGATCATGTGATCATGTTTACAGCACCTCAAACTCTCTTTAATCTTCGTCAGTGTCACCACTTTTTCACTATCTATCTCTCTTGCTATCTATCTATACAGTAGAGTGATCAGGGTAATGCGCTTTGTTGGACACCACTATTCAGTTCAACATATGTTTTAATTTTCTGTCTCTTACCTAATATAGATAAGCTGATATATGAAGCAACATCGTCCAAACCATGAATTAAATATGTGAGCCTCTCCAGATACTTTTACACCATTGAACAAGACATTTTCCAGACATTTTTAAGAGCTATCAGAACTGAGGAGAGACAAATATTGGTAAAGACTGCTTTGACAACGCCTCTCCAAGGTGTTTGAAATCAAGCTGTCTCTTTCTGATTGACCTTACAAAGTTGGGCCCAAATTTAACTAGAAATTTAGCACGATAAACAGGGCTCGCAGTGAAAAATTGGTCCCTCTCTTATTTGTGTGTTCTGATAGTATCTGGATATTTTTTACTTTGAGGCAGTGACTGCTCCACAGAGCCACAGAGCAATCAGGAGTAGAAGCCGAGTTGTCAACTGTTCTCTCAAAAACATTTTAGAATGATGTCCTACAAGAGAGGATGTCCCTGATCCAGCCGGGTGGGGTGAGCCTGGGTTAGAATAATGAGTATAAATAAAATGAGTGTGGACAGAGGATGTCACACCTTGTTAAAGCCCTATGAGACAAATTGTGATTTGTGAATATGGGCTATACAAATCAAATTTGATTGATTGACACATGTAAAACATAGAACAGCGAAGTGATTCCACTGATCTATTTATTTATTATTTCTCACTTGAGCATAGCCTAAACACTGTTAATCATGTCAGGATAGTTTACAATGTTGTGCAATAGTAGTAGACTTGACGTTTTATCTAATTATTAATAATCATGAAATATGATTATTAAAATAATAAAACATATTTATCAAAAATGATAAAGCTATCAATTAAGATATTAAAATAATCAATTCGAAATGATACGGTTATCAATAAAGAATAGTTTAATAATTAATGAAAACAATAAAATGATCAATTAAGAATAATACAATCTGTAATTATTACTTATCGTTGCGGGGCACCACACTGGTTACAGGGACCAACAAGTCAATCTGTAAAGATCAGTCTCAGTTTATAAAAGTTAAATTAATAATCTCAATATTAAATATGAATGATTATATAATAAACAATGAAGGGTTTCAAGTTCGAGCACAGGCTATACTAATCCAGCTGTATTCACATACATATGCACATATAATCACAGAATCCAGATTTATTAAAAAGGGAAATAAAGTTAATGTTATTCAATGATTCTTCATTTACCAAACTCCAACATTTCAAAGATAACAACAGCAGCAGCACTTATCACAATTTATAATATAATTGTGTTTGTGTGTGTGTGTGTGTGTGTGTGTGTGGGAGAGAGAGGGGGAGTGGCAATGGCGTAATGACGCGGTCACATGGTGACGTAGTCTGGCCGAATTCAAGATGATGTTACGTTCACATAATTTCAAAATGGAGGTTTACCTTAGCGACGCCATGAGGCCGAAGTCAAGATGGCAGTTGGTCGCGTAAGTTACACAAATAATTTTTCAACAAAGAGATTCTTATCTCGTGGTTTTTGCGGCGAATGGCGTCACGATGCGTTCAGGCTCTGTAAGTCCAGATTTATCATCATTAGATGTAATGTGAAATGTGTGACTGCAGGTCGGGAAGTGTGTAAAAGCAGGTTTAAGAGAGAGAGAGAGAGAGAGAGGGGAAGAGAGAGAGAGAAAAAGAAAATCATACAATGGAAGATCAGAGAAGCTCTCAAAAACACACCAGACAATTTTACAGTGACTTTACCACTCGGTACCCAAATTGGCGTTTTGTACCGATCTTTTGATCGTTAAAGTCTCTGCAAACCTAATCGGACGATAACAGTGCGGCCGGGCACTTTTAATACAGTCGACACAGCCGTAACAGCGGAACCGGAAGTGGGGGGACGTTACGGGTAAACAATAGACATGAAAAGGTCTGGTTGAATCGTCAGTGCAGGGAAAAAGCAAAGATCTGAGAGCTGCAGCCCCTCTTATTACCTGAGCGGTGTCTGCCCCCTTCCGGAGGGGGCTAGGGGGGGTTCAGTTGGCTCTCAGCCAATGGAATGTCAGGGATCAATCTCTGTGGGCGGGCTTTAATTGACCTGCACCCAGAGAGTTGTTGCATTGGCTGCTGGGGCAGCAGAAGTCCAGAGGCTTTCACTCAGACATTTGTGTTCTCACATACAGCCCATCTGGAGAATATCCTGAGCAACGCACACAAAGAGTAAAGAAAGGAGTTTAAGAGGGAAAAGCCCAAAAGTGAGCGAGAGCTGCTACAACAGGCTGCCACTAGGGAGGCAGCATCGTGCCATATTAGTATCTATGCTTTGCATTTTAGTATCTTTGCTTTGCATTTTAGTATCTATGCTTTGCATTTTAGTATCTATGCTACTTTAATGGGTTTTTGCATCAATGCATTTCTTGTGTTTGTTTCCTGCTTTGTAAATTCAGATTACACCAGCTCAATGCTCAGACAGAGCTGAGTACACACAGCATGATGTGGAGTTTAATAGTATGGTATCTTTCATATCTTCTAACAACCAAAACTTACTGGACCAGCAGCAAAAGAAAAGCACAAAAAAAATAGCAACATATATAAAGTAAACCCTTGTTGTTTTCACAGGATTAGTATTTTTTTATTCCATAACTCTGGTGCAGCAAGTTATTCCAATGTCCCCTTGTCTGTTTGAAATAATAACTTAAATTATTCTTACAGATCTTGTTGTTGCAGAGTTATACTATATTTGTTTTGGCCATGTACTTTTCGAGCAGGGGCCTGGAAAAAGGGCTGATTTTAGTTACTAAATGTTGGTTACAGTCTGTGCCCTCATCATTTGCATGTGGGTTAAAATATTTAAAAATAAAATTAGTTTTGAATTTATTTATTTATTGACTGCAATTTATTAGTGATCCATTAATAAGTCAACATTACACCTGACCAACCACAGGTATAGAAGAAAGATTCAGTTGTATGCTCCACTATTAATACTCGTACTCACGATGAGTTACTTCTTTGTGATCTCTTTGTGATATAAGAAAAAATAAAACAAACATGTTGGTTCAGTGAAAAGCTGAATGACCTGCTGTTTTTGTTCTGAATTAGATCCAACCCTATGGGTCAATTTGGTGCAAAAGGTAAAATCATCAAAACAGCCACCTGTTCAGCTGATGCTCACAACCACAGATTTACAGATGTGAATGTTTACTCTAATGCAGTGGTTATCAAACTTTTTCTCTCATGCCCCACTTTTGAGCTCTAATATTTGTCATGCCCCACCTGCTCCCCTGGCAAACAAAATGATGACAAAATGGGCAATTTTAATATTTGTATTTACATAACATACACATGAACATTAAATCCACATTACTTTCAGGAATTTCTGATGTACAAATGAAAAGGCTTTTTCAAACCACTTTTTGTGACATTTGTCACTTAAAAAAAAAATTGTGCCATAACTTTGTCTAAATTCAACTTAATTGAAGTACTTTAGGTGACATTTATCAATACATTCCTCCATCAGTCTGTACTTTTCAATAATATATATATAGTTTTTAATTATAATCACTTTGTTATTAAGATGATAAAGCTCAACCAAAAAGAACAGATGCATGTGACTAGGGTGTAATGTTTCTAAGTGTCTCTTAATTAGTTTGGTGTCATAGAGAACCCAAGAGCAAGACAGGCTTCATCGTACTTTATTTTCAACTTGGTTATTAAACACATTGTTTGTCCCTGATCGGCTGCATCACGTGAACGAGTTCTGATCTCACTGCGTGTGTCTCTGAGCGAGTGAGCGGGGCGGGGGGGCGGAGCCCCGGGGCCTGAGTCTGTGCGCTGTCCGTTCGAGAAAAATATGAGGGACATGCACAACACTGTACAGTGAGCCGCTGCAGAGCCGCGGGTGGCCAACCCCTGGCTACGGCGAAAGAGCGATTTGTTTACTGCTCCGCCGTTTAAGAGATGCGGACGTCAAAACATTACTTTGGCTATAATATTAGTTCCGCCTCACATTTCCCCCTCCCGGTTGGGCGCGCCACACAGTTTGAGAATCACTGCTCTTATATGACAATGTTATATTTAAATATGAGAAAACATGCAGATTGTTCAATTCTAGCCCAGGTAATTTCAGCAGGTCACTGTAAGACAGGAAGACTTCTACATAGGAATTACCTGTTATTTTCTGAGATTTACCTGTTTTAATAATTTTATAGTCAGTACAATTTGTATACCTCCCTGCCAGCAACATCAAGTGGCCAGAGGAATGTTTTTGTGTTTTCTATAAATAAGTACAAGCCAAACATGATTTATTAAGAACGCCTAGAGGGAATTACTTAAAATTTGGCACAAACATTTAGTTGAACTCAAGGAGGAATTTATAATATTTTGGTGGTCAAAGGTCAAGGTAACTGTGACCAACAATCACAGTTTTTGTTTTGTGAATCTCAGCACCACCTTGAGGGAATTTGTTTTGGGAGTTCTTACAAAACATGCTTTTGGCCTCTTGAACTATATATCTAAAGTCTGGAATATCTTACAATTTTGGTCTAGCAGATTAACTGATTTTATCTCTGAAACTGTTGACGGAGGTATACTAAATCATGCTAGTATTTCTAGTTTTTTATAATTACTACAATTATTAATTCTGATTTTTTCATTCTTTCTTCTGTTTATCTCCTTTTTCTTTGATAGTGAAATCTCTCAAGTATTTAACTAAAGACACTACACTTTGTTTGTATTATATTGTATTGTTATGTAGTTTCATTCAAGTAACTCAACAAAGAATCTCTTTTCGCCTCAAATTCACGACAATCTTAACCTTCAATGAAATGTGAAAAATTACTTGTTACAAATCTTTAAGGTAGGGTATAACTTATAAGAAGTTACTGAAATATGTAAAACTAGAAAAAGCAATATTTCAATAATAACCTCAACCATTGGAGAAAGGCTCTTTCTGACCAATTGCTTTATAAATGTAAGAAAAATGCAGGTACTCAACAAGAATAACATTTCTCTTCTAAAGCAACTTGAATCTTCAAATACTTTAAATAAAAGATTAATTTCTGAGCTTATAAGGGAAAAATATTTTTCAAATCAGACAATGTGAATCCCTTCAGCAAATTTCTTACCAACATGTGTGTTTCTTATTAGCGCTGTGTACTGCTGAACTACACTGATGCTTCAGTGTAAGGCTCCCCCCTGCATAACACCTGCCAGCACAGGTAATGATGTATGACAGAACACATACAGACACATAAAAACACAAGGCTATGTCTGCTGTAAGGGTTGGTAAGGAGCTACGGTTGCCAAAAAGGCAAGTGTGTTTACATGAGTGTACATGAGCCTACGTGGATCAGAGAAAAACTGAGAGGTTCAGTCTTATTACCGTTTTGGCTCCCATTTGTTGCACAGGGAGTTTATGGAACTCCTGAAAAACTTGTTTTAAGCCATAAAACACCCATCACATAGAGCTAGAGCACATTATTCAATTATCACAAAACATTTTCCCAGCAGTGTTATGGTGTCAAGTTTCCCTATGGCAAAGCTAAGGGGCATTGCTGTTTTTTCCATTTCCCTCTCCTCCACCACCACTACTATTGGGGATTGGAAGTGGTGCAACTATATGCCCTTCTTCATCTTGTAGAATTAAATTGATAAATTCCATATTACCTTGGGGGTGTATACAGCCAGACAGGTTATCCTGGATAGCTTTCAGCTTTGAGCTTCAGCTTTTTTTGGGGAGGAAACCCTTTTGCCAGTGTCGGCACCATTTGTAGGATGTTTACACCTCATGCAAGATGTGTGTTCAGACTGGTTAGGAAATTACATTTTTGGCATTTCTGTTTGGAATGTATGGCACAGTCTGGTAGTGGGGGATTCTTATACATTTTTTATATCCTAGAAAAATATCTAAAGCTGGAAAAATTGCCCCTATCGATCCCACAATGCAAACTACATAAGTCATGGAATTCAATATGAAATAAGAGAGCTGATGAGGAAATTGGTAACAAAACACATTATTAAGGAAGCAGCTTTGAATGGACTATTGCTCTGCACTTTGTTGATGAAAGCTGCACCATTAAAGAGACACTCCTGACAATCTCAAATGTCAGATTCAAGTGATGCAACCTTCTTACACAGACTTTTCAGTTTGGAACTTAAAAGAGACAAAATACAAAATTACAATGGGGCCTCACTTATGTCAGGGGGACTTGGTGGGTTTCAAAGACTCTTTCATGTTGAGCTGGATAGAGGATTCCCATATGTTCACTCCTTACTGCAGCAACTACCAACTACTTAGCTCTTGTTTTTGCCATGTCCTCAGAGAGGGCTTTTAAGGATTTCTTCAGTATCTGTAATGTCCTCTTCAGGTTAACAAGAAAGCCCAGTATCAGAGGAACTCACTGAAGTGTATACTTGAAGAGCCCTTCACAATATAACTGAAATACTTGCATAATACAAACTCTGATTCCAGCAACGGGCAAAGGATGGAGTCAAACAGATTATGAGAGTTTTTCCTTTCACCTTAAAACATGGGATGTGACCTTACTGGGAATGCTGGGTCTAGATGTTCAGAATAAATGATGATATGTCATCCCGGCTTTAGCCTTCATGCTGTTATTGTGTGTAAGATAGTATCCATTCTTTAGCCAATTAATAGAATGCTAAAAAATTATCAATACTGTTATACAGTGTGTTATGGGCCTGCACACTGAAGACGTATTCATGGGGTTGTGGAGTGTGCACATAGAGGCTACTGACTGCTGCAAGAGTAAGAGAAAGTGCTCTGTCAACAGAAACTCAGATGTTTTGTTGAAGAGAGATGAAGAACACAAGAAAACCAGATTTCAGCTGCATTGATGCAGTTCCAGGGTAAATGTTGCACTGCCTCAGAGAGTGAAACAGTGCATTTATTGAATGTACTGCTTCACTTTGCACAGAGAGAAACACTTTTTAGGATTCAGGGGGAACTATGGTCATTGCTGCAAACTTCACTGTCACTTGACACCTCATTCACAAGCACAAAGATTGATCAGCTGACCAAAAATGCATGACAGAGACAATACACAGTTTACTGAGGAGATTCCATTCATCAGCAGTTTTATGTTCAGTCTGAGCCACTTCTATCAAGAAGACCACAGTTGTTTTACAGAATTGTCATCTGGATAAGTTGTTGTAATATTCAGTCTGTTTCATCTTACCAATATTAAGTAATAGATACCTAAGAGATAGAATAAAACACATACTGAGCTGGCTGCAAAGTGTTATGGTACTCCTTGTTTGGTGTGTTTTGTTGGTCTTGCTTATACAACTCTCACAGTGTCCTTTTTTTTGACTTTAAGTGAGATCAGTGCACCAATAACTGCCTGAATTCTCTGAGGCAGAGAGTGTTTATAAACCGTGTAAGTCAACTTTTCAAAGTTTCAAAAGAAATTCCCCATTGTTATTTATGACACAGCAGCATAAACCATAAAATAGGCAGCTGAGTTTTCAACTATTACCTTTACTTTAAGCTCTTTCCTTTATAGTATGTTTCAGAATTGATAGAATTGCTAAAGGTTGACTGCTACCCCCTAATCCACTTTTGTCTCTCTTAACTTCCTGATTTGGGCCCTTGAGGTTTGCCCTGTGGTAGCATAAAAGTCAATCAAGTGGCTTTACTGTAGAAAGGTGGTTCCTGTGGGGCCATAAAACCACTACAATGGCCAGGAAATATTAGTGGAAAAGATGAAGAAATCTCTTGTTTGGTATTAATCACCACCCTCTTTCGCTTCTTACATGTGCTTGTGTCGTGCACATGCAAGTGCTCTTCAGCTCTTGTGTAGTTACTCTGGGTTCTTTGTTCGAGTCTTTTTCCAAGAGACATGAGTGATGACAATGATCCCATCCATCCATTTCTATTGTTCTGTGACAAAAGTCTTTCACCTCCATGCTTAAAAGTGTGTGTCTGTGTGTGTGTTTGTGTGTGCCTGCATGCATGCATGCATGTTTTTGTGTTTTGTGTTTCTGTCAATTGTGGACAGGTGGGGAGGATGTTAAGTTCTATGAACCAGTTCCTGTCTTCACGAAAGGAACTGAAATGGAAGCCCGATCAGTGAATCACAGAGGGACACACAGTTGCATGTCTTTAATTACGCTGATGCATTCAGCTTTGGCCCTGAATGTAAGTGAAGTTAGCTAAAGCAATTTTGAACCAGATGCTGGTATAATTTATTTTACAGCTATCATGTGAGTCACTCTGTAGCTGACATGTAAAAATTGTTATATCAAGTGTATTTCCTGTTTTCTATTTGCAAATATGCAATGCCTTCATGCACAACTTACATCAATGCTAATGAGTCCAAAGAAAATTATGACAATGATTGCAATGAACCAGACATCTACCATATATACAGAGAGGTGATTAGTTACATATGTACACCTATATACTATAGTATAGTAGTAGTGACTTATTTTAAAGAAAACAGCAAAACATCCATATGTAGTGTTTTTACAAGAGTAAATATCATTGAAACCTTCAATGAACCTTATTGATGTTACCTCTTGCCAGTCTATCGCACCCGAACCGTAGTAAGAAGCGCAGTTGTTTTGTAGCTTTGCTAGTTATTAGCTGGTAACTAGCTTATCGGTCCGAGCACTTGGCTGGAAGAAGGGAGGAGTTGGCGTGCTGTGTTCAGGAACAGACAACTTTATTTCCATACATAGTGGCAAACATAACTATCAGCCACCAAACACTGTTGAGCTGTCTCGCTGAGCTAAACTTTGAGCTAACTATTCGCTATGTGGCATACACTCTGAGTGCAGCTGCAGTAACATGTGGCAATTCACACTCATAGAAACACATGTAGCGAACACTCTCCTGCACACACACACACACCTTAACACCTCTAGAGGCCTACGTCACACCCTCATTGCTGCAATAGTTAAAGGGAAGACTGGGCTGGTTACATTGACAAGCTATTAGTAAGTTAGACAGACAAATTTTGACATTTCTTCTCACTCTCCAATAAAGAGCTTTCGACCATGTTGCCATTGAAGCAAACCCATGGTGCTTGAGTCGTTTAGCTTTAACTTCTTGTTTCATCCAATGTTATCTGTCATGGTTTTTGGGCTAGTCAACAGCATACTCATGTAGTTCTTAAAAGAGACAGTGTGCTGCGGCTGTGCTGCACGTTTATGGTGATGTAAAAAGCAAAAGAAAAGAAGGAAAGGGTTAACATTATTTGAAATGAAATACAATATCATAAAAACAATATTATAATTGTTGTAAGTCCCATTGCCCTGACTGCTTGTGTGGTCTTGAACTTGATTCTGTTTGATTCCATATGGATTCAAACTGTTGTGTAGTTCATTTAACACACATGTGTTTTATTAGAGAATAAAACCCATTGAAGCCCTCTAGTTCCACAGTAATCAAAGCCCCCTGTTAGTTAGTTAACAGGGGGCTAGCTAGTTATTAGCAATGTATTGTTGATGTAATTGCATAGTTAATTACTAATTAGGTGGCTAATTGCTAATTACATTGGTTGGACTTGTAATTGATGTGTGGTGATTTTCTTGATCCAGTTGTGAAGTGTGGAGAAGATTTCACTGGGTGTGTCTTTTTTTTTGCGGAATCCTGACGGTTTTCAGTTACAATATTTAAATTGTTTGTGATTGCAGGTGGAATTCATTGGCTTTATAATATTGCGCAGGATCAAATTCTCCCTGTTGAGACCAGTTTGATTATGTCATATTTTTTAAAATCCAAATTTATGTCCATGCTGCATCACAAACTGCATTCTAATAGGTCAATGCTTCAACACGCTGTCCTTTGTTGTGTAGATTCTGTTGTGTAGCTCTTGGCCTTGGTTGCCATGGTAAGAGTGCACCCTGTATAATACAGTCAGTACACAAACGCACACAAACACACTACAAAGTTGTTTCTGTGTTGGCACATAGCCTATGAGAAATAAATGGAGGAAGATAACTGAATTCATCAGACTTACAGTGGAAGGGCAAGTGAGAAAGCTGCAATTTTTTAGACTGTTGAGTGCTCTGCAAACAAAAAAATGTTCTCGTTTAAATCAAATATGATTGCAGTAACAGTAACACAAGTAAGATGTCCGTTACCATGGTAACTTGACTATAGAGTTCAATGTTTAGTTGAACAAACCTTATATCATATTGATATACAATTTATATGATTGAACTGATGTATGTACATTGAGTGATACAAATCAGAATGGAAGATGATGTACAAATTGTATGAATTTTGAGCATGCATACATTTATTATTGATTAGTTATTATTTGTTTGGGTCAATGTTGGTAACACTTTTATCTATTTAATTTCATATCACACAACGGAGCGTCAGAAACATATTGTCTAAAATGAAACAATATGAATACAGCTACAAAACTTTAACAATAGACTAATATTATTATCTTGAAATTATTATTTGTTTTATTAGGATTATAATTTCATTGATTGATTACCTGGTCAAGTTTTTTTTTATATCCACTGTCTCCAATTGTTTGCTTATTGTGGGTTGGGTGGAGTGTCTCTCAATAATATTGTGTAAGATCTTGACACTGTTAAGTTGTTGCACTCTGCTATACGTGACATCTTTCTTCTGTCTGTCCTGGGAGAGGGATCCCTCACATGCAGCTCTCTCTGAGGCTTATTTTAATTGAATTAAAAACAGTATTGTTCTGTTATGTGCATCAAGCCTGTTGCTGATAATGTCGTAGTGGCATCAAATTATTTATAATTACACAGGCCAGGTTCCAACAATCAATGACTCAGGGCCTGTTCCCGTGGCGTATTTTATTCTACCTTATGATTTAAAAAATGTTTCCCAATGAGGAGATATCATATATAGCTGCATGCAGTCGGCTTGAGAATATTTTCTGCACCCAATGGGTTTTTTAGAGCGTGAAAGCTTTTTTGGGTGTCTTCTGAGCGCTTCAATTTCTGTCCTTTTCAGCCTTTAGTGTCATTAATGTAGCTTATTTTCAGGCAACCACTCAGATGGGTGAAACTCATCACCTGGTAACCCAAAAAATGAATGAAAAGTTGGCTCTGGTCTTTTTATCTACACCAAGCTGAATGACTGAACCGACACTATCAGAACAAAGGCAGATAATACAATTTGTGGGTTCTCTGAATGTTGCTTTAGTTTTGTTGACATAAAACAAAAAAGTACGTGCAGCAAATTGTTCATGAAACACTGAGATGAAGCACTTCACAGAGCTGCTCGCTCTTTTCTGCGATAGGACAATGTATCTATAATTAGTGAGGGTACACTCGTAGCTACAGTGCAGGCTGGTTACAACAGTTAGGATCAGAATCTGTTTTGTTAGGCAAGTATGCAAGCATACAAAATGTGTCTTAGTGTTTGCATCACAAATACAACATAGAAGAATAAGAATAAAAACAGTGAGGCAATGTTTATTAATAAGACCTTAAAGACAGGAATTGGCAATACATGTGTCAAACGAAATATGGTCTGTGCTGTGGAACAAAACTGAGAAATGATTGATTAAAGTGATCAGAGCAAAACATTAATAACACATAAAATTGTTAGTTTAAATAACAGTTGGAGGTGGAATGGAGGAGGAATGCATACACTGTATAGTCGGAAATCATGTCCATGTCTTGGGTGGGATAGGTTGGAAGTGATCTCGCCTGCATTGACCCTGCTGGAGTGCAGCTGCTAAATGGCTGATTGTTTGCAGCCAATCTTCCTGGCTGAGCAGATTATGTACTGTAGCCCCTGAATAACTGAAAATGTGCAGCAACAACTAATTATTGGTTAAAATGTAAATGATCTATATCTTATTATGTTGAAATAAACTGTTTGTTACAGTATTTGTTGTGCACAGCTGCTTTTTATGGATTTAATTCCTTCTGCATCTGAGGGCAGCAGGACTAATCTGGAATAGAATTAGCAGTGTTAAAAGTGCTGTTTTAGAGCCAGTGCTGCTACACACACCCATTTACAGCAGGCTTTTGGTCACACGTGAATGTATGTAGTGTGTGTGTGTGTGTGTGTGTGTGTGTGTGTGTGTGTGTGTGTGTGTGTGTGTGTGTGTGTGTGTGTGTGTGTGTGTGTGTGTGTGTGTGTGTGTGCGCGCACGCGCATATACATAACTGACTTGGATTAATCACACAGAGAACAGGCGGCTGAGGCTCATGAGGTAGAGTGGGATGGTTGGTTATCGACTTGCATGCCGAAGTGTCCTTGGGAAAGACAATGAACCCCAAATAGCTCCTGACAGCTGTACCAGGAGCGTGTGAATGAAATGCCTGACTGGTAGACAAAGCACTGGATAGAAGCACAGTGTAAATATGTGCATGAATGTAATTCTCTTTGAGTGGTGGTTAATACTAGAGAAGTGCTACATACATTTTTCACCCTCAACTAACACGTCACATCTATTTTTTATTGTGAACACATGACAAGTTGTATCTATAATGGAGGTGAAGTTTTTGCATTTCGTCCTCCATTACCTTTTCAAACCCTATAGTCATAGCGTGTGTGTCAGATTGTGCATTGATGGCTGAATTGGTTTTTGCCGGCCAACAGCGGGGCATCAGTTTATGACCTTAAAGGCACATCACATTTTGTTTGTGGCGGATTTCGATTTTCAAGTGGGAAAAAAGTTTTTTGCTTCATTGTTCCCCAGCGAATGGGTGAAATTGACATGTCACAATATGTTACTTTAGTTCCATCAGCCTATCACTCCATTTCTCTCTGCCTCTGTCCACTTGTCCCTGATGCAGTTATACCACATATATACTGACAATTGATGTAATCTGTGGTTTGGTTCTCTATGCCGTAGTGTATGTGTGTTCAAAAGCAACACAGGGGGAACCAGCCTGCCAAATGCTGAGTCAAGGGTAAGGCAGAAAACTTAAACTTGCTATTGAAGTGTGTTTGCAACTTCATATACATACACAGAGACACAATAACAATTGTCATCGGCTAGTCCCTTTTGTATCTGCTTCCACTTTATTTTTACTGAGGTCTGGGGAATGGAGAATAATTTCAATACAATATTGAGCTTACATAAACAGTATTTTCCATGGCTTTAATTAGGGGATGAGAATGCAGAGAACACTTCTATCACCAAATGCTGTTTAGATGCAATGGCAAGTATGTATGTGAACTATTTGGGATGAGCTGATTTTATATTCATTATTAATAACATATAACCTGATCTTCACAGGTTACAAGTAAAAACAAACACGCTTAAGATGACAACTCCTACTCAATTCCAATGGACCATTCCTCCTACAGAGATGCTCTTTGGCAAACTCGAGGTTAATTGTTTTTGTTTCTTCACAACATGGTGTCCAGCGACCCTGCATGTGACATAGCATTAGCTCTCTCTGTCTCACACACGCACACACACGCACACACACACACAGACCAACTCGAGCTCCTTCCTATCTTAAATAGTTGATGATTCACTCAACTTTCCAGTAAACGTTTAAACAATGAAAACAGTGGACAAGGATAGTACAAGAATTTTAATTTTGACTTCGATCTCACATTTTAACACTAGTTTATAAACAATTCCACAGGGTAAAACATTTTTTGGAGCTTAATGATTATTTTTCTCAGGCCTTTGGAAGCTCGCTAATTTGCTGCAATTGTGTTTAATAACTTTGATCATGTACTTAAAGCGATAGTTCACCCAAACAATTTTTTTCACTCATTATCTACTCACCAGAGGTGTAAAAAGTACTGAAATAGTGTACTCAAGTAAAAGTACCTTTACTTTGATGAAATTTTACTTAAGTACAAGTAAAAGTACCCATCTAAAAATCTACTCAAGTAAAAGTAAAAAGTAGTTAATGTAAAAGGTACTTTAAGTAAAAGTTACTTAGTTACTTCCAACAACTTGATGGGGGCCGCTCCTATACAGTGCAAAAAAGGACAAGGGGTCATAAATCCAATCCCAAAACAGGAATTTTTTATTAAAGGAGAATCTTAACAAATATAAGTGCAATGACATTAAACATATCAAACATAAAAAATGTAACATGTCAACACAACATTTAATAACTTTTGGGAGGACATGTCAAGACATGAACCACATGACAGCTAAAATAAAAAGTTAAAATGCCTCTGTATATTTAAACTTTTGGTTAAACTTTGATCCACCTTTAGAGCACTAGTCTACAAACTTCTTGTTGAGTTTGAGCAGCAGCTGATTTTCAAGGTGAGTAGAGCTCATCCGGGCTCGCTTTGCAGTGAACAGCAGCACAGCTAAAGAGTGGCTCGCAGGCGGCCGAGGCAGGTAGGCCAGTGTTGAGTTTCAGGCAGTGTTGTGCATGAACGAGTTCAAAAGAACGCGTTCATTGAACACGTTCATTTTTATGAGAACGTTGAACTGAACGCAACTTAATGACAAATAATTAATTTGAACGGTGAACAAGTTCATATTATCTGAGGTCTAGCTAAAACGTTACAGAATGTTTTCCTTCTCCCGAGGAGAGACGCTGTCTTGAGATCATTGTTGTGTTTATTTGAAAATAAATGCAGTCTTACAGGGCAAAATACCGTCTGAAAGTTGCAATTCCGTTTTTGTGGGAAATTGTTTAAAAAAAAAAATATATATTTTTTTCGGGGGGGGGGGGGGGGGACAGGGCAGGAGTGACGCTTGCATAGAGCGCCAAATGTGCTAGGGCCGGCCCTGTGTAGCGCAGTGATTCTCAAACTGTGTGGTGCGCCCACAACAGGTGGTGCGCGCGACCGGGAGGGGAAAATGCGAGGCGGAACTAATATTCTAGCCGAACCAATGTTTTGACGTCCGCATCTCTTTAACGGCGGAGCAGTAAACAAATCGCTCTTTCAACGGAGCCAGGGGTCGGAACACGCGGCTCTGCTGCCGCTCTGCAATGGCTCCCTGTGCAGTGTTCTGCATGTCGCGCATATTTTTCGCGAACAGTGAACTTTACGATCAGTTTTTATTTGTTGAACGTGCACGTGAGGGAACGTCATCCACTCTATGCCGCATCTACCACCAGAGCTGCCAACTTTTCAAAAAACCTTGGAGTGAGATTTTGTCGGGGGTGACCAACATTTTGCCGCGCACACAGCCACACACGTTGGTGGCTCAAATATCAGGGAATTGTTGGAATTTGGCGTTGTATCCATGTTGTTCGCTGCATTCTGGTGGCCTTTGGGGCCCGAAGTCGTTGATAGGAGCGGCCGACTGGAGATGGACAACATTGGTTACATTCTGTGACGCAAAGACATAGCTGAAGGTCCACCCCCAGGAAATGTTGGTTTAAGTAGATGTTGTTTCCTGCATTCTAGTGGATTTTTGGGTGGTATGCTAAAGATGTGCAATACCTGAACTCCTTCTGATTCATGTTCCTCTGATCATGACTTGTAGGGCCTTCTAGCCTTGAGCTGAACATTCAACCAGAAAACTATTGTTGTGCCTCAATGACCACAATATAGCCTAATTAATAGACCTTTGTTTAAGATTTGACCAAGGTAGGTTGATTGACATTTTGATTACAATGGTTTTCAACTAATTCTGAACTGAAACCTAACTTATATTTTAAATGATTGTATTCTTAAGAGCAGTTAATGATTTATGTTCGCCTCCCACCACACTTTCCATCAGACAAAAAAGTGCAACAAATAAAGTGCTTAAACAATAGCCTTTTTAAGCAACACAATGGACCCTCTTCCCCAAAATAAAATTTGTCTGGAGCCGCAAAACATATTTGATAACAAAGCTAATAAAGTTTTATATAAAGTTATACTATACTAAACTATGGTTTGTTGCATTTATGAAATTATCGAACAACAATAAAGAAAACTGTTGACATTTGATTGATATTTTTACCTGTTACAACAAAGGAAAAACCAAACGCTTATGAAGAGAAGAAAATACACAGGCAAGTGTCGGCCTACTTTGAAATAAATTAAACACAGACCTTTGTAGGGTTATTTGAGTCCTCCCCGTATTTGTGGGAAATGTATGAAATAAGAAGTACCCTATTTTTAAATAAATAAAAACGTATAGCTGCAGCCTAATAGCTTAAAAATATATATTTTAGTTGGCGAAATATTTAAACGAAAAGTGAGAGCAGGTCAGGCTGGAGGCGGACACAGAAACTGCAGCTCGGTAGAAACCAACTGCAGCTTCTGCTCTGATCAAGACGCTGAGCTCTGATCAGCTGAGACCAGAGAAACTCTGTGTTTTCACTGTTTCCACTGAGCAGCCGGTGAGTCAGTGACCAGCTCCTTCAAGTGAAGGAGCTCAGATCTTGTGTCTCTGAGCGAGTGCGCGGGGCGGGGGGCGGAGCCTCGGGACCGGTGCGCTATCTGGGGCACACACACACACACACACACACACACACACTCGCCCGCTCCTGGTACTTCATGACGGCCTGATACGATGATGTTTTAAAAAATGATCGTGACTTAGTCAACCACCAACATTTTCGTCTCGTCTCGTCAACAAGTTAAAATAGATTTAGTCATGCGCTTCACTTAAAAGATCCAGGTTTTTTTTGGCGTGAGAAATTGGATGTGTGGCGTGAGTGCGTGTGAAAACATGCAAAAGCGTGTGTCACACGGCGGAAGCGTGACAGTTGGCAGCTCTGTACCACTGCAGTGAGAATTGCCTTGCGCAAGTACAATACTTCAGTCAAAATCTACTTAAGTAAAAGTAAAATGCAGTACAATTAAAGTAACTGGCGGACCACTCCTTCAAATGTAAAAAAAACGACTAAAAAAAACATAAAATGCCTCCATACTGCTCCTGTTGTGTCATCCAAGTGTCTGTAAGCCCAGACATTCAAATTCGACCCGGACGGCATCATTTACACGGTGTGTAAATGATTTAGTATCCTAAATGTCCTCTGTTATCCTCAGCCCGGAGCTGCTCATGCCTCCATGCTCTTGCCCAAGGGCCACATTTTTTTTCAGTTTTATTCTATGTTTGAAGATGTGGTCACCATCTTTTTACCACTGAAAGTGTTTTGTGGGCTCAAACACTCCTGCACCGGCATAGTGGTGAGTAGATAATGAGTGATTTTTCATTTTTCTGCGAACTATCCCTTTAAGACCAGAAACATCTCCATCTATTCCTTGAAACAGACAGAAAGTTAACCAAGTAACTGTACTAGTGGCCATGTAACCTGCTCTCTACTCACCTGAATGAAATGCAGACCTGTATTGATTTGGCATTCAGCATAATGTGTTAGGGTTTTCTAAAGAGGAAACGTAGGAATAGAGCAGCCTTTATTTCCTGATTCATTGTTATATTTTAATTTGTTACTGATGAAGAAAGAATATTACCTTCTACTTTCGGCAGCATCATGGGACTTGATGCTCATTGAACTATATAAGTGGGCTCATCATGTTGGAGCCCACCACAAGCAGGGCAGCAACACTTTGGGTCCCGAGCCATAATAGATGAATCAAAGATCCACTGCAGGTATTTAGATCTGTCCCAGTTCAGCTGAACAAAATGCATGTGCCTCTAATTGGCTCTCAGCTCACTTCAGAGGCTTAAATGGCCTCAGGGATGTCATCAACCATCCAACTTGCTTGAGTTAATCCAGCGGGAAATCTCCTGAAATGCGCTCATCTCCACTTTTGCGGACTTTCTGCTGATGTTATTCTAGGGGGCCAGGCAGACAAAGTCCCCAGTAACTTTGGATACTCTCACACAGACGTTTGCCTTCACCCATACTTCTGAGATATCACATTCTTTATAATTTAGGTATATGTACATGTTGCACCAACAATGCCCTTAAAGTGGTTAAAGAAAGATCACAATCACCAAAATGGACGACAAATAATTCATTTGTGATTGATTATTACTATTGATTTTTGATATGAGTGACATTAATTGAAAATGAAGGTAGGTACTATCAAAAAATGTCAGCATCATGATATTGACAACATTTTAATTAGGTCAAATTTAACCAAAATAAATCAGACTCAAAGAATTCCTACTGCCTATAGTAGTTGCTTGTATCACTGTTATTCTACTTTATCTCATGGCCCTTCAGTAATTGCTAAATAAACTACAGATAATGATGGTCCCTTACAGGCTCTTAAAATGTTTTTTATGTTCTATCAAATATGACTTTTTATTATCCCTAGATGATGGAATGTTATAGTCTTTAGCCATTGAGCAGGTTTTAATAAAAAATCTATATCACACCCATGTATCTTCATTATGCAAAAAATGCACTACCATTTTAACAAACTTGAACACATTCTAACCAAAGTAACCAATTCTCGTATGATCAAATACAGTAGATCAGCCCAAGGAATGAAATGGACGTCAGTGAGGATATGAGCAGCTTCTGTCTGGATTACCAAGCTGCTGATTTTACATAATGCTCCTTGGTGCCCTGTATTTTTTATCATGGAAGTGAAACAGGCAGCAAGAAACAAAATGTGACAGGTCTGTGTGTGTGTGTGTGTGTGTGTGAGGGAGAGAGAGGAGACGTATTTGTTTGTCTCTGTATTGTGTGCACTTGTTCGTATGTGTTCATGTATAACATAACTGCAGGCGCTGATCACAGATAACCTTCTTGATGTCCTCTCACTGTCCCTATCACACACCTCCAAAGTGTGTGTGTGTGTGTGTGTGTGTGTGTGTGTGTGTGTGTGTGTGTGTGTGTGTGTGTGTGTGTGTGTGTGTGTGTGTGTGTCCAGATGCTGAAACCAGATGCTTTCCTTCAGACTGCAGGCGCCTCTGATAGTGACAGGGAGCGAACACGCACAAGGTTATCACCCACAGATCTCAGGCACACACATCTCAGCTAGATTTCCAGGTCACATGTTGTGCTCTATGATATATCATTGTATTACAGTATTCATTTGTTATCATTATCAGCACTCTACTAAAGGACACTTTACTTACTTATCGGTATTTATAGATGAAGACATGAGGTAACCCAATCTAGTTTTTTCACAACATCCTGTTTTCAGACATATTCTCCTATCTGCAGACTTACTCCAAATCCGAGGAATATGTGCTATACAGATTATTTGATGCTGTATGTAGGATTCACATATGTCTACTTTAATCCTTGACTTTATACGTGTAATACAAAAATTCCCACCTCTGCTGACCCACAACTGAATCAAAATATTTCCCATTCATTTGTTTATCCTGTATTTTTTTTTAAAATTATGCTACTTTCTTGTTATGGTGGAAATGCCTTTGAGCATAATCTGATGCATTTATGTGAAATGTTCTTCCAGATTAAGGATCAAGATTTTAACATCTCTTTAAATAATGAACATCATCTTAAATGACAAAGTTGCAAACATTCCAACATTTATTACTTGTTGAAGTCCAAAATTGTCAACCTTATTGGCCAGAATGAGCAGTCCCAATCGGGGGCCAAGGATCCTGATAGTATGTATTACAAAGATAAAAATTATTTCATTTGAATGTACTTACCTCTCTTAGCCTAGTTTCAGCTTTTACTACAACCTCAAGCCTTTGCATGCTCGTGCACAGTCTTTTCAGATGTAGCATCTACTGAGTGTACACATAAATAGAGTGCGATCACAGCATTTTTTTTATATTTTACTTTTTTTCGGCATTAAATTTGTTTAGCCCGTTCGGCTATTTGGACAAGCAGTTTTGGTTGCTTAGTAATGGCAGCTGCATATGTAGTGCAACTTCCTAAGCGACTAACATTGAATGCAGCATGACTGACATTTCTCACCTGTTGTAGCCACTACACCTGAACAGCCCTTAATACATCTAGCACACACATGCACACGAGCATACAAAAACATCCTTATTCACATATTTGCTATCATTTTCAAAAGCAGAAATTCTCTATATTCCTCACACGCACCCACACACACACACACACATACACACATATACACACACACACACACACACACACACACACTTTCAGACACACAGTGACCCTGTAAAGTAATGGTTTCATGAATAAATTACATTGCGGTAATGGAACAGTGTGGTGTTTTGAGAAAAAGGCTGACGCTGCCATGACAACCTCACGGGTCATGTGAGGTCAACCGGAGCTGTTGCTGTGAGGCCATCAGACATTTACCTCTCCCTGAATGTTTGGATTCTGGGGTAACCATTACGGCTGCACGATTAATCGGGATAAAATTGCACATGCTTATGCAATCTCATTTCTAAATGTAATTTTAATTGAGTGAGAGTGAGAAAGAGGGAAAGGAAAACCACATAGTCCGGAGTAACTGAATAAATAATGAGCTGAAGATCTGCAATGAAGAAAGATTTGACACAATTTAAAAAATATTTGAAATTATGTGTTGATCAGTTTTGTTAGTGGGGCAGTGGCCATAAACAAATATATATATATATATTTGCACCACTGGTAACTCAAACAGGAAAAGTAGATCTCATGGCAAACTCAACAATAAATCTAAATTATGACTGTACAAAAGATGACTAATTGTGTGCGCTACAAATAAGAACTTATTTACTGTGAACTAATCTAAATGTACAAAATATGTTGTATGTGTTGTTATTTATCTGTATGGCTCTTGTATATGTGAAAGCAATGTAACTGAGGTCAAAAGGTCAACTAAGTGAGTAAATAAATAAATAAACTAAACTGAGTGCAGAAGGGTTACCCACATTTAAAGTGACTGTTTGGCAGCAGGTGCAGCCATCACATGTGACATAGATGTACCCTGAAATCTTTCCTATTCCTGGAACATGGTTTGAGGGGATTTGAATGTCAATAGATGATGGTTAAGTTTGTGTTTAATCATGCTATTTTTTTCAAAATTTTTGTTAATCATTTTTGGAGATTTTCATCTTTCATCCATATTATCCATTCCCATTTCATGTCTGCCATGATGTGTTTTGCTGCAATTTGAGTCTGCATAAACAACACATTGATACAGATTGCAGACTAAATAATGAATTGTCAGAACATGAAAGACAAAAACAAGGTGGATTTTGTTTGAAAATGAAATACTGTTGCAAATGTACTTACAGCAGTTTGGATAATATCACTGATCAGCAGGTACTATGGGAAAATTGACAGATGGATAGATAGTTGGAAGATGAAGAGATAAAGTGGGAGGGGGTGTGGAAGCAATTCCTTGCACACCTCTCAGTCATAAATATGGAAAAGGAACAGTGCGGCTCAGCCAACCCTCCTACGAGCAGAATGTTATGTTGCTTCTTTGGCAGGGTAAAAAATACCTCTAGCTAAGAGAGATGCAGAGCATAGATAAACAGATGAATGGATTTACTTACAGAGAGAGATATAGTAATTAAAATACAAATGGAGGTCTTTGTTAAGTTGCTTTGTGCCATATATCTATATGTTAAGTAAGTTAGGTTTGACCTTTTCTCAAAATGAACTATTTATTAGACAGTTGATGCTGAATCACAAGTGACCATTAGCTGAATATGAAAAGAAAGAACACTAAAATGTCTTTATCAAAGAAAAATTGATCAGCCTCAACGTTAAAACTGGTAACTGTTTTTAATGATGTATACCTAGCTACTGGAGGACACAATTTGTCACATATCATTCATATTCGGATCCCTTAATACTGCATTTATGTATATTTATTGTCATTCCAAAGCAATAGCCAAACCTCTACTACCATAATATCCTCCACTCTTCTGCACCAGATGTTGGATACTGGCTGCAGTGATTTGATCCTATTCAGCTATGTGAGCATTAGTGTGGTCAGCCACCATGATGATGGGCAAAAAGGGCTAACTTGCAGTCAGGGTTCCTGTTTACTCTTCAGTGAAGTTAGCTTTCTATCTTGTTCATTTTGCTGAAATTGTTCATTCTGTACTCACCCTTCATCTTATTAAAGAATAAGAAGATTAACACCAATTTGCGTTGATTGGGCCATTTGTCTCGCAGTTCAGAAAAAAGCCCCAAAAGAAAACAGGCTCTGCAATCAGCCAGTTAAAATAAGTTCACAAGTTTTTTTATGGCTTTGAATTTGTCTGTGAAATGGTTAAAAGTATTAGAGGTCAAACAGAGTTCTCGATGGGGAAAATTAAAGCATGTGTTAATGCCTTTATCTGTATCTTGATAACTCACTGATGTGTTTGCATGCTTATGTGAAGAACTGTTAATAGATTCAATATAAGTTGCAGAACAGGTCAAAGATGGATAACTTTTCTCAATGTGTTTGCTTGAGTGTGTTTAAACCTGAGACAGAGTCTTTAGCAATTTTCCGACAGGCTGTGTACTGTTGGGTCCGGACTTTCTCCGGTGTTTGTCTTTCATACATAAAAAATCTGCTGCTCTCAAAACATCACGGAAATCTCTGAAGGATTCAGGGAGGGGTGGTGCAGCATGTTGAGGCAGGATGTAACTAGTATTAATTCCAACACTTGGCAACACTTTTTATCATGATTCTTCTTTTTTTTTCAACATCAATATGCCAACTCACTCTGTGATGAATACTTCTCAAGATCCCCAGGTTGTGTTCTCTCATTGGCTCATACTGACATATCAAGAGGGCTGGCAGGAGAGCCTCCTGAGAAACAGGGAATGTTCGGAGAATGTCTGGAGTTCAGTACATGTTGGAAAGCAGCTTTACTGTGTGTGTCCTTGGCTTTTGCCACATAGAATCTGTAATTGTACTTTCTTCATTAATAGTTGTTGAATCCACTACCTGTATATTGATAGGTCTCTAAACGAATTAGCTGTGATACTGTGATTTTTCTGGTATGCAAGTTTTATGTCTAGTTCACAATATTCACTACAGTAACAAGTGTATTACTCACATACAAGAAATGTTATTTGTCAAAGGAGAAAGCACACATTTTCTTTCTCTCTATAACATTTGTATTATTTAACTATATCTTTCTCTCGATGTATCTGCATTTAATAGCGAGCTGTGTAAGAAATGCCAAGGTCTAGTGTGATAACCATTGTATGGGCAGCTTGAGGCCTTTTTCAAACATAATCAGTCAAATGGGTCATTGCAAATGACCTGGTCAACGTAGCCTGAGATCTCTGCGTTTTGAAGCTTTCTTCTGTTTTATTTCAGAAGACTCAGATTTTAAGCTTACTTAGTTGTGTGTGTTTTTGCATGCATGTTAACTGTATTCAGAATTGACTTCAGACTGCTTTCCAATTGGGTGGTGGTGCCCTGCTGATGAAACTTTTTGTAGCTTTTGTTAAGGAGTTGGCTTTTGAGTGTGAAGAGTGGTTATGGGGTAAATAGTTGTTTATTCATCGTCTTGGAGTAGATGTGGCTGTTGTCATGCATTAGTGAGTAAATAGGAATGCTTCTCTGCACTCTAAAAGCTCTTCTAATGATTAGTGAGAACGTAGGGGAGAGATAGAGAAGAGAGGGATTTGTTTATCAAACACTACCCTCCCTCAAATCTGATTAGCTCAATGTCACATGGAAGAGCTGGACCTCTCCAGTCTCCGGTGCGTGTATGTATGTATGCCTTTTCCGGCATGCAAGTGTTTTGGCTCACTATAAAAACACTAGTTGCTTTTTCTCTTTCACTCAGATCTGTTGTGTATGTTCTGTGCCTTCCTCTTCCGGTTATCCAAAACCCTTTGGGGGGGGGGGGGGGTATATGCGCAAACAAAAAAGTATATGAATTCAAACATAATACATCTGTTGTAGTGCACTAATGTCCTTATACTCTCAGTTCTGTCATCTTTACCGTTGTTCAAGCGATTAAATAAACCTGCCACTCCTCTCAGTGACCCTGTTTGTGTTGAATCTAGATCAATCTAGCTTATCTAGAAAGGATTGTGTTACTTTGTGTGTGTGTTGCCACCACTGTCAGACTTCACCAAAACAATCCCACAGACACTCCTACTCCTTCTTATCTGGTCATCCTCTGTACAGTTCCAATATCCTTCTAACACGTCTGTAAACAATATCTCAACCTAAGTCCGTTGCTAAAAGTTGTCAAGTCAGCCTGAACTAATCCGAGCTGTGGACTATGATCCTAATGTCAGATGAACCAGTTTCACAGTAAAAATAAAAAAATAAAAACTTGCTTACAGTCTAATTGGATATGTTTAGCATTTCCTGCCGAGAGACCTCCTGTGGTTATGCATATAGCACCAGTTGTTTACTTAAACAACATATGTAGCCCTGTCCAAGACAGAATAAGCATATCTTTACATGTCACTGAAAACAGGGGGAGGGTCGGAGAGGTGATTTTGAATGGTGGCATGTCATTATTTTGCTGTTTACATTCATAGTCAACCCAAAGTCAACATTGGGTTCTTTGAAACAATGGTAATGGGGACTTTTCCCTTGTCTTCATTCAACCAATGGGGTTCTTGCCGTGCCAAAGGGCTTAAAGTGTTACAGTCTTTATTTTATTTTTCCATTGTCAAACCTTTGCTAATAAGAAGAAATACAACATTTCTAAGATATGGCCGTACTGTGTCAAAAGTGAACCACACTGTCTGGAACCGCCAAGCATATTGGAAATAACTTGTTTCTGATTTTATACTTTTTTTCTGTCCATAGCTTGGACAGTACAGAAGGGAATGACACGACCTAACAGCAGATCAGTGCCAGTCATCTGCTAGACCGCTCATCAAGTTGGTAGGTTCAACTCAAACCTTCTTCTTGTCTGTGCCTTCATCTGTTTCTCATTCCATCACTGTATAGTTTTTATCAATCTGCCTCTCGGTTGTCTCTTCTGTATAGTTAGCTTTCTATCTTACTAATTTTTGCTGAAATTGTTCTGTTTCTCAACCTTCTTCTCATTAAAGAATAAGAAGATTAGCACCAATTTGCCTTGATTGGGCCATTCTTCTCGCAGTTCAGAAAATAAAAACGGAATAAAACATGCTCTGCAATTTGAACACGTGCAGCAAACAAGTGATTGCAATCAATAAAAGAGAGAGAAGCAAGGGGGGGAGAAATGAACAAGTAAAGCAATGAATTGCCAATTTTTGTTCCTGTCAAGTGCTTTTGGAAGGCAGCTCTTGAGGAAAAGCTGTTTCCGCTGAAGGACTCTGACAGCAATTGTGTGTGTGTGTGTGTGTGTGTGTGTGTGTGTGTGTGTGTGTGTGTGTGTGTCAGTGTGTCAGTCAGAGGGGGTGAGGATGGTTGCAGCATTGAACAGAGCCTTATTATTAACCTTTTTATTTTATTTCTACAATGGTAAATGTGAGATAACAAATGCTGTCTTTTATGATGCATGACAAGAAAAAACAAGTGTAAAGGTCAGTGTGATTCCAGCTGCTGTTTGTGTTTCACATCTTTTTAAAATGCAGCTTGCTGTCTGCTACATTGTTTTGGCAGCACAAAGGATGTAAAATAATCAGCATAAATTCTTACTGAGTGACACTGTTGGTACCAGTGACTATTAACTCTCATTTGGTTGTGATGGAGATACTGCTGTCATATTTCTGTTTCAGTGACAAGTCAACCGCACATGGTTGCAGTGCCGTAGGGACATAAACTGACTCTTGTTGACATTTTATCATGATACTCGGGAAGAAAAAGGAAGTGTATACATAATGACAAGCTATTTTAATGTCTCCCCTTAAACTTCAGACTTGAAGTAGGTTTATTTTAAATCAACTAAGAAAAGAACATGGTGGAGATATAGACTTTTTAATCCATTGCTTGGGCAGCTGTGTGTCATTTTAATGTTATTTCAGGCATACAACTTGAGGGGAAGTTGTCGTGAAATATGAGGAGCAAAGACCTGAGATTCAAAAAACTAAATCTCTAAATTGCTTTGCCAAAATCAATGGTTGGCGCCTTTCTGATAAAGCATCTGCTCAAATGAAACAAAGCGTATTTCAACCAAACACATGTCTGAGGAATTTAACTTCATTCTATCAAGACCTGTCAGAGGTAGACCCCCTAGTTTCCCTGGAATTATTCTTCTCTTTACAATTGATAATTGTTTATTTTGTTTATTAATTTTATGTAGTGAGACAGTGAGCAAAAATGTAGGGAAGTCAAATGGGTGAGGAGGGAAATCCATAAAGATATTACCCAACAGACAGAAAGGAGAGGAGGCAAATGAGAGGCGCGTGAGTTAGGAGAGATGGAAGACACAGGAAGAAAGACCGTGACAGATTGAGAAGTTGTGAACTTGAAATCAATAGACTTATTGTTAACAACACACATAAGACCTTCACTCTCCCTCCATTCATCACTCCAGTGGCTACGGGTATCTGCTTATATGTTAGTTACTCAATCCATCAGCCACCTCACATTTAAGCTAAAGCTAAACAGATGCTTGAGGGAAGTACTGCTGATTGCATACTGAGTTCAAAGTTTCAAAGCTCTTAATAAAAAGCTCATTAATAAAGGCAGTTGGTGGGGCAAGTTCTTCAGTAACTGCAAACCTCAAATGATGAAAGACCAAGTGGAAAACCTGGTTGAAATGTTTAATGTTTCATGTCTGTGGGTGTCTTAGATACAATTCATACATTTGGTTGGAATGCAGGTTGCTTTTGCGGTATCAGTTTGAGTTCTGCTGGCTCCAAAACATTTGTTTTAAATTAATGAATCTAATGTAAATATAAATAAAAGCTTAAAGTAAGCAGATATTATTAAGATCTTTTTAATTCCATACATCCTCCAACACTGATTATATTATTCTCGCTCTTGAGGCACCTCTGCTAGATGAATGTACTCGACAAAGCTCCATTAAAAGAAGTTTGGACGGCTAAATTTCCACAACATTTCTATGTTTGGCCAAATTAAATATTTTGTCGGTTTCATTGTGAGCCTGTAATAATAACAAAGCCCATGTGTCTACTTGTCTATTTTTATCAATGGCAACGCCCAGTGGCTGTATAAATAAAGACAGACAGCACAGCACACTGCTGCCACCTTTCTGGTCTTCTGTACTTGCTTATCTCACTTCAATGTCAAGTAAATTTACATTTATTCATAGTCGAATGACATCATATGTTATCTCAGGGCACTTTTTATGTAGTGCAGGTCTAGACTGAACTCTTACAGATATATTTACAGAGACATATACTTGGAGACAATGGCAAGTGAACATTTTTAGTTTTCCGATTTTTCACCACAGATGTCCCTGTGAGCGTGTTGTCTCACAGACGGTGGCATCCATGCAACTGTTTTTCTTTTATTCATCCCTCTCTCTTTTTTAATCCCAGAGGATAGAGGGGGATTAGATGGGAGAAGGGGAAAGGTAGGGGATGGAGAGAGAGAGAGAGATTATCCCAGCAGATTTGCACTTGTAAACTCTCTTAAACTCAGGTCAGATAATGTGGGAGTTATAAGAACAGAAGGAATGAGAGAAAGAATGGAAAAGAGGAATAAGACAAACACCAAAGATATATAGGAAACGGGGAGGGTGAAATGATTGGTGGCTTAAATAAAGAAAAATGAATGCATGGAATATTTTCAGATGAGCATTGTTGACTGGATTGTTGTGCAGCGAGGACAGATGAACAAAAATCCTAAACCTAAGAAAACCTAACCTAACTGCTTCTTCTCACTAAAGCACTTACAGAACCCCCCCTCTGATATTATCCCTTAAAGCAGAGGTCTTCAACAGGGGGTCCGTGGAGTTACTGCAGGGGGGGTCGCGAAATGTTTGGTTGATTAGACAATTTGTTATATTTTTGGATTTATTATCTAACCAATTTTTTTTTCCACAAATTTAAATGTCTTTAAATACACATTAACATGCATCCAACATATTGAGAGGCTGATTTGACCCTCTGCCTGACGACCTCCATCTGTCCAAGGTCAGATAAGTTGTTTGAAACCCATCAGGGTCCGACATTTCACTAATGTGAGAGTATGTGGGCCATCCACAAATGGCTTGAGGATTCACTGTCTCCTCTACATGTATGTTTAAAATAAAAACATGAATATATGAACCCGTGTTATATTTGAATAGCTTAGTATTGAATGCACAATAACAGGGTAGCTATGTTTATATATGGCACTAGGCCAAGTTTAATATAAAACCCAATTTTATACAATATATATATATATATGTAGGAATTCTTCTTTATTTAAGAGTTGGACGAAAGTGTGGAGTCATAGAATTTTGCAAACCCCATTGTTAACAATTATTTACATGAAAAGCCACGAGTCAGCTCAGTATCTACAGAGCTCTTACTTTGATCTTTAACATTAGATTTGGCTGTAGGCAGCCTCACTCTTGTGGTGCACTTGAAGTTGTGAGTTTGTTGATAAAAGTACTATTTCCAGAGGCTTCCACCTTCGTCGCACTAAAGTTTGTGGATTGCCTCAATAATGTTACAAGGCGGGATGGATGCTCTTTTTCATGCCCAAGGGGTAATTTGACTTGCAGTTGTAAACACCAGTGCACACATTATAAACTAGAAGGGAGTTCAGGAAGCGCATATACCTCCAACAAGCCTAAACCTCTATAATGCCTTGTGAAAGAGTTGATATGAATCTGCTTGAAAATGCAATGCGTTCTTTTTGCAGTCATGCCTACCTTTCCACCAAATTTCATGGAAATCTGTCAGGTAGTTTCCGCGTAATCTTGCTAACAAACAAGCAAAATCAGATGAAATAATAATAATAATTTTGGTGGATGTAACAATATATAAGACAAAATAATAAACACAAACCAAAAATTCATAGACATACACATGAAAATACAATGAAATTGAAAAAGTGCTGCTAATACCAGTAAAAAAAATACTTCTAAAAAGTCTGCTCAATCCTCCTTAGGGAGATATTCTTGCTTCATAATGGCAAGAGACAAAACTCTGGGTGAAGAGGGTGAGTGTCAGCCGAAACGGCTTTTACCCTCTGAGTGGCTCCAACTTCATAAACAGAGTGGATTATTATTCAAGTTAGAGCAGATGGTATTTCGGCAGAGTTTTAAAATCTCCATCAGTCGGGTCTTGTTAGTCACAAGGGTTGCCAAACCAACAGATAATTTTAAAAGCTAAAACTGACTAAATAAAAGATAAATACGAGATTTTCTACAGCAATCTGTCAAAATTAAATCCCCCCAAATCTGTTCTCTTCTAGCATCAGGTTAAATCGGAAATGTGACAGCTTTTTGCTCCGCCACAGAAACCTTTCCTTGTTGTCAACTCTCCTCTCATCCACTGATATGTGATGTGACTCTGCTGCTACAGTATTTTACAAATAAGAGTTGTTTTATTTGATTAACATGGGCATCTTTACTGCAACAATTATTGATATTGATGGCTTCATGTCTATAAAGAAAGCCAGTTATCTAATTTAGGTATTATTGTTTTACTGTGTTACACCTGGAGAACTGCGGCAACTTCAAATCATTATCTCAGGCCTAAAAGATAGTGATCGAAAAATGCCTTGCTAATGTCCTTAAACTTGGGCAATGCCAGAACATAAGGTAGAATAAATATTATTTTTGTACCACTACCTCAAAAGGCCCACACTGAGCAAAGTATATTAAGATTGTAAGTCATACACAACAACGTCCTTACTTAGCATTAATAAGCAGTAATTAGGAGGCTATTGAGGGAAAACTCTTAGTTGTTGGCCTAGTGGTTTTAGAATGTTATCATGCAGAATACGAAATGTATAATTTATAACAAATAAAGAGCAAATATGCTTTTGATATGAAGTGAGTTGGAAGTGTACCATAATGTGTGTTACCAAACAAATCAACTGAGGATAGCATCTTTATCCCCACCATCTGACATCAGGTGTCGTGTACAGAGAAGCAGTTCAAGATGTTCATCAGAAGGGTCATTTGTGATATTTGCTCAATAATTGACGTTAGCTCTCGAAAGATTTTATAAAAATTGACGTTGCGTTTTGGCAAGGTCCCTCGTCTTCACAAGAAGATATCTCTCCTTCACCCATTTCATAGATGCTATTCGGCCTACATGCTGCTGTCCAAAATCATGCCTCCCGACAGGCACTTTGAAAACATTGCACTTTGTGTTGTGCATTGATCGTGAAATTCTTTGCAGAGTTATAAGAGATATTTTCTCCCAACTCCTCCATCATCATTCCATTTCTCATCTGTTCCATCACGCAGTACATGCCGGATGGTGATATCATCTTGGAGTCTTTCATAAAAGAAATGTGATATCATCCAAATTCTGGTGCTCATTTTCAAAAAGGTCCATGAAAACAATGGTGCTGCTCTTAAAACCATCCCCACTGGGCACCCTGTGTGGAGTATAGTGAAATGACATTATGGTTACAGTGCTTTCAGAAATATCTTTTGAGAGCTGACTGTTTGAAATTAAGTAGTTTACAGGGCTGTGGCCACACTGACAGATGAAGTGGAACACTGAATCTGAAACCCAAATCTCTCCAAAGAGCCAAAACTGTGCTGTGACTGTATGGACTGTCAGTAATTTTTTTCTATGGGGTCAGATGAATCCTAAGAAGATTGAGTTTGTATCAGTTTAAAATTGTTAAAATTGTTAAAAACTCTCACCTCTTGATAATATAACTAAAACATGGACAGTGACCCAGGTGATTTCTCCTATTTGGAAAAAAAATTAAAAACCTTTGAAATGTTTACTTTACTTTTCCTTTCACTGTTTGGTTCTCACTGCTCATAATTAATTACCTAAACTAAACCATCCTGTTGTTTTCTCTTTGCCTCCCGAACTTTTTTTCTCTGAGTTTGCTGATTTTTGCTGCTTGCATCTACAAAATCCTAACCCTTCTGAATTATCACTATATGATGAAAACTCTGCACATGTCATCACCTGAAAGGTGCTGATGTCAATCCCGACATGGACAATGGGAATTGGAATTTTATTTATCTGGAATTGATTGAAACAGCAATAAAAAAAAAGGTCTATGTTTTGAGGTATGTATGTTTTCAAATGGATTTACACACATTACGCCTCTGCTATAGCTGGTGAATGGCATCTGTCGCATTTAACTCGTCAAAGACAAGGTCACAGTGTGGGATCCAATTTTTTATGACAGTTTCAATGAAAACACATATACATACATATACATATCACAGTTCTCTTTAATTCAGTGACACATTGTTTAACTTTTAAAGCATTGTTATTAATATCTACACAACATGTATATCAACACAATACATATATTCTGCTCATCGGTCTGTTTTGCTGGCCTGCATTTCTCTTTTATTTATCAAGTTCATTTTAACAATCTAGCACATATTCAACATTAAAAACATGCTGCATGGCTGTAACTTTTCTTTGAGTGCATTTCTATTTTTTTTTTTTGTCATCATCATACATCCTACATATACCAAACAAGAGTCTTGATGTTTAAAAAAAAAGGTTTTTATACCCGCAGCATTCTCACCATCAAAACGTTAATTATGTCTGTTGAGACCGTCTGTTACGCACATTTATACACCAGCCACACCCTTCCCTCTTACCACTACAAAGATTGGAAACTCAAAATTTCCACTAGGTTAACATGAGAAGTCTTTCCAAAGTGAAAGACCCAGGGAAACTCCTCATACAGTACCTTGTTTATTGTTCATGTGCTGGACATGGTGTGCAAAGCTTTTTATGTACACTATGGTGCAGAGTGAAGTTAGAAAACTTTGAGTTTATCATATTGTGATAAATTAAGATTGTTTTCATTAAATGAAATAGAATTTTCTTTGTTTTCACGTGCCTGTCTTCTGTACAATGATTCATATAACCGTTTTTTAATATATCGAATGTCAGCTACTTCACAAGCCTGTTATGCTTCTTACTATAACAGAGTGCTGGTTGCTGGTTTACTACGTTTGTATTAATGATGAATGTATCGCGTTTCCAAGTCACACCAAACTCAGCACTGCACTTCCCATGACCACTGGCAATACACATGCCAAGTCAATTAGATGAATAGTTTGCAAGATTTGCGTTCCAAATATAGAATTTCAAACAGACTAGAATTGTTCCGTAGTGTGATGGGTTTATAGACAGGTTTCTCTGTAAAGGATGTGTGAATGCAAACTTCAGAGTGAGAGCCTCCGGAGTTTTTAATAAAGCGCTTTGGGTGGTCATCAAGAGGAATAAAGCACTGTATAAATACAAACCATTTACCATTTAAAGCCGGAGATCTTCCACAGGAGTGGGTTGGTGTGTTGGTGACATTTCTAACACACAACAGATGCAAAATGAGAAAACAAAAGGAAACCCTCACAAATATTTCATAGACGAAGATGACAATAGAGTTTCTGGTGAAAAGAGCTGACACTGTAAACAATGTGCAATGTGCAATGTGATGTAAATAAAAATGTGTGATCTATCAGAAGTAATACAATACATCCTACCTCTGCCTGCTGCACCAAAATGTACTGTTATTGATGTATTTTGTATTAATTTATGTTAAGTACAGTAAACAACATGCACAAATACAGGGATAAATAAAAGTAGAGGTACTTATAAATCCTAATTCACTGCCAAACTAATTAATTATTATTTATTTTTATTTATGTATTTAAGTATTTATTAATGAATGACATTTATTTATTTATTCATATCTTATCAAGTTGTTAAGCCATTTTTTCATCTATAGAGTACCACTAACCAGAAGTTTGGAGGTGTCCCCAATACCACGTGTCTTTGGGAAGGATACTAGGCCCCAAATTTCCCCGTATGGCTGTGCTGGCAGTGTTTGATTGATGGAAAAAAATGCAAACTGTGAGGCAACAGTGCACTGAACGACCGCGCTGTCCAGTTTCTATAATTATTATTTCTGATATTAGCAGTTTCAATCCTACACAGTATGCTGTGAGAAGGTATTTGGATGTGCACCAAAATGTAACAGGTTCTACCCTGACCTGCATTCTTCCACCAAATGTCATGGTAATTTGTACTGTAGCTTTTGCATTGTCCTGCTCATTAACAACAGACAAACAAGAAAAACCTAACCTCATTGGCTAACTTAATTAAAAATCTTTGGAAAGTTCATTACACAACCATGACTAGGAGTAGGAATCTCCAAGGTTTCATGCATATTAAACCTGTGAACCAGGACCAAGTACTGCATGACACTTTAATTGTGTAATTGATTTGATCAACATTTCATATCATGCAGTTCTTTTAAAGGGAATGTTTTCAGTCTGTCGCTACAGGTTTTGAGATTTTTCATTAACTGTATTAATTTACAAAAAGATTGAGAGCTTAATCCAAATAGATTTGATAAGAGATGTCAAAGACTTTAGATTGGATATGTGGATTTGATAACAGCTAGGACAACATTCAATTGTAGCCCTAATCAAGTGTTGCTGTGACTGTCATCCAAACAAGTATGTTATGTCTGCAGTAAGATATTGTTTTATGTTGGAGACAAGTCAAGAAAAAAGAGCTTTTTGTTGTACAACCAGCAATAAGTGCATGACAAAACAGACAATAGATAATACAGTGTAAATAAATACACTACTTATTTGAATGACAGCAGGGACAAATTAGCTTTTAAATCTGTTTGTCCTGCACTTAGTGAATCTTAAGCAGTTTTATCCCATCAAGAGTCGGAGGCATACAGTGAAAAAAGTCTGCATTCAGTATTTTATTAAAGCACATGTAGAGAAATGGTGAAAGATAAAAGTTTAAAAAGTACATCCTATAAAGAATAGAGTTATCATTGTTACTCATACAATGTCACAGGATATGCACGGATGTATCAAATTTGTATCAAATGAGCTGAGCTCATGTTTTCCATTTAAATCCATGGGTCTGATGGCCAGGACAAAGAAATGTATTCCCTTTTCTTAACTATACAAACAAATTAATGATCTATCCCTAAATTGAATGAATATATCCTGTTCATTCATTACAGAATACGATGCATAAGTAATTTGTTAAGAACTGTCTGTCCTGTCATCATTCATGTTACGTGAAAAGAGATGGGAAACAGAGAGAGATGGTGCATATGAATAAGAAATTTAGAGTGAGGTGATTGAAAAAAGAAAGAGGGTTGGATGTCACTGAATAGGAATGTGTGTATTCCTCGGAGCTCTTAAAGTCGAGCAATTCACTGGACACAAAAATCAGGAGCAAAGTGATTAACAGAAGCAGCAGCACACAGTTCAATTCGACAGAATATGAGCTTCTTAGATTACGTACTGCTCACAAGCCGGGTCTGTTCATGATAAAGTAACTGATAAAAGTAGATTTATTTGTCTTATATTTGCCAGAGAAATCATTTTGCAGATCTAATCTGTTAATCTGTTCTAGTAGGTATTGAGTTTCTCCTAAGGGTTGTGGGACTCGATGGTTTAGGTGAAATGTTTTAATGAAGTGATCATATTTTGAGAAGGAATGTAGATCAATAGCATTATGCTTTAATATAATGTCATACCATTTTAAAGAAAGTTCCACTAAGTTGTAAATGGACCAAATACTTTCAGTGAGCAACCATGCATCATATACCTAATGAATACAGGTGTGAAATTAAAATCCTGTGCTGTTGAGGGTTGATTTCAGATCAGTAGTTAATATGTGACTCTGATCTGGCTTCATGGTGAGCGCTCCTTTATACTTTGAAGTTCTGCCTGGTGCTCCTGTTGTTCTTCTAGTACCTCAAGTCGTCTGAAGTGTGAGGTGGAGACTCAGATGTCCAAGGTTTCACTGACACAGACATATACTGAATAGAAATAAGAACATGTGGTTAATGAATGATTAGGGTCACTATTACTCCTCATCCTGCTCTTATTCAAGATGTGATCATACAAAACGAGATTAATTCACATAGGCACGTGGTTAAGTAAACACTGAGTAGAAGGTAATGGACAAACCAAAGAATCTGGACAGTAAAGTGCATCACACAAACAAACCTACACATCAATAGCACACATGCATAACCATCAGAAGGAAGGGGATTTTAGGCTCAGTGTCTCAGATTAAGTTGATGGTTTATAAAGCTGTCTTGCCACGACTGGCTGTCATTTCTCCTCCCCTCTCAGCCTCTTGTTATATCTGAATCAATGATCAATATTTAATTTTAGTTGAGAAAAATTTGATTCTCGCACATTTTTGCATTCCTGTCTCTGTGTGTGGAATACAAATCCAGCAAGTCCGGCAACTATTTGTACAATCATTTTGTATGGAGGCAATTTAAAGCTTTGTGTAGCAATTGAAAGCTAACTAGTGCAGTGCCTGTTGTAAACCTGCCAGTTTGGAAAAGGTCATAAGTGACTCCTCCTCAAACAGTTGGACTTGTTATTGTTTGTTTGTGTGCTGGACGTTGTGTGCAGAGCTTATTATGAACAGTCGATGGTGCAATTCAAGTGAAATTAGAAAACCTGTTTATTGTAGCTGGTAAAAACCTTTTTATTGTCAACGTTTTTTTCATAAAATGAAACTGAATGTGTTTTATTACTCTTCATGTGTGTGTTTTTTATTGAATTTTGGATGAGTTGATTGTGTTTTCATAATGCACGTCACTATTTCTGGGGTCTGTTAAGCAGCCAACACAATCTCTCGTCTTCATCTTTCAAAATAAAAGCTCTGCAATCCTGCTCAGTATAAACCAACAAACAGGAAGGGATTCTGAGTATGATTTTGCCATGACAGATCAGCACCTGTGCTGTGTGTCTCAGTTCCATTACGTGAAACACAGTAATTACATAATCAAAATGAGTCATTCGACTCAAAACCAGATAATTTATACCGTGTTTTTAGCACACGAGCAGTATGGAGGCATGTTGTGTTTTTTCTGTTGTTTTATTACATTTGAAAGAAGTATCACCAGATGCTTCAATTGTATTGTTGGTGTATTGGTGTTTTTCACCCACCCCTCTATCGGCATAGTGGTGAGTGGATAATGAGTGAATTTTCATTTTTCTGTGAACTATCCCTTTAAGTTTTGTCACATATTGTAAAGAACTGGGACAAGCCTTACTTTGTAAATACCTTCTGTGAGGACAGGAATGTGATTGTTAACTTACGTTCATGAAAATAATGTTACATGATAAATATGAACATACATGATATGTTTTACAGTTGCATTCATGCATTGATGAATATCAGAGCAGGAAGCTACATCACACAATACACAGTACATTTAGATTGAAAGGTATGAGGGTGGCTTTGTAACCCCCATACTAATGAGGTGTTTTTGCTATTCAGTAGATATAGAATCCACATTAAAACTTTGATTGAAGAATCAATCAAGGGAGAAGCATTAATAAAACAATGAATAGAAGCATACGACTTGAAGTCATATTGTTAATTGGATGAAACTACAAATGCATATTTCTGTCTAAGCTGATATGAATGTGCCTCTCTACATCTTTATCCCTTTTTATGAACACACTGGATGTGCGCGACTCACAGAATTAGTTTCAATGTAATAAATGAGTGCAGTTTTAATGCGGATCATACAAAAGTACTTGTAGTGACTAGCAATCAGACTGCGGATTGTTAATTTCAGCATCAGCATGTCGGGAGCCCATAATGTACACTGTAGTTGAGTAACATGCATTGATGTCACTTTACAGTATAACAGTCACTCTGGAATGGTGTCTTGTTGTTGTGGCACTTTTCTCGTCTTGATGACCACACAAAGAGCCTAACAGTACAGTCTTGCCATTCACACACATTCATACAATGCATCTATGTGCAGCAAGGACACTTAGGCACACGGAATGGTAAAGACCGTGATCAAACCGCCAACTGCCTGTAAACATCCCGCTCTTACACCTGAACCACTGGCGTGTATCATTGTGTTGGCAACAGTCCAACACCGCCTCCCTCTCTCTATCCAAATTTCTCTGGCTTCATCCATCCTTTATCTTCTTTTGTCTTTGTTCCTCTCTGTGTGTTTGTCTTTCTACCTATGCAGCTGTACAGCAGCATGCCTCTATGTTTGCCTCCAGCACAAGCAGAAGCATTATGGAAGTGAAAGAGCGACGTCCATACTGCTCACTCACCAAGAGCCGCAGGGATAAAGAGGGACCGTACACTGGTGAGTTTGAACAGATCGCTCAGTGATTCCTATTCATTTATTTGTTCATTTATTTGTCTCTCCATTCACTTGTTGGTTTATTCATTAAATGTCAGAGATCAGTTTATTCAGAATCAAATCCAGAGATCAATTGCTTTAGGGAATAAGACTTTCCAGAAGCGTTGTTAAATTTCGCAGTCGTCTGATTACTGCTGCTATGATTACTGCAAGACCAGGAAGTATGTATCAAAGGGCGTCATTTTCATATATCAAGAGGAGGACCAACTTATAGTTTTATAGTATTATACAATACTATAGAGCGGAAATTCTCTAAATTTAGATAAGTTTATGTTCAAGCTTTTTCCAGAACTTTGGTGAATACAATAGTATGGTAAAACTGAGATTTCAAACTAAAATTATATAACAAATATTCAAAATTCTAAATAAAAAATTAACTATCAATTAAAACTAATTTAATTTTGGACTTCTTTTAATTACTTAATTGAAAATGTAGTTAATGTTTTGATATTTTAAGTCTTTGTTTTTTCAGTTGTCGATTTTATGTTTTCAAATTCAGATCTTGATTTTTTTTCAGTTTCAAATCACATTTTTCGTGACTTTCAGATAATATTTTTGTCAGTTTCAAACTTTTAGCCTGGTTCTGGCTTGGGTGGTGTGGTATTTACTGAGAGAAAGCATTTCTTACCTGCACGCTGGTACCAGCAGGTTGTCTTGGTGAATTTTAGGTGGATATTACGCTGCGTTGACAGTTGTGTAGAAGAGGGAAACATCAGTTGATGAAATTAAAATTGTTTTATTACTAATAACAACGGTGTCAGTTTGCAAATCTCTTAAATAAGGTGTATATAAAGAATAAAGTCACACTTTTTGCATGTGTTCCCAGAGGGCAACTTGTTCGACGAAGCTTCCCAGCTTTTTCTGTTGGACTGTCACTCGGGAATCCACCCTCCTCTCAGTTGATGCTACGCACCCCACGCGAGATCCAGACCTAAAGTTTTAAACTTTATTGAAAAAATATAATCTCAAAGTAAAAGTCCTGATTTGGCTCCAAATACTTCCCCCAGTTTGTCATCAGACAAACCAGCATGAAAGTAACAGATGGTTTACAAATCACTACCAGTAGCATCTAGGAGAATCAATGACATAGCATAAATATCCCATTGAAAAAGTGAGGACTGGCGAAAATTTTCTCATTTTCCAAAAATGTCCTCATAGGGAGACTGTGCTCTGAGTAAGATATCAGTACAAGTACACACACACACACACACACACACACACACACACAGTGGTGGTGTTTTGTCATAACAGCCATGTCCTATCATTATGATTGTTTCAATATTCAATATTAGAAATACAACCTCTGAAGGCATAAAGCATATTATTATTATAAGTAGTATTAACATTGCAACCAACCAACATTTCAATTGAAAATTCACGATACTTGAGTGCTTGTGAATGTCCCTTCTAGGTTCATCAGGAGACAGTGAAGACTGTACCATTGGCTCTCAGGGACTACGAGTCCCGACTCAGAAGTCTTACTCGTCCAGTGAAACACTCAAGGCCTTTGACCAACACCAAGACCAGACCAGGTAAGAACTGCCATTACACACAAAATAATGTCTTATATCTTGCACTGAAAACTTTGTTATTTTATCTTGAACAATGACAGTAGCTTCCATTATTCCATAATCCGATGGATACTGTTAGACCTGTATTGTGGATATATCAAGCATCAGATCATATATTTTAATTAACATTTCTACTGTACAGTTTTTGCTCTTCTGGAACGATTAGAGTAATGCTTTTTCTAAATTCCCATATGAGCTCACTAATATCTACTTCTTTAAGCTGTTATTTCTAGTTTGTTTAAACTAAAATAAATTGGCCTTGCCATTACTGATTATACTAATGATTCTGTCTATGTTGATTATTCAGTAGTCTAATTGGCTAAGACACAATTGAAGTTAAAATGTATTCCACTCTTTGGTGTTTATGTATATTTGGTTGAGAATGGCAATGTACTATATGAGGTGCAGCACATGCTGAATGGATATATACTTTAACACCTTTAACACCTTTAAATTGAATTTTACTTAATTTGAAATATATATTTCAAACTTGAAAGCCACCTTAGCTCTGCTACAATACAAAATAATTTTACAAATCTTTTACAAGAATCTTTAACTATTCAGTTAATGTCAGTGGCTGTCCTTTATTATAGTAACACATCTGGCAAATTGTGTTCCCGTTCGTTGATAGGTTACTGTACGGGACAACCAAGGGACACAAGGACATGGTTCACCGTGAACAGGATGATTATAACAGACAAGGTGAGTCCATTCAAACAGACACAGACACAGATGCTGTGTGCTTTCCTCTCCTCGCTTATCTGTGCAGACCTATAGCAATAGGCCTCACCTGATTAATTAAATAGGTTACCTGTACTGCCTTGCCATCGACTCCTTGAAATGTCATGTTAATTACAAAAAATTGTAATCTCTATTTTTCCTAATAGGGGTTATTTTGAAATGTATGATTACTATGACATTGACACACATTTAAATGTCACACCAAGTAAATCCTGATGGAATATATCCAAACCTAAACCTGTGTTATTTTATTATTCTGTATTAGGGCATGTATTTGTTGACAATTTAATTGTAGTAAAAACTTTCTTATTGCAGGAATGGTCCACAATAAGAAGGAGCATGTTAAAGTGGTATAGATTATTAAATTTGTGTGACGGAGGCTTTAATGAGTCATTGAAAGTGAAACATCAGCACATTAAAAGAGAAAAATACTTAACCAGAGATACGATCCATTGTTCTCCAGCTCCAATTAACACAGCGTCAACATTTGAGGAATGAAAAAAATCATAATTACTCATTCTTCTTATCACCTTCGTTTTCATTGCTGGCCTAATTGGAGCTAATTTAAAATTAATATAACTTTTAATTGAACGGCAGCACTTGCTATCTCTTGTTGTGCCATTAATTGCAGAAAGCTTTTATAATTTCCTTTTTCATATGCTGATTAAAGATGAAGAGGCACAAACTCAGATTTTACAGAGACTTTGTTTGTCACCTTTTCATTTATATTTTAGAAGATTGTCACACATTTTATTTGAAACTGAATTCAGCCCATTTCCAACTGATGTGAAATAGGTTCATACAATTTCATTTCAAAGGAAATCCGTAAATGTATCTACTAATTAAATACTTTCCCCAGTCCGCATGCTTTACAATGTGGCTGGCAAATGGAAATAAACAGAAGCCCATTTTAAATGAAGGAGATTTTAACTGGTAAAACAATAGTTGTAGATTTGGACTGGTGAGATGACTTAAATTGGTGATTATATTCATTTTAATTAAGATGAACATCAACATAATCTGAGTTGCACATGTTTTTAAGGAATCCAATCAATTCAATTCAATTTTACTTATACAGCATCAAATCATAACAAAAAAAATGTAAGGTGCTTAAGGATAGATTATTATTATTAGGAAAAAATAATTGGATCTATTTCAGGTCAGCATTTCAGTCTTCGTCAGCTGGGAATCTGCGAGCCCCCGTCACGTCGTGGCCTGGCGTTCTGCTCTGAGATGGGCCTTCCTCACCGCGGGTTCTCAGTTGGAACAACCCCTGACTTAGATACTGAGAGTCAGGCTGTGATGTCACCGGACCGCGCCATGCGGCCATGGGGCCGCGGCGGCCTGGGTAAATCATCCGGGAGGAGTTCCTGCCTGTCAAGCCGTTCCAACTCGGTGCTGACTCTTACTGATACCGAGCATGAGAACAAGTCAGACAGCGAAAATGGTAGGGATTCCTCTTAACCTTTTTCTCTCTTTGTTTTTTTCTTTTGTGTGCAGAAACCCTCACCTAATACAATTTTGTATTTTTGTATTTCTTCAATATAATGGCTTTGTTTGTGGTTAAATTGTAGTCTGTTATTGACTGGACTATCTCCCCTAGAGTTACTCATTCAATTTCTACTTTTCAGTCTTTATTGTGGTGTTTTTGAAGTATGCATAGGAAGCTTGTTTCGATAGGATAGATATATGTCCTGAAAACTGTAATGTTCACCACCAGCATGTCTAAATACTCTCATATGTATATTTGGAAATTCCCTTCTTTATTCTACGCACTAGAAGTGGTTGCCTCAGTCACTCCAATGCCCTGTCTTAACACTAACAGGATACAGCACGTATCAAGGAAAATATGTTTGGGATGGAATCTGGTTTTAATGCTCACATTCAACTATTAATAAAATTGAAGGAATTGAAGAAGATTTGAATACTAAAAGTAAAATGCTAGTTTTGATTGTATACTCTAGAAGGAGTATGGGACAAGATTCCTTGGATATTGTTATTTACTAAATCAGAGAATTTAAATTTTTCTCTAGTACAATCAGAATGTGGCTCTGCTGGTTGTGGTTTGTGTGTGAGAGAGATCGGGAATAAGGTGTACTTACCTTTTTTGTTCCGGCAATTTTTCTTATCTCATCATTCTCTAAAGACAGTAGCAGTGGTTAATGCCATTGGATGTTGTCAAGAAGGTAACATTTGAGCAATTACACAAAGCTTATTTTCCTATATTTGTATTAATTTTCACTGGAAGATTTTTGTGGTCTGAGACAATTTGATTCCATTCATTAAATGCTAAATAAAGTAAGAAAGTATGATTTAAATGCTCAAGCCTGCAGTAGATGTGATATGATCAATTTGTCCTGGACTAAATATAATTAAATATAGTAATAAGTAATGGCTGTTTTTTTTAGTTTGGTAATATTAATGTGATTGTGTTTCTGAAAACATTATAAATTTTTGTTGCTGAATAAAAGATTTTTAAATTGAAGCATCTATTTAAATAAATGAAATAGCCACAATGAAAGAGGGGAAAAACTTGGATCAGGGTGAAACAGGGACCTCTCACAGTGGGAATTACTCTAATTGTAAACGTCCACTGCCTGTCTGGTTTTGCGGGGAGGATGCTGAACACAAAAAGTTCAGAAAATTATTTTAATGTGTCTTGATGTGTGTCATGTGTATGTTTGAATTATATTCAGCATCCTCAAGTTAGTTTTCTTGAGCAGTAGTAAATTATCTTCTTCATAAAGGACTTTATTATTACACACAAAGAAATACACGATGAGCTAGACACATTCACACAATGGATTGTCATTAGGAGATGTAATGTTGTAATTAACAGCGAGATAAAGCGCTGACTCATTGTATTTGTAATATTAAGTTTGATAATGTTTTTATTAAATGGCATTATGCCGTCAACAGTAATGCTTTGGAGGTTTAACCCATTTCTAAAAGTGAGTCGTCATCAAGTTTTCACAGGCTAATTGGGTCTTTATAATGCAGTTGTGTGTTTGTGCGTGCATGCAAGTTTGTGTGCGTGTATGTGTGTGTGCGTCCCTTCTTGCTCTCATTTGTTTGTGCCTATGGACTGCAGCTTGTTGGTTTTGAACATTTTAATATATGAAAGGTAGACAGGGAAAACAGAGTTTTTAATCAAAACTGGACAGACATATTTATTCTTCCCACGGGCACGTCCAAACCAGTATGTCTCATATGTTCTGAGACCATGGTGATTGTTAAAAGTAGCAATGTAAAACAAAACTTAAACATTCCGGCTTTAGAATCCTTAATGGACAAGAAGATTTGTGAGAGAGAAACCTAATTTACACTATATATTAACCTTCCTTGTAAAATGAAGTAGTTGTATGTACTTGGTATTAGAAAATAACATTTATTGACTTAGTTATAATCCATCCAGCTCAATGTGGGAATTCAAAATAAATATTGTAAAATAGGGTTAGGGTCAAATACAGCTCTTTGGTTAAGTCAGTGAAAGATGGTGGTTAGGTTAAAAGTATATGAAAGGTTAAACAGTATAGTAACGCTGGAGTCACTACAAGTGCTTTTTGAACTATCAGGATATTGAAAGAAAACAAATGGTCTGTGAATATGTCACTGATACATTGAGTATAACGTTTTGGCGTCTTATCAAAAACCTCAATTAACAACATGTCCACATAATGTTAATAGAAAATACAATGTAGTCCTAATCATATGTCCTATTATTAGATGTATAGAAATGTAATTCCTCAAAGACAGGATTGCAAATGGAGCTTAAAGTGATTTTATTGTCCTTTAAACAGCAAAACATTACAATACATATCATTTAGCTAACGTTAACAATCGGTTAACTCCACCGAGGCACCTATTGTTGCTCAGTATCTTGATACTGCTCCTGGTTCACAGCAGAATGTGTGTGTGTGTAAATGGTAAATGGGTTGTATTTATATAGCGCTTTTCTAGTCTTGATGACCACTCAAAGCGCTTTACAGTACAGTTTAACATTAACCCATTCACACACACATTCATACAGTGCATCTATTCGCAGCCCTTTGTTATTCTATGGGGGGCCATTCAGGGTTAGGGTTAGGGCCCAAGGACACTTCGGCATGCAGATGGGTCAGACTGGGGATCGAACCGCCGACCTTCAGGTTGGAGGACGACCACTCTACCCCTCAGCCACTGTGTGTGTGTGTGTGTGTGTGTGTGTGTGTGTGTGTGTGTGTGTGTGTGTGTGTGTGTGTGTGTGTGTGTGTGTGTGTGTGTGTGTGTGTGTGTGTGTGTGTGTGTGTGTGTGTGTGTGTGTGTGTGTGTGTGTGGCAACAACAGAAAGTGTGAGATTCTATCACCCCCTCTTTGCACTTTGTTCCAAGAAGAAGTGAGGGAAAGAATAGATATCAGTGGAGTAGAGTAAAATGGGAGAGAAGAATATCAGAGCGGAAGAAAGTCATTCAGTGGAGAATTATTATTTAAAGAGAAGCAGGGAAAGTTGAGAATAAAGGTAGAACTGGGGAAGGGAGAAACCTCTGCATTGTTTGTTCTACTGAGAGGACACTTTAGACCGGAGACGACTCGCTAGCTCCCAAGTGGACACAAACGCACACACACACACACACACACACACACACAAGGCAACATTTTGGAGGGACCACAGGCAGATGAGCAGTAAAGGACGAAAGATCAGTATTTATATGGAGATTGTCTAGTGTTGATGACCAGGCAGAGTGCTTTACAGTACAGTACAGTACATGCTTTACATGCTTCCAATAACACACACATTCATACAGTGAATCTTTTAGCAGAACTTTCTTCTCTATCAGACGTCACTCACACACATTCGTTAGGGACATTTGTGTCAGTGTTCATCCCAGGGACCGTGCAACACGTGGAATAGGGGAAACTAGGATCGAGTGGCCTACCTTATGGTTTGTGGACAGCCCGCTCAACCTCCTGAGCCACAGCAGCCCCTGAAGTCGTACAGGCTGACCCCCACTGTCTAAACGCTTTGAGGTTAAATGTGTTCTCTCGCAAATGTGTGTTTTGTGTGTTTTTAGAAAGATAGATAAAAAGGTGTGTATTTTGTCTTGCTAACCAGATTACTTCACTATATGTCAACAAAACACTTAATCCATTTGGCTGCACTAAGCTGCTTAACACACACAGACAGACACACACACACACACACACACACACACACACACAGACACACACACACACACACACAGCTATCTTTGTTAGGACATTAAAGTTATGACATTTTGCTTCATACACTCCTGATCAAAATCTTAAGACCAGTTAAAAAAGTGCATGAATTTGCATTTTGCACTGTTGGATCTTAGGAAGGTTCTAAGTAGAGCTTCAAAATGCAAAAAGAAGAAATGGGAACAAGAGCCCAAAAGTTGTGAGCAGGCAATTTATTGAAAAAAACTATTTAACTGAAGTAGGCTGTTCATCAGCTGATCAAAAGTTTAAGACCACAGTCTTTAAAAGACAAAATCTGTGCAAAATTTTGGATTACATGTCATTTCCTGTCAAGTAATCACACTGTGAAGATCTCTTGATGGCAAAGGCAAAAAAGCTCACGTCTTTGAACGTGGTAGGATTGTTGAACTGCATAAACAAGGCCTCTCACAACGTGCCATCGCTGCTGAGGTTGGACGCAGTAAGACAGTCATTTTGCATTTCTTAAAAGATCCTCAGGGTTATGGAACAAAAAAAATCAAGTGGTAGACCCAAAAAAATCTCACAGGCGCTGAGCCGGAGGATCCGAATGGCTGTCCGTCAAGACACGGGACGATCCTCGTCCCAAATTAAGGCCATTACTGGTGCTGACTGCAGCCCAATAACCATCAGACGGCATCTGCGAAGGAAGGGCTTCAAAAACAAGAAACGTCTTCAAAGGCCACGTCTCCTTCAACGCCACAAAATTGCACGTTTAGACTTTGCAAGGGAGCACCAAACATGGGACATTCAAAGGTGGAAGAAAGTTTTATTCTCTGACGAGAAAAGATTTAACCTTGATGGTCCTGATGGCTTCCAACGTTACTGGCATGACAAGGAGATGCCACCTGAGATGTTTTCTACGCGGCACAGTGGAGGGGGGCGCCATCATGATCCAATTCACAATGCCTGTCTGACCAAGACTTTTTTCCAGGAGAATAACATCACTCTTTTGGACCATCCTGCGTGTTCCCCTGATCTTAATCCAATTGAGAACATTTGGGGATGGATGGCAAGGGAAGTTTACAAAAATGGACTTCAGTTCCAGACAGTGGATGCCCTTCGTGAAGCCATCTTCACCACTTGGCGCAACATTCGCTCTAGCCTTTTGGAAATACTTGCATCAAGCATGCCAAAACAAATTTTTGAAGTGATCAACAATAATTGGTGGAGCTACTCATTACTGAGTCAGTTTTTGACACTTTAATTTCTGTTTTAGGAGTTTTTTTTTTTTTTTTAGCTGTGTTCTTAAACTTTTGATCAGCTGATGAACAGCCTACTTCAGTTAAATTGTTGTTTTCAATAAATTGCCTGCTCACAACTTTTGGGCTCTTGTTCCCATTTCTTCTTTTTGCATTTTGAAACTACTTAGAACCTTCCTAAGATTAAACAGAGCAAAATGCAAATTCATGCAATTTTTTAACTGGTCTTAAGATTTTGATCAGGAGTGTATGTCTCAGTGTTTAAGGAAGTCAAAGTTCAACCTTAAAGCCCTTACAAGTAACTTTTCAGTTTCGTTGATATTGGCCTCTCTGTTGACCAAAGCAGTGTTTCCACCGTCTCCTGTCGTATAAAACTCGTTCTGTCCAGCAAGTGCATTTGTTTGGAAAGGTGTGAAAGAAAAAAGACACAGCTGTGTGAAGGATGCATAGCGATGAGGTCATGCATCTTATTGTTGCTGTATGATTGGTAACTAATGTGAATACATCATGAATTTGTTTTAGGTTCATACTCTAACAGTAACCCTGCCATCAATCGTCTCATCTGACCTTGCCAGGGGTCCGACCCGACCACAGACATTTAGAATAGTTTATCAAAAAAGCAAATTTTCTCTCTTCTTTTGGTGTTGTAGGTCCCACAGAGGCAGCACTTTTAAAATTAGACACTTTCATAACCAGTTAAAAACTTATAGTATGTTGAAATTAGAGATGCATTCTGCCCTTGTGTGGAGTAGGTTTGACCCATGGTGTGATGATGGGGAAAAACGAAGATTACTAAATTGTAGGGATGCACCGATTTATCGGCCGAACATCTGTAGCGGCCGATATTCGCCTCGTTTACTGATATCGGCTTATCGGTAATAAACTTGACTTTCACCGATATCATTGGCCGATGTTCATATTTGTGGTAAAACCGCTGGGCACGTGCCGCGGCTGGGGGAGCAGTCGCTCCGTCGCCCTCCTCTCCGCGCCGCCGGAGGCTCAGTGTGCGGCACCGGGAGGTCCTCATCCGGTGGCACCTCACGGCGTCACTGGTGCGGGTATTTTCTTTCTCTTGGACCGCGGGGCGGTGTCCATCGCCGGCGCGGAAGGCGGGCCGTTGGAGGGGACCGGGTACGCGGTCAGCGGCGGCCACTCTGGACGCGTGTCGGGCCCTTCTCGCGGATCACCTCAGCTACGGCGACCGCTGGGGGAACCCTCCGGCTGGCGCCTAGCAGCTGACTGAGAACTGGTGCGGACCAGGGGAATCCGACTGTTTAATTAAAACAAGCATCGCGAAGGGCCACGGTGGGTGTTGACGCGATGTGATTTCTGCCTGACACTAAAAACAGGTAAAACTGAGGAGGGCTTGTTAAGTTATCTTGACTCACGCAGTGTAACTTGGTGTAAAAAGTATGAGCGTAGCGTCTGTTTAAGTACTTTATTCTCATGTGCATCGGCTCTATTCATCCGTCTCATGCACAGGTAACAAGGGAATTGACAACATACGTCATACACACAGAAGCTGTAACACATCTAATAAACGGGCAATACTGCTACCGTAAATCAATGAGAAGAGCGTTCTCTATAATGATACTTTAACAGGGCTGTTTTAGACAGGGTAAAAAGGTGCTGTTTTAAATTATCCTTGTGGTATTTTGACCAAAATATGTTACAGACATTTCATTAAGATCCCAAGGAACCATTTCAACTTGCAGTAAAATGGGCATAATATGTCTCTGTTAAATAAAGCTTAGTTAAATCAAAGATTGTTTAATAAATCTGATTCAATCTGTGCTCATTAAAAGATAAGAGTGATGAAGGGCTGAAATTTTTTTAAATAGTGCTTTCTAAATAATCATTTAATTATTTTTCTGGCACAAAAGGGTGAATGAATAACAACAAAAAGAAAATAAACAAATATCGGCTATCGGCCAGATTGTTATTTTAAATATCGGTATCGGCCAAGAATTTCCATATCGGTGCATCCCTACTAAATTGAGTTGATTTAGCAAGTCCACATTATTTTAGAAAAAATATCACCATACTTTGTTAGTTGCCACAGTTTTTTGGGCAGAGGTTTACTTCATAAATTGAATCCAAAATACATATCTAGGCTTGATAAGACATCCTGATATATCTCGATAAATATTATGGTGAGGGTGTCTATGAATAAAATAAATTATTGGATACAAATGTAAAAACCTAAATGTTTTTTTTCCTACTTGCCCTCCTTTGCTATTTCCTTGTGTAAATCCACTGCCACCTGTCAGCTGCAGACCTTAAAGTGTGTCAGCCAGAGGGTGGGATGTGTCAACGGGGAGGGTCTCCAGTGACATTGCCACAAACAGGAAGGTAGACAGATGGAGACAGACATTGATGGATGGATCTTTTCACACCATGAATTCTCCCAGTTACAGTGACATTTTCCGGTGGTACTTTTTGAAAGGGATGCAATCGATTTGTGTGATAAATACAGAAAAATACCAAACTAGAACTGGATACTGTAAATATTCTGTAGTCATTTTACATTTATTATTGATCTTTTTTGTCCCGCTGAATTACACACTTATACTGAAGCAACAGTATCAGGATGTTTTGGAGAGAATAAGTCAGTCACAATGTTCCACACTATGTGTGTGGGACTGTGGCTACTCCCACTCATTATACACAACAGTGCCATACCCAGAAATAATGTTATAGATGGGCACAAAAGTGGGTGGGACATCTTTTTTGCAAAAAAATAGAATTATAAAAAACGTAAAATGAAAGTGAAACAAAAAATGAGACAAATTTGACTTAGCAACCCTTTGAATTACAAAGAAAGCTAGGCCTAAGTTGTAGCAGTGGCGGGCCCAAGCACCCGCACGTTGAAGCCTGTTGCGGTCGGCGGAGAGAGCAATCGATGACCAAGCATACGTGTCCGCGTTTCATGCGTTTTTCACACTTCGGCAAGTTGAACGCTTCACTTCCTGCGTCCGTCACACGATGTCGATCGTGGCCTGCTAATTGCTCATTACGGTCCACGCTATCAAATTGCATATCACACTGTGAAAATGTTATGTAAATCGAAAAATAAAATAAATAAAACATGTCACTTCCTTTAGCGCTGTGATTTCAAGTCATAATTTCTGTGTCGATGTCATCAGGCCGGGACTCTTTTCTTACATGTTTAGTTTACAACTAAATCTTTTTGTGATGACACTCATCTAAATTGAAAGTTGATCTGATGAAAGCTCTATGACAAGTACATCAAAGTAAAAATGTGGAATATGGCCAAAATGGCCACTAAATCCAAAATGGCGGGCTACCTGTTGCGTTTTTCATAATGCTCTTTGAGGCTTTTTTCTATGATTGGTCACGATACACCTTCTTTCCGAATTTGGTGAAATTCGGTTATGTGGAAACCTAGGGGTTGGGTTCCAGGTGGTGCTGTTGAGCCATTTGGCCACGCCCATTTCCAAATACTCCAGAATACGTACATTTTCACCACTTTCTAATTTACTGCAATCTTTAAAAGATTTTTGAGCACGATGAAGCCCTCAAAAAGCCAATTCATGGGGGTCGTAATAATAATAATAATAATAATAAGAATAACCCTTTCAATTTCAATAGAGCCTCTCACTGTCGAATACAACATCAAAAACTACATACTGTATCTCAGGAACGATGTGTCCTAGAGACTTACTTATTTTGCTCAAAAGGGTAGTGTTGTGCCGTTTCAATAAGGGCTCTGTGGTGATCGTATCCCTTTCAGAATGTTTTTAATCCAGCCTTGAACTTTACTGTCCATAATGACAAATCCAACACTGGATGTTTTCTGTGATTGTTTATCCATTGCTCCGTGTTTAAAACAGTTAATGTTTTTGTTAGCGTGGTTGATCCTGAATTGTCGACCAATTAGTGGCTGTGTTTTTGACTGGGCATGTGTGTATTCGTTCTGCAGGTTGAGGTTATACGAGCATTAGTACACAAGGAGACCAGGCAAACCAAAAATAGGAAAAAATGACTTATACTCCAGAGGATTAACCCTGTTTTAAAACTATCCATCGTGATACAACCAAGAGTGGGGTTTATCTTGATGCTGCTGATGGTCAGACTGACTCTTTTTTTCAATTTACTCTTGAATTAGAATTTTTATTCAATTCAAGGGTTCTGTTTTATTTAGAAGACAAATAAAACATGTCAATTTATTTTTATCAAAGTTGGCTGGGTGGGCCAGTGAGAAATGTAGGCGGGCTGGTGTCACCCAGTCCCATTACTGGCTATGTGTTTGCTTCACAGCTTCTCAGTCTTTCTTTCACCTCTTTTGATTATCACCTCTTTAGAAATAATCTTAGGTATTAAAAGGGACGAACAATGGCCACAGCTAAAGAACTCTGTGAGGCTGTAGAAGTGGCATGACTCTAGCTACTGTGTAGTAATGACATATTCTTGTTCTTTATGGTTTATTGCATTCCAAAAAAACAACTTTCACTGAAAATCTAAAAATCTGCTTTCAGCAGCAGTATAGAGTCACATCATAAAGTAGTTAAGATCATGTGACCATAGGAGATGATGAAGGAGGATAAGAATTTGATGTTTTATTACGCTAAGAGAGAGAGAGAGAGAGAGAGAGAGAGAGAGAGAGAGAGAGACACAGACAGACAGACAGACAGACAGCAGTACACTCTTCAAGATTAATTTGACAGATTTCAGGAAGCGCCTCGGTCTGACACTGAGTCAACTCATATCACCAGTTTGTAGCACCAGTTTTTCATGCGTTTCTTACTGTGACATCCCTATTTACAAAGTAAGCTTGTCATTAGGAGAGGCAGGGACTATTGCTGTTAAGCAGCAGTGCTGACTTTTCCTCCATAAATACCTGAGATGCACATGAAGGATTTGATTTGTTTGGTATGCCAGACAATATAATACCAGAGAATGAGTCTCATTCATTCTGTATTACTTTAGAGCATAAGTATATCTAATTAACATTAAACCCCTCAAAAGTCACTAGAACATATGAAGTGCCAAAGCAGACTAAATCCAGGCTAAAACCTTTATGCCGGGGAGACACACTACCCGGACAATCAATCATTTCTGTGTTATGTGAGGCATGAGATGAATGCATATTTCCAACTTGCAAGTTTCTGGGTGGAAAGGAAAAGCACCTTTTCAAGGAAAGAAAACTTTAACAAAGGGTTAACTAAATACTTGAGTGAAGAAGGCTTCCAGAGCTAAATACATAAATACAAGAAACCATATATATACACACACACACACACACAAACACACACACAGACCCACACATACATTGATTGCTGTAATAATACAATTAGTAGTAACTAGTAATCATAACCAATAACTCTCTCTCACATTTATATCACTTACAGTTTTTATACAGCATTTGGTACAGAATGAAAGGAGATTGTCCACTAATCATGGATAAAATAAATTAAAATGACAGTAAATTATATATATTATATTATCTCCCAGGACTGTTTTTGTGTGTGTGTGTGTGTGTGTGTGTGTGTGTGTGTGTGTGTGTGTGTGTGTGTGTGTCAAGTTCTCTCTGTGCCAGTGGAGAATACTGTAAAAAAAGTTTTCCACCAATAACTCAAGTGTTCAGTTCACAGGATGCAAGCCCCTCTCACACACTCACACAAAGCCCTGGTGCCAGTCATATTCAATACAAATCCAGTGCTGACCACAGAAATCAATGAATAAGAGACTAACTGACTAGATGGTTTAACTTTGGTGCCACTAATGAAGACACTTCATTCCATCAAGTGCCTAATAATAAATAATGAACCATACAGCATCACGCTCTGTGCCCCCCCCCCCCCCCTTTTATCTCTTGGTATCATCTATTATTCTCTTCCCTCCTTTCCTTTCTATCTGTGGAACAATACAATTTCTTCTGGTTCAGATGAGTTTTACTGATGGCCAACATTCAGAGTTTTTATACCAACACATCAAGTCAAGTCTGAAACCAATTTGTTGTGAGCTGGGATAATTTAGGGGCTGTGTGACAATAAAACATGAATACAATTTACCCAGACAGTTTTGTCCAGAGGTTAGTAAGTAAATGTTTCCAATTTGATCAAATAAAAAGCAGCACAATGGTACACTGAATATTTGACAGAGCTTCTACTTTGACAGGTGCAGCTTTTCTAGCCTCTATTGCAGAGCCTTTGCAGCCCAGGACACCCACAGACCCATTGCATCTAATTTACATCATCTCACATGGCGCCACCCACCCAATCAAGGAGGAGTGAGTTACAGAATAGTAAGAAAAATAACATAACATGGCTTGCTCTGAAAAGAGAAAAGTAGACAAGTCCTTATTTAAGACTGGACAGACTCTTACATGTTCATTCTTCCAATGAGCAGTTCAAACCAGTATGTCTCATGTGTCTGGTGACCAAGGTGATTGTTAAAAGCAGAAAAAACATTCCTGCACAGATTTAAAATCGTGGAGGGACAGGTGAGAGCTCGCTGGAGAAAAGCAGGTGTTAAAGCCATTCGGTTATTGTTATGTGTTATAGGATGCGTTTTTAGCAAATTTGTTGAGGCTCTTAGCCAAGGAGTTTATGTTGTTCCTTCTGCATTTGTTTGTTTGTTAGCAGGGTGATGCAATAACTTGTCAACCGATTTCCATGACATTTTATGGAGGGATAGGGCACCAGCCAAGAAAGAAGCCATACAATTTTGGAGCAGATCTAGATAAATGGGCAGATCCAGGAATTGTTCTCTTTATTTATATGGAAAGCTGGGCCATTAACCACTCTAAGAAAAAAAGGTTCTTCACAAGTACTCTGGAGTACTTTGAATAATGTGGGGAGCCTTTTCCCGCTTAAGAACCTTTTTTTTGCTGTTTATGGTTCTTTTGGGGAACTGAATTCAAAGAAAGAGTTCTTCACCCCACATCTAACTGCTCTTTTGGTTTTTTGAAGAACCTTTTTATGTTAATCATCTTTTTTGGAGAGAAGAAGAATGTAAGGTCATCATTTTGTCTGTTTCCCGCCCTCTGGTCTCGAGCTGGAGATCTACAGTCAAGGGGAATTCTGGCAAACGATGTGATGAAATCATTTATCTCTGGTGGAGTCGAGGTTAACTGCGATACAATTTCAGCAAGAATCACACTTTATCCTAATTGTAATGTTTTTTTTCTCACATCGCTTGATTAAAAAGCGAACTAAGCATTAGATGGCTACTTAGTGTTAGTGTGTTAGCATTAGCTGTGTGAGCGAACATTACCCACTAGCCACCATTCTTGAGGCTGTAAAGGTAAAGGTCATGACTGACACACGATTCAACAAATAATAAAGCATGGACATCTCCCTTGCCCTGGCTGCTGCCTTCATAATCTATCACTTCTTCAATGTTGAGTACTCCAAAGCCTGAGAGAGACAATGCGTTCTCTGTATGCCTTGTTGTGTCCTGGATGGTTACTTATGTTCAACCATACATGTTTAACTGGATTTTGCTTTCACATATGTTGTAATGAGGAGCTATAACTGTTATTCTGATCACAAGCACAATGGGAGAAATACACAAAAGGTGTCTAATTCATCGTTAGGTTGAACTACTAATTCAACTGTTACTCTGCAGAATAAAACAGTGGCCTAAAATGCTTTTTCAATTTAATTTGTTCAAATAGTTTTTATTTAATCACTTATGTTATGTTGTATTTCTGAGGGAAATACCTGAAGGGTCTCAAGAATTTGGCTTAAACAAGTAGATTTCAAAATAATGAGTTTTAGTTTTATAAAAAATACAATTGTATATTTTCAACAAACTCTTTATGAAAGGTTTCTGATTATGTATGTATGGATGGATGAATGGATGAATGGATAGATAGATAGATAGATCGATAGATGGATAGATAGAACCACTTTTGGTTCAAACTTGAACCTATGGTATGTGCTCTTCTAGTTTATTATGTTATTCGAGTACAGCTCATTGTTTTTACAATATATTACATAGCAAAAACTGCCAAACAATTCTAATCTATCTATAAATATATATCCATAAATTTGAAACTTATTAAAACACCAATAATTATTATTACCAACTACCATTATTAGATTAATACGAACAACAAGTCTCCCATTCCCCTTGCCTTGCCTCACCACCCCTCTTCTTCCTCTCTTGACCTGTGTTTCTAGGAATCCATTCAACTAAATCCATTACCAGAAGTGCAGAGGGAGAAGGAGTGAGTGAGGTATAGACAGAGAGGAATGGAGAGAGGGAGAGTTCAGCCTAAAATATTCTACAACCATCTTTTTCTGAGTTTCCTTGAGTCTTGGGATCTGATCACACACAACTTGTCTTTGAAAAATCTAAATAAAACAGCATTTCTCTGTGTTTTGCCCAACTGCATTTTGCATATGCAAAGAAGATGTTGAACTTCAAATAGCTGGACTTTTAATGATGCTTCGATGCTGCGTTTCAAGATTTTCATTAATAATCCTAAAAAAGGTATCCCACCCAAATCTGTTTTGTCATATTAAAATATACAATATGCTTACAATTATAAATCAATCAAACTTTATTTGTATAGAAAATTCACAAATCACAGTTTGTCTCACGTATACTTTTAGCATAAAAGACATATCATTTTTTGTCTTTTGCTTATTTTTTAACATGGGTCATGTTTTTTGTGATAGCATGAAAATTTGGTATTTGAATCAGAAATGCAATTATTTTATCATGTGAATAAGTAGTACAGCTGGGAGATTTCTGATAACTATAAAGATGTACTGTGTGTTGTGTATATTACTGCATATGAGTGTGCGGGCAAGTGTGTGTGGGTTGAATGCGATTGGAAATATTCAAGGTGAGAACTAAGATCGGCTTTCAAGCAGATCAGGTTCAGATTGGGTTTCATATCTGTCACATTGTAATAGGAGAATTGTTAGAAGACACACGCACACACACACACAGACACACACACAATACATCTCCATAACATTTGCTGTTTGAAATTTTTCTTCTCTTTTCTTTACACTATTCTCTTCAATTTATTTCTCAAAATGACATTTTCTATTCATTCTGCAGTCTTTTGCAAAAACTGTAAAGTACCTTTTTTTTTTACATGGTTGTTCCATCTCTCTGTTACACACACATACATGTGTGCACGTACACACAAACTGAAGCACACATGCACAAACACACACACACAATCATTAGTATGTTGAGATGTGTAATAGCTGGATCAATAGCTATGCTGGTCTTACAGGATCATTTACACTCTGAAGCAAATTCTCTGACAGCCACTACATCATTAGGACATTGCCTCTAGCCTGCGCCCTCTTACCTCCTCCTCTTCTCTCTCAGTCACACTAACACTGTCCTGTAAAAAAAATGTATGCAACCTTTTGTGGCAGGTGAGGTGGGATATAGGAGGGTTCCTGAAGGATCTATTTCTACACTGGACTTTGACACAGGAGACAGCTGTATGAATCTGTATTGTTGTCTCCTTTGGTCATAACCATTTCAGAAGCTCAACAGTGTGCCTGCTATTGGTGTGCTCCTATGTGACACATTGGTATTACCCTGATAACACAGGTGGTACACATATGGAGCAATCCTACAGGATGTATCAAGACTAGGGTGCAGGAGAAATTCCTATCGAATATTGATAGTTGCTTATAAAGCTTATAAGACACGATACTTACAATACTTTTCAATTATACTGCACTTACTTTACTTAGTTTATTTATGTTTTATTTGTACATCAATGAATATAAATTAGGACTAAAATGGGAATGATAGTCATTTGGAATAATGTGCAGTTGTGCCTTTGCTTGCAGAGAATTAAATTATTTGTGGCCTCCCAGTGTGATTACTTTTAAGATGAACCTTTTACCAAACTAAAACAACAATGCCAAGCATAGTCAGCTAATATTGCTGATATTGAATCCTATAGCAAACTGGCAGTATACAAAGGAGCATTGGAAATTTACACTTAGATTTAAATTTTTTAATTAGGGAAAGGAGACTTGAATTCAATGTATCAATGTTGTTCACGGTGAATGGAGAGATAACTACAATTTTCTGATGTCTCACCCTGCCTCCCTCTGTTTCTCACATACACTCACACACTGACATGCTAGTCTGCCCGAAAGTGTCTGTGATGCTAGTGATAGTGTGGCTGACCTGAGCATATGGATTATTTTACTGAGAAACAAACACACAAACACACACACACACAAACACTCCTTTTTTGTATCTCTCTTAGTTGCATACAAACTCCCATTCCAATTCGCCTTGTCTGTCTTTGGCAGCTATTTCTAGTGTCATATGGCTCCTAACGTGATTATGACACTAACAAAGGCGGTTTAGCTGAATATGTGTGTGTATGAAAGTGTGAGTGTATGCAGGCCTGTTGAGTGGGTTGGCCAGTCTGTCTGTACCGCAGACTAGTCAGCTTAAAATGACACTTAGATTGTTCTGCTTCATTCACCTACTGTCTTCTATATAGCCTTATGGTCATATACTTCACTTTTTATATCTTATCTTTTATATATTTTGATTCAGAAATGTTTATGTCAAAATAAATGTTACTTTGTATAAATATTGGAAAAAAGTGAGTAAATAAGAAGTAAACAGTGAGTAAATATATACTGGTTTTCTATTTGTTATTGGTTTTCCAATGTATGTTGTATTTATTGCGTTTTTATGTTATTGCGTTTTTATGTTTCTATGTTCATTGTATGCACCAATTACCAGAGCAAATTCCTTGTAGGTGTAAACCTACTTGGCAATAAAATACTTCTGATTCTGATATACAGAACAGCATTAGGTATACAAGTAAATAAATATAGACAAACAAACTGTAATATTTCAGTATATCGGTACCGTTCACATTTAAACAGATACAGAACCGGTACTGTTGCCTGGAATTCAAGACCAGTACCAGATGTAGACCAGACTATCCAACATGGTACAATCATTAGTTTTGCACATACTTTTGTTGTTGGACAGCATGGCCACTATTGCATTTTCATCAACTTTTAAAAAGTTAAACCTTCCTTGCAACCTCTTTTGATATGCCCTGTCTTACTATGTCCTCATGATAGAACTTCTGTAAAAAAAATTGTAATTCACACAGTTAGAGAGAGAGAGAGAGAGAGAGAGAGAGAGAGAGAGAGAGAGAGAGAGAGAGAGAGAGAGAGAGAGAGATGGGACAGGTTAGTGGCTTGTGCAACAGGAGGTGAGGAGGAGGTTTTTGAATGGCACCTCTGCTGTGAGACATACACACTCACACACACAGTTCATAAGGGCATTCATATGTTTCCATCCCCATCATCATGATGAGCGGATGGATGCTTTTAAGTAATCACACCATCTCAAAGGAGAGAACAAAGGTGAGAGAATGAGAAGAACAGGAATGAGACAAAACCTCTAAAGCTTGTGTGAAGGGAAGGTGAAATATGTTGTATGAATGAGTCATGCACTTTTTATTACTTCATTTTTTTCTCTCTGTCTCCCTCTCTTGGCCCCTTCTCCCCATCCACTCCCCCAACACCACCCCACTCTCTTAGGTATTATCTCCCTCATATTGCACTCTCAATGTATTTGTAATCTGCTTATACTTGCTCAACCTTCTTCTACATTGTAATTTAATATTGGTCATGCCCCTGGATGTGTGTGTTAGATATAAGCTGACAGTATTACAGTATTTGCCACCTGCCATTTTTCATCTCGACCTCTCTCACAACACATGCAATGTGAAAGGTTCACACAATACAGGATTTTTGGATGGATAAGATATATGAGAGCGATTGAGAACAAATAGCAAAGGAGGAAAAGAATAGCAAAGTGCTTACTTTGAAGGTAGTACACAGGCTGTCGTTCCATCTGTCCATTCACTGCTCCAGTGGTGACTTTATGTGTGAGTGGGGCACCTATTTCATGTTGTCTTAGACACACACACACACACAGAAAGAGAGACACAGAGAGAGAGAGAGAAAGCTGGTACTGAAATACAAAGCCCCTATCTGAAACTCTCTCTTTGTTTATAACCCTATTATCTTACACTCAAGAGGCAGCATTCCAGAGCCAGAAAGAGTGAGAAAAGGAAACTGTGGTTATTCAAATTCATTTTCAACTGCTGTTTTATATAACGTGGAATTAGATTTTCAGTGTGTTCCTTCAACCATTTGGTTTCATTACAGCTCAGATCTGATTAAAATGACCTCAATGACCACTTAACTCTGATTACTTTGAGCAGCTCTGCTCTGGAAACACAACCCAAGATCAACATCTACCAAAAAATTAAGTACTGGTTAATGTTTTCCAACCTCAGATTTGGATATAAATAATTGTTTTAATACAGGAGAGTATGTACATAAGCACAGACAGAGGTATGGATATGAAATACATGTGAACAAGGTTTATAAGAAGCACACCATACCATTACATTCATACATAAGCCACATGCATATATTCATTAAAAAAAAGACAAAAAAACATGCAACAACCATCATTATAATAATAATAATAACAACAATAATAATAATGATATTATACTTATTTTGCTCTGTCCCTCTGCTTTCTGTCCTCCTCCATTCTTGTAAAAAGGAATTTGTTGTTGTAGAAAATAGTCACACATGATTGAGGCTAACTACACTTGCATACAAATTATGAGCTTTCTGAGGGAGGCAGCAAGTGCAGCATCTTGAAGAAGCACTTCTACTGTAAGCAGTTAACATTTTCTATCAATAAATTTGAAGTCACAGCCCAAAATTTCTCAAATTCTTCTCTCAGATGCACAAATCCTCTGTTACGAATCACATATTTGGTGCAACTTATTGTGCAATACACACCTCTTACAAGGAATATGAATCATGTCATGGACTAAATCTACACATCCCCAAATCAGTGTGTCAATGAGAGTTGTACACCTGCAAATATCTTCTTACAAGTACTTTTTCTCAGACATTTTTTAACCAATTTTATTGACAAATGAGATTCTCTGGTCTCTGAACAAAGCCTACCCCAGGCTCTATAGACACACAAATCAGTTATGCTCCACTTTGACTGAGATACTCGATTAATAATATTTTTAATATTTTGCTGCAGCAACCATAGCACAACTCTGAGAACAGGAATTTCTTGATTTTTGATTGAGAAATGGGATTTGTGTTCCTGTAATGAAGACATTGAGAAGGTGTGTGTATTTTTGGGAAAGAAAAAAAACAACAAAATTGCTCCTTCAGCATTTTTCTCTGACTCCATATTTACTGATACACATGAGTCACTGTTTTAACTACAAATTCCATTGTCAAAGGCGCACAGCTGTTGAGAACTTCATGGTCTCTGCAAAGTGCAAAATGAAAGCATTACCATGTTACTGCTTTGAATGTTCTCTTTCTTCTTACAGATCATGGCATAATGACTATTGCTTTGTCTTGATAAATGGTATACTGCCAGCACAGTCACACATGCAAGGTACCTCAGTGTTGCTTTCCAACGTGTGTACATTTAAACTGCTTACAGTACAAGTGCTTATTCAAGATGCTAGGGACACTTGCAGTCTCCCTAACAAAGCTCGTATTTTGTATGCAACTGTAGTTAGCCTCAAATTTGTATATAAGCTCCAAAATATACAATCAATAATATTAATTTATAATTTACCAAACCTGATGACAAATGGTGACGTCAAAGCTGGTTACGGGCTTCCTGCGAGCACTAGGCTGTGATTTGTGCGAAGTGCAGCACACCTCACAACTACTCAAAATTTGCTCACTTAATTAATTTGGGACTTCCACATAGTGAACTGCTGATGTCCTCTGAGCTGCTACAGTTTTACAAAATATCAGAAGTCTATTTACGCCTCTTGCTGCCCAAACTTTCTACTCTCACTTCCTTTGTTTGTGACTACTGTCAGAATCTCATCACTAAACACTACATAATTCTTCATAGCAGAGCTGTGTACAGCTCATTGATCCACTCAGCCCCTCCTGACTGCTCTCTCTCTCTCTAACTCTCTCTCTTCCACTCCCTTGTGCTGAACACAATGACAATCACATGCACAGACATAAATACACGTGTGTGAAGACACATTAACAGTGGACACATCTGTATAGACTCGTAGCGAACACAAATTAGATAATTTATATGGAGTGAGATCTAATATTAAACAGTCAATGAAGACACATTCAAGACATTGTAATGCAAGGTGTGATTAGAAAACTTGTCTCACACACGTAGATTCAGTGATCTCTTCGGCACACAGCTATTGAGCCTTTTCAACAGAAACACAAAGGGTGTGTGTTCCAGCTATATGTCACACATCTTGTATGGCCATGAATTTGGCATATTTTCCATCATGTGACTTTAAAAAGATAGTAATCTGTGTGGGTTTGTGCATTCAATTGTGTCTGTGTGTGCGAGAGTGTGTGTGTGTTATATTGTGTTTAAACCACAGGTGGGTAAGCAGCAGGTCGCCATCATTTATCCTAAATGGTTTAGTCCACCCCCATATGATCTTAGTAATCACTGTTATTTTGAATGAACTGCACAGAGGTTGACAGTGTAATGTGCGTACACATATACATGCACTGTGTTCTTCTGCTCCCTCACACACAGCTACAGGGTACTGGTCAAGATGATTACTGTTATTTTGTAGTCTGGCCAGGAGGCTAAAATGTCCCAACTCATAGTGGTGCAAGCACTGGGAGGTGCACGGCTTCATATCATAAGCTGCTTTCTGACATGCGCTGAACTCCAGATCTCAGGCAGATCCTCCGCATTTTCTCAGGAAGAGGTGCAAGCGAGATCGTCCGCAGAGACTGCGGACTTGGCCTGCCTGGCCTCATGGTGTAAAGTGCACAGAAAGTCAGGAGAATCCGATGAGCGAACACAGCAGGGGATCCCCTGCTGGATTCACCGTGGGCGAGTGTAGTTAGGGGGTGTTGATGGCACTTCCAACACGAGACTGACACAAGAAGGAATAAAAATCAAATATATCCCAAATGAAGCCACAAACGAAGATGTCAAGAGAGTTGGTGGTGATAAGAGCCAACGACGGTGTCGGAGTGCTGTAAACATCGTCATGTCATCCACCTCTCGCCTAAATAAATAATGATGAAGATTTGATGCCGGTGTGAATGCGTTTGTGCAGAGAACCTCCCGCTGCATTGTGCATGTGTGAAAGGCAAAGTCCGGGTAAAATCTGGAGAATTGGGTCCGGCAGGTTGAATACATAGGCTACTTAGTATAGGAAATACATATGGCACACCAGAAATCTCACATAGCAGCTCCACAGCAGACACGCAGCAGACACACTCCCTTCGTGAACAACATATGCCTGTGAGACGCAGCCGCCATGCGCTGCACACACACCTAGTGTGGTCCAGATTTGATAAACATCATACAGTTAGGTCCATAAATATTTGGACATTGACACAATTTTCATCATTTTGGCTCTGTACACCACCACATTGGATTTGAAACGAAACGATCAAGATGTGCGTTAAGTACAGACTTTCAGCTTTAATTTGAGGATATTTACATCCGAATCAGGTGAACGGTGTAGGAATTACAACACATTTTATATGTGGCCCTCCCTTTTTAAGGGACCAAAAGTAATTGGACAAACTAACATAATCATAAATGTAATTGTCACTTTTAATATTTGGCTGCAAATCCTTTGCAGTCAATGACAGCCTGAAGTCTGGAACCCATAGACATCACCAGACAATGGGCTTCGTCCCTGGTGATGCTCTGCCAGGCCTCCAATGCAACTGTCTTCAGTTCCTGCTTGTTCTTGGGGCGTTTTCCCTTCAGTTTTGTCTTCAGCAAGTGAAATGCATGCTCAATTGGATTCAGGTCAGGAGATTGACTTGGGCATGGCAGAACTTTCCACTTCTTTGCCTTAAAAACTCTTTGGTTGCTTTCGGAGTATGCTTCGGGTCATTGTCCATCTGCACTGTGAAGCGCAGTCCAATGAGTTCTGAAGCATTTGGCTGAATATGAGCAGATAATATTTCCCGAAACACTTCAGAATTCTTCCTACTGCTTTTGTCAGCAGTCACATCATCAATAAATACAAGGGAACCAGTTCCATTGGCAGCCATACATGCCCACGCCATAACACTACCTCTACCATGCTTCACTGATGAGATGGTATGCTTTGGATCCTGAGCAGTTCCTTCCCTTCTCCATACTCTTCTCTTCCCATCATTCTTGTACAAGTTGATGTTTGTCTCATCTGTCCATAGGATGTTGTTCCAGAACTGTACAGGCTCTTTTAAATGTCGTTTGATAAACTCCAATCTGGTCTTCCTGTTTTTGAGGCTCACCAATGGTTTACATCTTGTGGTGAACCCTCTGTATTTACTCTGGTGAAGTCTTCTCTTGATTGTTGTCTTTGACACAGATACGCCTACCTCCTGGAGAGTGTTCTTGATCTGGCCAACTGTTGTGAAGGGGTTTTTCTTCACCAGGGAAATAATTCTTCTGTCATCCACCAAAGTTGTTTTCCGTGGTCTTCCGGGTCTTTTGGTGTTGCTGAGCTCAACAGTGCGTTCTTTCTTTTTAAGAATGTACCAAACAGTTGATTTTGGCCACACCTAAAGTTTTTGCTATCTCTCCGATAGGTTTGTTTTGATTTTTCAGCCTAATGATGGCTTGCTTCATTGATAGTGACAGCTCTTTGGACTTCATAATTAGAGTTGACAGCAACAGATTCCAAACACAAATACTTCACTTGAAATTAACTCTAGACCTTTTATCTGCTCCTTGTCAATGAAATAACTAGGGAATAACACACACCTGGCCATGGAACAGCTGAGCAGCCAATTGTCCAATTACTTTTGGTCCCTTAAAAAGGGGGGTGCCACATATGAAATGTGTTGTAATTCCTACACCGTTTACCTGATTTGGATGTAAATTCCCTCAAATTAAAGCTGAAAGTCTGCACTTAAAGCACATCTTGAGTGTTTCATTTAAAATCCATTATGGTGGTGTACAGAGCCAAAAGGAGGAAAATGTTGTCAATGTCCAAATATTTATGGACCTAACTGTATGTGCTCAATCGCATATGGTGAATTATGTGGACAATATCCTGCTGTATTAATTAATTCGGACATCATCCTGACAAGACGAACAGAGCTAACTGACCCAGACATTTGCATTCTCACAAAAGTCAGATTTTCGTGGGGAATATCCAGAGTTTATTGCATGTCTAAAGGAAGCTTTAAGGATTAGGAAAGAAAGACATCTTTTCTTTTCCTCTCAGATGTGCTGGTTTATGGCTCTGATATTGCTTTACCAGTTACTTTGTTTAAGCTCTCTTTTTTTTCTCTGTGCCTCCTTCTCACCTTTTTCCTTGCACAGCTCCTTTATCCTTTTCTTACTCAAAGGTTGTGTATTTGTCCAGTATTGGTCCCATACCATGAATCAAAGAGGGACCCACACTTACACCCATATACACACAAGGGCTGTTTTATTGCTGCTTAACTGCACACTTAAACATGTATATACACACACAAACACACACACACACAAAGACGCATGCACACACACACACACACACACACACACACACACACACAAACAGACACCTCCCCCTCTCACAAACACTCTGAAGGCGTATAGAATCAGTATTGTGTGGGTCAGTGGGGGGCACCAGCAAATACACTGGTGTTAGAAAAGCCTCACTGCTGGAAGGAGGGAAATATAAGCAAGAAAACTGCCCAGTGAGTCCAATCCTGCCTCTTCCTGCAGGGTATTGGGATCTAAAATAGCCACATAGAAGCCTGCAGTGAGGATGTTTTTCTCCCTTCTACTTTTTCCAAGGTGGGAAAAAATATTTTTCAAACCTAAACACTAATAAAGAAAATACAGTTTGATTTTATGAAAAACATTGACTATAAAATCAGAGCAAAAAACTGAATCAGAACAGCTTTGTTGCAATTAAACCAGGTAGGATGAAAGCTACGTTTTATAACGTTCTTTCTGCAACATAGACAATGAATACATAACGCTCTGCACAAAACATCCAGCACGCAAACAATAAAAAAAGTGAAAATGGAAAGTAATATGTTTAATATTAATAAACTTTCAATATCTGTAGCAATGGCAATAACCCTGCTTTCGCGACAGTGGGAGAATTCACAACAATAACAACAGATTGTCCAATTGGGGTTCTGTGTACTAAGTCGAGCTTCAATTAACTTTAAAAAAACATGTTCAGAATGGAAAAGATAGACTGATGGGCAGAGTGAACGTTCTCATGTGGTTTGTAGTGATGCATTTTTGTTTGCGTAGATATTTATTTAGCAAATGTAGTGGCTGTTGTGCTTTTGCTTGGTATTTGTAGTGTGAATGGACAATGTAGCTGCCTTCAGACATGGACTGAGTTAGGTTTACAATTAGACAGAAAGTCCAGAGGGTACCGAAAGTGAGAACACAGGAGATCTTCCACAGGACTTATTACGAGCGAGTGAGTGTGTGACAATTCTAACATGCAAAACATGCATTAAAAGCAGCAGCATTAAGGACTAGGATATGTCATACTTTGGAACCACATGTCCTTACCAATGACCTAAAATCAATGTTCCATTAACCTCTGTGGGAGGTGATGCTTGTATCATTATTTTGTGTGTGTATACTGTAAGTGAGGATTATAATAATGTATAGATTCATAAAATGTTTAGATCCCACAAAATCTGTATCATGACAAAATAATTATTAATAATTTCTACCGTCAAAAGCTCAATGTACATTTCATAATCAAATGAGCGTATACAAAAGTACTGGCTAAATTAATGCATGTGTTTTTGTTTATTGTTGCACATTCATCTCATGCTCTGTTTTTCTGCCTTTTTTCTTCTTGTCTTCATGTAATAGTCACCATTGCAAAAGCTCAGCAGGCCTTTGGGCTTTTAATATGACCTCTGTGTGTGACCTTAGCACTTTCTATGAGGTTTAACAGGCTTTTTTTTTTGGTTTGTTTGTTGAAATGTATATTTTGTGTTTATGTTGGTTTCATGTTATTTTAAGGAACATTTATACCATTTTTCACAAAAGGTAAGACTGAACGTGCCTGAAAATGTAAAATGGTGTAGCTTCAAAAGCATAATAAATATTTCATATGTTATAGAACTTAAGTCTATGTAAGCAGACTAATACTTTTTTGAATTTTTTTTAAAATATCACAGGAAAATATTTTTTTATTAAGATTGTCAAAATAATTTTTTTAACGTTTTTACAATATAGAACGGGCCATATGCTGAAAACACAGTTTGGTTCCAAATTTTTCTTTGACAAATTGACCACAACTTATTATGTTATCACTCTGCAATAAAGGACAACAATGTCTTCAACATTTATTTTCCTGTAGGTTATTATATTTAATTAAAAAAATACTGGTTTCTCTTACTGACACAAAACAGTTACACAACCTGACCATGTTGCTTCTACAGTCTATTTTATTTTTGGCTGAAGAAATTGGCCCTGAAAACCAAGAATATCAATTGAACCTTTTATTATTATTTTGAGGAATTAGAATAAGATTTAGGAAAAAAACATTTCATAACAAGAAATGGATCAATCATGTTTTCTATAGTGAACTGAAACATCTGACAATAACAAATCTGCTAAACAAATATTTTCCAAAATTGTGTGTGCGTGTGTGTGTTGTTGTTTCCAATAACTCCTACGTCCAATAGAAACTCAATTTACCTGCTGTGTCCAGTCTCTGTTTTCAGTTATGCCAAAGAAAGTACAATCAGAGGATTTAGGCTTTGATACTTTTTTTAATTTATGCTTGAAATCCAGTTTATCCTCCTTCAAAATTGAAGATTTCCATCTTTCCATTATCTATACTGCTCATCCTTTTGAGGGGCGTGAAGGGAGCTAGAGGCAATCCCAGGTCACTTTGGGCCAGAGGTGGAGGACACCCTGTTCAAGTTGCGAGTGTATCTCAGGGCCAACATACAGAAACAGACCACCAGTCACTTTAGAGTCTAACTCACATCTGCATGTCTTTGGACTGTGGGAAGAAGCTTTGAGAAAACCACTGATCTATATATCTTTGTATCTCTATCTTTGTATATATATATATATACACGTGTGTGTGTGTGTGTTTGAGAGTCCTTGTAAAATACATTCATGCTGCTCTGTTACCGAATCCTTAGTTAAGCCCAGTCACTCCCTCTCTTTCTCTCTTAGTACCTTTGGTTTATACATCAGTCCAATACACACACACACATGCCCCCCCCCCCCCCCCCCCCCCACACACACACACATACACCACATTTATGCTTTTGAGAGTGAGACAGAAAGAGAGAGCTCATGTGTGAGGCTGAGCGGGGTAGTTGCTGTGCTATGAATACATATGCGGTCGGGAAATCGGGGAGATCAGGGCAAAAGAATGCAGAGAGAGAAGAGAGGGTGAGAGGCAGAGAGGGAGAGGGAGAAGAGAGGGAAGAGACAGGGGAGACGGAGAGAAAAGAGAGGGAAGAGACAGGAGAGAGGGAGAGAGAAGAGAAGGAGAAGGAGAGGGAGAGGAGAAGTTGACACAGAAGAGAAGGATAGGGAAGAGAGAGAGAGCGAGAGAGAGAGAGAGAGAGAGATGGCGTGGGGCACTCCCTCTCTCTCTCTCTCTCTCCTCTGTCCCTCTCTCTCTCTCCCTCTCCACTCAGAGTCCCTCCTTCCAAGTATTTCCTCGTCTTATGATTCTCAACATTTCAATCTCTCTCACCCTCCATCTGTGTCAGCCAATCACATTCTTCACTCTGCTCCCTGTGCCTCCCCCCGTGACTCCGCCCCCTCTCGAGCAGCGAGAGAGCTTGAGAGCGACATGGGCGCAGGAGAGAGAGAGGGAGGGAGCGGGGCGGCGGTGAGTGAGAGTCAGAAGGAGGCAGAGGGGCTCAGAGAGAGGGAGAGGCTGGTGCACTTTCCTAAACTGACGTAGAGGAGGTAAAGAAAGCAGCGACGACATTCACATTTCCCTTCTCCTCTCGTCACCTGGAGGCGCAGTGGCTACACGAGAAGAAGTGAGAGACAGGAGCGAGGCAGAAAAAAGAGACGTCAGAACACGCGGCGTGTGCTTTGTGAAGCTTTTCCAGAGGTGGAAGGAGCGAGGGGAGGCAGAGAGGAGGTGTGATGTTATTTCCCCTCAGCAGCGGGGAGACTGCGTGTTCATGCTGCCTGGAGGGAGCCTGTGTGCTTTTGGGGAACATTAACTCTTTCCATTCAGGCGAAACTGGAGTACTCACACAGACAAGGTAGACCACTGAAGCCAGTTCTATTGTTTTACCTTCCATCTAGTGTGTGTGTGTGTGTGTGTGTGTGTGTGTGTGTGTGTGTGTGTGTGTGTGTGTGTGTGTGTGTGTGTGTGTGTGTGTGTGTGTGTGTGTGTGTGTGTCTCATTGTTCGAATTGGCTGACTAATTAAAAACTCATTGACAAAACAAAATACGCGCGGGTGTGTTTGGCCTCATGGTTTGATTTGTTGATTAAGTGGCAGGATAGAGAGGGAGAAGACGAATGTGGTAGAATTGCCATTTGTCTTCCTGTATTATCTTTCTTTTTTCTTTTCTATTTCCTCTTCTCACCTGTTTCCGTCTGTGTCTCTTGCCCGTGCTCTCACTGTCCAAACCGGAGACTTCAAAGATAAATCCAGCGGACAGTTGGCGAGTAAGCCGACAGTCCTTTGGTGCAGGCCACTCTTCTGTTTTCCTTTCTTTCTTTTCCAGTCACTTTCTAATCCAGCACGAGCAGTCACTCACACATCAGCTCATCCTAAATCACTGTCACACTCCTCTCCAGTAAGTAGCCCTTGCTGCCAGCCAATTAGGGACTACTGCCTTTGTTTCCTTGCTGCAGTCCTCTTAAGCACACCAAATATTTCTGTGCTCAATCATACATAGGGAGCATTAGCTTCAAGGCTGCTTTAGATTTCGAGGCCATTATGTGCGGGCAATATTTAAAGAGAGGGGATTGGGAGTATTGGCATAATTAGAGCAGGAATCAATGTGGAGAACATAATGAGAAACAAACTGTTGTCGGTCCTACATGTGTTTACACCAGCATGTTTTCTGGAGGTTCTTTTCAAACAGATGAAAGAAACTGTGAAGTGTCACTCTGAACAAGAAGCAGCTGGCCTTTGAATTCATTTAAGTTTCAAAAATGTGTTTATTTGTTCCTGTTTGATGAAGGGTGCTTTGGATTTCTACTTTAAACATTCAAAATGTGAAAGGATACACCAAGTCGACTTGGAAATGATCACACTTAATATTAATATACTTCACAGCTGCCCTCGTGTAGCACACATGGGCTCGGTTCCTAGTTTGTGATCCCTCAGTGTGTCAGGCTTTCAGCAGTCCTCAGTCCATTGCTTTTTGTTTTGTTGACATCAGGTCATGTTCGTACGTGAACTGGTCACATGGTGATATTGTATTGGTTTTTTTCGGTCTTTATATTTTAGCACTCGTGAAGTTTGGATTTTATCTCAAATGTAGAGAGTATAGGTGCTATTTGTTTTATTTGATTCAAAAATACTGTCCTTACAAGAAGTAAGTCTTGGTTCTAAAGTGTAATTCAATTCTGAATAGTAGGAGGAAATAGGTTCATCCGTGCTGTCTGTCACCCTGACAGAAGCGAACAAACTGTATTTAACCAATGAGGTAAAACTCGAGAAAACATCTGCAGTGTTTTGGCTTTCAGGCTTTTTATCGTGTCTGCTTCTAGCAATTTGTGCTTTGAAACGCCTGTTAGGGTGGGTTTGTGTGTGTGTGTGTGGGGGGGTGTGGGGGGGGGGGGGGGGGGGGGGGTACAGTGGCTGGACTTAGTGCTGCTGCTCAGATACACAGAAAGAGAGGCTTTTGCTTTTTGCCTAATCATTTCCAGACATGGAGATTTGCATTCCATAGCTTTCCCCTGTGCTGTGCGCGTGTGTGCCTGTGCGCGCATGTTCATGTGTTTGTCTCTTTTCTCTTTCCTTTTTCTTTTCCCTGTGTTCTCCTCTGAAGTTTAACCTTTTCAGTTAGATACATCAATTTTGAGATGCTCCTAAGAACGTGTGTGAATAATGAAGCGAAAAGGAAGTCGGTGATGGATTGAAGGAATTAAACTGTCACTGTGGGAGGAAACCTGCTTAAAAACGACTTTGAATGGACACATCATAAAGAAAGGAGGCCAGGGAAAGTGGTAGAGAGAACATGTGTAACTTATTAAGATTCCAGTGGGTCCATTAGGAAAGAAACACCACAGCAATAATATTAGTATGTCACAGTTGAATGGAAGTATGAAAAATGGTTGGTCATGTGATTCATATTACTTATTAGCAGCAACTATTTTTTCATTCAATTATTATTTACACAGTATGATTTTAATTAGTTTTAGAGAGTTTAATAAGTAGAGCGTAGGTCTATGTAAACATAGAATTTTTCTATTTTAATTATTAAGTGAATTAATTTAAATATAATTTATTACTATTATTATTATTACAATTTTTTTATAAGATACAACAATAAAAATAACGCCATAATAACATCATCTTAAAGACGGGCTATCGACCTCCCTGACATATACAAGCGTCAGCCATTGAAAAATTTATTTTCATCGACCACTTGAAGATTCAGCATTGGAGTCAAAGCGCTACAATAACATTAACATAGTTACTAATTACTAACTATTTACATAATACATATTATATGTTATACATATATATAACACATGTTATATATGTTTTTGAGTATTAATGAAAAGGCAGATGCAGATGTTAAGAGGATGTTTTACATTAAAAGACAAATATTTGTTGGGTGTTTCAGTTGATGATTTTAAATGTGTGCATGTCTGCCCCATATAATCAACTGATGTGGAAGTTCCTGGATATAACAGATATGTTTCCTTCTTGTTCCCACCTGGACTTTTTTCTGGTTCTCTGGAATATTTTTTAATTCAGAGGACTGGGAGTTGCGGACCTATCACTTTGAGGGACTGAGCTCACTGCACAGAGAGATATTACATGGTGGTTGGACTAAAGAAAATACCAAGAAGAGTTGGAAAAATGAGTGAAGAAAAGCACAACGTTTTCACCAATTTGATTATGGAGCACCCGCCTTGTTGTGATGCACATGCTATTATGAGCTGTTTTGACACACATACAAATGTGTGATTATATTAATTTTATATTCAAAGCCTGAAAGAAAAAGTATCACAAAAGGATTACAATATAATACACCTAATAACTTTCTATTATTAGCTCTTTATTTCTGACGGTTAAATAATACTTTTTATTATGCTGTTAAAACAAAAAAGCTTCCATGAATGACAATCAAAATCCAAATTTTCAAACAAATCTTACTGTGCCGCTCGAAAATTCCAAATGGAATGTGTTTTTACTTTAAGCGGCAGTAGTAGTATGAGTATCATTCAACGACTCCGCCTTATTTAAAAATTCATTGCAGGATAAATATTTAATAATTTTAAAGCTACAATAAATTATCAAACTGCTTCCTGTAAAACATGCAACCTGCATTTATTGAGATATTCTATTTATTGTTGTGCCAATTACCTAAGCATTATTACTCAAGGGAAAATCTATTTGGAAATTTCTTATCCAAATGGAAATTAGACACAAAATGTACAGCAATTTAAACAATTAAGGGTTTTGCCGTGTGCACTCATTTACAGCTTTTCAGGTTGCTTTGATTTTGATTTTTATCTCTTCCAATGTTATTTAATTGCACAGCACTACGGTCAACTTTCTCTGGTTGTTTGTATTTTATTGATTTAAAACATGATAATTGAAACCATCTGTTTATTACTTGATATCAGTAGAAATGTTATATTTATGATGGGATTTTTCTAGATGTATGTTTTTAGAAGGACAACAATGTGAGCACTAGAGTCTGTGTAAATGTTACTCTGTAGACTCAAGGTCACATTGTTTCTGATCTTTTTGTTTCAAATAAGAATTTTGTTACCAGTGAAACATTATATCACCTGTTTGATCCCACTATTAATGCAATTGGTCGACACACACACACACACACTCATATATGGCCATCTATGTTATTAACAGATATATAGACATTCAGTGAGTGATCAAGCATGTCTTTACATTGTTTACATACTTTGCTTAGGGTAAAGGACAGAGGGTGTCACACCTTTTTAAAGCCCTCTGAGACTAGTTGCGATATGTGAATATGGGCTATACAAATAACATTTGATTGATTGATTTAAAGATCAAACGCAATGTTTATTTCTGTCCTAGGTTTAAGAAACAAGCTACCGATGCAATTTACTGTGCGACTGTGTAGGTATATTTTGTATAAATATATATCTATATCCATTTATGTCTTGCATATACACAAATATATAGATAGATAAAATACAGGTATCTCAAATCTGTCACCATCCACAAATAGATCGCTATCCCTTAGCAACAATACCTCTGACAGTCTATTTTGAGAAATACATCTTGTCTGTGGTATAGGGGTCTGCTTTTGTGTGTGTGTGTGATCATGCTTCAAAGCTAGATGATGAAATACAGCAGAATGACATGACTTTGAAACAGAAGTAAAGGAATGAATGCAGTGTGTGTTTGTGTGTGTGTGTTTGCATACTGGTATACATTTCCTTATTAGATGCTTACATTACATTACACACGCTAGGGCTGTCACTTTTCCTAAAATGAACGATTGGATGTTTCATAACATGCAATAACTATATGAAGATATTGTGATATATGTCATGATTCTGTGCTCAGTACAGTATTGCTTAGTTACATCCTCCATTCATATAGTAAAATAAGTAATACCTCTGGCCTACCTACTTAACTGAGGTCAAGAGGGCATGTAGAAGGTCAAGCTGATGGGGAGTGCCCTCTGCTGGATCATCAGGCAAACTACTTCAGAAGTTCTGATGCGCTGGCACATAATAGAATAGGTACAACTCAAATCTGAATATTTTTCTCATGTCCGAATGAATGTTTGAATTTCAAATCAAAACAGCCCTCAACACCAACACACACACACGCACACACATATTCTGACATAGTACTTCCTATTGCTACATTCGATTGTGATGCAAGATGATGAAAATTAAATCATTGTGGCAAATTATAAAAAATATAAACAGAAAATAATTTTAAAACACTGTAGAAAGTGTGCATCAACATTTCTTCCGAGGGGGTGGAGAAAGCAGAGAGCTGAAATATTCAGAACGGTTAAATCAAGAGCCAGAGAAAGAAGTCCATATAGTTTCAAAACCCACCCCCTCTCCCCTCTTCATCGTCTTTTATCAAAACCATTATTCTCCCTCTCTCTTTCTCTCATTTTAAACAAGCTTCATTGGCAATACAGTACAGAATATTTACAGTCACTAATAATGAGGAATACATTTAAAATCGTTTTCAAATATCCACCATTGTTCAAAACATTATAAAATAAAACATTAATAACATTTATATTTGACTCATGATTCTATAGGACCAGGACGTATGAAAGGAATGTATTTAATCTATAGAAAAAAATGGACAGCCGCTTACTTTACATTTACAGATGTAATCCTTCAGAAACAATTGCGGCAGAGCTTGTTCTTCTTGTGCATCATAACAATCAATTTATTTTGCTAATACTACACGTTGTACTGTCTCCTGATACAGGGTAGAAAAGCAGTTTGGCAATGAATTCCAGTGTGACCTCCATAATATTGTATACCACCTTAGATGAAAGCTGACTTTAAGATAATAAAGCACTGATTCAAAGAGCTGCCCTCGCTTGATCACTATAACATTCTTGATCTCAAACCATTAACTAGAACTCGGTTTTATGGCTAAAATTTGTGGGGTTAGTATTGGAAAGATTAATGAGATTAGGAGTAAATAAGTAAATATTGAAAAAAGAGGTAACATTACTGAGAAGCATGGTGCCAAGAGATACTGAGTGACTAATACAATACATGCACGCGCAAACACACCCACCCTCTAATCACCTCTAAATACAGCACCACCTTCTGTGGCTCATGTGCTCATGGTTCATTTTCCCATCACATCGTCAGTCTTCATTTCCTACAGCAGCAAGATAAGACCTGAAAGGAACCGGCTAGTGTTACAAGAGTGTGTGTTTGTGTGTGTGGGTGTTACTATTTGTATTGTTGGAATGCAGGGATAGGTTTTAAATGCTCCACAGAGGGCATCCTTCAAGGAGCCATTACTTGGTGTTTTATGATAAAGCCAAATACATCAAGCAGTTGAAAACCAGTCGCTAATTTGTATCGTTCATGTAAATACATTTTGAATTAATAGCTGGCAGCTACAGCTGCATTTAGCAACAGAGTAATGTCAGTGTTAATTATATTCTTTGTGCCTGTATGGTGTGTGAGGAGCTGATAATTTTGGCTCGCAGTTTGAGTATTCTACAGAATACAATGCAGAGCATTGTCTTAAAGATGGACAGGTGTCACCACAGTGTTTACTTATTTTGGATTGGGTTGGGTATACATGGCCGATAACTACCAGACCTAAGCTCTAAAATAGTTGAACAGCACAGGATGTGCGGAGATATAGATAGATAACTTAACTCTGGTGGCAATACACTCTTTACATAGATGGGTTAGGTTTTATTCAGTGTGTTATGTGAATATGTCGGGATTTTTGCAGTTATATATATTTGCATATTTAAGTATATTTTAAATGTGATAAGTTTTAACTTCCAATCTGCATTTGCAATTTAAAAAAAATCACCCACCATCATTTTGTCTTTTTTCCCAAGAAATATGGAACAGGTCTGGCCCCATTGTACCAGAGCCGTTTTTTAAGTATTAATTTTGCACTGGTATCGAAAAAATCCAAAACAATACCTAACCTCAGTTGTGAAAACTGTTGGGTATTTTTTCTATATCCCTTTCCTGAACTCCAGAGATTGTCCGCACAATGGGGTCTGGACTTTCTATGAAGTTTGCCTTTCACACATGAAGAACGTGGCGGGAGATTCATCATCATCATTATCTTTATTTTTAAAACCTCGGGAAACGAATTCAGGCAGAACCTTAATTTTCAATGGTCCAAAGCCAAATATATCAAGCAGTTGACAACTAGTCACTAATTTGTATCGTTCATGTAAATAAATTTTGAATGAATAGCTGGCAGCTACAGCTGCATTTAGCAACAGAGTAATGTCAGTGTTAATTATATTCTTTGTGCCTGTATATGGTGTGTGAGGAGCTGATAATTTCGGCTGGCAGTTTGAGTATTCTACAGAATACAATGCAGAGCACATGCCTGACCACAAATTGTCAGGCATGTTCATAACTCAAATTAAACACATTTTTAAGATGCACATTTTTGAAAAGGTTTACTGAGAAAAAGTGTTAGTTATACTATCCATCTTCCTACTAGCCACATGTGGTATGTGGTGAAAATAGGGTGACCCCTGACTCTCTAGAAGAGCAGTGTGGATCACACGCAGGAGACCTGATAACATGGATGCCAAAATGAAAGGCAAACTGTTCCGCGATGCACACACTCTGCTCACACATCCTAGGTGCCCCCGGGCCCTAGAGTGTTAGGCATTTAGTTGTGATGGGTAGGGCCTAGGAATGCATTATGCCAATTAGTGCCCTCACTAGAATCGAAGTTCATCTGTGTGTATTTGGGCTGCCAGGGAAGCCCTTGTTAAATGGCAAATTCTGATTACACTATATGTCGACGTTATATAATTTTCATGTGTCAGCAATACGGATTCAGAACCTAAGTGAAACTGAAAGTGTCTGCTCTGTGCAGCGGAGCTGGTGTCAAAGGCATTAAAACGGTTTGGTTATGTTCTGTTAAACCATTCAACACAAACATAGATGTATGAACATGACTGTGAGAGAGTAGCACCACTGCACACATGAAACGTTAAAAAACACAGAGTTAGGGGGCTTATATTGTATTATGAGAAGTAAAAGACTATTTCTGATCATTAGTATGAATAAGGTCGGCCCTAAACGTGTAAGTATATAAAGTGACACACTGACCACACCTTCAAGCGCACCACAAGAATGAAACTGCCCACTGCAGGTCTTCCACGCGAGACACGGTGACCACTGAGTAGTACCTATATGGATCAAGCAAGAAATTTGAATTTCTTGTAATGGGCTTACTTATTATTGTTATTTTTCAGCCCTAACGGAAACCAAAAGTCCTATTGTTCCCTGACTAAACTTTTTTTGGAATACATGGATGATTTTAAATTTTCACAGATATCTACAAGCTTTGGCTTTGATCTAGGAAAGTGGCTCGGACATTTCTATACTAATTTAGACAACATATACGCAACTTTCTCGCACCCATACAAGCCTACATTTCTTATGTCAAAAAAGGACAAAAGATATTTTCTTCATCCTTCCTTTTTATCAGAGGTTTTTGACATTTCACAAACTGTCAGTCAAAGGATTTCTACTTTGTATTCGTACCTTTATTGTGTTAGCTCTTGGTTTAAGCAACATAAACACTACATAGTGGCAACAGTCATAATATGCGAGTACAGCTAATAATAAACACTCATTTTTTTTTTAATTTCTTTTCAGGGATTATGTATCAGCTTTCTTCACTCTTGTAACACTGATTTACTTGATAAAGTAGTTCTGCTTATTTATTTTGGCAATTTACAAAACATGCATTTTTTTTTTTTTTGAACTTTTATTAGAACAAGTACCTTGACAATGAGTCTCACACAGCATGTCATACAATATTACAAGTGAAGACAAAATAAAAAGAGAACACAAATGGCAGAAGAGTTATCCCAATAGGTTCACATCCAGTCTAGCTTATCCAGTAAAATGTCAACAGAATATTCATTTTAACAGATACGTTATCACAGGTGTCCACTTTGCTAAGTAAATGTCCATCCGGAGTCTTAGGCTTGCAGTTAAACTTTCCATGCAATTCACAGCCTGGAGCCTCTGGGCCCACTGGTCCACGGTAGGTGGGTGGGGCTTGAGCCAGTTTACTGTGATAATTTTGTGGGCAATTAGCATCATAACTCTGATCATATACAATTCATTTTTCCTTAGCCCCCTTGAAGGTGTAGTTCCCAAAATCAGCTGTTGTGTGTCAATCGAGCTGTCTAAGTTCAAGATTTCACGTACTTCCCCCTTCACCCCCTCCCAGAACTTCTGCAATTTAGGGCAATCTCAGAAAATGTGGGAAAAGTCGCCAATTATACCACAACCTCTCCAGCAGAGAGGGGAATACTCCTTGTCGTATTTGGCTATTACTATGGGTGTTTTAAAAAATCTCATTCTTAGCTTCCAACTAAATTCTCTCCAGGTTGGACTACTTAAACATTTGTGCCAGGACACCCAAGAGCTTTCCCATTCATCATCTGTAATAATGGTGTTAGCCTCCAATTCCCATTTACCTTTTATATCTAATGTGTCAATAGTTGTATCCATATGAATTCTTCTGTATAAACCAGATATTATATGTTTTGTTCGACTTCGATACTCAGCTATCTCCACCCAGTACTGTTCAAAATTGCCTGGTGTTTCCCTAATTTTGTCCCACTCCTTGTGTGTGGTCAAATAGTGCCGAAGTTGGAAATATCGAAATAAATCTTTAGCTCCAATACCATACTTTGCTTGAAGTTGTGCGAAAGCCTTGAGAGTCGTTCCTTCAAATAATTGACTAATTGTTGCCAAACCCTTCTCCGCCCATTTACTAAAACCACTGTCTAATTTAGAAGGCAAAAAATCACTTAGAGCAGCTATTTTTGTTGCCCTAGATATAGATAATGGTAAGTTTAACACCTCTCTTATTTTCTTCCAAACCGTTAATGTATACTTAACCCATTCATTTCGTATCTTGAGTTTCCGCCATTCATTTGTCGTTTGAAAGAGGAGGGCTGAGAGTGATGTGTTCACTGAGCTTTGCTCTATATGTACCCATTTTGTATCCATATCAAATCTCATCCAGGAGACCAGTACTCTAAGTTGTGCTGCCCAGTAATAACTTCTGAAATGAGGCAAAGATAGGCCGCCCTTCTCTTTATGCGAGCAAAGAACTTTGAGTCTCACTCTAGGCCTTTTATTCTGCCATATGAATCGGGAAACCAGCCTATCTAAGAGTTTAAAAGTAGATACCGGGACAGCAATAGGAAGAGAACAAAAGAGAAACAACAGCCTTGGCAGAACATTCATCCTAATGGTTTCTACCCTCCCAACCAAAGAAAGGGGAAGCATCTCCCACCTTTCCAAATCATTTTTGATCTGGGAAATAAGTTTGTCATAGTTTGCACTGTATAGTTTAGAAGAAACAGGAGTCAAAATCACCCCCAAATACCTAAAGCCCCCCTTCGACCATCTAAATCTCACAAGTCTGTCCAATTGTGTGGGCCAGCTTCCTGTAATCATCATCGCTTCTGATTTCCCCTCATTAACCTTATGTCCTGAAACTTCCCCATAGTTCCTCAGACAATGCATAACCGCTGGTATAGACAACAATGGATTTCTTATAAACAAAAGAATATCATCCGCAAACAACAATATATTATGCATCATGCCCCCCTCATCTGCAATACCTTCAATTTGATCATTACCCCTTATTAATTCGGCCAGCGGCTCGATACTCAGTGCAAACAAAATAGGAGACATTGGATTTCCTTGCCGAACCCCTTTCTTAAGTTTGAAGAATTGAGAGCAGTGACCGTTTACCCTAACTCTTGATATTGGGTCTTTATTTAGAGTGTTAATCCATCTAATAAATGTCAAATTAAATCCCATTCGTTCCATAGTGTAATTTAAATACGACCAGTTCACTCTATCAAACGCCTTCTCAGCGTCAAGACTGAGTAGCATTGAGGGACTGGCAGAGTCTCTTGCTACTGATTGCAAATTTAGAACTCTTCTAATATTATTTGCACCTTGACGGCCCGGTATAAACCCAGTCTGATCAGGATTGATTAAGTTCCCCAGGTATTTCTTCATTCTATTCGCCAATATAGAACTAAGAATCTTTACATCACTCCCAAGCAGACTAATTGGCCTATAGGCGCCACACTCCAGTGGATCTTTCCCCTCTTTGTGTATGACTGTTATTACAGCTTCTGACCAGCTCTTGGGTGGGTCGTTTTCATGTAATGCATAGTTAAAGACCCTGCAAAGCTTAGGCACAAGCTCCTTCATAAAGATCTTGTAGAATTCACCAGGTAAACCATCTGTGCCCGGCGATTTGTTATTTTTCAGAGACCCAATGATTCCTTCTATTTCACTTTCTAAAATTGGGGCTGTCAATTCCTCTGCCTCTGCTTCTGATAACTTTACTAAATTAAGATCTTTAAATATTCCCTCCATTTTCACTGTGCTTGGTGCTTCCTCTGGTGCATCGTAAAGATTCTTGTAAAAGGTTTGAAACGCCTCTGCTACTTCTACTGGATTGGAAACCTCAGCTAAGGATGTTGGATGCCTTAGTTTAGGAACAATACGATTTGACTGCTCTTTTCTCAACTGAAAGGCAAGTAGCCGGCTTGCTCGATTCCCCATCTCGTAATATCTCTGGTTTGTATATCTGAGCGCTTCCTCAGCTTTGCGTGTAAGTACTTCATCTAGAGCAGTTCTACAATCCTGTAATTGTTTCAATATAATTTTGTCCCCCGTTACTCTATGCTCATGTCCCAATCTTTTTATATCACTTTCCAATTGTTTATCCTTTTCAAGTCTCTTTTTATTTAATTTAACGGCTATTTCGATAAATTTTCCTCTCAGCATAGCCTTAGCCCCATCCCAAAGGGTGGAGTGAGACACCGCTCCATTATCATTTATTGCAAAGTATTCTTCTATAGTTTGTTTTAATTGTTTTTGGGTTGTCGGGTCTGTTAGCAAAGAGACATTTAATCTCCAGTATTTAAAATGCCTTTTCGAAACCCAAGTTCAATTTCAGTCTTACTGGTCCATGATCAGATAGAGTAATAGGTTCTACAACACATTCCTCAATTCTATGAAGGCTCTGCTTTGAAATGCAAATCAGATCAATTCTGGAGTATGACCCATGAACTGTAGACAGAAATGTAAAGTCTTTTGTCGTTGGATTCTTGGCTCTCCAGCCATCTACAAGCCCTAACTCTTCCAATAAATGTTTTGCAGCTTTGGATTTCCTGCTAGGGGGTCCATGGTCTGAGGGCAATTTGTCTAACTTCGCATTTAAGACACAATTAAAATCTCCTCCCAAAACTATGGTACCCCTAGCTTCCCTTGCCAGTATGGATGCAATGACCTTAAAAAATAAAGGATCATCTTCATTCGGAGCATAAATATTCATGATGGTCAGGTCTATTCCACCTATTTTTCCTATGACTGCTATATACCTGCCCTGAATATCTTTTAATTCCCTATGTACTGTGAGTCCACTGGATCGACTAATCAAAATTGCCACTCCTCTCTTTCTGCTATTTGGACAAGATGCATAGAACACCTGCTCCACCCAATCTTTTCTCAATTTCTTGTGTTCAGCCTCATTTAGGTGAGTTTCCTGTAGTAACCCTATTGAGCATCATAGAGAAAGAGAAAGAGAAAGAAAGCCCCCGCACCAGCAACGCCGTGAGGCGCCACCGGACAAGGAGCCCCCCCCCCCCAAAGACCTCGAGGCGTGCCGCACACTGAGCCTCCGGCGGCGCGGAGAGGAGGGCGACGGGGTGACTGCTCCCCCAGTCGCGGCACGTGCCCAGCGGTTTTACCACAAATATGAACATCGGCCAATGATATCGGTGAAAGTCAAGTTTATTACCGATAAGCCGATATCAGTAAACGAGGCGAATATCGGCCGCTACCGATGCTCGGCCAATACATCGGTGCATCACTAATTTGAACTATGGAAGCACAGTTTGCATGCACCCTCATACTCCTAAAGATGATGATATGGTTACCCGTCTAATGGCAAACCAGGCAAATATTCAACAGTTCTTATCAAAGTTGAAAATTGCAATCATCTTTTTAAAACTGTTTTTGATTATGTAGGTCTGAAACTGACATTTAATAATGTTCAGCATCCACCAAAGTTGGAAACAGTCTCCTAGAGGCAGGCATAATATGCAATGTGGATTTGATTGCATCAGTCTGAGGTGGTATTGTATTTTGGTTTTATAATGTGCACTTCGAATGCAAGTTAAGTTAACCTTTAGCTCAGGATGGGGGAAATGTCATGGTTTGTCTGTCTACCTTGCTAATAGCTTGTCAATAATATAACTAAAACTGAAGCTTTTAGTGATGCTACCTGTAAAGATTGTACTTCAAATTGTTTTGCCTCAGTTTGCATTGTATCTGCAGACCATTCACACTTTGCACTCAATACCATAATGTAGTTCATTTAAAATCTGACAGTTGTTGTGTACCATCAGGAGAAATATGGTAGAATTCCATTCAACACTCTTCTGTCCTTATGCCATTTATTAGGCATTTCAGCTGAGCTATTTTCAAACATGATCCCCTGATAATGTCCAAACCATATTGTACAGAGAGAGACCGAGAGAGCAAACACACTATGGGAGGGAAAAAGTTATTGACATATAGAAACATTTATTGGGAGTCACAAAGACAGAGTTGGGGAGAGAGTGTTTAGTGCATGATGGGACTTCCCCCGGTAGTCTAGGCCTAGATTGGCATAACTAAGGTGCAGGACTAACCTGAACTAGCCTTATAGCTTTATCTAAAAGTAAGGTGTTCACCTTACCTTCCACTCTTTTGTGTCAGGTGGGTCCCTGTGTTACCTCCCACTGTTTGTCAGTGTGTGTTATTTAACTTTGCAAGACAAGAGACAATACAAGGACAGGAACATGAATATGTGAATACAGGTAAACTTGCATAATATAGTAAGCAAATATGGATGAATTACTATTCTCGCTGGGCCGAGATCGGCTCCGATTCCGCATCCCCTCGTGGCACTGCTGCACTGACACTCTCCTAAGCCTTTTTTTAGTTTCTCAGTAAGGCTAGCTGCATGCGCCTCATATCCTGGCCATACATCGTCGTCGCAATTTGATGCAAATCGCAACCCTACAGTCCGAGGGAATCCCTCATGCTGAAACATCCATTATTCACCCTTGTAATTTTCTGTTATGAATTGTCTCTTTCATGGCTTTGTTGTCCAAGGTGAAAAAGGAATGTTGCTTACCTCCGTAAAGCACAATAGTTTTGGAGATGTAGATAGCGTATCTTAGCAAGAGAGTAGATCTGAGCAGGGTCCTGCTTCCTCCAGCTGAGTCGATGTGGTCAGACGAGGGGGGGAGGGTTGTTTGTGTCAGAACTCTAGTAGGATGGCCCAGTCATCTTGTATCTCACACCACCTCGTAACAGTAGTTCTCACAGGGATATAGCGGCAAAATAAACTGTTTAATATCAAAGTGAAGAATAACCAGTGCTTTCCACAAGTGCCTGCTACTTATTGAAGTTCAGTCGGCAACTATATTGAGGCTTGTGTGGCCTTTATTTTAAATTCCCTGTTTGATCTGTACTTACTACGAAACCCTGTTTTGATCCACTCCCATTCGTTCTAATCCTCTTTCCTATCCTCCTGGGGTGGGGCTGCATATTCGCTCACACATACCATGGAGTGATTAACTTGAGTTAACTTGAGTAACTACTATAAACTTAATGCGTAACAAGTTAAGTAAGTAGAACAGTGATAGTTGTAACTGTTTTGACTGAAGTCTACAGATGACATGTTTACACAACCATGTCATGGTTAAGCTAATTTGTTTGAAGAGGCTAAGATGAAAGCTGTTTGTCTATAGACTTTAACCCATTCCATATCCTTCTGGAAATCCCTGAAAAATGCCTGAGGCATTTGACCATGTCATCAGGGTCTCCCCACAGCAACAAGAGACAAACCATTTACTTTTCAGCATTTTATTTCTTCCTTAACACACGTGAGGAAACGTAAAGTCCAAACAAAACATAAATCTCAGCCCTTTCCGCTGGCGCCTTGGCTTTACAGCTCTGTTTCTGAGTGTCTCTCTCTGTCAGCTCCACTGCTGCCTGTTAAACCTGAGGATCAGTCAGCTAACAGCTCTTACCTGCGCTGATTGATCCTCTGGTACAGGTGGAGGTGCTCTCCCAGACACCTCCATGCCCACATCCTGACGAAATACAAGCAACCAATTTTATGAATTTAATCAACTTTTAATCCAATTCATTTAGACAAGCTTTTCAAAAAACATACACAGACAGGTGCGCGATATAAGTTAGCGAAATAAGGCATAAGAATACATAAAAACAAATAAAGATTAAATAACAAATGTAATGACCATAAAAAACTTTAAAATGTAATACAAATTCTTAAAGCTAAAGGGTTTAAGGCAGATTGGAGGAAGAATACGCAATATAGAGTAGCATGTAGTGTTACAAAACAAAACAACACCCTGAAGGCAACAAGGAAAACTCACGAGTAAGAACACATTCAGAAGACTGCTTTCCGGAGGATTTATGGCTACAGAAAGAACTTGGATCTCTTTGTTTCACTTTTGTGATTATAAAACAGATTTTGAATTTTGTTTAGGCTGTTTCTGTCGTTTACTGTAAGGCTGTGGAACCAGCTGATGCGAGAGAAACACAGGAGCCTAAAAAAAAGAGTGATAAAAATGACAGACAATGCAGGGCTGAGAGAGAGGGAAAGATTCTCTGCTGCCCCTGTTTCACCATAGCATATCAGATTTAAGGAGATCATAGTACACAGATATTTGTATGAAGTCACCATTTCTAACTAGAGCTAAGCAATACAACTATATAGATGTTATTGCGATATAACTTTTCCTCGATAAAATTTAAAACGCGTCTATAGAACTCATCCCGTCCATGTTTTGACGGACAACACAAACAGCAAATGAGAATGAGCATAGTGCGGACATCTTGTTTAACTTATACAGAACAGCCATTAGGGCCAATGGAGGCTGCCCTTGGATCAGGGCTATTCAGTTACATATTCAGTTGGGTCAGATTTTCAAACCGAGAAACTTAGCTGGGCCAGATATTTTCATCGGCTAGTAAGCAGGAGATTATGACAAATTTTAAACCAATACAACTGAAAGTATTGGGAAACAAGTTATATTTATTCATATTTTTCCTTTAAAATTTGGTCACATCTGACACAGGCACAACTGAAAGTGCAAAAAAAAATAAATAGTTCACAGTATTATCAATAACTTGTTTCCCTTATTAAAATTAATATTTGGTCATTTACCCAGACACATCACACACAGAATAAATAAGAACTATCAATGCGATCAAAGCTCTCATTGCACAAACCCATAACAAGTGTTAACAGTAAGTCACACACATGAATACAATTTCACTGCAGATAAGCCAAGGCTTTGTTACAAATCCCACATTATCAATCAATCAATCAAATTTAATTTCTATAGCCCATATTCACAAATCACAATTTTTCTCATAGGGCTTTAACAAGATCTGACATCCTCAGCCCTTAACCTTCATAGTGTTGATTTGTAGGGTATAGTTGTCCTGCTGAGTTTCTTAGTGGAAGAAGCAACATTTTTGGTTCTGAACAAGAGCAGTGGCTTTTGTTTCGTAAGATGTCAGTGCAATCCGAAGGCATTGGTGAAGAGTGCGTGCAGACAGACAGACAGACAGACGCTACAATTTTTTTTTTTATTACACACATGGACAAGTTTAATACTTTTTTGTGCTGCATTTTGAATTTGAATATGTGGTGCAGAAGAGTGGATATGGCCTCCTTCTCAGGATACTATAAAAGTTGTCTTTGACAGAGACATCTATCCATCCATCCATCTCTCTATTCATCTATCCATCCATCTATCAATCAATTAATCATACTGCTTATCCTTTTGAGGGTCGCTGATGTACCACTGCTCTGAGCTAAAGTGTGAATTTCAGCACAAAAGCTGTAATGATACTCTTCTGATTACATTTTTGAAGCCACCTCTAACAATTAGCTGATTAATATGTGTGTTTCACATGTAAGCCTGGCTTATTCATGCATAGTAACACTGCCTTGAAACTAATTGACCTCGTGACTCAGCAATGTCCTATATGGAGAGAGACAGAATAGCTTTTGTATTGGAAGTTATAGATGGTCGAAGTGACACCCTAAATACAGGACTGAACATCTAGTAAATTGGATTTTGACTCAACATTTTTTATTGATATCATATTCCCTAGTTTTTGGAAACTATATTCTTGTTTATTGTCCACATGCTTCTGCTATGGAAATTCAGAAAAATCCAACACTTACATGGTTATTACCCGTTGAAAAATGTACACATAATTTGGTAACAGCCTTCATCAGGATATATAACATTTCTCAATGTTGCCATTAGATCAGTGCTTTATAATATTTACAGAAGAGAGAAATGGTTCCCTTTGCCCAAATTTTAAAAGATAAAGATGCACATGTTAAATGCATATAATACAATTTTCATATTTGCAATTAATACTGGCATAATGATCAATATGGATTTTCGAGGGCTGACACCAATATAAGTGAGTAAAAGTTTATCCCAACCAATATTTTGGTCGGGTTCTACTGCAATGCATTGGGTAATTTGCTACCACATCACTCAGACTTTAATTCCCAGATACGGGTGTGTGGCCATCGCTGTTTGGCTTCTGAATTAAAATGGCAACTGGGATTATTGTTGGTTTGTGTGTGTTCTATGTTTACTTAATTTTCCACTGCTATACTGGCTCATGCTGTACTGTCTAAATAAATATGAGCATTAATATGAAAAGGTTTCTGAAAACATCAAGTTGATGATGTATATACCCCTCGGTTTGTAGACCATCTTGTAATTCCTCTGTGTTTCTGTTCTTTCCATGAGGTATATGAGAGGGAACCAAACTAAGTACTGAGGTCCCGGTGCAATGAAATAGACCAACTGAATCTAAAAACTAAGCAGAAGCAGCAAAACATTATAATGAAATACAACATTATAATCTCAAACTAAACTTAATCGCTTTCAATGAGCCAGGGTCCAAGAGTGACTTTTCCCAGTATTTACTTTTCAGGGTCTGCAGTAATACATTTGTTGATTGGTTGTGAACTTTGACTTCAACAAAATAGATAGACTGAGCAACCTGTCTGCCAAACTCCAAAGAAACTAGTATTGCACTCAGTAGAGTTCATACCTTCGCCAAGGCCCAACAGTCCCCTAATGAAACCACATTTTAGTGGTAATCCATCAGAGAGAGAGAGAGACAGAGACATAGAGAGAAAGAGACCATTGCTGTGGAAACGTATTAGTGACCTAGATTACAGCAAGATGCCATTCAGTTGCACTGTGTTTGTGCACATCTGTGTGTGTGTGTGATGTGCATGTATTGTAGTCAGCATATTGGTGCTTCAACTAAAAAACTGTGCAATGAATAAAATCTGCGTAGTAAATGCTGAAAGGATGTGTGTGTGTATTTGTTTGTGTGTGTGTGTGAGTGTAAGAGAGAGAGAGAATCAGCAGGCTTGTCAGGAAATATTAGGTACAAATCGGTGAGAAAATAAACTCAAGCAACTCCAGCCATTTATGTGTTATCTCGTCTGATTGATTTAGTGGATTTATGGCTTTGAAGTTGTTAGCATGAATCAAAAGTAATGCAGTTTGATTAATATATTTACACTCTAAGCTTTCTCTTGTTCGTTGCAAGCTTATCCAGCTGGGAAGTCACTCAAATCATTGTTTTACATGTATTCTATTCACAAGAACTCTTGTACTTTTCAATCACCTAGTCAGGTGAACACCACAATAACATGAGATGGCTCGTGTGTCAGGTGAAGACATTGCTCGGTTATTTAAAAATTTGCTTTATAAAAGTATCAACAGAAATGGGAATAGTCTTCAATCAACCCTAAAGTGGCACCTGTTTCTCCCTCTAAGCCAGGGGTGGGCAATTCATTTTCTCGAGGGGCCACATGAGAAACATGGACAGTTGTGGAGGGCCAGACCAATTAGCTGAACTCAATTCTACTCATAATAATTTGATAAGCTTCTACAGCTAAGAGTAAATGATATGGTTAGGCAATGAAAAAGTGAGGCAGGCAAAGTTATAACGCCGACATTATATCACAAAAGTGCAACAAACTGTCTTAGATTCAATGCTCTTGCCCTGATAAAGTTAACTAATTTAGTTACAACATCAGTAACATGATACATTTTGAGCACTGACTTACACAACACCTCCTGATGTATAATACACAGGGTTCATACACATTTTGACCAATGGATTTCCATGACTTTCAATATCTTTAAACCAACTTTCCATGACCAAACATTTTGTGAGATCTCAGTGTATACATGCAAAAGAGACTAAATTTAGTATTTAAGCTAACAATGAGAATTTCATAGCATACAGTATACCTTGAATTACACAAATGAAAGAGACAATAGTTTGATAGACGTCTGTTGTAACCCATGGCATGTACTTTCCATTTGTAGCCAAGCATGGTTAAATCTACACTTCCCTGGCGTAGTGCATTATCTCACCTGCTTCCCCACCGAACATTTCAATTAGTACGAGATAGTATGCCTGCTTATATTTTGAACTAGTGCTGTCAGTTAAACGTGTTATTAACGGCATTAACGCAAACCCATTTTAACGCCGTAAATTTTTTTAATGCGAGATTAACGCACACGTCTCTCACACGTGTGGGTGTGTGTGTCCTCCCAGATAGCGCACCGGTCCGGTGGCTCCGCCCACCGCCACCGCGCACTCGCTCAGAGAGACACAGTGAGATCAGAGCTCGTTCACGTGAAGTTGGTCACGCTCATTGACTGACTGCCTCTTAACTATGGAAACAGTGAAAACACAGAGTTTCTCTGGTCTCAGCTGATCAGAGATCAGCGCCTCAGCGTCTTGATCAGAGCAGAAGCTGCAGTTGGTTTCTACCGATCTTCAGTATCTGTGTTCGCCTCCAGTCTGACCTGCTCTCGCTTTTTGTTTTAATATTTCGCCAACTAAAATATATATTTTTAAGCTATTAGGCTGCAGCTATATGTTTTTATTTATTTAAAAATAGGGTACTTCTTATTTCATACATTTTCCACAAATATGGGGAGGACTCAAATAGCCCTACAAAGTTCTGTGTTTAATTTATTTCAAAGTAGGCCGACACTTGCCTGTGTATTTTGTTTGTTTGTTATTTTGTTGCTTGTCTGTTTGAGTAGCTGACTGAAAGCAAAGAAGTAGTAGGCTTACCTTTTATTGGTAACCTAACTGTTACGGTTCATTGTTTCTGAAATAAGAGGCCTGAATGCTATGTTCACAGCAAACTTGAAAAAAAGAAAGTATTAAGCCATGGTTTAGCTGCACTATAGGCTGAGTCCTTGTTTACCTGAAATGTGCACTTTATAATTTTATTTTGTATCGCCCTGTTTGGCACCCGCTGCTCGTTGAGGACAGTAACTGCCAAACGAAACGTGCTTTCACGTGAGAGTCTCCAAAACACCAGAAAGTCTCCAATATCAACAGAAAAAGTCGCTAGATTTGTCGCTAGTAGCTTTTGCCAACATAAATCGCCATGAGGATTTGGAAAGTCGCCAGATTTAGCGACAAAGTCGCCAAGTTGGCAACACTGATTGATACTAATAATGTTCAAGCAATTTCCTCTAGTGTGACCAGTGAAATGTTTTTTAAAACAAGAGTGGACAAAGTTAAGGACTTTAGGAAATATTTATGTCTTACAACTTGTCTTGGCAGATGGGCCTCAAATCTTGTCACAATAGTCCAAGACCTTGATACAAAAATAGAGAAAAGCCCGCGATTTTTTGTGGTTCCTCTATGTCAGAAACGATACGCTAGAGTGCGTCAAATGGGATTACGACCGAAATAAACATCATAGTCACACCATGCCCATGTAGGGAGTCTCGCTACATGGCCTTTGACGAGCGAGCTAACACTAGCCGGGCTCCACTGGCCCGGTTAGCTTGCGAGCTAACGCTAGCCGGGGAGCCGGGCTCGCTAGGGGCTCCATCCGGCTAGCTCCCCGGCTGCTACCCGTCAGACATTTAAGTGGCCGCATAAACAAGGGACCCCCGGGACACCTCTAAACGTTGACTCAACAGTGTGGAAGGATGCTGCTGCTGCGCCAGCTCAAGCTTCCACTGCTCCCACTGAGGGGCTGCGCCGGGGAGCTGGGGCAGCCAGGCTTCGGCCCACCTGACTCTGGTTCAAAACGAAATGGTTGCAAGATTGTATCTTCGTCTACAGCAGCCATATTTTTACAGAGGTAATGGATAGCTAAAAATCTGGGTGCTTGTATTTCTAGAAGGAGGGAGGAGGGGTGAGGGGCGAAGCCTGGGGCGGGGCGGGGCACTCAAAACAGGTCAATCTGAGGAGGGCTGTTTTAGACAGGGTAAAAAGGGTGCTGTTTTAAATTATCCTTGTGGTATTTTGACCAAAATATGTTACAGACATTTCATTAAGACCCCAAGGAATCATATCAACTTGTGGTAAAATGGGCATAATATGTTCCCTTTAATTATGACTATAATTCAAGTTTCAGATATCTACTATTAAGCTCTAATTAATAATGATTCAAGTTCAAGTGTGCACAGTTGTTTGCAATCCTCTAGTAGTGAGAAATTATGCAGAGGTATTTGACAGCTTGATTAAAGCCTTCTATAAAGATTGTCTATCAATTGTTCATCTCTGTCCGTCCTGTAAGGCAAGCTGCTCAGAAGTGAAAAATTTGACCTATGCCAGCATTATTTGATGCTCTCAACCATTTTTATGCCTTAACGTCCTAATGGCACAACCAACTATATATATTCAAATGCCATGCCATCTAAGCTGGAGTGTCATTCATTGTTTTTAATGCCAGTCATTGCTGTCTGTCTTTGACAATTACATGCCTCACAAGAGGAGGGAATAGATTGGTGACAAAGCGACATAAAGATACACATTGTGTCTGAAGTAGCATATTTTATATCGTAAACAGATGGTAAAGATAATGAACGAGGAACTGAGAAAATGGCAGACATTTTGTATCACGCCATTAACATTTTCATACAATGAACTGATCTGTCCAGCTAACTGGTTTGCCCTACATATACACTACATCTATCTCTCTGAATCCCTAACTTCACTCACGCAGACACACTGCTTCACACCACACACACACATACACACACAAACAGACTCATGCACGCACACACACTGAATGTGGACTTCCATGTGAAATGACAGCAGGGTCTGCGTTGGCATTTTAACTGCTGACCCATTTGTCTGGATAAAGCTCATTGACCCACACATAAAAGCAAGCCTAGCTGCAGCACTTAAGAAAACACATTATTATTAACACTATCAAACTAAAAATGTATGAAAACATACCTGCATTTAGTCACATATGTAATAATTGAGATAATTTCCCAAGAAAGAAGTTCTATACATAATCAAATAAAGATATACTCACACAGCCACTGTGCGTGTTGACACATAGTGTGATTGTTGCTAGCTACATGACCCTAGGGTGCTTTGCTTCAAATTCAGACCGTTAAATCGATCTTGACACAAGTAGAATTAGATGGAGACAAATGACAACAATAGAGGCCAGTTATAAAAGGCCCTTTGTGTTCGTCAGTGTTCTGCTTTGTGTGTCCATGCTCTTTTTGGGGGCATACTTGTGTATACATCTTTTGTAGAGATGATGGTCTATGCAGCTCTGGGGAAGGGTGTGTGTCAGTTTAAGCTACAGTATCTACAGCTCTCAGTATCTCAGCTCTCACATAGGTGGTCAAGCTGCCTTTTTTTTTAGAGCGAATACATCCAATAGTTTTACATCTCATCCTTTGAGGGTCGCAGCGAGCTGGAGTCAATCTCAGCTAAACTTGACAAACTTGACAAATGCTCACAGATATGGGGAATATGTAATCATCAATTGCTTGGGATGTTACCTTTCTTTTACCTTCGCAAAAGTGCTTCGTAAAGTATGTGTGTTGTTGTCGATTTGGATCAGACGCCTCGTCTCTGAAGTCAGAGTCAGGTTGATTGTTTATTCCTTATGGAGTTTCCCTGGAGCTGCTGGTCGGTTTATGTCTGACTGACTGACTGACCTGACCGTTGACGGTACTGTGAGTGCCCTGTGCATATTGTATATAGGAACGCTGTTGTTATGTAGCGACAGGACTCTTCTCGTTTGTTTACTTTCCTGAGTTGTTTGTTTATGAAGATCTGTGGTAAAACCCGGAAGAGATTATATGTACTTTTTTTTGTGTATTTGAACTGGATTAATCTGAACTGTGCTGGGCTTGTGGGGGAGACTGAAACAGACTTTAAAAATGTACATCTTGAACTCTGGATGTTGAGGCTATGGGGAAGAAACACACACCCTCTTTCCTATTCTTTGTGAAGTCAAGTCCAACATGTACTTTAGTGTTCTTCTCTTTACTATTCACATTTGGGGTTTTAATAAAACCCAGATATTTGTGAGTGTGCATGTGCCTGCATGGGCGGTTGTCTTTCTATAGTTATGAGGGCCATTTTTGGTTCAGAACCATCATTGTGAGGGTTAGAATTAGGTTAGGGTTAGGGTTAGGGGCTGGGAATGCATTGTGTCAGTGTACTCACAACTGTAGAGAGACGTGTGTGTGTGTGTGTGAGAGACAGAGAGAGAGAGAGAGAGACCATGTCCTCTGTCAAAAAATGTTATAATAATTTGGTGTCCAGCATGTTAGACTAATCTGTTACCCTTGAACTCTCCACCTGCACAGACATAAATCCTCCTCTTGTGAGTGTGTGTGTGTGAGGGTGTGTGAGGTTGAGACTGAGTGACTGTAGTAAATCATGTTCCCAGTTCTTTGCTGCAGTACACTGATTACAGAGGTAGAGAGAGAAAATCTGAAAAAGAGGGAATGAGCAAAGCCAAACCAGAATCCCTCTAAGGATTGGTCAGAGAGGAGGGGATGGTGAGAAAGTGTCTGTGCGTGAAAAGAAGATCACTGTAGCTATGAATTGACCCACTCATTTTATTGAACACACACACACACTCTGCAACTAACGATTATTATTGAAATCGATAAGTCTATCGACTATTTTTTTGATTAATCGACTAATCTTACGATTATTTCCCAAAGCAAATTAAAATAATGACTCAAAATGTTGGAATTTGAACTTCAAATGTATTTCAGTAACAAGTTGTGTAAACATGTAAACATCATAATAAATAAACAAAATTTTAATACAAATTAAAGTGCAAATATGCTTTTAAAGAAGAGAGAAAGTGCAAATGAAGTTTTAAAAGTAACTATAAACACCAATCAAGATCACGATTCTGCTTGTAGGGATCTCAAATCTTTCCACAGCCTGCTCAATCCATGCAGCAATGTTGGCTCCAGTGTGTCTCTCTTCAAGTGGCATGGTTGTGAGGCAGAAGCTAGTGAGCTCCCAGTCATCACTTATAAAGTGACATGTGATGCCAAGATATGCCTCTGTTGCTACGCTGGTCCAAGCATCAGTTGTGAGGGCAATCTTGTTCTCAGTTGCTTTCAGAGCATCTTTAACTGACAGGTGTAGCTTCATACTTTTGCTCCATGAGCTTTGTAAAATGAGTTCTGGAAGGTAAGGTGTAACCTGGATGAAATGTGTTGACCATTTGCTTAAAGCCCTCATCCTCAACCAATGATAGAGGTCTCATGTCAGGGGTGCATGAGCCTCTCTTCAGGACAAACTTGTCCACATGCCTTTGCTTAGTACTAAAAGAGAAAGGGAAAAAAACACAAAGCTTTAATTATCACGCTGTAGGCTATATTGTCATAGTTTTGTATTATGCTCAGTGTTGCCACAGTTACTTTGAAAAAGTAACTTAGTTACTTTACAGATTATTTGATTTTAAAAGTAACTTAGTTACTTTACAGATTACTTGATTTTAAAAGTTACCTAGATAGATTACAAGTTACTTTATTAGTTACATTCAGCAGCTGCCGACAACACCCTTGCCGCCTCAACATAAAAATGACAATAGGGTTTTGCCAACACTCACTTTATTAGAAGCTGCCGGAGGGGGCCCCCCGCGTGAACGGAGGGTTCCCCCAGCGGGCGCCGTAGCTGAGGTGATCTGTGAGAAGGGACCGACACGCGTCCAGAGTCTATTCCGCCGACCGCCATACCCGGTCCCCCCCAACCGGTCCCTGCCTTCCGCACTGGCGACGGACACCGCCCTGCGGCCCAAGAGAAGGAAAGCCCCCGCACCAGCGACGCCGTGAGGCGCCGCGGACGAGGACCTCCCCCCCAAAAAAAACGTAGAGGCGTGCCTCCGGCGGTGTGGAGAGGAGGGCGACGGGGCGACTGCTCCCCCAGCCGCGGCACGTGCCCAGCGGTTTAACCACAAATACCAAAATAGTAACTCACAGTGACTTGGACAAGTAACTTTAATCTGATTACTGGTTTGGAAATATTAACGCGTTAGATTACTCGTTACTGAAAAAAAGTGGTCAGATTAGAGTAATGCATTACTAAGTAGCGCGTTACCGGCATCAATGATTATGCTAGAGCACATCTCTCGAAATTTTGAGGAAAAATAAATCAAAGCACTACACGAACATTGCAAATGGCATTGAATAAATAAATAAGGACTAAACTCAATCGCGTGGATATAGCCATAGTGGAGTAGAATGGACACATCTACATTCTGCAACAGAACCTCCACCTCTGCACCGGTGAAGTTAGGTCCGCGTTTACTGGACCGTGTGTTATGAGCAGACTAAGTGAACTGCATTACCCAGAATGCACTATCATACGGGTTGTAGACGTGCAAAATCCACGCTTGCCGTGTGAGATTGGTATTTTAAAATGCACTACATGGTGTACGGGTTCATGGATTCTGTGTAAATCCATGTCGACATTTTTTCACAATTGACGTCGTCAATTTTGTCGACTATTCGTTGCAGCTCTAGTTGTTTCTGAATCTAGCTAACTATTGTATAAAGTGATGAAATCCTTCTTACGTCCTAGTAGCCATCAATAAATTATAAAGTTGTCTGAAAATAAATTATTAAGAGATAATGCTCTTTTTTTTATCTTAGTCAATTCAGACTGATTTGCCTGCGCACCTTTCTGTCATTAACTGACCTGCCTGCGTTCAGGCACTCTGCCAATGCTCTCACGGCGCATGACCTGAGTTTTCACAAACCCAGAGAGACAGAGAGAGTCAAACATCACTGAAGCACAGCTGACTGCCAAAAGTTAGCGCGCGAATCACAGAAAAGTCGGCGCTTAACAGTTGTAAGGCAGTGCATGTTAAATGTGTTTTGGGCCGTATCTTTGATGAGTGGGCTGATGGCAGGGGTTGGCATTGTCATATGCATATATTCTAAGTTTAGCCATGCTCTTGCTTGCTTTCCCAGGTTTACCAAATCTAGCTTTAACCTTGGCAGCATTCATGTTTTACTCCAGCAACTAGAACCCAAAATTGTTTATCCACTGGAGTGTAGTGTCAACTTACTTCTCTTGTCACTTTAATACTGAATGTATCTGCCCACGTGTGTAAACTGTGTCGTAAGTGTGAGTCAACATTTTTTGGGTAATTAAGGATACATTGTCAAAAGCTGATTAAATATACGTAAAAAAATGTGTTTTGCTGAACACAATTGCTTTAGGATTAAAGCTTGGAAAAAATGATTAGCTAGTACCCTAAAATGTTTAAGTACCATTAAGCATTAAATTACATTTTTTAATTGTACCTTTTTGCTTTTAACCTGACACAGTAGTGTGACACAGCAATAGTTGAAAGTGAATGTAAATTATAATAAATGGAGGTCAGATTAAAGCATACTAGATTATTCAGCGTCATAATAATCAGAGACAGAATGGCATGTGTCACATGTTGCAGTCATTAAGGCAGCATGCAGCTCCAATCAGGATAATTGTGAGAGAGAAATATAGACAATTATTGCAAGTGGTTATCCACATGGTACCATCTGTCCTCCTCTGCTGCTGACACACACTCACCAAATGCAAATGTGAAGACCAGTATGCTCACATACATCCATACAATGCAGCTCTGCAGACACACAGGCGCTCAATATGAATGTTTATTAGGCACACCCACACTCACTGTAGGTAAGCATGAAAGAAAGGAAGCTGGTGAAATACAGTGTGCAGGACACATGGCGATTGAGAGATTAATAATTACATTGACAGATGCGGGATGGATTTGCATTCCATTTGGTCAGCGAACAGAGCAACTTCACACACCAGCAGCTGGGAAAACATGAATCTAGCAAACAGTCTTGCTAAAATGCTGATTTTTTTATATTTTGCTTTAACGTAATCCATCATGATAGCATTTCTGTGTAGAGTAAAAATAAGGTAAAATAGATTGTTAGAGAGCATGATTCACATATATATGATATGAGTCTGAATGACAGTATATACAATATCCTAAAATACAAAAAAATGGATATGCTGCAGTCTGTCAAGAAAATTTAAATGATATAGCTTGTGAGTACATTATTGTGTTCCTTGGGCCTTGATTTGACAGTGAGAATATCAGCTTGATCTTCAATGACAGATCTGAAACATGGAGCATTCAAGTGAGAATCCCGCCACAGGGGAAATGGCCAAATGGTGCTAGACATGTTTCCATTTGACAAACTGCTGATTTTGGCTTGCTGAGATGTGGGTTTAACACAAGCCAATGTGGTGAAACAATTGCACATAATATAGATGTGATGGTTAAGGTTTGAGTACTTCCGCTGAGGAATATAGAGTCACATGCATATTTTGAAGGTAGTATACTGGAATATTGGTTAACAACAGCATGTCCTAATATTAACAATTAGAAGGGACACAGACACACATATACATACATCAAATTAATATTAATATGAAAGATGCAAAAATAAATGAAAACTTTCATTATACACTGCATGTTGTAAACACAGCTATACCTGTAGTGAGATCGAATCTCATCAGACCATCCATCCATTGTCACTGCCCAAGTCAGGTAAATAAGTCTTTCAGTGTCCTCCCGCATACCTTGACAGTGAACAGGTGTCTCCCCAGAGCAGAGGAGGGAATCTTTAGATCAATTTTGGTGGGGGAGAGGCTCAGAATGCATAATTTAAACACTTCGAGCCCTAATTGCTCGAAAACATTTGCTGCATTTTGTTGAGTGTTCTGTCAATATCGTTCCAGCACTAGGTTAATAGTCTAATTTGCATACACTGACTCTACACATTAGCTGTTTGTATTCCACTCCCACAAGTTCTGCAATGACACGAGATGTAGAACAGTGCCTGGGGTACACACACACACACACACACACACACACACACACACACACACACACACACACACACACACACACACACACACACAGTTACAGAAAGGGTCTCAACTTGGAGGTTAATTTTAGCCTTAGGGCTAAAGCAAAGCAGTCACTGAACACACAAGCACACAAAGGAAGTGGAAAGTTTATGTACATGTCTTCTCATGTATGTTTGACCTGGCTGGCCATCCAGGCAGAGTTTTCAGCGACCACCATTGTGTGACTGTGACTGCTCCTGTAGCAGGATGCTCAAGAGCATAGCTGATTGTCTACAGAAATTCATACACAAAGAGACACACCTTACTCCTCTGTGTGACATAAAGCAGCCATATCCTGGCGTTAGTTATCTGCTCACACTGATGTTTATGTAAATGGACACAAGCTCAATCTATTGAGTAAGTGCATCCATGAAGACTGAGACAGACAGAGTACGGATTCACATTTAGATTTTTTCTTCTCAACATTAACCATTAACCCATTTTTTTTTAATGTTTCATCTGTATCTATGTTCTATTAGACTGACAGGTTCTTTGACAGATTTAAAATAAACCAATACATTTTTCAAATAACAGAGGTTTAATTTTTACATTTGCAAATAACTGTGTAACCAAAGGAACTTAAGGATTCACACACTGTGCTGCTTTGAATGGAGTAAGACAACACAATACAGACCTACACAGTGTTCCCCAATCAAAACCATTGACTGTGTATAAAGACGGAAGACATGACCACCCTCTTAAAGTGATGCAAAGGTGTCTCGATTGGCACCCGGTGGCTGGCTGTTATATAGGTCCTAAGTTTCGCCTCCTCTATGTTAGTGGATGGGACCCTTAAATAAAGTCAAATATATGAAATACATTTTTCTCAAAGATTATTTTGTGCTGTGGTTTTTAAAGCTCAGCTTAAAGAGAAATTCATCAGTCTGTCAACACATGCACGGCAAATACAACCTGAAAATCAACTTGGGAGTAGTATTTTACTTAACCACCTTGAATTTTATCTACACATTCTTGTACCTTTTACAAGATATTTTCTAACAAAGTTGTTTGGATAATTAAACCAGGATAGTTTAATGTCAATTACAGCTATGGATTTGTTTTACAGCTGGAAGCCAAGACACACATAGTAACTTCTCTTACTTCACAACTCTATATAGTTATGGTAAAAAACATCTATGAATGGATAGTAGCAAGCAATGTTATTGCTTGCTTTTTTGTCGCAACAGGGCTGAGTGGAAAACAAAAGGAACAATTAAAAACTAGAAGAAGTTTGGCAATTTCTGAGTGTGTGTGGCCAGAGGATTTATCACGTGTCTCTCTCTAGTCACAGTTGTTTATGTAACTGTACCCAGGGGACACAGTGGCTGAACACTCACTTCTAGTCCACAAGAACAAAAGACTGACTTAATCTCACTCCTGAAAAATGAAGACAAAAATAACGGAGAAGGGATAGTGAAATGGGCCACCTCTGGCTCAGTTTGAGTTTCTTGTTCTTTTTCATTTTCCTCTTATCTATCTGTGTCCTTAAAAGCAGGGTAGTGACAACACAAATGATTTGGCAAGAAAGGAAGAATGGCAGTGTCTTGTGACGATTATACACTTTTTCCCTCACTGAATCATAAACATAGAAGTCAATGTGTGCATGTGTGTGTCAGGAAGGATTTATCTGTGAAGAGATAATTGTGTCTGGCCTCAGACAAAATCGTATGACAACATGTCAGGGTGAAATCAAAATAAAAAAGAGGTGTCATACATGTAGGGTTGCAAAGGGGTGGACAATTTCGGGTAAATTTCCGGAAACTTTCCGTAAAACTTTCCATGGGAAGTTAAGCTCAGCAATTTTGGGAATTTTGAAAAAAAAAAAAAAAAACACAAATTAAACGCTGAGCAATAAAAACATCATTCAATACTCTATTTTAAAGATGTATGGAATGCAGCTCACGCTGCACGTTTTTTCAACCCTCCACTGTGCATTCTTCCATCAAATGCACAGATAATTCCCAGCATCCTGCACACTACAGCGATGCTATTGAGGCCTGCTGTAGTGTGCAGGACTAGTCAGGTAAGTGTCGATGATATTACTGGGGGAAATATATTAGCATGCTGATTGAGGATTGTTCATCTAGCCTGTTTCTATTCATTTATCCATCAATTGTAAAATACTGTATTGTATATTATAAAATACAAATATTTGGCTAACTATTTATATCTCTGGCATTGCATTAGTGTATTTTTACAAGCTTTTTTTCTCATCTTATTCTACAGAACAATGCCACGTGCACTATCTCATGTGTGGAGACATTTCAATGTCAATATAGAAGGAAAGGCATTGTACATTTGCAAATACTGTGCAAAGACCTATGTTAAGAATGACACAAAGATGGAGAAGCGTATAGTCAAGTGCCCAAAGTTTCCTCAGGGCTCAAATCAGCTTATGAAAAAAAAAAGGTTTATATTTATGTCTTTATATGACAAGGTAAATACAGTTTGTATAAATTACCCACAACATTTCCAGTTTATTCCCGTTAATTCCCATACATTCCCGTATATTCCTGTTAATTCCCATGGAAAGTTTCCAACTTTGAATATTCCCGGAATTTTGCAACCCTACGTACATCCCGAATGATCTGGAAATGTTCCTGTTTTTTTAAAATGTTTTTATTATGAAAACTTATTATTGACAGTCTGACTTTTTTCATGAGATCCTTAATGTCCGGAGCAGCTACATTTAGATTATCCAGATTCTTTTTTTTGATTATTTATTAAGACGCTGCCGATTCATGCATCATTTGTTTAGTTTCTTTACATGTACAATCTATCTAAAGTGTTCTTAATATCAGAACCATTTCATAATCAATTTATGGTGAGCTTTGTGTCAGCAGTAGCCAGTCAAAGCACAGGGTTAGGGTTAGGGTTAGGGTCAAGTTGTAATTGTTAATGGTGAAGTCCAGTCTTCTTGCTACACCTTTATATTATGCATCCCCACATAAAACAATACATTGAGTTCAGAATTTGTGTGTGTGTACATGCATACATACATATATTAAATCAGTTTCACATTCATTCATAATCATTTTTGTCTGTATATTCTTTATGCTTGTACATTTTTATCAAATAGATAATATTTATCTGCCTCTTTTTGGCTGAAATAAATAATGATTTTGATACTTCCTCCACGGTGTGTGTGTGTGTGTGTGTCAAAACCAAGCCAAGCAAGGATGAAGAATGAGGAGACACTGAAGGAGCCAGGTGTTCTAAACATAAAAATACACACTCTCTTCAACAGCTGCGTAACAGCTTAGTTTGCATTTGTTGTGATAAGGCTGCTAACATAAAGAAAAATCCTGTTCCCATAAATTAAATGTCTTTTATAAAAACAGTTCAAACAAAACGAGAGAGAGAGAGAGAGAGAGAGAGAGAGAGAGAGAGAGAGAGAGAGAGAGAGAGAGAGAGAGAGAGAGAGAGAGAGAGAGAGAGAGAGAGAGAGAGAGAGAGAGAGAGAGAGAGAGAGAGAGAGAGAGAGAGAGAGAGAGAGAGAGAGAGAGAGAGAGAGAGAGAGAGAGATGTTTGATGCAAGTGTTTTCATCAAGATACTGAAGATGTAGAGGCTATATGAATGTGTTACACACTTTAAATAGTGGTTAAACTAGAAAAAAGCACACACTGTATTCTTCAGTCGAGGTGTTCTGGGCAACTGTGGCTCAGGGAATAGAATGGTGGTCCTCTAACCAGAAAGTGTGCGGTTCATTCCGTGTCTTACAGAGCAATATACTGGAGACCAAAATAGCCCCTTCTCATAGAGAAAATGCTGCACAAAGATGTATTAATGTGTAAATATTGTGGCCAATCCTCTTTTTTGTTGGTATCTCCCAACCCAACTGCTTTTATCTCCTCCTTCGAAGTTTTGGACAGCATGTTTTTTTCTAGTTTGCAACCTCAACTGATTACAATTCAATACGCCTCTAGAGCCACCTTCTAATGACACTCTGCAGACTACTCTGTTCACTCTAAATCAAGGAGATGGAACATTTCAAAATATTGCTTCTTCATGGAACCATGGCTTCGGACACTTCTTGAGTGTCTATTTGATCACACTATCCACTCCGTCATTCACATCATACTGTATCTACATACAGTGCTTTGCATAAGTATTCACCCCCCTGTGTCAATACTTGGTAGAACCCCCTTTCGCTGCAATTACAGCTGCAAGTCTTTTGGGGTATGTCTCTACCAGCTTTGCACATCTAGAGATGGAAAGGTTTGTCCATTCTTCTTGGCAAAAAAGATGAAGCTCAGTCAGATTGGATGGAGACCGTCTGTGAACCGCAATCTTCAAGTCTTGCCATAGATTCTCTATTGGATTGAGGTCTGGGCTTTGACTGGGCCATTTTAAGACATTAACATTCTTTAATCCAAACCATTCCTTTGTAGCTCTGGCTGTATGTTTAGGGTCATTGTCCTGCTGGAAGATGAACCTCCGCCCCAGTCTCAAGTCTTTTGCAGACTGCATCAGATTTTCTTCAAGGATTTCCCTGTATTTGGCTCCATCCATCTTTCCCTCTATTCTGACCAGTTTCCCTGTACCTGCTGAAGAGAAGCATCCCCACAGCATGATTCTACCACCACCATGTTTCACTGTTGGGATGGTGTGCTCAGGGTGATGGGCAGTGTTGGGTTTTCGCCACACATAGTGTTTTGCATTGAGGCCAAAAAGTTCAATTTTGGTCTCATCTGACCAGAGCACTTTCTTCCACATGTTTGCTGTGTCTCCCACATGGCTTCTCCAAACGGGATTTTTTTATGGATCCCTTTCAACAATGGCTTTCTTCTTGCCACTCTTCCATAAAGGCCAGATTTGTGGAGTAGACGACTAATAGTTGTCCTGTGGACAGATTCTCCCACCTCAGCTGTGGATCTCTGCAACTCCTCCAGAGTAACCATGGGCCTCCTGGTTGCTTCTCTGATTAATTTTCTCCTTGTCCGACTCTTCAGTTTGGGTGGACGGCCTCCTCTTGGTAGGTTTGCGGTTGTGCCATATTCTTTCCATTTTCTTATGATGGATTTTATGGTGCTCAGAGAGATGTTCAAAGCTCTGGATATTTTTTTATAACCTAACCCTGCTTCATATTTCTCCACAACTTTATCCCTGACCTGTTTGGTGAGCTCCTTGGTCTTCATGATGCTGTTTGTTCAGTAATGATCTCCAACAAACTCTGAGTCCGTCACAGAACAGGTGTATTTATACTGAGATTAAATTGCAGACAGGTGGACCCTATTTACTAATTATGTGACTTGCAAATGTGACTTGTGAATGCAATTGGTCGCACCAGATCTTTGTTAGGGGTTTCACAGTAAAGGGGGTGAATACATATGCACTCAACACTTTTCAGATTTTTATTTGTAAATAATTGTGAAATCCATGTAATATTTCCCCCCACTTCCAAATGATGCACTATTTTGTGTTGGTCCATTACATAAACTCACGATGAAATAAATTTTAATCTGTGGTTATACCATGACAAAATGTAGAAAAGTCCAAAGGGGGTGAATACTTATGCAAGGCACTGTAGATAAATGGTTAGGGTAAATGGTTTTGTATTTGTATAGCACTTTTCTAGTCTTGATGACCACTCAAAGTGCTTTACAGTACAGTTTTACATTCAACCATTCACAGACACATTCATACAGTGCATCTATTTGCAGCACTTTGTTATTCTATGGGGGGCAGTGTTAATTTCGTTGACGAAAACGATGACGAAAAATATTCGTTAACGATCTTTTTTCCATGACGGAGACGAAGACGTAACGAAAACGATTCTTTGAAAATAAAAACTATGACTAAATCTGTTTTAACTTTCGTTGACGAGACGAGACGGAAATGTTGGTGGTTGACTAAGTCACAATAATTTATTTAAACATCATCGTATCAGGCCGTCATGAAGTATCAGGAGCGGGCGAGTGAGTGTGTCTGTGTGTGTGTGTGTGCGCCCCAGATAGCGCACCGGTCCCGAGGCTCCGCCCCGCTCACTCGCTCAGAGACACAAGATCTGAGCTCGTACATGTGAAGCTGCTTTTTAACAGTGGAAACAGTGAAAACACAGAGTTTCTCTGGTCTCAGCTGATCAGAGATCAGCGCAGCAGCTTCTTGATCAGAGCAGAAGCTGCAGGTGGTTTGTACCGAGCTTCAGTTTCTGTGTCCGCCTCCAGTCTAACCTGCTCTCACTTTTTGTTTTCACATTTAAAACTAAATATATATTTTTAAGCTATTAGGCTGCAGCTGTATGTTTTTATTTATTTCAAAATAGGGTACTTCTTATTCAAATAGCCCTACAAAGTTCTGTGTTTAATTTATTTCAAAGTAGGCCTACACTTGCCTGTGTATTTTCTTCTCTTCATAATTGTTCGGTGTTTTCCTTTGTTGTAACAGGTACAAATAGCAATAAAATGTCAAGAGTTTTCTTTATTGTCGTTCTATAATTTCTTAAATGCAACAAACTATAGTTTAGTATAGTATAACTTTATATTAAACTTTATTAGCTTTGTTATCAAATATGTTTTGCGGCTCCAGACAAATTTTATTTGAAGAGGGGGCAAAATTACTCTTTTGAAAGTAAAGGTTGCCGACCCCTGCTATAGACCTATGCTGGTAGGGATATCTAATGGACAACCTAAGTACTGCAAGCTAGACTATTTTGCTGTTTTAGACACAACACAGGGTCCCTGGGCCTGAGAAGGGAAGAAAAGGAGTTTAATGTGGCTATTAAATGTTACTAAAACTAGACTAAAATGTAATTCGTTTTCGTCGACTAAAACTAGACTAAAACTAAGAAGGATAAAAATGACAAAATGTGACTAAAACTAATATGCATTTTCGTCAAAAGACTAAGACTAAGACTAAATCAAAAATAGCTGCCAAAATTAACACTGATGGGGGGCCATTCAGGGTTCAGCATCTTGCCCAAGGACACTTCGGCATGCAGATGGGTCAGACTGGGGATCGAACTGCCGACCACTCTACCCCTCAGCCACAGCCGCCCAGTAAATAGCTGCAAGGTTGGCAGTTTGATCCCTGTCACCCCCATTTGTCATGCTAAAGTGCCAATGTGAAGATAAATTTCATCTGACGGCTGTGCCAACAGTGTAAGAGTGACGTATGATAGAGAAAGTGCTGCACATGTACTGTAAAGCTTTTTGAGTGGTCATTAAGATTTACCATTTACATCTCCGGAACACCTTGACAGAATTTCTTCAAATTTGGTACAAACGTTCACCTGGACATAAAGATGACCACATAAGTTGTTGGTGGTCCAAAGTCAAGGTCATGGCTACCTCATGTTCTTGTACATTAGGAACACCCATCCGATGCAAACATTCACTTTGACTCATGAATTACATGAGAAGAATTCGGTGGTCAAAAGTTAAGGTCATTGTGGCTAACACAAAGCTTTGTTTTGCCTCTTGATCATGATATCTCATGTCTGCTTTTTGGGAAATTTCTGTTAATTTTGACCAGTTGTATCAAACATTTATGCTGCAAATGCTACGCCGAAGAAAATTTCAATCTTTTTCACGCAAAATAACTTTTTATTGATTTTGTATATTGCTTTTTTTTGTCCTTCCTACAAAATGTGAGAGATTTTGAATAAGAACACACTTTTTCTGTAAAGCCAAACATCATGATAACTGTTCACTTCTTTTTCTTTTTGTTTGTTGCTTTCAGCAACTCATTACACTCTATGCAGAAACACATTTGTTTGAAGATCCATGGCTGGACACACAAAGACTTCTAAACGCTAATGTTCAAAAACAGAACAAACAGGCCACTTAGCATTGAGAAGTTACTTAATGCCGAGGTTGCCACATCGATACACAATTGATTTTGCACACGCTGCTTGTAAGAAACGGCCTTGACCTGATGCTCAGACTGACACTTGACACAGTTCAACAGCTTTTGCCAAGTTCACTATCAATTATAAGTGGGTGATGGTGAAGAAATGTTGTGAAGTTTCATTGTAGGATCTGTAGGGCTGTAGAATGAGTATTGACAAACTGGGAATGGGATGAGGAGGCACAGGAACGATTAGTAGGTCAAACCTGAATAAATAGTTTTCGTCTTTCAGGCAGCAACTGAGTGATGATGCTCTGAACATGTAACATAATATATTAATAAAAATACAATTATTTATACAGCACTTTTCATACATAAAACGCAGCTTAAAGTGGTTTATAATAAAATGGTGCATGGCAAGTTAAAGGAGAAAGCTGCTTCCCCCAAACCTTGATGATTGACTCCAGTTCAACCCAGGGACTGTCCCTCACTTGCTGTAACTTTCTTGCTTTTAACTCTCATGCAAAAACTTTAAGTCACACCATCAGCAACTATCACCACAATTCACTGCTCACTCATACATTGTTTTGTTGCTTTTGTTGTTGTTACTTTTACTCATTCGTAAAATTCATCATTCCTTTGTTTTCCTTTTTTTTGGTTGTATTCTTTTATAGGTTCTCCCATGCCATCCCCCTTCTGCCCATCATCTGTCATTGACCAATCACATCCGCAAACAGGAAGTCCACAGGACAACCTGTTATTAGGCGACACGAATGAGCCAGACTCAGAGGAAGAGGAGGAGGAACAAGAGGAGGAGGAGTATGCAGCCCAATTGTACTCATCAGTAACACATGGTAAAGGGACATTAATTACTTCATTAACTACCTTTCTAGAAGCTATTTAGTTTCCTTTTATTACCTAAACAGGGTCTATTTGGTTGAGGTCTCTCCGTAATATTTATACTGATTACTGTTTAGCGTCACATTTAAATTCAATGAACACTGGCATATAATATTTAGAGCAGGACAAAAGTGTTGCACTCTTTTGCATCACTTGTATATGTGGGTGCAGGAAACATATGCATGTCTCTTTTATCAAGACATTTTCCCAACCCCTGATCTGTTACTTTTCCATTCTACAAAATATAATGTGTTGAAAGCTCAGCTTGTCCCACCAAGTTTGCCTGTAAGTTGCATCTTGGAAATTTTTGTGCATCACTTTTAAAATGCTGCAGGAAATGTTTTGCAGCATGTGTTCTTCTGTTCAGTAATGTAGATGTGAGTGTGTGAGCACAGTGAGTTGTAATGTGCTGTGGAGCCAAAGCATAACAAAAGTTAAACAAAAGCAAAGCGTGCGCTCCTCTGGTACCTTCAAGAACACACAGGAAAACACAGTAACTTTCCACCACACCCACATCTCAGCACTCAGGCAAGGCCATCAAACTATCAATATATTTTCAACCATTCTGTTAAAAAACAGACAGGTGGTCCTCCAACACAGTCTGTATGTCTCAAAGTACAGTAAAACTTAATTCATCCCAACTTCCTCTTCACATTTTAGAGCTGTCTTTCATGTTATTTGAGAAATATGACTGTTGAGGTCGCTCATTAAACTTAACAGACATCCCATTATAGAGGCTTAAACTTCTGATAACTCCTCGGTGTTGCCAATGACAATCCTCAATAGATCAAACTGCTGTTGGACAGCAACTGAAAGACAGAGACCAATAAGGCTTCAGAGTCCAACGTGGTCAGCAACAGGAATATTTAAAAAAACATCTTCAGTTATTAAGTTAGAGCCATTTTCAGTTATGGCTGACAGAAAGTTATAAATAAAAGCCATGCCCAAAACTTTCACTTATTAAGGTAATGATAACAACACAGGTAACAAGGAATTGACACATTGTTTAAACATGTTGTTGTCCACATACATGAAACAAACATACTTACAATGATTTGGTGGATGTTAAGTGATCCATGATGGAAACCGAGGTGACACATGTGGGAATAAGTGTAAGACACCTAAAACAGACAGGACAGGACTCTGAAGCTTGGGTCGAACCAATATGTAATTTGATCGTAACTCAAATCAAGGGACTTTGTTTTGATAAGAAACAGAAAACGAGTTAGGTGCAGTGTGGAGACTACAGTTTTCATTCTCGTTTCAACATTCAGAACACCAGTCCAAGCATAAGTGCTTGTTTGAGTTTGACACTAACCGGATCTCATGTAGTTGCCATTATACCTGCTCCTCGAGGCTCTCCACATGGTAAATATTAGGGTGCAAGTTCAGAATGAAACCGTAGTGTGGCTGTTTGAAACACTGGGGCCATATGGGCTGATTTTGGTTCAAATCAGAGTGCTGAGCTGCGACCTGTTTGCCTGTGGAGGTTGACAAGCACCAGATGCTATGTCCCCTTGGCTGGCTTGTGTCTCTGAATCAGTCTTCTTGTACTTATGAGTTTGATAGGAAACAGACTTTGATGGTATGAAGAAAGGAACTGAGTTGACCACAAGTAAGGCTAGACTACATCAGGAAAGGGGGCTTAAAAGGGAGAAATAAAGAGGAGGGCAATTTGGAAGAATGACAAAGACAGCTGCATACAGTGAGGAAAAAAGAGAGACAGACATATGTCTCGTCATATATACATTGCAATCTAAACATAATCAGAAACTACCATGAAATAGGGTCCTGAAATGGCTAAAAGGTTGGTCATTTGTGTTTGTGGATGTGTGTGGTCCTCTTTCCCCAAAGTAGTCACATTCAGCCAAGCATTTAAAATATCGCTCTTACCACTTCCTGAAAGTTTTAGAAATGCTCTTTATTTTTTAACTAAGTCACTTATATCTGTCTAAGCCCTTTACTCCAGTTCATGCTTTTTTAATACTTTTTGTTTCTGTCTGTTTCAATCAAGCAAGCACTGAAGCAAAGTAAACAAGAGGCCTTTAGCTGCATATTTTCTTGCAAGACAGCAACAAATGCAGAAAGCTGTAGTTTTAAAAACGACTTGTTTCCAAAAAGTAAAGCAGTAAGAGAAAGCATAAAATATGAGAAGAGGGGAGAGAATAGTATTTTTTTAACTCACATAAACATGTATTATTGACTATTGCCACAATAAGCTTACTCTGCCTCCTATCGGAAAGTGCAACAATGTGTAATTTACACCAGAACTAAGTATTACAGTATGTTAAATTAAAGGGATTGGAGAAGTCCACCAGAAATGGCTGAGCTAGCGGACGTTAGCATTTCCGACTGTCCCTGAAAGCACTTTGGTGTGACCATGTTTCGAGTTGAATATGAATGTTGGGGCTTCCGCAGACTCGTATGACAACACAGGAGCAGTCGTTTTTCTGTTGTTTTTTTACAACAAGATTTTTCTCAATTGCATTGAACTCGGCTGCTCCACTGTTTACCCCTGAGACTCATAGTGCTTTGAGGACTCAAACACATCACCCACCCCTCCATCAGCATAGCAGTGTGTAGATTATGAGTTCATTTTTATTTCTTGGTGAACTAGCCCTTGAAGTATGCATACCTAAATCACGTTGTGTCCTAATGTCTTACCACTGGTGTAATACGCAAAAGAGTTGGAGTGGTTGCCTCTCTGTCTGGGGTATCTGAATTAGATATGAATATCCCTGAGCGTAGGCCCTACAATGTACTGTTGGTTGGCGCTTTATCTATAACCTGAGTTTGGGTACTGCTTGGAGAGATGAGGGAGTATGGGTGGAATGAAACAGGCCCCACTCTCCAAATGGTGTACGGATGTTATGTGTGAAGATGGTCAAAAAGTGCTCAACAAATCCCTTTCTCAATGCAGGACAGTGAGGCAGACTTGTAGGAATTACCTTTGTTAGGCAGGAATTAAATTGAGCTTCAGCTCCTTCCAAATAAGTATGATCATATCATACTTGTGAATGTCCACTCAATTTCATTTTTTATACAAGTAACATTTTAAAAAGTTGAAAGTGTATTTGTTGAAGTTGAAGCTGTTGAGTGCTGCAGAAGCTGATCCATTCTGCCAGAGTGAAAAAGTCCCTGGTACCATATTATCCATTACCTCCTACATTTGTCACAGCAGCAAAGGCCACTTACCACCAGTGATGCCGGTAAAGCGTTACTTGGTAACTTACTTAGTAACGCGTTACTCTAATCCGACCACTTTTTTCAGTAACGAGTAATCTAACACGTTACTATTTCCAAACCAGTAATCAGATTACAGTTACTTGTCCAAGTCACTGTGCGTTACTATTTTGTCATTAATAGTCAAATATATATTTGGTTTCTTCTCGCATCTCTGGGAGTGAAGTCATGTAGCCCAGTGATTTTCAACCAGCGTGCCGCGGCACACTAGTGTGCCGTGAAAGATCGTCAGGTGTGCCGTGGGAAATTATCTAATATCTAGTGTTGCCTCTAGGGATGGGCATAATTAATCGACGATCGATTAATTGTTCATTAAGAATTTCTTCGATGACATTATTTTGTCATCGACGAAATTATGTTGCGTTCACTGCCAACACTGCGAAGCTATACATCTCCATGAGCGCCTAAGGAGTCCACTGCTCTTCTTCAGGTAGGAGGTCGGAATAGCCGAGTTTTCTGGAAATGCAGCACATTGAGGATGTTAGCAGCTGGAGGAAGCAGGCCGGAGCTATACTCTTAAGCCCCGCTGAGAGAGCAGCAGCTAGCCGCTGAGAGCTAGCTGGATTTGACAGTTCTCAACCTCAGTCCGTCTGATGTCACGTCCTCACTCCCGAGACCTGAGAGGTCGAGAACCGTCATATCCAGCTAGCTCTCAGCGGCTAGCTGCTCTCTCAGCTAAGAGTACAGCAGCACACATTTTCAAGTGTAACCATTGAACGGATCCCGTTTAACTGCCACAAGAGTTGTTCATCTTGTAATAAAGATCTCAATTAGGAAACATGCTGTGTTTTTTCTATTTTCACTGCATTTTAATAAAAAAATATTAACGATTAATCGAATTTTGATCGTTAATTCTCCCGACGATCGATTAAGACAATTTAATCAAATGCCCATCCCTAGTTGCCTCGACATTTTTTTGGGGGGGAGGTCCTCGTCCGCGGCGCCTCACGGTGTCGCTGGTGCGGGGGCTTTCTTTCTTTCTCTTGGGCCGCGGGGTGGTGTCTGTCAGCGGTGCAGAAGGCGCGGGGACCGGTTGGAGGGGACCGGGTTAGGCGGTAGGCGGCATTGACACTGGACGCGTGTCGGTCCCTTCTCGCGGATCACCTCAGCTACGGCGCCCGCTTGGGGAACCCTCCGTTCGCGCGGGGGCCCCCTCCGGCGGTTTCTAATAAAGTGAGTTTTGGCAAAACCGGTTGTCATTTTTATGTTGAGGCGGCGGGGGTGTTGTCGGCAGCTGCTGAATGTAACTAATAAAGTAACTTGTAATCTAACTTAGTTACTTTTAAAATCAAGTAATCTGTAAAGTAACTAAGTTACTTTTTACCACGGATAACTGTTAACACAACAGGAATTCTTCGACTAGATTGAGCTAATGTTAGACAAATTTTGAGGTAAAAAGGTCAAACAATGACTGTTAGTGTAAGGCCCTTTTCCAATTCATCCTTTAGCCCTACCACTTGGCCGTAGCCCTTTGTTTAGTGCATGGCCGTGAAGGGGTAGTGTTGTCCCATTCCTCTCTATGGGATGTAGGTGTTGTGGCCATCTAGCCCTACAAACAGCCCTTCAACTGTAGTGAATTCAGGAACCCAAAAAAAACCGAGACAACCCCAAAGAGACAGAAATTCCATAATGCTTTACCACAAAGAGAATCCACATGGTGTCTGCTGCTCATAAATATAAGTATGAAATCTTTCAAAATAACCATGAATTTATTTTTATATACATTGTTTTTTAATACAGTACTTAAGGCAAATGTATTTAAAACGCTGTGACAAGCGTTCCGCTTAATTATCCAATATAGATTTCAATATTTTGCCCCTAGTTCCTTGTCATTATTGTATTAATATTTGTATTGTTTTAATAAATTTATTAATTAAATAAATACACAATGTCACAAATTCCCAAAATCTCAAATATTATTTTTGTATTTTTTTTTTTAAGGATGTGTACTTTTGTATTACCACATTATGCAATTCAATACTTCTATTGTGATCCACTTCAGGGAGAATTATTTTATTTTCTACTCATTACTTTTATTTGACAGCTTTACTTCCTTTAAAAAGAAAATTATAAACAATAGATAATACAACAAGCTGTTGTTATGAACAAATGACATTGTTAAAATCTATTCAGTGGTTTCGAACATTTTTGGCTTTTAAAAAAGCAATGAAGCAATTTCAAATGTCTGAGTAAGCCTATTCCCTTTAAAGTTCTCAAATGCTTTGCTGATCCCATAACTCAAATCAAAGAGAGAAACAAGCTCTCACAATATATCTTACGTCCCTTTAGGTAAAACTGCTTATAGTATTTTTTACTAATGGGTGGACCATATGGAAAAAAATCGTATAATTTTTGTTTGCTGAATACTGTGCAACATAATAGCTAAAACCGCAAGCTCAATTCTAATTTGAAATAAGGTTAATATTTATAATAGACATTCAATAGTTTAGTTCCTCAAACTGTTAAACCAAGCTCTGACATCTATCAAACAAACAAGTACTAGTCTCAGGGACGCCAATGCTATTAGCTCTGAGTGGAAAAAGCAACAGAAATAGACAAGTTTCTTTGCCAACAACCTGATCACGCCCAGGCTTATTTACAATGCCTCGGCTGAAAGGGGGTAAGGAAGGTCAGACTGAGGTGGGGAGAGAAACACAAATATCACTTAGTGCATTTCATGTTGGGTCCAAGAAGACAATTCTCCTCAACACCAGAACTAATCAATGATCCATTGAATGAGCTATTGAATGACAGAAAGGAAAGAGAGAGGGGGGGAGTAATGGAAAAAAAAACATTTCTCCTCAACACCAGACCTAATCAATGATGTTGATGGGAGGAAGAGATGGACAGAAGGAAGGAAGAAAGAAAGAAATGATCCTGTTGACATGAGAATGAATCAATGAGCCATTGATCGAGAATGAGGGAGAGAGCAGAGTAAAATGATAAAACAGGTAATTGGGAGGAGAGGAAAGGAAAAGAGCGACATCAATCATTGATAGACGATCGAACCTTGGGCTGGGATCTAAAGCAGACACATAATGCTTTATCAGTGTTTCCCTTTTTTCTTGTGTCTTTTGTATTTTATGCCTCCACGCCAGCAAAATCTAGTGGCTGGATGCAATATGTTTTTGGGTTGTCTGTCTGTCTTTACATCCTATTCTTGTTGAAAAAAAATTCAATTGGATTCAAGGATGAACTGATTCGATTTTTGTGGTCAAAGTTGAAGGAAGCTGTGACATCAAAAAGCACAGTTTTGCCTTGTGAACACATCTGTCTCCAATCTTGGTAATAAATTTTCATTTGGACACACAGAGAAAGTGAATAGAATTGAATGGTCAAGGGTCAAAGTCACTTTGCGAAGTTACTATATCCATCATATTATTACTTTGAATTTGGTACAAAATGGTGCAGTGCCTGTTGAAAACATGTCTTGGCCTCCGGTAATCCAGGCTACCCAGTAATTGAACCTTAGCAAGTAACGACTCAGTCTGCAAACCATGAAGCTGCACCACTGCTGCTGCACAAAGACAAGTCACCATTTTTTTCAAAGTTCAATGTTGCTTGACTCAGAACATTGAACCCATTTGCCATTGTTGCTTGCCTCTTGTTTGCTTCGTGAACACAATATCTCAAAAACTTTTCGAGAGAATCCTTTTGCATCACCGTGTTTTTGTCTGGCATCCACAATGCTCTGGAGATTTTTACCTTGAATTAAGTTCGAAAGAACTGTTGGACATGTTTTAGTTTAAAAACTCTGGGGCTGCATTGTAGTCTGGACTAGGGTTGTTGGAAAATACTTTCATACCTTTTTCATTATCACATTTAAACACATTCTCTGTTAATTACACTTTCGATAGTACAAAACATTATAGCAAAGGAAAAGGGTCTGTTCACTGCTTGGGGATATATATTCTCAGGGAAAGGTGAAAGACACCAACGAGCCAATTTGTAAAAGGTGTTACAAATGGGTGCCAACCACAGCCTTGCAGTTATTAAGTGTATAGTCATATGTTTCGCTGACTCAAGTCCTCCTAACTGTAACTATACCATTTTGTCATCAGAATATTTCTAATCATTAGACTTTTTTGAGGTGAAACTTGTTTTTCAGTAATTCAGTAAGGAGTGCCACTTTTGATTATTTCATCTGCTGAGTCTTAATTGACACGTTCAAAAATGTTTGTCAACAATACCACTGCACTGTGATCACAAGTGAAGCAACCATAAAGAAAAAAAAATATTAAAAACAAAAATGACAAAGAATTATGAAAAGACAGATAAAACCTTTAAGAATAACATTAATAATATTGGTATGTGTTCAGAGACTTTTCTGTACTAATACTGTGTATTTGGTTGTTAACAAAAAGAAAAGACGTGTCTTATTTCTGTTCGTAGAACCTTTTATCTTTTTTATCAAATATTCAATATGTTACAGAGTATTCTTTTTGCTTTTTCTAGTATTGAAGCAAAGTCTAAAATGTTGTTATTGTGATAACCCTAGTGTGGATGGACAAAAACTGAGACACCATGAAACGATGATCACTATTATTTGTTTCTTGATTGGTTCTTATCATAACTCTAGCTGTGAATGCTAAATACTTTGTCTCAGTAACAGTTCCACCAAGGAAATTAATCCCTCATCATTCTTTTCACAATTTTTTCAAAAACAAATAATCTGTAAGCAAGCAATTTACTCCAGAATTCACAGTGGAGGGAGATTTTTTCCAACGCTGTTTTAAAACAAACGCATGTTAGTATGGATGCAGCCTTTAGTTTTGGAAATGCTCCCCCAATTTTAGTTTGAAAATCATCTCGTTTCGGTCTGAGACAAATATATGATCTTACTTTTGACCACTGCTGTTAGTAGTATTTACTTTAATTAAGGACCCAACAACAAATAGATGTGTGCCTACTGTTTACATTGGCCCGTGCATGACCAGTGAACGTGGACAGATGGATGTTTAGAGGATATAGGAGAAGGGATGGAGAGTGTGACAGGCAATGCAATGAAACACAGATGGAGGAATATTTTGAAATTACAATGTTTTTGATTTAATCCGCCTGCAGTTTTTCTGCTTTATCACTTACAAGTCCTGGTTATTATTTGTGATCACATTATTATTAACTACTTGATATTAACTCATTTTGCAGAAGGATTAGGGCAAATGTGATCCCACCAGGTTCTAAATGTTTTTCATTAAAGTGAAATTCCCAATTTAGTTTTTATGTAGTTTGTGCAAATTATAAGCAAACTAATATGGTCTGTTATAAACCAGGTTTGTACTCCTCATAAACAGTCAAGGCTGCAAAGGATCAAGGGAACTCTTTTGGTGTTCCTATATTTTTATAAATTCATTCACGGTTGCCATTTTACATCATCACTTTCTACAGGATAATGTTGGCTTTGCTTCTGTAGTGTGGATTAGGGATTTATAACCACAAACCAGTCTCAAGAAAACCAATTTGCACACGTATGCTTAATAAACAGTGAGTTTGCATATGACTACACTTGGTCCTCTCTTGTAGAGTTTGTAAAGAGGCGGTGGACTAGTGGCAGAAACTTGGACTATGGGCAGAAAAGGTCTCTGGTTCGTCTCTGGTTCGAATCCACGGTGAAACGACAAAAAGACGAACCTGGATTGATCTGTCCAAAAATCCAAGAGGATTCTCCCTACCCTGTCTAGTGCCCCTGAGCAAGGCACCTTACTCCCCCAACATCTGCTCCCCGAGCGCCGTACATGGTCGCTCACTGCTCTGTGTGTCCTTCACCAGATTGGTTAAAAGCAGAGGTTAAATTTCCCTACCTGCATGAGTGTGCCTGTGCATGTGTTTGGGACAAATACATGTATCTTAATCTTAAAAGGCTTTAGCAGTAGCCTTACCCATCTTGATTCTGCATGTTTCAGATGAAAATTGTTGTTATCTATATGAGCCAAAAGAAATGGAAATCTTTGAAATGTATATAGCCTTGACATTCCCTCAGTCTGTGTTTAGTGTCTGTATGTAAAGCCTGTTCATCTGTCAGGAAGAACATTGACTCACTGCTATAAACAAAATGGGTCAAAACAAACCTGCTGTCACACATCTAATCTAAGCAGAGTAATTCAGGAGGAGTCTTAGTTGTCAATAATGAATACAATTCTCCTGAATATTTCTTATTTTAAAAACTTCTTAAGTGTTCATACTGAAAACAAAAGAAGCAATTTTAAGACTTGCTGTGAGCACAATGACATGGGTTGCTTGAAATGCTTGAAAAGAACATTATAATTGAATGTAAAAGGACATACAGAGGTTTTGTTCCTCATAAATTAAATGCAATTGTTTTAAATGCTGTCTTTTTTCTTCGTTGTGATTTTTTCAGATAGACACATGACCTGGGCACAACTGATTTGATTCAAGTTTAGGGCTGCAACTAACAACTATTCTGATAGTCGATTAATCTATAGATTATTGAAACGATTAATTGATTAATCGGGCTATAAATCACCCAAATTCTCAATTGTTCTTATTCAGCCATCAGCTTTTAAAGTTAGCTTGAGTTTGTTCGCGGCATGTGATGACTGAACATAAAGACAATAAAGATCAACACTTCATCAAAAATGTATTTTAATATACTTTGCTGCATATTAGGGTACTATTGATACAAAAACAAGGAAAAATCAATTTTTTGTCCATTTAAAACCAAGGCAAGCCAATTTAAAACCAAAGCAAGGTCCGCCTTACAAATATTGCAGGTCGTTTTTTATCGGGCTATGTTAAGGTTGAAGTTCTCCCATACTTTTGACTTTCTGGTACGCACTGGTGTTTCAACGGACACCACCATTGGTCTATGTTATGTCGCTATTGCACGTGCGCGACTTTCAGAGATAGGAAGGGAGCGAGATGGCTCACTCCTCAGCTACTTCCACCAGCACCTCCGGTAAAACAATGTTTAGTTCAGCTGCACGGAACGAAATGATGTTCCAACACTATGACGTAACCAACGAATCATCGACTATTAAATTCGTCTGATTCGTCATCGATTAATCGTTGCACCCCTATTCAAGTTACTAATCAAAATTACATCTGTTACCTGGTCAAGGGAAAATATGTCTTTGTTCATCTGCAGATGACCCAAGTGCCAGTTGAAGATCTCCTTCACACACACAACACCTTGACATGACAGATTTTGTATTTCATCATATTTATCCAATGGAGGCACTGAAGAGTAGGGAGCTTCCTAACTGGTTCAATCCCTTGTTTTGTTCTTCAAGGCCATGTTGCATTTCAGATGTCTTGTTTTCTATCAATATTGGAATGTTTTCAGACACAACATTTGGATAAAGTCCAGGAAATTGGGTCTGGATTTAAACCGGATTTGACCTTACACACATGCACAACGTTATGGGAGGTTCTCTGCACAAAGGTGTTCACAACAGCATCAAATCCTCCGCATTATTCAGACAAGGGTCTTGCAGCTGGGTGCAGCAGGCAGAGGCAGGATATTCATGCTGCTGCAGAGATCACGTGATCATGTTTACAGGACTTCGGCACCATCGTCTGCGGTATGGCTCAGATTTTACACACAGGGATTTTTGTTTATTTTTTTGTGTTAGAAGCATCATCAAAACCTCGAAAGTCTAGAACAGTGCTTTGTAAATACACACCATTTACGAGAATTCCTCAGGAGAAATAATATTTTACATCTAGCCTCTGCCCCTGCATGCTGTGCCACCCCTCACTGGAAAGCTCTGGAGATGTCTGTGTTGAATCCGTCTGAACAGAGAATATCCTGGTGTTTTTTCCTGTGTGAAAGGCAACTATCAAGTGTCTGGACCCAATTTTGCAGACATTCATCTAGTTCATGTCTGAACATTATGGTGGTGTCCACTTACAAAAGTTAGGTCCTCTGACCCAGGTTTACTGATTGTCTCTCGTGCCTGTTTTAAAAATGAAAGCCTGAATGTGCCAATGAAGTATAATTTCTATCCATGACCAGTTTCTTTTCCAGTTGTTTTAAAGGTTTTTAGTTTTTTCTTTCTTATTCCCGAGTATGGGTCAGGGGGCAGAGAGGTGCACTCTCCCCATGCATATAGCACATAGGCAGCTCCACGCTCAGTGAAAAAACCTGCCTCACTCCCCTCTCCTTGCCAGGAGTTTAAAAGGTGGAATGAGTTTTCACGCCTCAAGAAACACAGGTCTTAACTCTTCTACTGACCCCTTTTCACTATTTCAACTACTCTTTTATATTTTCCAGGATCTATTCACTCCTCTCTCTTCTTTTTTTATCCAATAAATCTCTCACTACTGCCATCCTTGTGCGTCCCCTTGTCTGTCTCCCTGCTTACACCTCTTGCTGTGCCTCTCTTACAGTCCATGTTGTTCTCTCTCCACCTTATTTAATCTCTGTTGTTGTTTCTTTTGAAAGTTTTAATTGACTTCCTCTGCCCCCTCCTGTTCTTTCTATAGGCTCTCTACTTCTGTCCTTGTTTAGTTTTGTATCAACACTGATAGTTTAACCCAAATACAGACCTAGGCTTCAACTGGATTTCCTTTATTATCTTGTTAAGTTTATTCTGTCTTGGTTTTTATATCATAGTAAGAATACATTAACAAAGTTAACATTTTAGTTTGTATATTTGCCTTTGATTTTTTTCCACCTTTTTGGTGCTTGTGATATTTGTTCTTTCTTGCACGAGGGTTATGATAAACAACAAGTCGTCCAAACTTTAACAAGCTACCCTCCAATATCACCCATACAACTGTCTACTGAAATAGTGCCCCTTTTTTGTTGGAAAATTTGTGGGGGTTATTATGATAACGATGAGGGACCCGGAACTTTATCTTCACGGTGAAAAGAAGAAACAATGGTTAAACAGGCTGCTGTTCTGCATTTAAAATAGTGGCTATCGATACTTGTTCCAAAGTAGCACCTACCTCCTCTACATTGATGCCATCAAACTGTATGCCAGAAAGACATTGACTCACTGGTCCACATCACCAGGATCTAACGAAACAATATCGGAAAACTCATCTGGGATAGATAAGTGTCATCGGATGGTGTCAAAGAGAGGCAAAATAATCACAATCCAAACTGTTGAATTGCCACAAGGCAAAATAGCAGATGTTGACAGCTACAAATACCTTGGGATCCCACAGGAAAATGGAAACCATGAAGAACACAAGGAAGTCTGCCACAGTCAAGTACCTACACAGAGTAAGGCAGGTCCTGAAAAGCCAGCTGAATGGATAAAACAAGGTCCAAGCCATCAACACTGTGACAGTCATCAGATTCTCAGCTGGTGTTGTAATAGCATGGTCAAACGAGGAGATAGAGGCCACTGATGTCAAGACAAAACAGCTCCTCAAAAGCACACTGAGACTTTACACTGCACGGAATATCTTTTATTACAATCAGTTATTTTGTTCGAAGTTATTATTATAAAAAAAATTCTAGGCCCTAAATAAGTTTTTCATAAAACTGAATGTATATGCAATTTGTTCTGAGGGGGTTGAGTAAAGATGAAGTAAATTTTTCTAGTTTGATTCATGCAAGAGAAAAATTCATATTAAGAAAAGTTTTCAGTTCAGTTTTAAAACCATTGACATCTCATATCAAAGTGTATATGGGCCATTCTACCGAATTGGTGCAAAGTCAGGTTGGAAATATTTTGAAATTTTGTATGTTTTATTCCCAAATCGTTTTCCGTATATATATTGTACCATATCTAAAGTACACATATCTAGTAAAAGAACCGTCAATTTTTATGTTGTATTTTCAGACTGTGTTGGAATGTTTTTCCTCTCCAAAAAATTGTCACTACCGAAACATAGTAAAAAACTATAGTAAAAAAGTATTATTATTAACCTGTTAAGATTATGTTTCCTTCCTTTCTCTGAAGAGTATTTTTAAAAATATTTCTTGAATGTTTTCACAATTAAATCAATAAAAATGGAATTTGACAAATTTCAAAGTTCAATTTATACAATTCATCAAAATCTAAATGCAATATTTCTTTGTAAAATACACAATACTGATCATATTGATTCCAGACTTGATGATTGATGAAATTGAACATACATTAAACCAATCAGTATCATAACATTTTAGTTGATAACTCAATATACTTAATTTTTTACAAAACATCCAGTGTTTCGGTAGTGACTGCACTGTTTTTGGAGTGACCACAGTATTTTGTTTGCATGGTTGTATCATATTTCCTCAACCTTATTGCTTAATCTTAACTCTTAACATGCTTTAGGTTGGGAATATTAAAAACACAAATGTTTTGTGGTCAATAGAATAATTTTATTCTTGAAAACATTGCCAAATAACTGATATTATGTTGTACTGTATGTTTAAGGGGGTTTAGTGTCAGACACCGTCAAAAATCCATTCACAAATTTAACTTTTCACATACTGCGGTGAACACTCTTGAGGGAAATCTGGACATGAACACTGTGAACTGTCCAGCAGTATTTAATTTGTCCCTAAAATGTGGAAATTAATTCAGGTAATATCGGATGATTTATTGAAGTGACACGGACCCCACTAGGGAATACTACTTTCCATCATTTCTATTGCCCATAGTGAGTTTACTCAGATAGCTCTTGGTAAATGCTAATTCACTATGTAAATCTTCGACCATCAGTATTTTACAATATGCTCGCTGTGTGAAAACAATAACTCCCTCACATATTTTGAAAGACAGTGGGTTTCCTCGGCCAATGATTTCATCCCTTTTCCCTCCATCAGTCTCCTTGGTGTCTTCCTTGATTTGCATACCTTATCTGTCCTTTTCAAGGTCTGTAGCTCTCTCTCTCTCCCTCTCTCTCTCTCTCTTTAATGCTGATCTGTCTCGCTCTTAATCTTTTCTGGATCAGTTTTTTTTCTCCTGAAAAAAAAAAAGCCACTGGAAAGGGTGTGTGCGCAAATGCATTTGTGCATGTTTGTGACCTGGATGTTTATTATCCTGCAGGGATCAGGACTTGGGTGAATGGAAGGGGGATTTAGGAATACAATGTTTCGCTCCCTGATCGGGAAACTGATTAAAACTCAACTAATGCCTTATCCTATATTAGGATGTCCCTGATGGTAGGGTTGTGTCACGTTAGTTAGATCAACAGTAGAGTAAGAAACTACTTAATGACTCAGTTCAGTGGGTACCACAAAAAAACATAAAGCACATAACTTTCATATTTAAAAGTTGAATATGAACCTGTGACCATGTTTCACTTTGTTGCATTTTAATTTCCACTAAACAATTTTTTGACAATACCATCAACACAACACAAGTAGTTCACAATTTTCAATTGCTCCTCCACCTATCAAGATTCAAGAGTTTTATTATCAAATGTACAGAGATAACAATTAAACAGTCGCTGGCAATGAAATGCTTGAGGCACAGGCTCAAGAATAAAAAAAAAAAATATATATATATACCGGATGCTGCGGTACCGTCGGCCAGACGGCAGCAGGTAAAACATTTTATTGCTGGGGTGAAAGGGGCCTTTAATAATCCGGTTGCCCTTCTTCCTGCACCGCTGGGTGTAGAGGTCCTCCATGGATGGAAGCGCCATCCTGGTGATGTGCTGGGCAGACTTCATCACCCTCTGTAAAGCCTTACGGTTCAGGGCGGTGCGGTTGCCATACCAGGCGGTGATGCAGCCAGTCAGGATGCTCTCTATTGTGCACCTGTAGAAGTTGCAGAGAATCCTGGAGTCCATGTGGAGCTTCCGCAGCCTGTGGAGGAAGAAGAGCCGCTGTCTGGCCGTCTTCCTGATGGAGTCTGTGTGATGGGTCCAGGTCAGGTGATCAGTGATGTTGACCCCGAGGAACCTGAAGCTGCTGACTCGCTCCACCGTGGTCCCGTTGATGGAGAGGGGGGCGTGTTCCACTCCTTGTCTCTTCCTGTAGTCCACAATCAGCTCCTTCGTTTGGCTGACGTTGAGATGGAGGTTGTTGTCCTGACACCAAGATGTCAGGGCTCGACCTCCTCTCTGTAGGCCTTCTCATCGTCGCCGGTGATCAGGCCTATGACAGTGGTGTCATCAGCAAACTTGACGATGGTGTTGGAGCTGTGGGTGGCCAAGCAGTCATGCGTGAACAGGGAGTACAGGAAAGGACAGAGCACGCAGCCCTGGGGGGCACCGGTGTTGAGAGTCAGGGTGGAGGATATGGTGCTGCCGATCCGCACCACCTGTCGTCTGCCCGTCAGGAAGTTCAGGATCCACTCACGGAGGGCGATGTTGAGCCCAAGGTCTCTGAGCTTGGTGACTAGCTTCAGGGGCACGATGGTGTTGAATGCTGAACTGTAGTCGATGAACAGCATTCTCACATATGTGTCCCTCTGGTCCAGGTGGGAGAGGGCAGTGTGGAGGGTGAGGGAGATGGCATCTGCAGTTGACCTATTTGGCCTGTAGGCGAACTGAAGAGGGTCAGGCAGAATTGTTCCATCTCTAGTACATATGTATCTGCATGTAAAAAACTGAATTGGCAGTTGTATTAGATATTGCATGACGACTGTGGGAAACATGGCAATCAATGGCTCTCGGGAAGACCTTGGACACATATTAGACAATAATGATGGATGATTTATAAACGCTTCCTGGCCCATTTTCACAACACATCTGAAGGGGGTGGAAAATCCTAAAAATAATGATGATGTCAAAACGGTAACACTTCTTCAATGTTATAGTCAAGGTTTTTCATGCAGCAGAACTTTTCTTTCAAGAGGATGAATAAACACACACTTAATTAACCAACCGTTAATGCACACTATACTCTAAGAAAAAGCTGATGTACTGTCAATCACGGGACTATGTGTTGTAGAAACAGTAATACACATGATGCATAATAGAGCATGTCCTGAGAGTGAGATGAGGATGCTGCTAGACTGTCCCCATTCCTCAGCTGAATGTATATTTTTGTAACAGTTGAACCTGCAGGCTATAACTCTTCATATCCACAAAGAGCCAGTATTTTTTTGTTTCAATACAAAATGGAATCTACACACATGCACATCCAAACTCTTTTTAAGGGATTTAACACACTCACCCACAGAGGTGATAAGCACACAGGTGGTATTCAGCATTGAGCCTTGAAGATCAGCATAAATTGAACAATTACTTAACTGGATAACAGTGTATAGAAGCGCTGGTGGATTCCCAACGACCAAAAAACCGTCCCTCATCCACCCCAACAGTCTTGCATATATCTCTTTTCTTCTTGCTTTGCTGTCTATTTTCTTTAAAGTGAGGGCAGTTGAGAATGAATAACAGCAGGGCTGGGAAATGGAGCCGTGATGCTCTTTATGTAAATCAAATACCAGCATAGCCATTCATTTCCTCCTGAGCACCTCAAAGGCAGCAGAAAAGCTGAGAAGCAACGGGAAAAACTGCAGTAAAAGTTGAAGCCAGGTCAACTTAGAGCTAATATTTCCACACAGAGAAATGTGTAGGCAGTATTTAGCTTGGCTGAGATCAGTGCAGCATTGGGTTGTGTTTCTCACCGCCTTGACGGGTCTGAATCATATTACATTAATACAAACAAAAATTGGAAGGTTCTGCAGTTGATCTTGCTCAGTATCTTAAAAATGTCGTGCCTTGAGGCTTATGCATTTGAAGTGGTTGTCTTCTCAACAGGTTGAGAGTTTGCTAATAAGAGCATCACAGGAATTCATATTTACCTTCATGAAAAGTATATTATCTAACTGAAATGAATATTTTTTTTCTTGGGTGATGATGACATCTAATCTTATCTGAAATGTGATGGAGTTTATCTTGCTAATGATGCTAATGTTTAATAATTATCAGAGGGGATTCTAAGTGTGAAGGCTGATATGTGTCTACATGTCTGACTGTCCCCCTGAGAGTTGAAACAAATCATAAAGCAGCTATGTTACAAATGGCAGCTCTACAAATACAGGGGCTTTCCGTACATTATATCACATTTAATTTAGCTGACGGTTTTATTCAAAGCAACTTACAATAAGTACATTCAACCATGAGGGTAAAAACCCTGAACACCAAGAATCAAGAAAGTACAATTTCTTCCAAAAAAAAAGCACATCTACCAAGTGCTATAATTTTATTCAAGGTATAGTCGGAAGAGCTTTGTTTTTAGTTTGCGGCAGAAGATTTGTGAACTTTCTGATGTCCGGATGTCGATGGGGAGCTCTTTCCACCATTTAGCAGCCAGGACAGCAAACAGTCGTGATTTTGTTGAGTGGCTAGGTGTCCCTCGCAGTGAGGGAGCAAAAAGCCGTTAGGACGAAGCAAAGTGGAGTCAACGGACTGGGGTGTAACGTTTGGCCTTGATGTAGACTGGACCTGATCCGTTCACAGCATGGTACGCAAGTACCAATGTTTTGAATTGGATGCGGGCAGTCACAGGTAACCAGTGAAAGGAGCGGAGGAGAGGGATAGTAAGAGTGAATTTAGTTAGGTTAAAGACAACTTAAGCTGCTGCATTCTGGATGAGCTGGAGTCAGATGGCACTAGCAGGTAGACCTGCCAGGAGGGAGTTACAATAGTCTAGAAGACCAGAACCTGCAGCTCCTTCTGAGTGAGAAGGGGCCGTATTCTCCTGATGGGGTACAGCATGTATCTACAGGAACGTGTTGTTACAGTAATGTTGGCAGTAAGGGAGAGTTGGCTATCGAGTGTCACACCCAGGTTCCTAGCAGTCTGAGTGGGGTTAACAAGGAGTTGTCAAAGTTAATAGCTTTCACAACCAACTTGTTTAGTCTACCATTTGACTTTCATTTTAGTCTAACCAAAAGAGGTGACCTCGGTCACCGATAATGTTCTCAATAGAAAGTGAAAAATGGGCCTTTGCTTTTTCTCATTTAGAATGTTTGTTTGAAAAAGTACCAGTTTACATTGCTCGATGGCACCAGTTAAAATGCAATAAATGTAAAGCAAAGAAGAAACCCTCCTACCATGATGCCTTTCTGTTTGCAGAGCAACAATCCAATCATCACGGCTCAAGCCTGCCTCCTGTGCCACCTCCTCACCGCCAGCAGGCGTCAATAACAGCTCTCAACCAATCTCTGGGCTTGACGCACCACGCTGGACAGACCCTGAATTCATCGCGGCAGCTTAACCCACCTACTAGAAGCTCGGCCCCTGTGGCCGGCCAATCACCAGCCGAGCTGCAGACCACGCCCCCCGAAAGTGTCCCGCTGCAAGACAGCTGGGTGCTGGGTAGCAATGTGCCTCTGGAGACAAGGTACCCTGACCTTATCTTACTTTTCATATGTCTGTGCTCTTTTTCTTCAGATACAAAGAGTTGGAAATGTAGCCAGAATAGATGATTATAGTGGTTAAGGAGGGAAATGCATGACTGAGACTGTACCAAACTATAAAATAACCTGCATCTTTCACACAGACTATCATTACCCTGTGCACCACAAGCAGTGTGTGTGAATGTGTGTGTGTGTGTGTTAGTACAATTGTGCGTGTTTGTGCTTTTTCACCCTAATAACAATCAGAAAGCCAAGTAATTCACATATAATCCTTCAGTGCAACATCTCCATGTTAATGGTAGGTTAGCTTACCTTCCCCTATGCTTTTACCTGCACAGCCTATGTAGCAGCTGCTAGAGCAGGGCTGATAAATAGAAATAAGTCATGAAATACGTATTATGTTTCTTGTTCTGCTGCTGTCACTTTAAAGCCTTCATGTTTCTCTTATGTTAATTCAGTCTTCCGTTCTGACAAAAAAATAAACTCTACTTAAAGTTTCACAGTAACTAGGGATGGGCATAATTAATCGACGATCGATTAATTGTTCATTAAGAATGTCTTCGATGACATTATTTTGTCATCGACGAAATTATGTTGCATTCACTGCCAACACTGCGAAGCTATACATCTCCATGAGCGCCTAAGGAGTCCACTCCTCTTCAAGTAGGAGGTCGGAATAAGAGTTTTCTGGAACGCAGCACATTGAGGATGTTAGCAGCTGGAGGCAGCAGCCCGGAGCTATACTCTTAAGCCCCGCTGAGAGAGCAGCAGCTAGCCGCTGAGAGCTAGCTGGATTTGACAGTTCTCGACCTCAGTCCGTCTGATGTCACGTCCTCACTCCCGGAACCCCCTCACCCAGACCCGGGTCTGTTCGGGTTCCCAGACCCGTGGACCGAGGGTCCGTGTGCGGACATGAAGCCTAGCTCCGAAGCTAGCCCCTTCGGACCCGGACAGAGCCAGGTCTGGGTGAGGGGTTCCGGAAGTGAGGAATTGAGCACAACCGGACTGAGAGGTCGAGAACCGTCAAATCCAGCTAGCTCTCAGCGACTAGCTGCTCTCTCAGCTAAGAGTACAGCAGCACACATTTTCAAGTGTAACCATTGAACGGATCCCGTTTAACTGCCACAAGAGTTGTTCATCTTGTAATAAAGATCTCAATTAGGAAACACGCTGTGATTTTTCTATTTTCACTGCATTTTAATAAAAAAATATTAACGATTAATCGAAAATCGATCGTTAATTCTCCCGACGATTGATAAAGACAATTTAATCGAATGCCCATCCCTAGTCCATTCTAAGAAATAGGTTATCGAAACGTCTCGTTTCATACTTCCTGTCCTTAAGTCGGTTCAACACTGTCAGTAACCGTTTCTGGACTCCCTTCAACTCGCTTGGGGTCTTAACTTATTTCTGTTCTCTCCATGCTCTCTTCCCTCTTCTGCTGATACAAAAATGTGCATGTGCGCAGAAAGAGAAAGGGTAATTGCTGCTATTTACATCTGACAAGGAATTCAAAATGAAATTGCACTATGAAGAATTAGGCCACTTATTCAGTATCCAAACTGGATTTTCAAGGTCCATGTGTGTTTTTTCATGAAATAAATATATGAATAAATTATAGTTACTACTTTCTTGCACATTTATACACTAGGCATTTTTACTATGCAGACATCTGAATCACTTAAATTTAAAGGTTTGTGTGGATGTTTTAGGATGTTAGGCATTGAGAGAAAAGCAAGTAAACGAAACGTATATTCAAATAACACTTGCCGCAGTTGTGTGTGGGTTATTAGTATGTATGTGGGATTATATGGAGAGAGCTGTTGTCCATGCGTGTGTCACAGTGTTAGGTTTGCCAGCTATCGTTTACACATTTACAATCCACATACAGTTGCAATCAGAAATATTCAACCCCCACAAAGATTTTAAGGATTTATCAATTACAGCTTTTTCAAAGAGCAAGATTCTGCCTCGGATGACTTCTTTATGACTTGATTGATACATAACTATACATAACATTACAGCTGTCTGACCGTTTGTATGGCCTAAAGTGGAATTGAAACCTATTTAAGCCTTTGGGAACTCTATAATGATCCTTAATTTGCTTCAGCTGTGATGCATATATAAACCCCACCCTTGAAGGTATTCAAGGTGAGTTTCAACCATGGGAAAGACAAAGGAGCTTCCACAAAAGCTGAGAGGAGATTATTTCATCAAACCTGAGGGGCCTTAGGTATAAGACGATTTCTGAAAAGTGTATATTCCAAGACACACTATTGGGACCATTATAAGGAAGTTTCAAACTTATGGAGCATCTTCAAACCTGCCTGGCCGTGGAAGAAAGCCCAACATTTCATCAAGGGCCCTCAGCAACTTAGTCAGAACAACTAAGAGAAACCCCTGCATGAATGCAAGACACCTACAGGATGACCTGATGAAGGCTGGTACAAGTGCTTCAGTTGCAACTCTAAGACGTGCACTGAATAAACAAGGACTTCATGGCCGGACCCCAAGACGCACTCAGCTCTTGACCACAAGGAACATCAAGTCGACTAGAATATGCCAGGAGGAATTTGGATAAGACGACTGAGTTTTGGGTCACAGTTCTATGGACTAATGGAACTTTTTGAACATATGGACCCGCGGTTTGTCTGGCATGCGAAAGGCTAGGCGTATGACCATAAGAATACCATCCCCAAGGTCAAGCCTGATGGTGGGTCATTGATGATGTTGGGCTGTTTTTCTGCAGCAGGAACTGGCAATCTTGATCATATCAAAAGATTGGTTGAGAAAAAGATCCTGGATCGTCCTGGAGTGGCTTTCTCAGTCACCAGATTTAAATCTGATTGAAAATCTTTGGTTGGATTTAAAGAAGGCAGTTGCAGCACGGAAGCCATCAAACAGTCATCCACATCAAATCAAAGTTTATTGTCACATGCATCAATGACAGCGTCATCGGAGCAGTGAAATTCTTGTGACATGGCAGGCAACATCTACGCAGTAGACGACTTTACAAAATAGAATAATAACATACAACATCGTAACATATAACATCGTAACATATATCATCGTCAAATGAAGCAGCAGTTTACAGGGTGAAGGAGTGGGGAATATTAAATTAAATAATATGAATATATGTATAACATAACAGTCAAATGAAGCAGCAGTTTACAGGGTGAAGAAGTGGGGAATATTAAATTAAATAATATGAATATATGTATAACAGTCAAATGAAGCAGCAGTTTACAGGGAGAAGGAGTGGGGAATATTAAATTAAATAATATGAATATATGTGAAGTAAGTGTATTTGTATTATACACTATAATGTCTTTTGAGGTGAGGGGGTTGAATATGTCTGTGCAACTGTATTAGTAACAGTCACTTTCTTCCTGTGGATCCGTAAACTATGTCTTCCCTATTGTACTTAATGTCACACTTTGTTACACACATACACAAAAGCTTGATTCTATAAATACCAACCTCAACCCCCTTTGACACTCCTATAGTCAAAATCACTTAAAATGCCGTGTAAGTAGTGTTGATGTAATGTAAATGCAGGTTGCCAGAGCAGTGCATTTGAAAGGCTGTTAGTATTAGTGGACTACCAGATTAGTAATGGTTGATAACATTCTCTTCTCAGAAAAGCACACTGCGGTTACAGTCATTTTACACTTGATTATCCAAACACTGTGTGTGCTGTAATTGACTTACACTCACAAGACACATTACTAGTTAGTATTCAATATTCCATTCTGCTCTGTGCAACCGCATTATGAAAACCGCATGTGTAATTTCTAAAGAAACGCTGTCTCCAGCTCATATTCAACTGCACATTTTGTATACAAAATAAAACAAATCCCCTTTAACTCAAAATATAAAAAGACATATTTAAGTAAATACATTACAGGACAAAGGCAACTGTTTGTTACTCTTAATTTAGCAACCGAAAAACCTTTAAGGTCCAGTGTGTAGGATGTAGCTTGTTCTACATGCTCAGGGAGGGGTAAATTGTTTTTTTAATTATTATGTCTTGTCAGTATTTGTTCACACTAATGAAATCATCTGAGTGTAAGGGATTGCTGGTGATATTAAGAACAGTTTGTGAAGACGTGTTAATATTGTTTCACGTTATTGTTGATAAAGTTCAGCATCGCATCTCATATATATTTGTTTTTGGCTGTTTGATTGTGTTAATGAGTACATCTCATGTTTGAAATGTATTTGTGTCCCTACTATTGGCACAAACAATGATTGTTATTGATCACTGTTACTTTAACGTTATCTCAACATGTCAGCTACATGTCTGTACATTTAAATCATGAATGTTATATATTGATGTACATATGGTTCTGAGATGCAGTACAACTACAAACTGCATTTTAATTTTGTTTTCAATTCTTGAGCACTAAAAATCAACCATTTTTGTTGTTTTTTACACAGATTTTTCTAGATTTGTTTGAGGTTTTTAAATAAAACCAACATGGAAAACCAAATGTTAAAACTTCCTTCTATCCACATGTAGCACGCACACACACGTTGGCACGCGCGTGTAGGCACGTCAGTGGGCCGCGGATTACTTTCTAGTCAGAATGGGGGTCCCCGGGACAAAACCAGTTGAAAACCCCTGCTCTAAATGTTATCCCTCAGCAAATATGAACATGATAGTTACAGATAGTTGTATGCTTTTGTAAACTCTAAATCATTCCACATTTAGTAGAGCCAACTCGTCTGGTTTTCAAGCAATAACTCATTTTATTTTTATCTAAATTTCTTACCATGATGAAACCCAATTTCTTTAATACCTTAAAGTAACTTTCTCATGGTTTAACTGTGGAAGCTAAAGTAGTTCAGGACTGGTAGTAGAAGCTTGCTATTGGTGAGAGTAAGGATGCAGAATGTTAAACAAATGGCATAGGGAATTATAGTCGGGTTGCACGCATGCACGCAAGACACACAACACGCCCTCTGCGGGCTTGCGTGCGTCCGCCAACTTTTCTAACTACACGACAAAGCGACGCGACGCGAGCCTCACGCAGCCCGCAAGGCTTGTGATTGGTCTGCTTACTACATCCCGTCCGGAGTCTAGTTTCCGGTTTCATGCCCCACAATACTCGGAAATCACGGAAGATTTAGAAGAACGAATATGGACCAAATAGAAGAGCACTTGGCAGAAGAGATCCGAAAGTATGACCACTTGTATAACCCGTCACTGACTGGCCGATTTGTCCGCCAGAAATAGGCTATGAGGAGCCGGAGTGGCGATCTAAATAAACAGTCAACGAAGAAGAAGACGTCTCTTCTTTGGGTGTTTTGTCTTCGACAAACAACGTTACTCCGCCTAGTGTTCTGGCGGAGAATTGCGTTGCAACACGTTAGAGAAGCATAAACCAAAACGAGTCCGTCGATGCAACTGCGTGGCCTTCCGCGGTTGCAGTCGCAGGACTATAATGAACTATGAAAGTTAAGCATACATAAATACACAACTCTGCAACTTTTTAGGTATACATTTCAATCTTGGTTTTATTTGTATTTCAGCAGTTGTCGACATTTTTTATTTTGTATCCTCAATAGTGCCAGATACCTAACAGATGCACAACAGTGCTGTCTTGGATATGGGCCTTAAAGAAATAATCATGAAAAACAGTATTCATGGTTAAGATGGGTCATTATCCAACAAAAGTGGCTTAGGGGTGGTTAAACCTAAATTTTGTCTGTAGCCTAATGGCATATCCTTACAGCTCTTGTAGCCACTACACTAATCAAAATGTATGTAGTTACCTGCTGCTAGCAAGGGGTAACATTCTGTGACAGTTTTGTACAGCAGTACATTTTCAGTGCATCTAAACAAAGCCAGTGTCCCAAACTAATATTGCCCAAGTAATTCCTCTCATTCTCTTCCTTCTCCCTCCAGGCACTTCCTTTTCAAGACCGGTACAGGCACCACCCCCCTCTTCTCCACCGCTACTCCTGGCTACACTATGGCTACAGGCTCAGTGTACTCGCCTCCTACCAGGCCGCTGCCGAGGAATACGCTGTCCCGCTCTGCCTTCAAGTTTAAGAAAACTTCAAAGTACTGCTCATGGAGGTAAGATAGAGTGAGCAGGGAGGAACCGGGGTCCTGTTGTTCACTGCTTAACGCTGAAATATACAAGGTCAGGACACAACCTCATCGTGTTAGCTGTCAAAATCGATGCGGGAATCTGTATTAGAAGATATTAAGAAAAAAAATACAAATTTGCCTGTCCCTAAATCCCTATTTTAATTAAGAATAATTTGTTGTGTTGTGATGGGGTGTCAGTTTATGTGATGAAGGCCTTTTAGAATGTCTGACAAATACAGATGGTTCGGGCAGTAACCTGCTTTCTAACCATAAAGGGAGTTGAAGTTTAAAAGAATCTATCAATCAGTCAATCATAAAGAAAAAAAAGCTCACTGTCAGTGGAATGCCTAATAACAGACCTTCTGCACCTACTGGGCTCCACAAACTGGATCGATTAAATAAATGGGTGGTAACCTCTACCCAGTGCATGTTGACCAGCTCTTGTTTTTGCACAATAATCTATACATATCCAAGCACTGGCTTTGCATAGCCTACATGCAAACAACAGTGAAGCATAGCCTACTTTTTGTTCATTTCAAATTGTATATTTTAAGTAAACTTTTATACATCCTGTTAAATTTACCTTTTATTTATTGTTTAAAAGTAGCCTAAGTGGCATACATTTATTAATCTGTCACTTTGTGTGCAGTTGACAGGGACTTTACAATAATAGGGCACTGTCAGGCCTGGACTGAAATGAGGACTCAGATGCAGAGGATTATACATACCAGCACACTTTATTGAATTCAGATCCTCGATGAAGAGTGACAAACGATTGGGCTATGAAAAATTCACTTAATATTTCTAAGCACACACTAGAAAAAGAAAGAGGTTTAAAACAAAGCGCTCCTGAAGGATGATAAACAAAAAGGCTAGAGCAAGAAATCAAAAGCGCTCCCGAAGGAGGAAAACCAAACTACTATGAAAACGGTACAAAAGAAAAGGCTCACCTAAACAGGAGGCTCATCAAACTAACTAAAACTCTCTAAACATAAATCGCTCCCAAAGGGAGGAAGAAAAACAGATTACAAACAACACAAAACGAAGCTAAGCTAGAAAACTTTAACAAACGAAAAATCACTCTCAAGGAGGAAACAGAAAACAACTTACGTGGCGTAGCAAACCTCATAGGCAAAAAACGACAATGACTGTGGAAAAGGGCTTAGGTACAAGGACGAAACACTTTGGCACAAGACAAAGGGGAGACGCAGACTATAAGCACATGAGGGTGAAGGGAACAGGTGGAAACAATCCGGGATCAGGGGAGACAATCAGACCGGTGACACATGAGGAAGAGCAAGTGACCTGAAACGAGAGGAGAGTTAGGATTTCAAAATAAAACAGGAAGTTACGAGACAAAAAACCCAAGACAAGACAAACCTCATGTGATAGGCACATTCTTATTTATTTTTTCTATTGGCTGCCCGGCAGGCATTAAGTTAATGTTAAAGGGCAAATCATATGCCCATTTTACCGCAAGTTGATATGGTTCCTTGGGGTCTTAATGAAATGTCTGTAAACATTTTTTGTCAAAATACCACAAGGATAATTTAAAACAGCACCCTTTTTACCCTGTCTAAAACAGCCCTCCTCTGATTGTCCTGTTTTGAAACTTGTAAAGCTCTATGTGAATTTGACTTTGTTGTATTTAAGGTATGATTCAACTGTTTTTCATGGTCCAGTATTTAAAGAAAAAAATCGCAAGAAATCGTAATATCGAATCGCAATATTTACAGAATCGCAATACATATCGTATTGCCACATTAGTATCGTGATTGTATCGTATCGGGAGGTCCCTGCCGATTCCCGTCCCTAGTAGCTATTCAAGGCTTGATTTACATCTTAAAGTTTACTGAATATTGGCAGCTGAAGTTAATCAGACAATAGAGATAATACAATTAGGAAGCTGTACTAAATCAAGGATATTGTGGAGGTTATTAGAAACAAAACCAATTCTGAAGATAGCGAATGTACAGACAATGATTGTGTTTTCTTTCAGGTGTACAGCCCTCAGTGCGGTAGGAATATCTGCACTGCTCTCTGTCCTGCTCTGCTACTGCATAGGTAAAAGTGCATGCACGCAAACACACACACACACACACACACACACACAGAATATGTTTCTGTTCTCTTGAACATTGCCTTCAAGTCTTCACCAGTTGTTATTCGGACTAGAAAATGTTGTGATTAGATTTAAGTGGTCAAAGGTAATGGTCATTGTGTTATTGTGTATGTAATATGTCAGCAACACTTGTGGGGACTGAAGCATTAGTTGAAGGAGGCATACAACCGCAGAACGGTATATCTAGTTTGTAAAGGTCATCTATACACTTAAGATGACATGGGAGTCCAGGGATGTTTTGTACCTAGGTCAGTGGGTCTGCGTCTTCAGGGGCACGCAAGCGAAAGAGCCCTTGCGGGCCCCTTACGTGCTTAAGTACCCCTTCTCACGTGCTTGCGAGCGTCGCCCAATTTTTCTAACTATACGGCAAAGCTCTGCAAGCCTCACGCAGCCCGCAAGGCTGTGATTGGTCTACTAACTACATCCTTTCCGGAGACGCATTTCCGGTTTCATGCCCAATAATACCGGCAGAAACCATGGAAGATTTAGAAGAACGAATATGGACCAAATAGAAGAGCGTTTGGCAGAAGAGATCCGAAAGTATGACCACTTGTATAACCCGTCACTGCCTGGCGGATCTGCCACACACAAAGAAAGCATCTCTAAGGCCGTCTTTGACAAAGAACGTTACTCCGCCTAGTGTCCTGGCGGTGAATTGCTTCGCAACACACGCAACCCTTAAGGCCGATTTATAGTCGGATTTTTCGCAGACGCAAGACACGCAACACGCCCCTTTCGTGCTTGCGTGCCCCCTCTTGAGGCTTGCGTGCGTCCGCCAATTTTTCTAACTATACGACAAAGCGACGCGAGCCTCACTTAGCCCGCAAGACTTGTGATTGGTCTGCTTACTACATCCCGTCCGGAGTCTAGTTTGCGGTTTCATGCCCCATTATACCGGCAGAAATCACGGAAGATTTAGAAGAACGAATATGGACCAAATAGAAGAGCACTTGGCAGAAGAGATCCGCCAGTATGACCACTTGGATAACCCGTCACTGACTGGCGGATTTGTCCGCCAGAAAAAGGCTACTAGGAGCCGCAGTGGCGATGTAAATATACAGTCGACGAAGAAGAAGACGTCTCTTCTTTGGGTGTTCGACAAAACAAGCTACTGCGCCTAGTGTTCTGGCGGGGAATTAACATGCGCAACCCTTGGGTAACCATAAACCAAAACGAGTCCGTCGATGCAGCTGCGTGGCCAGCCGCGGTTGCAGTCGCAGTACTATAATTCGGCCTTTAGAGAAGCATAAATTAAAACGAGTCCTTCGACACAGCTGCGTGAAAAGCCGCAGTTGCAGAAGCATGTGCCAGCCTTTAGCCTGACTGGTTTGCTATTCTGTTGTTATTTCTTGCCTCTTTCCCTTTCAAAAGAGAATATTGGGGAATTTGTTTAAACTGCATATAATTTTAATCAATTTACGTCAACTTTCCACCAGAGCCCTATGATATACGGTTGTAAAGTACATGTCAAATTACCATCACTTTGAATAAATAAGAGTTTATATGGTTTCAAAGATTTCAGCGAAACTCGTCACTATATTTTTTTGCTTCTTTAAATATACAACTAGATTTATGAAATGTTCTGTTACTTCCTAAATTTCTCAAAAGGATTCTGGTAGAGTGAACCATTCATGCATGACTGTTACCCTGACCAATAATTCTCTCTCTCTCTCTCTCTCTGTTACTCCCCAAATACACACACACACACACACACACACACACACACACACACACATACACACACACACAGCCCCATGTCGATTAGCCAGCACTCTCCCGTGACCCTTTGCTCCTGTCCTCACCAGGAGGGGTGTTGGGTAATGGGTTAACACAGCACGGCTCTAATTTAATGAGGCAGAGCAGTGTGTATGTGTGTGTTGGGCAGGGGGTTCTCACTAATTGGTCCGACTCTCTCTCTGATATCTGCTGTGTGAGGAGTCCAGTCCACACTCAAGACTAGATTCCTGTACAAAGCCACCAACACAAACAGACTACTACTTTTTTTTTTATTATCACTTTTGATTTGCCATGGTCTGTCGTTGGATGGGTCCTTTCAACATATTCAATATCTTACTTTTCTCAGATGTAAAATAATTGGGGATTATTTTTTTTATTTCAATGTTCTAATGTAGTGTGCCCTTTTAAGAAGCTCTCAAACCTAACTATGAAATATATTAGTTTGTTTGATTTGGCTGTTTTGAACATGATCTAAATCACCAAAATAAAAAATTTGTACAACATTTGTGCTCTTATCACTTTCAATGATGTTGTATTGTGGTCTTCCAATGTGATGGCAGACCATACTGTATGGTGTTGATCTAGCTGGGCTTTCTGCAGACTATTTATCAGAAATGACTGCTTCAGTGTTGTGTTACTTTAGGTAAAGTTGTATCTTGTATTTGTTTCCTGTGTGTCACATCATTGACTGTGAATAGTATGACCATACAAAATGTAAATAATTACTGTTGATTCAAATGATTCTACTGATCACAATAAAATAAATCTATTTGAAAGTGAGCAGATGATTACAACCTCAAGGGGTCACCTGTGCACACAGACAAACACACAGAGGGAAAAAAAACAAAAAACATACTGTTTGTGGTAGAGTTGAGTATTGTATAGTAAAGCACCTTGAGTGGTCATCAAGACTAGAAAAGTGCTATATAAATGCAGACCATCTTTTGTCATCAAATATTTCCTTTTATATCCCTCCATCATTTGTCTGTCTTTGTTTTCTCTACTTTTCTGTTTTGATTTCCCCCATTTTTGTCTTAACTGTCATATCTGTTGCATCATTTTATTGTTCTCCTTTCTTTCCATAGCCTTGTGCAATGTATTAACCTGCTTGTTCCTGTCCTTGCTCCCTCTTCCTCTCCACTTTTTCTTTATCAAGCTATGCACCTGTTTGGTCTGAACTGGCAGCTTCAAGAGAGTGAGGTATTTGGAGCATTTGAAAATGGAGGAGGTGGAAGAGATACAACCCCTAACACCTTTATGGTGTCCACAGACAATGGTAAGTCCCACTTTAATGCATTTGTATTATTTCTATCCACTGGAAAGGCAAATTATATAATAAAGTTTGCCAACAAAAGTGTTGGTTCCATTTTATGTTTTTCTGAAGGACCAGACTTGTTTATGACTCAGTGTTGATGATATTGCATAGTTCATGATATTGCCACCTGCTGGTCTCTGCAGGGCCTCTTGCTTTGTTTGAATGATATGTGAATCTCTGATGCACTTTCTCTATTCAAGATAAAATGTAACTTGTAACATGAAAGTGACACATCTTTATTTTCTGATATTATCAATTTGAGGTCTGAGTCTATCACCTAGATCCTTCCAGAAATTACTAAAAACGTTTGTTGGTAATATCACTTTATTATGAAATATATTTTAGTTCATTATAAAAGCAGTGGAGTGGATAAGCAGGACCCTTCTCGCCTCTACCACCAGACCTAACAATTATTGCTATTGTGTGGAATTTGTATGCCTTTGCACAGGTGACAGCCAGAGGCCATAGTCATTATTTTTCAGGTTGTCTGTCCATTTTGGTGTCCAAAGGTTAAAGGTCAAGGTTGCTGTGACCTCACCAATCACAGTTTTACCTTGTGAACATGATTTTGTTCTCATAACAAACACGAAAGAAGAAACAAAATTACTCACAGTAGCTGGACCCTCTGTTAATTTGTTTTGTAATTTTTGCAGGTAAAATGTTTCCTCTAGAGAACAACACCATAGACACAGGAGAGGTGGATGTGGGTAGACGAGCCATACAAGACGTCCCACCAGGTCGGTTATACACACACACACACACACACACACACACACACACACGTACACACACATCTTCCTTTCCTATCATCCTATTTTTCAAAAGAAAACAGGAATGGAGTGAATCACTCTGCAACATATCCTCTCTTTGCCATAGATATATACAGTGCCTTGCATAAGTATTCACCCCCTTCGGACTTTTCTACATTTTGTCACGGTATAACCACAGATTAAAATTTATTTCATCGTGAGTTTATGTAATGGACCAACACAAAATAGTGCATCATTTGGAAGTGGGGGGAAATATTACATGGATTTCACAATTATTTACAAATAAAAATCTGAAAAGTTTTGAGTGCATATGTATTCACCCCCTTTACTGTGAAACCCCTAACAAAGATCTGGTGCGACCAATTGCATTCACAAGTCACATTTGCAAGTCACATAATTAGTAAATAGGGTCCACCTGTCTGCAATTTAATCTCAGTATAAATACACCTGTTCTGTGACGGACTCAGAGTTTGTTGGAGATCATTACTGAACAAACAGCATCATGAAGACCAAGGAGCTCACCAAACAGGTCAGGGATAAAGTTGTGGAGAAATATGAAGCAGGGTTAGGTTATAAAAAAATATCCAGAGATTTGAACATCTCTCTGAGCACCATAAAATCCATCATAAGAAAATGGAAAGAATATGGCACAACCGCAAACCTACCAAGAGGAGGCCGTCCACCCAAACTGAGGAGTCGGACAAGGAGAAAATTAATCAGAGAAGCAACCAGGAGGCCCATGGTTACTCTGGAGGAGTTGCAGAGATCCACAGCTGAGGTGGGAGAATCTGTCCACAGGACAACTATTAGTTGTCTACTCCACAAATCTGGCCTTTATGGAAGAGTGGCAAGAAGAAAGCCATTGTTGAAAGGGATCCATAAAAAAATCCCGTTTGGAGTTTGCCAGAAGCCATGTGGGAGACACAGCAAACATGTGGAAGAAGGTGCTCTGGTCAGATGAGACCAAAATTGAACTTTTTGGCCTCAATGCAAAACGCTATGTGTGGCGAAAACCCAACACTGCCCATCACCCTGAGCACACCATCCCAACAGTGAAACATGGTGGTGGTAGCATCATGCTGTGGGGATGCTTCTCTTCAGCAGGTACAGGGAAACTGGTCAGAATAGAGGGAAAGATGGATGGAGCCAAATACAGGGAAATCCTTGAAGAAAATCTGATGCAGTCTGCAAAAGACTTGAGACTGGGGCAGAGGTTCATCTTCCAGCAGGACAATGACCCTAAACATACAGCCAGAGCTACAAAGGAATGGTTTGGATTAAAGAATGTTAATGTCTTAAAATGGCCCAGTCAAAGCCCAGACCTCAATCCAATAGAGAATCTATGGCAAGACTTGAAGATTGCGGTTCACAGACGGTCTCCATCCAATCTGACTGAGCTTCATCTTTTTTGCCAAGAAGAATGGACAAACCTTTCCATCTCTAGATGTGCAAAGCTGGTAGAGACATACCCCAAAAGACTTGCAGCTGTAATTGCAGCAAAAGGGGGTTCTACCAAGTATTGACACAGGGGGGTGAATACTTATGCACCCAACAGATGTCAACTTTTTTGTTCTCATTATTGTTTGTGTCACAATAAAATTTATTTTGCACCTCCAAAGTACTATGCATGTTTTGTTGATCAAACGGGAAAAAGTTTATTTAAGTCTATCTGAATTCCAGTTAGTAACAGTACATAATGGGAAAAAGTCCAAGGGGGGTGAATACTTATGCAAGGCACTGTATACAGCAGTTCTTGGCTGACCAAGATATGTAAGAGTAACTCAGGTAGCGATGGCATATAATAGCAGTATTGCAGACCAGAGTCCTGTTCCTAGATATATTTCTGAGATCCAGCTGAACTTCAACCCAGCTTTTCCTCAAGATCTGAGCGTTTGCACATGAAAGGGGTGTGTTAACTGCGCATGACCAATCACAGACATGGACAAGTGTATCGAACTAGTGCCACATATTTCACAATGAGGAGAAATCTTTTTTATTAGAAAATATGAGGAGAACAAACACATTATTCAGACTAAAGAAACACACTTAAAGCTGCTTAATGCAGGACGAACAGCTGGTAAAATATCTCTGATTGTGTGAATGTGTATGTTACAGAGCCCCCCGGTGACATTTGGTAAAAATATATATCAATCAATCAATCAAATTTTATTTATATAGCCCAAATCACAAATCACAATTTGTCTCATAGGGCTTTAACATGGTGAGATATCCTATGTCCTAACCCTCAGCAAGAGTAAGGAAAAACTACAAAAAAAAACACAACATTTGAGGTCGGGAAATTCGGTCTGGCATCGCTCCGTTGGGGAGAAACTATGCCCGAACAGAAGCTGTTCGGACCAATCAAATTGTCAGGGCGGGCTTTATACGATGATGGACAGATGATCAACAGTAACATAATCAACCACGTCACCAAAGAGCGCTTGGGCCCCCGGTCTCTTTTCGCTGATGCCTCAGATGAACATGCTTCTTAAGCCTGGTCTCCTTCGCCGTCTGTCCATTTTTTAAACACGGGAATGTCGCGGTCCGACCATGTTATTATGTTTTTACAGGACCAACAAATGTTATACGATTTGTTTGATGTGTTGTGGAGTTGTAATCCCAAACGGAGAACTTGTTTCGTACGTGCATTCACCTTTACGCCGGGTTCACAACGGATGCTGAAGCGACGCCAAAGCAACGCGTAAGCACAGCACTAAGCCTTAAATAACAGCTGGCTCCCATCTACTCCAATGTTAAACCTTTGTGCGGGTCACTAGGCGCTAAGGCTGCCTAGCGCCGTGAAGCGATCGTTTCGGCGTCGAGTTTTTTTTTTTAGCTTGACACGAGCGTATCGCGCCTGGAAACACACTGAAAAATTATTTTTAACGATATTGATGACTATTTTATATGATATAAATGATCAAATATGCATCCCATACTTTGAATTCGCCTTCTGTTCTGAGTTTTAATTTTATCAATTTTACCAGTGACATTATTAAATGTCCCCCTCTGCCCATCCACTACAGCCACACATGCAGTCATAGAGATAAAAAGAGAAAGAGAGTAAGCCAAATGTTGGGACGCTGTTGCTTAATGTTGGAGCAACAAGTAAGTATATGCTTTCATACTACTGGATCAACGGGTGATATTATTAGCGCTGCCCGGCGCTTCAGCGTCCGGTGTGAACAGCCATGCGCCGGCGCGCTAGGGATTGGCGCGGCGCTTAGGCGTCGTCTCCGCATCCGGTGTGAACCCGGCGTTACTGTTTCTCTCAAAAATGCTGATCGTGTTGGTAAGTTCTCCGTGTATCCTTAAATTATTTTTACAACACCGGCAAAAATCGTTTATGCGTCGCTTAACATACGTCACATACTACGTTGCTCTGATTGGTTGTAGGTCTATCCAATTGAGCGAAGAGGTATTTTTTTCCTAGTTCGGTTGAAACACGCCCCATAATCACAGCCCAATGGAGCGCTATCAGAGTCATATTCTGACTAGAATTATGAGTATGGCAACGTCAGGCTAGGTTTGTATGGTAGTACGAAGAAAGCCATGTGGCCCACTCAGTAGATCAGACATCAATACCACTATGCCTTTGTAAACTAAACACCTCCTATTTTAGAACATAAGACAAGTTAAGTTCTGCCGCACTAATTAATGCATAGCGCCAGTTGATGTTATCAACCTTCTAGGCCTATAGCAGCATTCCTTAGAGCAGGTCTAAGACTGGACCAGCTCTAACTATAAGCTTTATCAAAAAGGAAGGTTTTAAGCCTACTCTTAAACGTACAGATTGTGTCTGCCTCCCGAACTGAAAGTGGTAGATTACTCCACAGGAGAGGGGCTTGATGTCTGAAAGCTCTGGCTCCTACTCTACTTTTAGAGACTTTAGGGACGACAAGTAAGCCTGAATTCTGGGAGCGGAGTGTTCTAGTGGGTTGATAGGGTACTAACAGCTCTTTAAGGTAAAATGGCGCCATATTATTCAGTGGCTTGAAGGTGAGGAGGAGAATTTTAAATTCTATTCTAGATTTAACCGGAAGCCAGTGCAGCGATGCTAATACTGGAGAAATGTGCTCTCTTTTCTTTGTTCTCGTCAGGAAACGTGCTGCGGAATTTTGGACAAGCTGTAGAGTCTTTAACGACTTACTGCTGGAGCCTGATAGTAAAGCATTACAATGGTCCAGTCTCGATGTAAAAAAGCCATGGACTAGTTTTTCTGCATCTTTTTACGAAAGAACATGTCTAATTTTTTAGATATTACGCAAGTGGAAAAGGCTTTCCTAGAAATTTGTTTTAGGTGTGAATTAAAGGACAAATCAGGATCAAAGATCACTCCCAAGTTCCTGACTGTTTCATTGAAAGCAAGGGCAATGTCGTCTAGCGCAGCTATATCATTATTACATGTCATTTAGCTGACGCTTTTGTCCAAAGCGACTTACATTTTTAGTACACTCAACATTTATGAAGGGCCACTTAGGGGTTCAGTATCTTGCCAAGGACACTTCAACCTTCATCTTGGAGAACGCCCGCTGTACCCCCTTGGCCACACCGCCCCTAATATCATGAGATAATGTATCTCTAAGGTGTTTAGGGCCAAGTATTATAATCTCTGTTTTATCTGAGTTTAATAAGAGAAAATTGCGGGTCATCCAGGTTTTTATGTCCTTGAGAAATGCTCGAAGTTTAGTTAATTGATTACATTGTTCAGGTTTTAATGACAAGTATAACTAGGTGTCATCCGCTTAGCAGTGGAAATTTACCCAGTGTGTCCTGATAATGTTTCCTAGTGGAAGCATATATAATGAGAATAAAATTGAGCCGAGCACAGAGCCCTGTGGAACACCATGGTTAACTTTGGTGCGCACAGATGACTCATCATTAATTTGCACAAATTTGGAGCGATCAGAAAAATAAGATTTAAACCAGTTAAGGGCAGTTCCATTAATGTTAATTAACTGTTTAAGTCTTTGTAATAAAATGTGATGGTCAATTGTGTCGAATGCTGCACTGAGATCTAACAGAGCAAGGACAGACACAAGTCCCTGATCTGAGGCTATAAGAAGGTCATTAGTGACTTTTGCCAAGGCTGTCTCTGTGCTGTGATTGGCTCTGAACCCGGACTGAAAGTCTTCATATAAATTATTTTCCTGGAGAAACTCACACAGTTGATTGGCTACAACTTTTTCTAAGATTTTAGACATGAAGGGGAGATTAGATATTGTTCTGTAATTGGCTAAAACCTCTGGGTCTAGGGTGTTTTTTTTGAGAAGGGGTTTGATTACAGCTATTTTAAAAGACTGTGGTACATATCCTGATGATAATGACAGATTGATTGTATTAAGTAACAAACTATCAATTAGGGGCAGAATTTCTTTAAGTAATTTTGTCGTAGTTTTCTTCTATTAGTTTTGAATAGTAGGCAGCTCTTGCTTTGTGGAGAGCCTTTTTATATTCTTTAACACTATTTTTCCAGTCTATGAGATTTTCAACACGGTTGCTGGAGCGCCACTTCCTTTCTAGTTTTCTTGATAATTAGTTTTTATCATGTGACCACGATACGATTACTAGTTCAGCATAGGTTACCATGGTAAATCACTATGGTAACCTATGAACGAGTGAATGAGCCCTGACTTTACCCTGAAGTTACCCCTATAAGTGCAAATCCAGCTTAGTACAGGGCCCAGGGCAATTGAGAGCCATTACAGTACAGGAACTTGACAAGTATGATGTTGATCCACTGGGTAACTTTAGTTTACCTGCTACTGCTAACTATTAGTGCTTATGAACAAAAGACAAATACTTTCCACAAGCATCTATGTGTATGTGTATGTGTATCATAATGCAAGCAATATAATTACCTATCCCAGAACATTGGGAGCTGATTCATGGACAAACACACTTGAGCATAATGAGCTATAACCAAACATCCCACGTCCCAACCTACTTTCCACTTTGCATGAAAAGCTCCAGACTTTTGTCAATGGGACAGGTCACATCCACGATAGGGCTTTATGGCACAGAACAATGTTAAGATCAGATGCAAGGATAGATGCAGTTTCAACTAGGGTATTCTATAATTCATGTCTATTTTTGCTAAAACAGCCGTTCAACATTGCCTGACATGATTTCCCTGGCTGCACACCGTTGTACGGTATCATGTTGTGAAAACTACAAATTACCATAATTATGTCACAATAATGTGATATAAATGAAGAAATGCGACTCTTAGCACAATTTTTTTCAGTTAATAAATATAAACTAAGTTTGAAATGTGTTCTAGTTCAACTATTGTTTACTATTATTCTTTATTGTCAGATATCCTTAATATACATTTTCCAGAAGATACAAAAAATATAAAAAATTATAATAGAAAATGTAAAATGTATATATTGCATTGGATGTATTGAAATGTGAATGTTAGGTTTGTCAGATCCATGACTTGTTTATTTGCTTTAATGTGAGCATATTGATTCATATATGGTTTATTGAAGGAAAAATTCTGAACATTAATCAAAGTCTGTTGAAATACTGACTGAATTGACTGGTTTGTTGTTCTATTCAAGGAGTGTTTTGGAGGTCCCAACTATATATTGACCAACCACAGTTCTTAAAATTCAACATCTCCGTCCAGAAAGAGGCTCTTGTTGGGGTGTATGGACGTAAAGGCCTACCACCCTCACACACACAGGTCGGTCACACAAACACATGCATGGGCAATTACATTTTTATTCATTTGTGTATCTCGAGTAAGTTTCATGAATTTTCTACTGCCAGACTCTTCATAGTGTATTTTTTTTTTTAACCCTAACCCTGTGTTAGCGAGAATTAATCCATAATTCTCAAGTCAATGCACCCAATTTAACACTCAGATCTTATGCATTGTGGTGAAAGATATAAACAGGCAGACTATGTTGCTTTTAGATTAACAATAAATCAATGAAATTGATGTCGAAGTCTTCACAAAATGTATAGTCATCGAAATGTAATGTTTTACTGTGAGAAGCATCTGTCAATAATAATAACACCTCCAAGTAAAATGGAGACTGACATTTTTTTTTTCTTCTTCATTGCTATCATATATATATATATATATATTATAGCGGAGTCATGTGTCGTCAAAAGTATGGGAACATTATGAACCTGAAGGGAAACATGTATTGGTTTACTGGCAGATCGCAAACAACCTTAAGGTTCATACCACAGTGATGTTCTTTTGCTGTGTAATCTGCTGTGCACAAGCTACTTTTAATAACTGTTGCTTCCCCAGCTCAAGAAGGAGAACCATGTTTGATCTAGTTTTGTTAGATCATCCATTTATCCATTATCTATACCACTTACTCCAGCTGACAATGGCTGAGAGGCGGGGTTGCACCGCGGACAGATTGTCCAGGGTATTGCAGGACCACTTTACAGAGAAACACAACCATTCACACTCACATTCACAACAGCCGACCCTCCCAACCTCTGTTAATTTAGATGAAATACAAAAGTTTGGGTTATTATTGATCTAATTAATTGGTGGTCTTTATTTAAGTGGTTTTATGCAGATTACACCCAGCTTTACCTATTTCTGAAATCTTTTTAACACTCATTCAGTATTAATCCCTCTGCATTGAGGCAATAAAATCCTTAATGATTCTTTTGAATGCAGTCTTTTGTTGTTGTTGTGGGGGGTAAATGGTGATGAAGACAGATGCCTGCTGTCATTAAATGTATTTTGAGATCAAAACATCAGCCACCCCAGGTTTGAAGGTAGTTGGTCTGATATGTGTTAAAGGGGACATATTATGAAAATTCCACTTTTGTAGTGCTTCTACACGTTAATTTGGGTATCTGGCATGTCTACCGTCCCAAAAACTCTGGAAAGAAACAACTCCCGCGATTTGTTGTGGTTCCTCTATGTCAGAAACTATACGCTAGAGTGTGTCGAATGGGATTACGACCGAAATAAACGTCATAGTCACACCATGCCCATGTAGGGAGTCTCGCTACATGGCCTTGGACGAGCGAGCCAACGCTAGCCGGGCTCCCCCCGGCTAGGAGAGCCCGGCTCCCCCCGGCTAGCGTTAGCTCGCTGCTGCTACCCGTCAGGGACCCCTGGGACACCTCTAAACGTTGACTTAACAGAGTGGAAGGATGCTGCTGCTGCGCCAGCTCATGCTCCCACTGCTCCCACTGCGGGGCTGCGCTGGGGAGCTGGGGCTCTTGCATCCAGGCTTCGGCCCACCTGACTCTGGTTCAAAACGAAATGGTTGCAAGATTGTATCTTCGTCTCCAGTAGCCATATTTCTACAGAGGTAATGAATAGCAAAAATTCGGAGCGCTTGTGTCTCGTGAAGAGAGGGGGGGGGGGGGCGGGGCGGGGCCCTCAAAACAGGTCAATCTGTGTAGGGCTGTTTTAGACAGGGTAAAAAGGGTGCTGTTTTAAATGATACTTGTGGATTTTGACCAAAATATGTTACAGACATTTCATTAAGACCCCAAGGAACCATATCAACTGTGGTAAAATGGGCATAATATGTCCCCTTTAAGTGTTGATGCATTTATTGTGAGTGGCATTGGAGAGGCACTTGGGAAGTCCAGGTCATTTAAAAAAAAAAGGAAATAGCAACTCCACTGTGTGTGAGCCAAAATTACCATTTGGGAATTGTGAATGTCTAAAATGTGATTCTGCCACTATTGACTTCCCAGTAGAATCAATAAATGGTGATGACAAGGAGGGGTGCTATCATCATGAGGACTCGTTAAATTTGTCTCGAAATGTAATCGGGTCCTTCTTCAGACCCATTCTCAGTGGAGGGCGTAATCAAGACAGCTGCAATATACCCAATATTGTGGTCAATTCACATTAAGAGTTGGATTCATTCCATTTTCTATTTAAGATCAGTTGAATTTTGGGGGGAAATGTGTGGGAGATAGCTCTGTCACCCTGACATTCTTTGCAGTTTGCCCGCTGGAAGTCCTCCTCAAGGTTGCCTTTTATGCTAAATGAAAGTAAAACTAATCTTCTAAAAATGTTTGCATATTTTTGTATTTTTGTCTTCCAGTATGACTTTGTAGAGCTACTGGATGGTAGTCGTCTCATTTCCAAAGACAAACGAGCGCTCAGTGACATGGATGCTGGAAATTCATATCTAGCTCGTGCGCATGAGGAGGAGTCTGGCACCCGAAACATACGGTCCGTGAACGTACACGAGGCTGGTTTCATCCAGTATCTGGACATAGGAATCTGGCATCTGGCCTATTACAATGATGGACGCAATACAGAACAAATCATTTACAATACCATCGTCATAGGTGAGACAGCCATGTATTCTATAAAACTGTATGTCTTGTAATTGCTGCTGAGTTACTGTTAATGTATGTACAGTAGGTGCACCTCTACAGTAAACAAATCCATACAACATGGTCTAATAAATGTGGTCACTACCAGTTAAACTGTATGAAGGAAGAAGCCTGTCCTTGAGGTTATTTGTATGTGTGAGTATAGGTGTGTGTTGCTCGAGCTGGCTGTGCAACTGAGTCTCAGTGGAGCTGAGACTGTAACCTACTGGAGTGTAGTTTGAAGGCTAACTATGGTGGTTAATTGTCATCATGTTTAGTAAGGATGTAGGTTGCAGGTAGCCGGTTCAAAACATGGTCTAAAGTTGAAGTGAGCAATTCTTCCAGTTCAGGGAACCACATTAGTAGCCAGGGTTTAGACAGGAGCAGATTCTGAGAAAGAGCTGAACTATTTCCTTTCCTTATTGGACTACAGGAATATATAAAGTCCTTGGATGCAGTCAGAAATTCCATTTAATTATTCCTTGGAAATCTGAAAGACTGCTGAGTCCATAATTTTTGCCAATTTGTGCCGTAAGGGCTCACGTTTTCAGGATGCCAGGGCAAAAAGATGCAGAAATTATATTTTAATGAAAATACACTGGCATTCCAGAATCCAGTGTATTTTCATGTACATGAGAAAAGTCCATGGAGTTCAAAAGTCTTTTGAAAGGGTCGATCATCTAGAAATCCCATCCCAACTTACTGTGTAAGTTGGGATGCATAGTATAGTATTTAGGGTATGTCTATTCCCTATCTATATTGTATTGAGGCTCATGTCTTTTTAATTATTTGCGACATGGTAATGTGATATGCCTAATAATGTAAAACTTTGGGTGACTTAATCTTTATTTAGTATTGCATTTCTCTCTCTCTCTCCTTTACTAACTCTAAATCAGAGTCAATTATGGAGTGTCCGCAGAATTGTCATGGAAACGGAGATTGTCTCTCAGGAACATGTCACTGTTTCCCAGGATTTCTTGGGCCAGACTGCTCCAGAGGTAAACACACGTTCACAGGCAGACACACACACAAACACTCCCACCTACAGATAGGGTGTGATTGTTGGGAGGTTGTTATCCCAGTAGTGTGTGTGACTCTCTCACTCTGAATGTCTGAAAGCCGTGCTGTGTTACTTTTCTGTTCCTCTTCACCTCCACTGCCTCAGTTTGGTCAGCCATTTTGCCTCAACGACTGGTTTGATACTAGGACAAACAATATCCAAAACACTCATAACAGTTTTGTGGCTTGATCAGAATTAGTTCATCTCTTGGTTTTCCTACAGATTCTGTACTACTGCAATATTGAAAAGCTCAAATACATCACACTGAAAGGACAGGAAACTGGCTTTATAGTACCTGAGTAATTAAAAGACAGTATGAAGGACTTCTAAAAAGGCCATAGGGCAATTCAAATTGTTGTTACCATGATAAATGACTATATGCAGGGCATGATGTAATAATTAGTCATTCGTGCACATAGACAGTCATTTCTTAAAATAAAATTAACCCAAAATTTGATTTCAAAACAATCTTATGTTTTTAGGACAGATTTAATGCATGGTGCAGACGGTGAAGACGAACAGTGCCGAAAGGGCACTGTGGGGTTCAGGTTTCAGTCCATAAAGCCAATATGTCCACAATAACTGATCCATTTCTCTGCATGTGTCCAGCTGCCTGTCCAGTGCTGTGCAGTGGTAATGGCCAGTACTCCCGTGGACGCTGCCAATGCTACAGTGGATGGAAAGGTACTGAGTGTGATGTGCCAGCCAACCAATGCATTGACATCCACTGTGGAGGGCATGGCATCTGTATTGTGGGTGCCTGCATCTGCAATACTGGATATAAAGGTGACAACTGTGAGGAAGGTAAGAACAATTTCTTCAAAGAAATGACAAAAAAGCTTATTTTAGTGAGGTTCTATGTTTCTGGCAGTAGTTAGCTTTCATGCTCTCACTATTTGACTCTCTTTTGCATAATGTCACAAGTATATATAGCTCTGTGGATACCTTTGAACATATTTAAACGGGAACATAAATAATTGAATCAGCTCACACTAAACATTTGTCCAATTTGTTATAATTGAATAATAATTTATCAATCATTTCACTTGCAAATTTTACATCTTTTAACCTTTAGTGTTTATTTAGGGAGCCTGACAGGGCATTTAATAAATTCCTTCTACCTTTTAAAGCACTTTCTAAATAAAAATGGAGTTCATGTTTGACAGATTTTTTGTAGTTGATAAAAAAGCAGCCATGTGCAGTTATATAGAAAGTTGTGGATGTGATACATTGAAATGCATCAAGATGCATCGATGAGGCTCGTGAGGCTATTGAAGATGCACACCTCTAGCCCAAAGTTGTCAGACCCGTCCATATAGATATATATGCATATAGATATATCTATATAGATATATATATACATACATACACACACTAATTCAGATATATTTATCAGGGGACAATAACCACATTAGTTTAATTAGTTCAATCCTTGGTCACGCTAATCCCTTTTTAGTAAGCGAAAGATTAAGAGAGAATTTGCACTGAGCTAAATAGGTCTAGGTCATGTTGTGGGAAACTCTGGAATGTGGGATCTGTTTACATCAGGGTGGGGGAACCTTTTCTCTCAAGGACTATTTTAATTTGTATAACATTCTTTGTGGACCCTACGAAATTATTGAATACACTAACCTTGCAATGGCTGGAACTGTTTCTCTTTGGCGTGGCTTCTTATGACAGGGGGAAGTGATAATGACTCTTAGCAACACAACTTAAAACAAAATCAAACTAAGCCTCAACATCCATAGTAACATGCAATTGCCTGTGGTGTCCTTCAGTTTTTTTCTATTACCTTGTGCCATAGCAGTAATTAAATATAATTCAATTAAATGCTACTTTATTTAATTAGCAACATGTATGATGTCAAGACACATTGCATAGTAAGGTCCAGACATTATAATTATAGATAAAGCCAACAGTTCCCATAATGAGCAAGCTCTTGGCGAATGTGGTGAAAAACAACTTTTGTGAAAGGAAGAAACCTCTTGAGAGGGGAAAAATGGGTGCGAGTGGAGAGAAGAGCAGAAAAAAAAGACCAAGGACATTTGTGTAATTTTTGTATTTAAGCACCGTTAAATTGGTTGTTAAAATGAAAATAATAATAGCGATACTCAAAGATGATTTATTAATAATCGCAGTACCCATGTATAGTAGCAGTAATGATAATGATTGCAAACTATGGCAGAGAGAAAACACAAAGTGAGTGACATGTAATAATGTGATAAAAATACTTGGGGGGCCAGAGATAGAGAGACAGAGAGAGAAGTGCTAGAAGTTCCCCTAGCAGTCTTCGCCTATAGCAGCATAACAAAGGAATGATTCAGAGCTTTATCAAAAAGGTTTGTGGCCTAACCTTAAAGATATTGTATATTGTCTGCCTCCTGTTAACAGACCTCTTTGGTTTGGTCCTTAGCCTTTTTCTTTACAACCTGTCCTGTTGAACTGCATGTATCAGCTGCAATGATGCCACTGTTAGCTTCAACCCTGGTTTAAAGGGGGGTCGTGAAAGAGGGGTCAACTGACACAAGTTGAATCCTTCAGATAGACCCCTAATGTGGGTCTAACAGGAAGCTGAAGCATTACCCTCCTCTCTATCTTGGAGATATGCTAATTTTTTTTGCAAAAGTTATATATACTTTTTGGAGATATTAATGGCTGTGATTTGTATGTCTTACTGCTGGCACCAGACTACATATATATTAGGGCTGTCAAAATTAACGCATTAACGCGGGATGATTTATTTGTGGAATTAACTAGTTAATTATTCTAAATAACATCATAGTGGCTCAGAGGCCTAGCAAAGAGACTTAATTATGGTGTTGTACTTTTTAGTTTTAATGATTTCTCAATCTGAATAACTGTCATTTGGGTTAGTGTTAGGATTATCAATAAAAAAAAAAAAAAAGTTAAATGTAGATATCCGCCTTCTGTCATTTATCTTTCTGTTCCCAGAACAATATACAGAGAAAATGGGGATTTTTCGGGCATTTACAAATGGTGGATAATCTGATTAAAAAAAAAATCGTTTCACAGCCCTAATATATATATGTTAGCATGTGTTATAGCTACAACATATAAAGCTATTTTATCTATTAACTATGTCTCTTCCTTTTCTGTCTCCAGTGGACTGCATAGACCCAAGCTGTTCAGCCCATGGGGTGTGTATTCATGGTGAGTGTCACTGTCAGCCAGGCTGGGGTGGAGCCAGCTGTGAGATTGCCAAAGCCATGTGCCCGGACCAGTGTTCAGGTCATGGAACCCACAACGAAGAGACCAGCATTTGTACCTGTGATCAGAACTGGACTGGACCCGACTGCTCTTTAGGTGCGTGTCATGTTTAATATCATGTGGTGTAACAAACATGTTAATATTAACATTTTCTTTCCATTTGATTCCTTTTTCATTTCTTACAGAATTGATAAAAACAATAAACAAGCATCATGGCACTGTGCTTTAGAACTTATTCAGTGCTTTACAGTCATTAAACAAGGACTAAGAAGAACAGAATTTGCATTAAACTGATAAACATAACATATGCAAATTAAGAATGTTACAGTGCTCGTACGGTCATGGAAAACCTGGAAAAGTCATGGAATTTCAATATGTGTTTTCCAGGCCTGGAAAAGTCATGGAAAAAAATAATCTCCTAAAGGTTTTGGAAAAGTCATGGAAATTTGTTATATTCATATTTTCATGTCGTTCATTTTAGGGATGGGCATAATTAATCGACGGTCGAATAATACCGTTAAGAATTTCGTCGATGACATAATTTTTTATTATCCGAGTTGCCCTGAACGCAGCACAGCGAAGATATTAGCAGCTGGAAGAAGCAGCCCGAAGCTAGCCTCCGCTGCTCGCTCGGCTTCATGTCCACACACGGACCGTCAGTCCACAGGGAAGTGAGTGAGGGCGTGACAACAACCGGACCGAGAGGTCGAGAACTGTCAAATCCAGCTAGCTCTCAGCAGCTAGCTGCTCTCTCATCAGGGCTTAAGAGTACAGCAGCGCATATTTTCAAGTGTAACCATTGAAGTGATCCCGTTTAACTGCCACTGTAATAAAGATCTCAATGAGGAAACACGCTGTGTTTTTTCTATTTAATATAGCCTATAAATAGTGAATTTTAATATAAAAATATTTAATCGAATGCCCATCCCTAGTTCATTTACGCTGAGTTTTAAATAATTCATATGCTTTTAAAGAAATACGCTCAAAATATAAGCAGGCATACCTGGGTTTGTGTCATTTAAGGTATACTGTATGCCTTGGAATTCTAATTGTTAGTTTGAATACTACATTTTGTCACTTTTTCGCATATACACCAAGATTTCACAAAATGTTCGGTCATGGAAATTTGGTTTAAAGTTATTGACAAGTCATGGAAAAGTCATGGAAATCCATTGGTCGAAATGTGTATGAACCCTGGTGTTAGAATTTTGAACTCCTAAGAACACACATAGAACACACAAATTAAGCAAACTGACCCTAACCTATAGAAGATGGGATTTACTGCTTGTTAAACAACTAGTTAAAACACAAAGTGAATAAGAAAGTCCATTATAACATCTATCTATGAGTGTGTTTAAAGGGACTGTTGGGCCTTAGCAGAGGTATAGACTCTAATTAAAGAAATTAATGTAGGCTTTTATAGAAGGTGAATTATTAATTCAGAGGAATTACAATATCAGTGTCTCCACCTTGTGTTGGCTGTATTCTCATTACAGAAGGCAGTGAAGTAGTGCAGGAAGTGTAAATATAGTAAATGTAACTTCAGTTGAAATTGAGATTTTATTTAATTACATCAATAGAGCTATAGGCTTCTAAGGGTGTGCGGTGTGTGTGACAACCGATTACACTATGACCTGTTAATCAATGCTTTGACGATTACTTGGATAAGGAGCTTTTTTCCTATCTTTATTCAAGGGCATGGCCTTTCACCTTGCTTTCTCTATGACTTTGTGGAATAACAGGACAGGGGAAGTCCATATAATAAAGCCTTGGAGGGCGGGAGTGGATGAACCTGGTTAAAGAGTAACAGCCCGCTTGGGACGCTCTGAAGTAAAGCGAACGCGCCCCCAACGAGGAAGGGATCATATCATTCATTTCATTGTTTGACCAGTGGTCAACTCCTCATCTGGCATTCTATCGGTTGGGGAATTTTGCGAAGGATGTCCCACCCAAAAATTCCAAGGGCCGAGGAGAAATCTGTGAGCGGACGATGAATGCAAGCACACAGTTTGAGCAGAAGCGAAGCAGAATTTAAGTGCATAAAATGGCCTCTGTTATTATATTCACATTCATCCAACCGAAGCTTGTGTGGTTCTGAAGCTATGCTACAGTATTTCCATCATGAGTCAACCAAATGTAAGCATAAGATTATGACATTTGAACAAATGACAAATGTATTTTTTTCTGGTACTGAAGAGAGGGAGGGACATAAAGAGAAAGAAAGAGAGAGAGCTCTAAAGTGACATAAATGATGTAGAAAAAGAAAGTGAGATGGAACATCACTGGAGGAGGAATGCACATACAGTAACAGATGGCTTGACATAAAAACAATGACGAGGAAAGGTGTGTGTGTGTGTGTGTGTGTGTGTGTGTGTGTGTGTGTGTGTGTGTGTGTGTGTGTGTGTGTGTGTGTGTGTGTGTGTGTGTGTGTGTGTGTGTGTGTGTGTGTGTGTGTGTGTGTGTGTGTGTGTGTTCTATTTGTATTACCTTGAGCTGTTAGTATGCTTTCTCTTTTTCTTGCCTCCCTCACTCATGCACATATTTTGAATTAAGGGATTCAGTGTAGACAAAAGGAGGCATACAGGCAGAGTTCCCGTCAGATAGCTACACATACACAGTTATATACACATTATCAGGACACTATGGTTAGGAGTAGAATCAGAGCTTTCTCCTGGTTTGCTTCTACTCAGCTCCTCAGTTCAGTGCAAATGAAACGTTATGTGAAAGTGATGTATATGGCATTATGTGGATTCAGGTGCTCCCATTGAGATTATCAGTGAAGTGATATGCCAAGATAATGTTACATTCTGGTGTGAGACGGTGAGCGGTCTCTAGTGCCATTATTTCCAATTCAATCACCGACATGCTATGAGGTTTGATCATATGAGTTGATGTTTCTGATGGATATTTTTCAGCTTGTTTCCATTGCTTGGCTTGTGATCATGGCAACTGCAGGTTTTCATGATATCTGGACTCTCTGAATTATACACATCTTCTTCAGCAGCAACAAATGATTTACTTACAGCAGTGTTGAGTCATCATCCCTTTTAATGTGTTATTATCTATTAGTGGCAGCGAAATGTCTATCCCAAATGCATATGTGTAATACTACTAACCATATCCTTAATTTCAGACGGCTGTATGGATTATGATGGGATAGATGCAAACATGGACTGTATGGATGTAGGATTGGATGCTTGGTTGCTTGTAGCAGCTGAGTTGTGCCCTGCTGCCATCAATTCAAAATACAGAACAGCATGTTTGTAGCATTGCAAATACAGCAGCACTCGCTGTCTGAGAGTGGTAGTAGGTTTACAAACATGAGCAAAGGTAGAGCTATAGTGTGAGTGAGACCCATTCACCAGAGAGTTTTCTGATGTCAAGGACAATGGCCTGCAGGTCACATAGTATTGTCTAGGATAAGTTGCACAAGTAGAGCTACCTGTGTTGGAGGCAGAGCTTTTTTACAAACAATCCTCTCAGTCTCAGAAGGGAGATAAAAAAGGTGCTGGATGCTGCAGTCTTCCTTTCACAGTCAGACTAATTTGTATTCTGCTTGACATTAGCTCCTCGGTTTGGTTTTTAAAGCCTAAACACGCCCAAACAGTTTGTTTCACCCTCTGTACAATTTTCTGCCCTGTTTGCTACAGCAAGAGAAGGAAGCTTTTTCTATACTGCTATACTATTAATATTCCTCTTCTTATTATATACTTGTTTACACATACATTTTTTAGTGAGAATTTCCCAAAAATAATCTGTGCAGTAGATTTTAATGTACACTTTATGTGATCATGATGTATATTTCACACCTTGCAAATGTATAATATTGTTTATGCTGTAAATAACATTTACTCAAGGAATGTATTGATCATCCACAAATCCGTTAATTATTTGAATGCATGATTTTCTTTCTTTCTCCAACAGAGGTGTGTGAAGTGAACTGCGGCAGCCATGGAGTCTGTTTTGGTGGTGTGTGTCGGTGTGAGGAGGGCTGGACAGGGACTGTTTGTGACCAGAAGGCCTGCCACCCATTGTGCAGCAAGAACGGAGTGTGTAAGGAGGGGAAGTGTGAGTGTGACCAGGGATGGACAGGGGAGCACTGTAATATTGGTGAGTCGATCATATAAGCACACATGCTCTAAAATACACACACACACACACACACACACACACACGCACACACACTCACACACACACTCTACAGGATAAAATGCAAGAACTGAAAGTAAGAGTGGTACTAAGAAGTATCGCAGTAGGCATAATTATACGAATGGAACTCATCATTTTTAAGCAAAGATTGTGCAAAAAATAATGTTTTCTGGAAGGTCATGTACACTCCTGATTAAAATCTTAAGACCAGTTAAAAAATTTAATGAATTTGCATTTTGCACTGTTGAATCTTAGGAAGGTTCTAAGTAGTTTCAAAATGCAAAATGAAGAAATGGGAACAAGAGCCCAAAAGTTGTGAGCAGGCAATTTATTGAAAACAACAATTTAATTGAAGTAGGCTGTTCATCAGCTGATCAAAAGTTTAAGACCACAGCTCAAAAAAAACAAAAAAACTCCTAAAACAGAAATTAGAGTGTCAAAAACTGACTAGGTAATGAGTAGCTCCACCATTATTGTTGATCACTTCAAAAATTCGTTTTAGCATGCTTGATGCAAGTGTTTCCAAAAGGCTAGTGCGAATGTTGCGCCAAGTGGTGAAGATGGCTTCACGAAGGGAATCCACTGTCTGAAACTGAAGTCCATTTTTGTAAACTTCCCCTGCCATCCATCCCCAAATGTTCTCAATTGGATTAAGATCAGGGGAACACGCAGGATGGTCCAAAAGAGTGATGTTATTCTCCTGGAAAAAAGTCTTGGTCAGACGGGCATTGTGAATTGAAGCGTTGTCCTGCTGAAAAACCCAGTCGTTACCACACAGACGAGGGCCCTCAGTCATGAGGGATGCCCGCTGCAACATCTCCACATATCCAGCTGCTGTTTGACGCCCCTGCACAACCTGGAGCTCCATTGTTCCATTGAAGGAAAAAGCACCCCAGATCATGATGGCGCCCCCTCCACTGTGCCGCGTAGAAAACATCTCAGGTGGCATCTCCTTGTCATGCCAGTAACGTTGGAAGCCATCAGGACCATCAAGGTTACATTTTTTCTCGTCAGAGAATAAAACTTTCTTCCACCTTTGAATGTCCCATGTTTGGTGCTCCCTTGCAAAGTCTAAACGGGCAATTTTGTGGCGTTGAAGGAGACGTGGCCTTTGAAGACGTTTCTTGTTTTTGAAGCCCTTCCTTCGCAGATGCCGTCTGATGGTTATTGGGCTGCAGTCAGCACCAGTAATGGCCTTAATTTGGGACGAGGATCGTCCCGTGTCTTGACAGACAGCCATTCGGATCCTCCGGCTCAGCGCCGGTGAGATTTTTTTGGGTCTACCACGTGATTTTTTTGTTCCATAACCCTGAGGATCTTTTAAGAAATGCAAAATGACTGTCTTACTGCGTCCAACCTCAGCAGCGATGGCACGTTGTGAGAGGCCTTGTTTATGCAGTTCAACAATCCTACCACGTTCAAAGACGGTGAGCTTTTTTGCCTTTGCCATCAAGAGATCTTCACAGTGTGATTACTTGACAGGAAATGACATGGAATCCAAATTTTTGCACAGATTTTGGCTTTTAAAGGCTGTGGTCTTAAACTTTTGATCAGCTGATGAACAGCCTATTTGAGTTAAATTGTTGTTTTCAATAAATTGCCTGCTCACAACTTTTGGTCTCTTGTTCCCATTTCTTCTTTTTGCATTTTGAAGCTCTACTTAGAACCTTCCTAAGATCCAACAGTGCAAAATGCAAATTCATGCAATTTTTTAACTGGTCTTAAGATTTTGATCAGGAGTGTATACAATGTGTTCTTTGCAAAAACAGAGAAAAACAAAAGTTTTACCTTTGAATTGCCGGGCTGCACTGAGAAGGTTACACTCTCATGTAGCAGAATGTATGGTAGATATATTATTTATTGTTTCATCATAGTTGCTGCAGGACAGGATTAGATTGAATGTTGCTTGTAATTATATGGATGTTCAGGTTTGTGCAAGTTATTGTTGCCATTCAACAAAACTGGAGCTACAATAGTACCTCTAGGTTGCCAATGCCGCAATAGCCTTTAGAATCATGATCACTGTCTCAGTGGGAAAAGCTGCCAATAACTTCTTTTATAACCCGATATTAGGCAAATAAGTTATCTACACTGCTAAAAGTCCCATCTCATCACCTCGTTCCCTGCTATAACCACCCATATAATTGAATTTATCCACTGGAATTGAAAAAATAATTTACATTAAAAAAATTCAGTCCAGGATAAACATTGCAAGAATAGTAGTCATCTGTTTCATTAGACCAAAGTCAAAAGTCAATGTTTGACTTTCTTAGATAATTTCTGTTATTTCAGGTACTTCTCATCACACTGATGTATGTTCAAGTGTTCCCTTTTGTTATACCTTTGGATTTAATAGTGATTTGATAGAGGTTGAAATGTCATGATTGAAAGTTAAGACTGTGAAATTCCAGAAGCTTTCATTTGATCATTTGCGTTCATAGCCCCTGCAGAGAAATTGTGGAGGATCTTAGGAGTTCAATGCATAACCACTGATAAAATGAGTAGAGTGACCTTTATGGCAGCCTCAGCTAACCAAATTGACTGCTCTATTAACAGCTAGTCATTGGTTTTAGATGCTGTCACTAAGAGTCACACACACTGAGACACATGGAGGAGGACGCAGACCATAACAACGGTGATATGAGATGAAGTCCATCAAGAGCTCATTGCTTATTTGTTCACACAGATTATACAGCTAAGGAGAGGATTCCTGCTGCTGTCCCCCTGTCTCTAACCATCACGTTTACACCTTGCCTTAGACTCTCGGGGCAGAATCGTTTCCACTTCAGAAACTGGACATTGCCCAACTTACATTATGTACTTAGATTTTTCTGAAAAGCCAGAGCAAATCATTGTTTAACTAGTAAATAATGGAATATAAACTATAAGTCAGTCTCACCCTGGACCCTGAACTTTTCTGTTTCTGTCTATCTTTCTTTCCTTTCTCGGTTTCACTGAACCTTCTTTCATTTGTATTTGTTGCTGCTTTCATGAATCACTTCTGTGATCAGCTGCTGCTGTGATCCTTGATGCTGATATTTTTTCGGGTAGTTCCTCTGCCTATTTTACTGGTCTAAAGTGTCTGTCAATCCCTGTCTTTCTTTTTCCTTCCATCCTAAAGCTCACAATCCGGACATTAGAGTCAAAGGTACAGTACTCTTCTCCTCTCCTTGTCATGAGCTTTTTTCTCTTCCTTCCTTCATTCTTTGCTATTTTCTTCATACTCTGGTATTTATCAGTTTTTTCAGACAGTTTTCTTTAAAATTTTGGAAATCTGCAGTACATTGTGTGTTTGGCTCTCATCCCCACATCATTTGCAATTCTGAGGACTTGCTCTTAAACATTAATGAATAAAATGTAGTCCCTATTAGAATAAACAATGGTTTTATTTTTACTTGTATTTAGGTAGCAGTTTTGGACTTTTAAAATACAATGTAAATTAAGTTTATATTGAACTTTCTCTGTGTATATATTGTTCAAGTAGCTTTACTCTTTTTAGTTTAAGAATCCTGTGTCTCTCTCCCAACAAAAATTCCAAATGATATTGTTGAAAAAGTTGAGCATTAAGCAGTATTAGCAGCATTAGCTTTCTGGATCTTTTATTATTTTATCGTGAATTGGTGGACATTTATGTCAACTTATATTAAATATTTATGTACAATACAAGTCCCCTTCACTGCATACTATAATATATGTTGATCAAAAAGGAAAATAAGCTAAAATACTATTCCACTCCTCCAAAGACACATGAATTGTTGTTCGATTCATTCCAATGTTGATACCGTATGTCGAACTCTCAGTGGCTTCGGGCAGTGCAATGGTCAAGGCATGTTTTTAACTCTCAGAAAACAAGCTCAGTACAAGCACAGACAAATATAATACTGAAAGTTAGTTGTATGATTAAGAAATCCTGGCTTGGCTTTAAGCTTAGTGTCCTTGTGAGCTGTCCCCTCTGCTGTCCCTGTTGTGTCTTTATGCACAATTGTAATACCTACATGTGTGAATGGGTTGAAGAAGTCTCATTCAAACAAACAGCTTTTGTACTAAATATGTAAGACATAACTTATTTCAGACATGGCATTTCTGTAATTGCTAGTTTGTTTGCACGATTGCATTTTTTATTTAAATGAACTTAAGCTTCTGACTGCCAACGTGGGATATTCTGTGTAAAGACTTTCTGTATAATTTCTTAGAGGCAATTCAATGACCAAAACCAACAAGTTTAAGTATATTACGTCTATCAGAAATCTTCTGGAAGTAGCCTGTAAAATATTGATTTTAATCATAGAATGCAAACTTTAGCCAAGTTTAATTTAAATTAAATAAAATTTGATGTCTATAGCACCAAATCCTAACATACAAAAAAGGCACTTACTATAGTCAGGTCAAGACCTCACAAAATTATTTTGGTAAATTGGTGAAAATATCAAAACAAAATAAAACCTGCAATGTTAAAAAAAAGTGAAAAGAATATTCCCTGATCCAAATAAGTAACAACATATAATGGGTTGTTCCGAGAACCATACTTCATCATCCCACCAAGTTTTGTGGTAATCCATAATCCCGTTGCTTACTGACAAAAACTAACAAACAAATCGAGATGAAAACATAACTTAATTACCTTGTCATCTAAATGGTGTGCGCGTGCGTGCGTGCGTGCGTGTGTGTGTGTGTGTGTGTGTTATGTTTGTGTGTGAAATTTCTGTTTGAATGATGCAATATCACAAGTTGTTTAAGAATCGTTCTATGGATGATTTATAATAATTTTATTAGATATTTTACCTTTATTAGATTTTTCATCTTCCTTTTTGTCCTTATTCCATCTTGAGTGATTACAATATGAATGAAGACCGAAGACAGGTTCTACTGCCGTGTCTCTCTCATCTTTATTGCACCCCCAAGATCAAACTCGTCCTTCCTGTCCTCTTCCTTTGGCTGCCATTTCTATCTGTCCATCACAGAGAGTATATTTGGCGGTGCTGCTTTTGTTTCAATTTACTTTTTTTCCCTAATTTTCCTCCCTCTCTCCCTCGTGCCCTCTCCTATACTCAGGATACAAAGGTAATTCATGCCAAAAACTTAATAAAGGCCTTACTGTCCCAAAATACAACCACTTTACGCTCTGCTTTGTTATCTTGAATTTTCTTTGATTCAGTTTTTTTTTCTAAGTAATCTTATTTTTTGATTTTCCAGATTTGTCCTCTTTTTGTCCTTTGTTCTTTCAGTCTTTAGTACCACTCAATGTGTCTGTTTGTCTTATCGCGATGTACTTGTGCGGTTACTTCTGTAGTCTCAATCTTTTATTTGTCCTGTTTGTTTTTTTCTGATCACATCATTATTGTACCACACACAAAATAAAAAAGAAAGAGATGATGATGCACGCACGTACATAAACACAAAAACATACCCAAGGTGTGTGACTCATGTTTTGTCTTGCATCCACAAGCCTGTTATGTATATGTCTTAATTCAGCCAACTGCTCTCTGTCTTTCTGTCTTCCATCTCGCTATCTTCATATCCCTGTCTATTTGTTTCTCTTGCTCACCCTCTGTCCCTATATCTTTACCTCCATCCCTCATTATCTCTCTCTTGCGGGGCTATGCTTGGTTCTCTCTGTACTCTCTGTTTATAAATCTATCAATCTAGTTGCCAGCCTCAATGTCTTTTCTGTGATGGAGGAATGTCAACACAGGCATAAAGTAAAGCCTTCAGAGGCATGCAGTCCAAAACTTTGTCCTCCCTATACTTTGTGCGCTGTGTATCTGTCTACCTGTTGTGTTTTCACATGGATTTCAAATTTTTTCAAGAGAAACTTTTATCTTTCTCAGCTGGCTGGCTGTATAATGTCCTAAATATCTGATAAGACTTACCTTGGACTGATAAACTTGAAAAACAATGTTAAACAATGCTGAAATTGTTTTGCCACTAAACTTTAAAATAGTTTTGTTTATATGTCCTGATTTCCCTCCTCATATTATGTAAAAATAACATATATTTCTTACCAAAAACACACATCGGCAAATTTAGGCTTTAGGAAATCTGAATGAATCATGTGAAACTACAACATCAGTGCATTTCACCGAAGGCTGTCTGTCTGCCAGTCTGTGTCCCTCACATGTAGTTTAATGGATTGATCATTTTTATATGTCTACCTATCTGTCTTTCAGTCAGGTCTTCTGTTGGAGAAAGGTCATCACAGAGGCCATATGCCTTTATACACATCAGGAGTAAACAAATATGGGTTTTTGAAGTCTGGTATTTTTGAATGAAGCTGCTGACAGCTTTTGTGCTAATGTGCAATTTGGTTAAACCTGAAAACTAAATAAGCATTGAGTTCATCCTGAAAAGTCTGTGGTGAAAAATTGCCTCTGAAACAGCATTTAGACATTACAGGACATTAAAATTCTCCCCAGTAAACCCCCGGATGTTTATAGAATTATAGAATGTTACTGAGCTGTCATTGGAATGATGTAAGTTGTGCTGTTTGGCTGGAATCGACTTGCATAATTCCTATAGCTTGTATGCATTTATGTTGCTACCACCAGACAGGTGCAGGTGTTGGTTAGAAATGATGGTGATAATTATAACAAAACTGTCATACTGAAGAGTTCAGCTTGCTCATAGCGTGGTCTAATTTAAGTTTGAGATTGATACAAAAATAAATACCCTTTACGTATTTTTAAGCCTTAAAGGTTAGGCAATCTTTGTTCAGCTGTTTCTCAACTCAGGGGCTTGTTAGACAGAAAGGAAAGTGAATTTCAATCTTGCATCATTTTTGCAAATTGTCTGCATATGCCATGTTTATTACCCACCAAATAGCGAATTTATTACCTCTACAGATATAATTTGTTATCTAGGAACAGAAAATATTTAGAGACAAATACCCATTCAGACCCACAGTCTAGAGTCTCCAATTAACCTCATCCCAATCTGCACTGACTGCAGGTGAAGGCTTGAGAACCTGGAGAAAACCAATATAGTGGACAGTCAGAACATGCAAGCAAGCAAACTCCACCAAACCCATGTTGCTGTGAGGCGACAGTGCATACCGCTGCACCACCATGTCCCCCCCAATTTAGACCAAACATGACAAATTACAACTTGATCTTGATCTAATGATAAGGAATTATTTATTGATTTATTTTTAGACAATACTGTACGTATGAAATGTTTTATTTTGACCCATGTGTGAACTGAAAAATCAGTTCAGCCACAGATGGATTTTTTTCAGCAGTGGACATTTATTTTGCCATCATGGTCTCATTGCTGTTTCAGAGGTGTTTTCATGCTGAGAGGGAAACACTGAATATTTTGGCAGGAAGATGATCTTTTGTAAACAAATCTATTGATTTCAGAGCTCCAGTACTTCATCCACCTTTAAAAAATGTAATTTTTTTTAAACCTATTTCACCTCCTGGCTGCCTGTGACCCCATTCCCCTCACTCACATTGGTCCCTTTTCAAATGGAGGTCTGTTCCCTGTGTGCAGAGGGTTGCCCAGGACTCTGCAACAACAACGGACGATGCACTCTGGAGGCCAGTGGCTGGCACTGCATCTGCCAATCAGGATGGCGGGGAGACGGGTGTCATGTAGCCATGGAAACACTCTGTACTGATGGCAAGGACAATGAAGGAGGTATTTATATACATATTTGTACATACAATGTAAGTGTGAAGATAGATCCATCCATGTGTGAGTCATTAAGTCTTAAAATGTGTTTACCTTGTTTCGGTCTGGAGTAATTTAAAGCTGCAGATATGCATAAAGCGGAGGAAATAAAACGACCCTAACAGCATCCAGTCAGCTGATCCCCCATCCTCACTTGACACAGAGTAATGCAAAAAAATATATATAGTTAAATATATTGTGCCGGAGAAGAAGTCAACTTACACTGTTGATACGTGAGTCAAATCTGTTGTATCAGGACAGCTGTGAACACTTGTAAAACCATCAAGTGGAGGATTTTTGGGTTTGAACAGAATAGTCACATTTCACAAGAAACATGTTTTTGTGTGTGTACCCAAAAGTTTTGAGTTGTGATTCACATATATGGAAGAAACTGTATTATTTTTTACTGTGAACTGTTGATTACAGTTTCCCAGACTTATATCTAGAGCTTAGTGTGTTTTCCTTCTATGATGGATAGATTGATGCATACATTACAATGTATGTGGATAGATGGATGTTCTTGGAGTCTTCCTCCTTAGAAATCTTTAAGCTACCACTGCTCTGCTGTTGGTTTCCTATCCAGATTTATAAAGGTCCTGACCTCACATTGAAGATCCTCCAGAGCTGATGTAACAGCTTGTTGCGGTGTTTGTAAAATGTTTAGGATGTTCCGCTTGTTCCTGATCCTTAGCTAGGCCTCGCTTGCTTTACTACATCCTAAACTTCTTTCAGGAGTGGCTCTCTCAAGTCAAATACCTCAACATGATCTGGTGGCCGTACACCCTCATAGTTCCCTAGGTCTAGGTCTCTGGGGTCACTGAAGGATTTGTAAAGGTGTATGTCGACTTCCTGCTTTAAACAAGCTAGGCGGCACAATGGTTAATTGTTGAAGTAATCCTAACTGCTTTTAGGTGAAATGCTTTGTGTTGGATTTCATTATGTGTATAAATAAAGTACACTTCCCTCTCATGTTTGTGAATATAATATCTTGTATGTTTCAGATGGCTTGGCTGATTGTATGGATCCAGACTGCTGTTTGCAGCCCTCCTGTCAAAACCAGCTATACTGTAGGGGGTCACCTGACCCAGGAGAGGTGCTCAGTCAGTCTTTGACATCGTTGGCTCCTCAGCAGGTAAAAAGCTCCAATAAGAAATGTTATCAAAAAAATCACAAGGGTTATGTCTGGGTAAAAACTGAAATAAATAAAGAAATAAAAAAATATGTCAAGTAAGGGTGACAGGAAGCATCATCACTCTATCTTCTTATCTCCTTTTATCTTTCTTAGGCTGCGAGGTCTTTCTACCAGCGCATTCACTTTCTAGTTGGTCCTGAATCCACACATGTAATCACCGGAGACAGTCCTTTCAATAGAAGGTAATTATGTTCAAACTCACACAAGCAAACACATTTCAGAATATGTAATTGTAGAGTAATCTACAGGTCAATCAATCAATCAACTTTTAGCTCATATCCGCAAATCACTATTAACAAAAAGTTTATGTTCAGCAACTGTATTTGCTGTGCAATTTCTCAATGCAATAAGTAGACTTTGCATTCAAATAATAATAGTTGGGTTTTAATAGCCGTTCAAATTGTGATTTTATAAAATGTTCATAACCAGTTGATTTAAAGGGAGAGTAATAAGTTATAACCATCAAGTATGAGGTCTAAAATTACCTAAACTGGTGTTAGTAATGTTTCCGTGAAGTATGAAAACAGTTTGCAGTTTCATAAATTCAACATACAATTAGGTACTTAACAATTGTTATAGTGATGTAATAATGTGGTAACTGCTGTATGCTGTTCGAAAAGGCTTCCCCTGTACAAATAAGAGAACTATGACCTGCCCAGGGCTTCAGCATATCTTCCCATTTCTTTTAGTACTTTCTCTCTTTTTTATTTTTTATTTCAATTGTTCATAAAGAGAAAGAAAGAGAGAGAGCTCTAAAGTGACATAAATGATGTAGAAAAAGAAAGTGAGATGGAACATCACTGGAGGAGGAATGCACATACAGTAACAGATGGCTTGACATAAAAACAATGACAAGAGGAAAGGGGTGTGTGTGTGTGTGTGTGTGCGTGTGCGTGCGTGCGTGCGTGCGTGAGGCTTCTTTTGGTTTTAATTATTTTTCGATAAGAGACATGTTTTTAAATGTTCCCCATACTCACTTAGAAATAAAAGTGACATGGCTTTAGGAATTAGGGCTCATCTTCTCTGAATCAGTGTCATTCATTACAATAAAATAACAATTTATTTCTTAAATCATGTAAATATTGAATGTTGAAGATTTAATAAAGCTAATCTCTCTCTCTCTCTCTCTCTCTCTCTCTCTCTCTCTCTCTCTCTCTCTCTCTCCAGCTTGGTTTCAATTGTTCGAGGTCAGGTGTTGACAGCTGATGGAACACCTCTGATTGGCGTCAATGTGACGTTTGTTCACTATCCTGAACATGGATTCACTGTAACTCGCAAGGATGGCATGTGTGTATTTATTTATTATTTATGTCTATACACAATATGTATAACCTTGGGTTAGTGCATCCCGTCATAAAATTGTTGCAACTTGGTTTATTTTTAAAAATGGATGTTTTTCCCTCTCAGTTTCGAAAAGTACTGTAACTTGAGAATTTCCAGAACATAGAACTACCAACAATATATAAGGTACCTGATGATTTGGAGGAGAGATTCGAGGCTGTGAGCACTTCTATCCCAGACGGGCTTCTGATTACACATCTATTGCTGAAACAAACCAAGTTGCGTTCTGTTTATATACTGTATATACTACGGATGTCTCCCCAGTAAAGTTATTCCACAGGTGCTGCTGACCATTCTGCACCTTTTCAACATAGCACAGTTGGAATTTATACCACAACTGTACCACTCGCTCATTTCACTTCATCATCCTCAATCATTTCCACTGTTAATGGTAGATAAAAATATTTTTTTTTGTTAAAGACAAATATACTTTTCTTGCAATGTTGCTAAGGCTTTCTCACATCCCTAAAGCATTTATACATTTATATGAAGCAGATCAGTGATCAGTACACAGTGCTGTGTGAGAGAGACAGGCAGGCAGACTGATGCTCTTCTTCACTGCACAAACTGGGACCATTAGTTTCTTTAGTATTTGAGTATTATGAAAATCATATTAAGTGCCATATGTATATGCCAAAAACCTTTAAATTTAAATACATGTTTTTATAATTTACAGCTTATGTAGATAGTCCATTGCCTGACTGTTATATATATTTAATAAGATTATAAGATTTATAAGATTCTATTCTAGACGTTGACTAGATTTGTATCTGCACTTTGAAGTATATGCTCTACTCTTCTTCCATACATCTGCCAAAGAGGTTGTAATGTGTAACAGTGTAAGACTACATAAATTGGATTCACATGGATGCAATCAATCACTGCAGAACACACATTCCATTCCACACGCACTAACACACACACACACACACACACACACACACACACACACACACACACATACATTATGATACATACACAGGATATAACATTGGCTTACCATAACAACTTCTGAACCTAACCCTGATCACCCAAAAAATATAACCTTAACCTTAAAATTGGCTTTACCTTAAAATGCCATGATTAACTTTCTGGGGACTTTTTAATCCACATACTGTGATTGTGTAAACAGGTTTAGGTTCCCTCAACATGAGTGATAACTGGACCACCCAAATGCTCACATACACAACAGCATATGGATATGTAATCATATGCACTCATAGTACACACACTAAAAGGAAATGGGTGGTAAATTAGAGAGGCAAACATGTAATGGAACAATTTAAGTTAGTCAATTACAACTTCCTACTTTAAGACTGAAGAGCCAAGTTACTATTGAGGGTAAATCCTGCTTTCATACATGCTTCCAACATTTCCAGGCTAACACAACTCAGTCAGAAAGTTTGAATGATTTTACATTGTTTAGATTATAGTTGTATTTGTCTTAATTTGATAGCAGTGTGTTTAAACTCTACACATTTATGTATTAATCTATGGAGAACATTTACATATTTCTTTGTTTGTTTGTTTGTAATCTATTGAAGGTTCGATCTCCTGGCCAATGGTGGTGCATCTCTGACACTGAGTTTTGAGCGTGCTCCATTCATCATTCAGTACAGAACGGTGTGGGTGCCATGGAATGTCTTCTATGTGATGGACACACTTGTCATGAAGAAGGTGGGTGGTGTCACTGCCATCTGTGTAGAAATTCGTCTGTAATCACAAATATCAGGGTCATGCACTGATGACTCCCAGTATACAGATCAAAATCTTCCTGGACTTGCTTGGATTTTTGAAGATGTTTCACCTCTAAATAGTAAGCTCTCCGTTATTATGCCTGCATGCTGGCAACAGCCAGTGACCCGGGGCATTATGTTTTCAGTTAGGGACGTACATACATCCTATTCCTGTGAACAATATCTCAAGAATGTCCAGGGTCAAAGGTTAAGGTTACTGATCGCATGTTGTGTCTGTCTCTTTCAGGAGGAGAATGACATTCCCAGCTGTGACCTGAGTGGTTTCATCAGGCCCAGTCCTGTCATTGTTGCCTCTCCTCTGTCTACATTTTATAGGAGTTCACCCGAGGATGGCCCCATCGTACCTGAAACACAGGTTAGAAATACCTAAGAGAAGGTGTTTGCCTTCCAGCTCCACAGGTCCTCCTTCAGAAAGCTTCCTCATAAGATCCAATTCAACTACAGGTGGTGATTAGTCAACAGCTCTGCTCCTTTCTTCTCTGGGGTTGTAAGAAATTTGGCTGCAGTTCTCATGATACAGCTATCTTAATTCTAGGGTGTTGTGGTACCAATACATTCAGAAGAGCAAACTATATCTTCTGACAGTGTGCTGTTTAAATGCTTACAATAACAAAAAGGAATTTAGACAAAGAGTGGCAAAATATGATTATAGGCCACAGTCCTTAAGACAATGATAATCATTTAAACATTTGTGTGTACTAGCATATGAATATTTTCAGCTTTTCTCAATTATATTTCATTTTATACTGAATACCTTTTTGGTTTGGACTGTTGGTTGGACCAAATAAGATTATGGAAATATCATCATGGACTTGGGAAACTTTTTTAATAAAGCCATTTATTGAATCCCACTTTTTATCTGGAAAAATGTACTGAAAATATATTTAGGTTTTATAAATATAATTAAAAGTACATCCATATTGACAAAATAATACGATCCCTAATCTCACACTAGTGTTCTCATGCCTGTGTGTGTGTGAGTGTGTGCGTGTGTATGTGTCTGTGTTTAAATTTGTTGTGAAAAAAGTGACCATAATACATTGAAATGATATTAAATATTACAATCATTATCGCAATTTTTATATTATTATTAATGGAGACAATACTACATTTTTGGGTCTCTCTCCCAGTTTGCCGGTGATTCGCAAGGCATTCTGTGTACCCCTTCTTTCGAAATGAGGGTCTGCAAAATCTCAGTGTGGAGGGATATAGAGCCCTAACCCTCGGCCCTACCCCTCCGTTCAAACAGGTATTGGGACAACCCTTGCACAGCCACCCCTACATAGGTCCAAGGGGTGAAATGGGATTGTGCCTTAGAGTACTTTTATATATTGTACAACCCTTAACCAGTATTTGATAATTCTTTGTGCACGGCAATGTAGATGTCAGCAGGCTGACAATGAATAAGTGTGCTTGACTGCGCGCCTGAGTGCAAATCAGAAGTACCTGAATAGAGAGCTGCTACTTAGCTCTTGTTGGAGTCCATTAGAGAGGAGAGCAGTGAGAGGGCAGTCTTAAAGGGGATGTAATGGATTTGTAATGCACACTAAATGCCTGGCTAATTAAAAGGCGATGGTGCAGTTTAAGTGTTTATACCAGAACAGTTTCACACCTTCAAATATATCTGGTTTTTCAGCCTTTTAATTACAAGACCCCCTCTAGTAAGGTTGGCCAACCACAGGCTAATCAGACCTGGATGTGTTTCTAACATCTTGGTTCAGGCTGCAGCGATCTGCGGTCTGTGATGTTTCCACATATGAGAACAGTTTATTAACACACTGCTCATTTAGCTGTGAAACTAAATTAAAATGTGGTAGTATGGATGGAGCCTTAGTCACATCTCGCCATGCAGATGGGGAAGACTGAGATCGAACTGCTGACCTTCTGGATGACGGCTCCAACCCGTCAGCCACAGCCGCCCGCATAATACTATAGATACGGGTCGGGATTTTGAAATACTGTTATATGGTGATATGTTTTTGTGTCATTTTATTATTCCGCAGGTTTTACATGAAGAAACCTCGATTCCAGGCAGTGACCTTAACCTTATCTATCTGAGCTCCAGAGCAGCGGGATATAAACCAGTCCTCAAAGTCACCATGACACAGTCATCTATACCTTTCAACCTGATGAAGGTAAGAGATGTAATCTACAACATATAGCCAAAGCCACTGCAGATCAGTACAGAATGCCAACAGTTAGCTGCCTCAGTCAGCTGCTCAGCATCAATCAATCAATCAATCAAATTTTATTTGTATAGCCCGTATTCACAAATTACAATTCATCTCATAGGGCTTTAACAGGGTGTGACATCCTCTGTCCTTAACCCTCAGCAAGAGTAAGGAAAAACTACTAAAAACCCTTTAACAGGGTAAAAATACGGAGAAACCTCAGAGAGAGCCACATGTGAGGGATCCCTCTCCCAGGACGGACAGAAGTGCAATAGATGCCACGTGCAGGAAAACATCATCAAGATTAAAGTCTTCAAGATTAAAGATTAAAGTCTCTAGCAGCATTTGATGAGGGTAAGCATCCCGAAGGACAACCCCAACATGACATGCCAAGCAGTCCCGCTGCAATCACAGTCCATGGTCAGCAACCATCCAGACCACGATCCACCATCCAGACCAGACGCCACTCCAGTCCTCAGTCACCGTCCACCGCCGCCCACCAGGACCCATCACGAGCCACCACCGCGGTCCTGGTCCACCGCCCGTGCCCAATGCCAACGCGACACAGGGTCCGCCACCAGCACCACGATCAGCCCACATAACTCAGAATCAGCCACACTGGATCCACCACCACGACCCCCGGTGCGCGATCCACAAACCGCAATCCATGGTGCGGCCACAGAGGCCCTGGATCTGCGGGTGATAAAGCAAAGGGATTCCGGGGAAGGGGGATAGGGATGGAGAAGAGGAAGGAGAAGCTTGAAAGAGAAGCTCCGTGTAACATGTGTCATAAAATAGAAAAAGTTACGTTCTTCCGCACTAATTAGCTCTAACTATAAGCTTTATCAAAAAGGAAGGTTTTGAGCCTACTCTTAAATGAAAAGATGGTATCTGCCTCCCGAACTGAAAGTGGTAGATGATTCCACAGCCGAGGGGCTTGATGGCTGAAAGCTCTGGCTCCTACTCTACTTTTAGAGACTTTAGGGACAACAAGTAGGCTTGAATTCTGGGAGCGGAGTGCTCTGCAACTGTAAATTAACTGCATTCATACAGCCGTTTCACTATTTTTACAACCATTCAAAGATCTCTACCCAAAAGGCCCTTTCAAATAGAAAACAAAAAACAATCAGAACCTGACACGCATTCTTACATTTTTGTATGAACCTCATCCAAGCACAATGTAATGTGAAAAACCAGCTCAGCCTTTATAACTGACCCAACACACTTTGAGTCAAGTAGACATGTCAAGTATGTTTTAATAGTCAGGTAGCTTGTTGTAGGTAATGAAATTGTGTAAACAAACAATCAAACCCTAAATCCCCACATTGTGCCGACTTAGGGTGGTTGAGGGCTGTGTGCTGAAAACTGTGGCAAGTGCAAACCGCATTCTATCTGAAAGGGCCTTGAGAATCACTTTCACCCACACCGATTTGTAATATTCCTCAGCCCTAGACCATTTAGTGACCTTTGTTTCTGATGCTGTTTCCCCAGGTTCACCTAATGGTGGCAGTAGTGGGTCGCCTCTTCCAGAAATGGTTCCCTGCCCAACCGAATCTATCGTACACCTTTATCTGGGACAAGACAGATGCTTATGCCCAACGCGTCTATGGACTATCTGAGGCAGTTGGTGAGTTCTTTGAGACTTTCCAGAACAAAAGCGTCAATTTAAGAATGGCTCACTTTTCAAAATCAACCTTGAAGTAGACACAACCATTCCAAGTACAGAGGGGCCAGATCATTTGCTTTCCAAAGTAAGATTTTGAAGCTGAGCCTAGTTTTATTAAAGTTAAATTGCTGTAATGTGAGACTGCGTTGTGTTTTTGTGAAAACCTTCACAGCAGACGTCTGTGGATGAGAAAACTAGGTTTACTTTTATAACACCTAATATAGAAATGCAAACAAGAGTGGCTTTCAATTATGATTTTACCGTTGACTTGTGCTGTGCTTTTTATATGATCGAATTGAGGCACAAGCGTGGAGGTTAATTGATATTGTGATCACATGCAATTGTTTTCAAGTATTTTGAATGAAATGACTATCATTTTCAAAAAAAGTTACCCATCAAGATGCAGCTGTTCAGTGACCAACAGAGCTGGATGGCTTTTGTTGGACTGCACAGCTACAAGGGGGATTCATTAAGCCTTCAAAAAACTATCTTTTTTACAATTGCATACCTACATTCATTCAAGAATTGGTTGCATGTGTCATCAAACAACAATGGCAGAAAGCCACCTAGCTTGTTGCTCATTTTACTGCCATGGACTCAGTATTAAACACAAACAACAAATCTTTCAATAGTTGCCATTATATTTACGTTATTAAAACTTATCAAGGAAGATGTAATGGTGTTGTTCAGTGATAGTTCAGCTCTGTAGATTTATAAACTAAATAAATGTTATTTATTTCATATTCCTCCAATCTCCAGGTAAGTGATGCAAATGATGCTGCCTGCATTGCAATAATGTTAATATGTATGTGTTAAATAGGTTAACAGTTCTGTAATTACTAAATAATGGGTTGATGTCCACAGTAATCGAAGGTAAGACTATTACGGCATTTCTCTTTCCATTTCGTTATTCACCTATGTACTAATATATTGTTTTAATTCCTGCAAAGTACTGGCTAATTTTAAACAAATAATGAATTGAACTCATGGATTAATTGAGGCACAGTATTAGATACAATAATATGTCTGAATCATCAGCAGCTGCCCCGATTTTTGCTTAAATATTACTTTTCTTTGGACATGTAATTTCTCTGTGTTTCCTCTTTGGATATTTGGTTTTATATCTCAGTTGTTTGTATTTGGGATTTGTTAGTTCCATTTTTATTTGTAGCGTCTTTTCTTGTGTTTCTATCACTTGCTTTATTTCCTGTCTGTGTCTGCTTTCCTTCTTTGGGTGATTATATGATCTGTGGTCACCTGTGGTCCATTATCCTTACCGCTCTAGTTTTGTTTGTTTATAACTGTTCAGTTATAACTCTATCTGTTCATTTGCCTGATGTTTCCTCATCTTTGTGTGGGACGTTACTTACTTTTAGCCTACTTGCTGCCGATTTAGTTTTTATCCCGCTTGCTTGTTTGCCCATCTGCCTCCATGAAAGACAGTAAGCCAATGAATTTAATTTAAGTTCCTCACCGCTCCCATCTTCCTACATGTGGGTCCTGTTTTCTACATACAGCATACCATGTTAATATTTTCACCTTAAATTTGACCCTTTCTTTGACTCAGGGATGAAAGTAACAAGACACCTTTAACTCTGGAGGAAAATGTATAGTACAAGTATCGGTGTATGACAGAGGTGGAGATAAAATATAAAGTGTATTTGAATTGCACCAGTGAGACAACCACAGCCAAGTTTAAACAGGTTTTGCAGAAAGGCCTTGACAGGGACAGGGCTTGTAAGGCATGCTTACGCCTCTGACACCTTTATGAGGGACAAGTCCAGCAGTTTGGCCTATTATTATTTATGGTAAACTGGCGCTATCTTTTGTAACACTTCTGAAATGAATACTGATAAGTTCTAATAAGAGAGCATTAAGATAAGTATTTTTAGAGTGCAAGTTTTAAATCAGAGCTAACAAATCAATCAATCAATCAATCAGACGTTATTTGTATAGCCCATATTCACATATCACAGTTTGCCTCATGGGGCTTAAAAATGAGCGACATCCTCTGCCCTTGACCTTCAGCAGGAGTAAAAGGTAAATGGTCTGTATTTATATAGCACTTTTCTAGTCTCGATGACCATTCAAAGCACTTTAAAGTTCAGTTTTGTCCATCATTCATACAGTTGAGTTTTTTTGGGTTCAGTATCTAGGCATTGTCAAGATCATGGTTCACAACATGCCTTCATCTCCTCTGTAAATATTGTTGGCTCTCACCTTAGCTTTACACCTCCCACACTGCTTCCACATCAGTGCAGCTACTTAAGCAGCTGCCTTAGTCCTGGCCTTAACTCTGAAAACTTGGGTCACTGGCTCTACTGGTGTAAATGAACATTACCTTCTCCCCGGAATTGACAAAATAGTACGGGCTCAAAAAGTCATGAGTACAAACACCAAAAGAGATGGACTATGATCCTCATGTTTAAATAAAGTGCTGCATTAGAAGTGGTTGGCTGGTGAGGCTGTAGACCATGCCGCGGGGGAGCAGCCAGAGACAAACCATTCGGTCTTCAACATTCCAAAGTCCTTTATTTAGAGACCAGGTGCAAACATAAACTTAAATATAACATAAATCCAGCACTTTCTGCTGGCATATAGCTTTACAGCTTAGCACAGCTCTGTCTCTCATTAGTCCCCAGTTGTTTGTGTGTCTCTCTGAGGCAGCTCAGCTCAACCTTTCATTAGCTAGACCTCAATAAGACATATATTTGCTACCACTTCTGGAAAGAGATGCGATAGGCAAAACAATGATTGTCTCCTTCACATAGATAACTGTATAATGACCTCTTTCATGATACAGTCTTGCATCTTTATGGGAGAATGTCTGTATTTGTATAGCACTTTTCTAGTCTTGATGACCACTCACAACTCTTTACAGTACAGGGTTTTGCCATTTTGAATACAGTGCATTTATGAGTAGCACTTGTCTATTATACATTAACCTCACACTGCCGGCAGAGTCGCCAAAGGCATTGTGGGGTTCAGTATCTTGCTCCATGCACTTCAGCACATGGAATGGGGGAAACAGGGATCAAATCACCAACCTTCTGGTTGACGGCCCACTCTACCTCCGGAGTAGAAAACACAGACAAAGATGTCTAGAGAGTTTGTGGTGACGAGGGCAGACCCTGATGTTGATGTGCTGAGGTTTGTTGCTGTTGTGAATACGTCTCAGCAGAGAAGCTCCTGCATTGTTGTGCATGTGTGAAAGGCAAACTACAGAGAAAGTGTGCACCAATGCTGTATTGTTCCTCTGCAGGACATGTCTGAGAACGGCTATAGATTTCATAGTGTGGCTGTGGTTTCCTGACTAAACTTTTATTATGTTTTCATCTATTTCAGAGGTCTTTTAACTAATAGACACAATCTTCAGACCAAAAAACATTCATAACTTTTCAAAATGAAAGCATCATAGCAAAAAAAACACTTCTGGTTTTACTTTGCAGGGCAATTTCTAAACAGTAGAACTATGTATTTGGGTGCTATGAAGGAGATCAGCCCCTGCAACTCCTGCCAGTGTCAGTTAGATATGGTGAAATAAAAATCAAACTTTCAAATAATCTGGTGACGATTTTTGATTCATGGTTTGACCCAGGCAGTTACCGACTGCTGTAGTTAAATCCAATAACCTAGAAGAGGACATGTCCAACTTGGTCTCCAGACTGAAGGCTCACTCACACCTCCACTGACTACAAGGCGCTGTTTGACTATGTATTCAAATTCATCTGACAATTTGCAATACACATGCCAAGTATGAAACCGAGAAGATGAACAATCCACGAGATATGTGTTCCTCATGAAAACAGACAGACAGATAGAAATTTGTGGAATTAGTTGATAGATTGGCTCCCAGCCCTGCCAAGTATTGTCTCAGTTGAAGAAACAAACGAGCATGTGGTTGTTGGACCAGCGAATGAGGTCCCTTTTTGAGCAGAAGGATGAGATTAATTCCACTCCATCTTCAAACCTGTTGTCTATTTCCTATGGCCTGAATCACAGAAGCTTTCCTCTTAAGTTTGGTTTGAACTGACAACACGTCAAATAAAAGAGTTGACCGACTTCTCTTTGTGCCTGTCTTAACAGTGTCAGTGGGGTTTGAATACGAGTCCTGCCTGGACCTCATCCTGTGGGAGAAAAGAACAGCCACTTTACAAGGCTATGAGTTGGATGCTTCCAACATGGGAGGATGGACGCTGGACAAACAACACATTCTGGATGTACAAAATGGTAGGTGTCACAACAAAACACCACTTCTGTTCTGTTAAACTGCAGCTACTTGTTCACATACTCTTATATAAGTGAGAGTGTTGAATGAGTGTTGAGATCAATGTCAAACACTTATTTATGTGAGAACCCATGTGAGAAACCCCTACTGCCCTCTCTTTTAACACAGCTGGAAATTTTGTGTTCATCATTTTTTCTTCAATGCTTGGCCCAACCCCACCTCCTCACACACACACAAATGTTTTCCAAGCAGGCAAGTATTTGGATGCCAGTGGAGAGTGCAGTACAGCATGAGTGAAACCCTCCTGGCTCAGCCTATGTTGATCAATCAATATTGACTAATGGAGAGCAAGATGAAAGAGACAGGAGGAGATTATAGAGGGAAACAGAAGAGGGATATAGAGGTAGGTAGGTAGATAATCTCCTGAAATTATGATGATGGACTAGTTAATCAGCATGAGTCCATGTGAGAATACAAAAGGAGATTATCTAGAGGTTTCAAGTGGGCAAATAGATGATGTGTATCTCACACATCAGAAAACACTAAACACAAAACAGAAAAAAATATATGAATAAATGAATCGCAGGATGTAACAGGGGAAAATAACTTTTGGTGACAAGGGCCGATGCAGGTGTCATGTCTTTTTACAACTGCCTTCTGCATGTTGCACCACCCAGAGATAATTATATTGTTGTGAATTCTTCCGACAGAATCTCCTGCTGTGTTCTTTATTTGTGAAAGGCAAACTCTGAACCCCATTGTTCTGATATTTTTGAGGGGTTCAAGTCTGCAAAAAGGCTTTTCTGAAATGGAGTTTAAGTGCTGATAGCAACATGTCATGCTTGGTTTGAAGAATTTGAAAATCTGTCATTGGTCATTCCATTTCAAATCCTCCTCGAAAAGCTTAGATTCTTGATTAAATTTGTCCCGCTCATTTGGTCATATGAGAAACCTATAGAATTAAACTTGTATGTGTCTTAGATTGCAAGTAGGGGATACATGAGCTCAAGTTTGAACTTCTTGGGTTTACTTGGTAAATTGGACTGCACAGCATAAGTACATGTGTGAACACAGAAGTAGCTTAAGTGTCCTGGTGGGGAGTCACTGCACTGAGCTAAGAGGATAAGGGCAGTGCACATAATAATCCTTGTATGGGTTTTACCATTCTCAGGCAGAGGGTTGACAAGTGTTATGGCTCTCCAGAGGCAATTCAAGCTTCTGTCTGAAACAGATTGGATGACTTCCCAAAGCTTAAAATAGAGATTGTCAGAGGCTCCAACAACTTGCAGATCTGCTCCTAGACATTGAAGTGGCATAGCATGATGATACTTGCCAGGTCTAAGCTTTCTTGACACAGCAAGGTGAATTAATGAGATTATAAGAAATTGCCTCAAAACTTCAAAGAGGACTGCATAGCTGTGGTTTCATTAAAGAGGCGCCATCACGCTCCTTATCTCACTTTCTCTTTGTTTGTGGACAATGTATACATCTCTGTACAGAAATAAGGAATGATACTAGCCTAGCATTCCCTACTTCCACCTCAGCTGCATCGGAAAGTGATGGGTATTGATCAGTGGGAAAACTAAACCACCTATATAAGTCACCAAGACTGAAGAAGGAAACCCCTCTTTGCATATATTTATCGTTCTCCCTGGCTATTTTGACTTGAATCGCTGGTGACTCATGGAGAAAAAGGTGAGAACCCGACTCTCTAGAAGAGCAGAGTGGTTCACACGCAGTAACTAAAGGATGATATGATATAATTGAAAGGCAGCTGTGTTTTCTCTCTGCTGCCTGTCTGTGCTCCTATCGCTCATCTTCATATCTGCCCTCAACTAGGTATATTGTACAGAGGTAACGGTGAGAACATTTTCATCTCCCAGCAGCCCCCTGTCATCAGCAGCATCATGGGTAAGTACAGATCAAAATATGATTTCAATCACGAAAATGTGATTTCTTGATTGTTGGTCATTAACCTTGACTTGCGTGAGTGATTTCAGGGAGCCATAGTAATCCGTTGTCACCCAGAGCATAACATTACCCGGTGCATTGTGCTTTTTTTTTGCTGGTGTCAACAAAACCCTATACATTAAGGAAGGTCCTTTATTTAATAAGAACTTTCCCAATATGAAACCGTGATGAGTTCTTGTGAAATCATTACTGACTTTATGACAGAATTGAAGATTGAATGTGTTTGCAGACAGAATTATTGGTTCTAGTGGCCATCAGACGAACTTCAACTGTTGTGCTTTTTTTTCATAAAATTTGAATGTCTATTTCTTATCTGCTGCAGTCCTTGGCACCACTAGATCCTATTGCTCTGACCCATGGTGTCACTGCCCATTTGTTTTTACCTGAAAGTGTAATAATGTAACACCAATAACGTTGTTCAAAAACGTGGTCTGATAAAACTATAATGGAATGAGTCTTCGAAATGGCATGTCTCTCATGTGGAGCAGAAACCAATGAAACAATGGGTAAAAAATATATTTTAACATCCTTTTCTAGGAAATGGGCGTCGACGCAGCATCTCCTGCCCCAGCTGTAATGGGCAGGCGGAGGGCAACAAGCTCCTGGCACCTCTTGCTCTGGCCTGTGGGGCAGATGGCAGTATCTTTGTTGGAGACTTCAACTACATCAGGAGGATCTTCCCGTCTGGGAATGTTACAAGTGTCATGGAGCTAAGGTAAGAGAGCAAAAGGAGGGAGGATGGTTGGTGATGGTGGTACTAGAATTTAATTTGAGCTCATGCTCTTACAGAGCAGGGACCAGTGACGAAACTTTGATTTCAGAGGTGGGGGGGACACAAATATTTTTTATAAAACTCTTCAGTTCACTGTGTTTTCTACTAGTTCTTCTAGTTTTCTGTTGCTACTTTTAAGTTTACTGTTCCCTTTTTTGGTTTGTCTGGTTGTAAAGCATGTAGCAAAACATTATCACCCAATTCTGTGTTTCACCTTGTTAGTCAACTTCACTCCATCTCAGTAGCACCAATTTTACACTTATTTTTGGAATATATGGTAAACAGACCTCATTTACATAGCACTACCCAGTGGTGGGCAGGTCAAACTGGCAGGAATATCACAGGTGGGGAGAAATTGAATAAAATGTCCATAATTCAGTGTAAGTAGTCAAGTGATCAAATTTATTTAAAATTAATGTAACACAGAACCACTGTCATTTTAGGCAGTTATAGTAGTTTCTCGTCTTGTTAAGCCTTACAGGATGATCGTGGCAATTAAGGTGTGAAAGGGTGTATATTTATAATTACACGGTTTGTCTGATAACACTGTATTTGTTATCTCTTTGTTTCTTTCACACAGTGGCGAGATTAACAGATCCACCAGCCTCAGTTAGTATATTTGCGGCTTCTCAGCTACATGAAGCTTCCAGACACATGTTGTCTTCGGAGGTTTTATTGTATTTTTCCCTAAATCTTTCATTGTTAGTGTTTTACAACATAACATGTTGCTGCCTTTCAACATAAAAAATAATACATGAAAATAAGTGTATCTCTTTGGCATTAAATATAAGCTTTTTTAAATCCGTTGCATTGTTGAGGCTCTACTGTTATAACAATAATGATAATAATAATAATAACAACAACTAGAACATTTCTAAAGAAATTTTGTCAGGGCCTGGTGGAGCCCACCAATCAGAGCAGAGCAGTCACCCGCAGCGGCTCCTGTGACATTTGACACCGCTGAGAGACAAACCACTGAAACCGAAGCATTTTTGGCCAAACTGTAGTTAGTTCCTATCATTGAACCGGCTTCACTGTGAGCATCCTGAGCTCTTCCTGAACGTCTGCATATATATTTTATGTGGCTAAAGTTAGGAAATGGGGTTTTTAGAGCGATTGATAGAAACTGGTACCTCTGCTTTCCTCCAGAAATTTTCGCACCTTTTTTTAACAACAATACATTTTATTTATCAGCACTTTCAATAAAACTCAAATACACTTTACAAGATTACTGAGAGCTTTGTAATTGATGAGGAGGATCTTGAAGTGGACGTGCTGCTTTATTGGGAGCCAGTGAAGGTGTCGCAGGATGGTGTAACGCATTTCTTTGAGTAACTTACACTTTGACTTTGAAAGAAGTCTCTTATGTCCACTTTTCTTTTTTTAGACATCCTGGCTGCGCCTAATTACCAAACACACACACACCGATTCAAACGTTAATGTAAATGAAACCTCTGATATTACAATCCTTCCAGCTGACGTGGCCCAGGCAAAACAAACGCCCAATTTACAGCGGAAGATTAACACGGCCTCCTCCCCAACTGGCAGACCGGTGTGCGTCCTGGTGCTGTTTATAACCTGATGGAGTGACAGCGGGGACGGCCAATCACACAAGGAATGCAGAGCCAATGGAGGAGCTTGTGGGCAGGTCTAAACGAAAGCAAACTGGCTTCAGCTCGAGCGGCCGTTTCCGCTTGGTCCTAGTGCCTGACGAGTCTCTGTTTACCATAGCGTAACATGGTTTCCGGACGGTGAAAACTGCAGGGGACCAGAACGGCCTTTTGAAAAAGCGCAGGGGACATGTCCCCTGTGTCCCCCCCCCAAATTACGTCCGTGGCAGGGACCATGTTAAGCTGAGGTCAGTCTCCCTGCTGACATATTTCTACAGGTCCAGCGCTTGTGGGAAAAAGGGGAAAATAGACAAAGATTGTTCTGAGTTTGTGGATCTAGTCCCAATTATTGTCATTTAGGGATCCATATCTAAACATTTTACTGATTTCAGACCTAGGCATCCTATTTTGATCTTTCTGCTCTAGTAGCCCAGAGACCCAAATGCATATATAAAGTAGCGAAAAGTCGCCTTGCTATTTAGTCTCATGCATTTGAATTAATTGCTCCGCCTAAGTTCTCTTGCCATCATTCCTTCCTGCACTCAACTGTTCAGCTCCACATCATGATCATGTGTCTTGGAGGTCATTTAAGCAGTGCTTGAAAGTGTAAAGGTAGAGTAGGAGAAACGCATTGCCAGCTTGGGCATTTTACCACTACTGTTGTAAACATATGAATAAAAGATAAAAGATAAAGTAGCTTTATTGTCAATTTCTTACATGTTCAAGACATACAAGGAATCGATACGACGTTTCCCACTCTCCCACAGTGAAACATATAAAGTGCACAGGCACAACAGATAACACAAGACATTTCCTAATACTAAGTAAACATACAGATTTTTTAGTACAGCAGCATAAGGTTCTCTAAAGTGTAAACGTAGTGATTAAAGTGATAAAAGTGCAAAAAGTACAAGAGACAGTTTGTTGCAGAGTCCTGAGTGTTTTTTTTGGGGGGGGGGTTTCAGCTTCCTGTCAGACTGGAGGATATGGCTGGTGGGAGTGGGGGGAGAGAATTTAGCTTCCTGAAAGCTTGGTGTATGAAACTATTTCTGAGTCTGGTGGTGCGGCAACGGAGGCTCCTATACCTTCTTCCAGAGGGTAGGAGGCTGAACAGACCGTGTGGCTGGTGTCACTCACAATCGAGGTAGCTTTCCGGGTGAGGCGGGTGTTGTAAGTGTCTTGCAAGGAAGGGAGTGGGACACCAATGATCTTACCAGCTGTGTTTACTATGCGTTGCAGTTTTTTCCTGCTGTGTGCAGTGCAGCTACTGCCCCACACAGTGATGCAGCTGTACAGGATGCTTTCAATGGTGCCCCGGTAGAATGTTTTCAGGATAGGTATGGGAGTTCTCGCTCTCTTGAGTTTGCGGAGGAAGTTGAGGTGCCGCTAGGCTTTCTTCGCCAGTGATGCAGAGTTGGTGGCCCAGGAGAGGTCCTCACTGATGTGCACCCCCAGGAATTTGGTGCTGCTCACCGTCGATGGTCATTGGTGAGTGCTCAGTGTGGATTTTCCTGAAGTCAACCACAATCTCCTTTGTCTTGCTGACATTCAGCAGGAGGTTGTTGTTTCTGCTTCAGGTGGTCAAAAGGTTGACCTCCTTCCTGTAGTGGGTCTCATCGTTCTTGGTGATGAGACCCACCAGAGTTGTGTCGTCCGCAAACTTCACCATGTGATTGGTGCTGTAGGTTGATGTGCAGTCGTGAGTCAGCAGGGTGAAGAGCAGGGGACTGAGCACACAGCCTTGTGGGGCCCCTGTGCTGAGTGTGATGCCCCTCGAGGTGTTGTTGCCGACCCGTACTGCTTGTGGCCTCTCACTGAGGAAGTCCAAAATCCAATTGCAAAGGGAGGTGTTGAGCCCCAGCTGGTCCAGTTTACAGATGAGTTGTTGTGGGATTATAGTGTTAAACGCTGAACTAAAGTCTATGAAAAGCATTCTCACATGTGAGTCTGCGTTTTCCAGGTGGGTGAGGGCTGGGTGGAGAGCAGAGCAGATTGCTTCCTCTGTGGAACGTTTGGCCCAATATTTGAACTGAAAGGGGTCCAGGGTCGGGGGGAGGATGGACTTGATGACTAGCCGTTCAAAGCACCTCATAATGATGGGGGTCAGTGCCACAGGGCGATAGTCATTGAAGCAAGATGGAGCCGGTTTCTTTGGCACAGGTATGATGATGGAGGTCTTGAAATGTGATGGAACAGCTGTCTGACTCAGAGAAGTGTTGAAGATATCCGTGAATATGTCCTTTAAGCTCCTCTGCACACGGCCTGGAATGTTGTCTGGGCCTGTTGCTTTCCGGGGGTTGATAGTGGAGAGTGACGAGGGCTCTGTCCGCTCGATAGCATGCTGGCTGCTCAAGATGTACAGCGGAGTCAACAAGCACACAGCAGTTACTCACTGTCCGATTCGCTGACCTCAGCATTCGTATATGATCCATTTTATTGTCCAAGGATCGTACGTTAGCCATGATGATGGATGGTATGGCTGGGCGAGTTGGGCTAGCCGCTAGCCTAGCTCGGATACCTCCGCGCTTGCCCCTCTTCTGCTTCCTCGCACACCGTTTCCGACGTCTCTTTTTCGGGGCTGTAGTCAAAGTCAGGCTCGGTGTAATCACGGGCTGGCGGAGTTATCCGAGCTCCTTGATGGTTGTCTCTGTTGTAGTATCCAACCCGTTGTTAATCTTGCTCTTGAAGATGTCTAACAGAGCCTGTTGACTGTACTTGTAATCCGACACAGACAGACGAGACGAACACGGAAAACTTCCGGACAAACACTTATTAAATAAACAAAACACCGCTTTGTCTACACGCGCCGCCATCTTGTCCGAGATACTTAGACCTTACTCAGTGTTAAAAGATAAGATAAACATGACATTTAAAGTCTGCTTTCAAAACATGCTAACATGCTTCCGGCCGACTTTAGAGTGCTAATTTCTTAAAAGTTCCAAACGGTCTGAAAACTATTCCCTGTTGACTCCAATGAGCTATAATTCCATTTCCAAACTTCTAATTATTCCTTTGTTTCTCTGTTTTCAAGTAAGGTTTCTTTTATTGTAATGTATATCAAGCATCAATGTCGACTAACTCTTGTTTCTTCTCATTTCTATCCTTGCTTGCTTGCTTGCTTGCTTGCTTGCTCTGTGTTAAAGAAATAAAGACTTCAGACATAGGTAAGAATGACTAATCCTTTTCAACCTATAACCTTCTATTTTCACTGTGCATTGTATGTTGCTTGTTCACCAGTTTTGTCTGTGCATATTCCATCTTTCAATAAAAACAATCATTGTTACTAATTCCAAGCAGCTTTTAGACCTTAGTATTAAATTGGTTGTATCCTAATTAATATAGGTCTAGTAATACTGTTGTTAGTTTACAACATTCCACAGTTAGCTAGACTTAACATAATGTGAATACTAATTAGATGTTATACTAAAGACATTGGGTGTTGCAGAGATATTTACTGAAGTTAGCATGCTAACTAGATAGTCTTGGCCTATCCAATTTCATAATTCCACTTTGTACCTCAACAGTGAGTCAATGTGGTGTCCTGTCTGCCCTCAGTCAAACATGAGAAGATGATGAAGCATCACTGCCCAGAGAACATATTCTAACCTCTTATTAGACTTGTTAAAACATTTCTAAACAACAATAGATGGAGCTCTTGGCACATGTAGGAGAAATTCTTCCTGAATGTTAGGAATTGCAAATTATCTAGAGAACCCAATGTCATGAATCAAATCTCTTTACTTCATGCAGTATAAAGAGTAGACCCACATAGTTGTTCTCTGCTAGATTTTGATATTGTCTTAGTATTACCTCAGGAAAACAGAATACTCATGACATTGAATCAACTGTTCTGTCAAGACTGTATTGACGTCATCTTCTACCCTTCATAGAGATATGCCGATGCCACTTCTGCTCTCTGTATGTGCTTGCTCCCTCGATGATATGTCGTTTCCATTCCTCTCTGAAAGAATGTTTATCGGAGGATCAGTATTGATTACATCAGTTTGGCTGTTGGAAATAATTGGGTCAGTGAGGGTGTGTGTCAGTTTGCATGAGGCTCTTGAATTTGTAGTAGCAGCTGTCACCTTGCTCTGGTGAGTAGGATTGTAATACAACAACTGCATTGATCTCTCATAAATCTTTTTCATACCAAGATGCACCATTAGGTAACAGTTTGCCCTGACATGCATGTCTATCCGCATGTCGTCAACAGCTCCTGGTATGGTCCTATCCACCAGGACTGATACCAGTGTTGCCTCTGAGATCTTTTAGCACAGGGATTATATAACTAAAAGTAGCTCTGTCTTAGGGTAGAGCTAATGGGAATCCTTCTAAATAAACAAATATAACTAAGATAGCACAGGTTTCAGTTACAGCCACAACAAATATAGTGAAACTAGAGGAGAGGTGAAACACTGTAGCATAACATTTCTTCTCAAATTTTTTCAGATTTTTGCAAGCAAGAGATTATGTGCTCTCTCCATTGTCCAGCTCTCATTCATCAGCAGACACCACCATTATTCACAGAGTCCTTTCTATAAAGTTATCTCAGAAAAGTCTAATTTAGCCCACTGTATGGTGTCAGTCGTAAGACATGCCCCTATGGACAAGTTTAGAGCAGCAGATAGGGAAGACTGGGATTTTGACCACGTCCTTTATCCTTTGCTACCCTTCTGGCTTGCTGAACAGTTTTGCTCAACTGGAGGGACACTATCCTGCCCACTCACATCCAGTAGTTGACAGATTAATGTCTTACTTAAACCTTGACAAAAAAATCATATACATGGAATAACGTCCCAAATTCATTCCAGACTCTAAATATGTGAATATTAAGAAAAGCTTAATTATATTTCACATAGTCCATTTATTCACTCTCAGTTGTTAGTATGGCAGGTAGATGTAGTATAGTATAGATAGTATGTACAGTTTACTGGCAGTGGCTTGGGAGAGCTTGTTCTGTTATTCATTGTGATAGTTTAAATACAGTACACACACATCATTTGTAATACTCTGATTGTACTCATAGTACTCAGGGACCCTCTGTGCAAATTATGGCCCCATTATGGCCCCTTACAATGCCCAGCACGGTAAGTGATAGACACAGTTTTAACAGGAACTTCTCTTTGACAGATGCTTGTACTTCATTCTTAAGACGTCTACATACACATGAATGTTCGCAACTTTTTTTTCCACACAACATTTTCTTTATGTTGACCCCATGATGTCAAGGTGCTCAGCAAAATCAATCAATCAATCAAATTTTATTTGTATAGCCCATATTCACAAATCACCATTCATCTCATAGGGCTTTAACCTGGTGTGACATCCTCGGTCTTAACCCTCAGCAAGAGTAAGGAAAAACTACTAAAAAACCTTTAACAGGGTAAAAATACGTAGAAACCTCAGAGAGAGCCACATGTGAGGGATCCCTCTCCCGGGACGGACAGAAGTGCAATAGATGCCACATGTAGGAAAACATCTTGAACGATAACTTCAATACGATATGTCAAGCAGTCCAGCTGCAATCATAGTCTATGGTCAGCAACCAGCAGGATCATGATCCACCATCCAGATCAGATGCTACTTTAGTCAACAGTCATTGTCCACTGCCGCTTATTAGGATCCATCATGAGCCTCTGCCGCGATCCTGGTCCACCGCCCGTATCTGATGCCAACGCGACACAGGATCCGCCATTACCACTATGATCAGCCCACACGATATAGAATCCGCCATACTGGATCCACCATTGTGACCTCTGATGCGCAATCCACAAATCGTAATCCATGGTGCGGCCGCAGAGGCCCTGGATCTGCGGGCGATAAAGCAAAGGGATTCCAGGGAAGGCGGATAGGGATGGAGAAGAGGAAGGAGAAGCTGGAAAGAGAAGCTCCGAGTGTCATTTGTCATAAATTCCCTTTGCGTTTTAGCGTCATCATGTTTTTTTTTGTTGCCCTGTAATCAATGATACAATGATACAGGCCGAACTTGAGGCTACACTGAGGCTCAAGGTAAATCTGACTGGCTACTGGTTTGTATGATGGTACGATGAAAATCATGTGGCCCACTCAGTAGATCAGCCATCAATACCTCTATGCCTTTTTAGACTAAACGCTTCCTATTTTAGAAAATAGAACAAGTTACGTTTTGCTGCACTAATTAGCTCTAACTATAAGCTTTATCAAAAAGGACAGTTTTGAGCCTACTCTTAAACGAACAGATGGTGTCTGCCTCCCAAACTGAAAGTGGTAGATTATTCCACAGGAGAGGGGCTTGATGGCTAAAAGCTCTGGCTCCTACTCTACTTTTAGAGACTTTAGGGACGACAAGTAGGCCTGAATTCTGGGAGCGGAGCGCTCTAGTGGGTTGATAGGGTACTAACAGCTCTTTAAGGTAAAGGGAGGAGGAGAATTTTAAATTCTATTCTAGATTTAACTGGAAGCCAGTGTAGCGATGCTAATACTGGAGAAATGTGCTCTCTTTTCTTGGTTCTCATCCGACACGTGCGGCGCCATTTTGGACAAGCTGTAGAGTCTTTAACGACTTACTTCTGGAGCCTGATAATAATTACAATAGTCCAGTCTCGATGTAACAAATGCGTGGACTAGTTTTTCTGCATCTTTTTGCGAAAGGACATGTCTGATTTTTTAGATATTACGCAAGTGGAAAAAGGCTGACCTAGAAATTTGTTTTAAGTGACTATTAAAGGATAAATTAGGATCGAAGATCACTCCCAAGTTCCTGACTGTTTCATTGGAAGCAAGGGCAATGTCGTCTAGCACAGCTATATCTTGAGATAATTATTTTCTTGAGAAACTCACACAGCTGATTGGCTACAACTTTTTCTAAGATTTTAGACATGAAGGGGAGTTAGATATTGGCCTCTAATTGGCTAAAACCTCTGGGTCTAGGTTGGTTTTTAAGGCGATGATGCACCTACATCATCGCCTTAGTTTTGTGCAATGCAGCCAAGTTCCTCTTTTATCTCTTTTACTTTGCTGTATATCACAGTCATCATGTGATGTCAATGTAACAGATTCTGGCTCATATAATTTATTACCATAAACGCACCATTGTTATTGTAGCCATTCCAATACTTATTAAGTTACTCACTAAATTCCCAATCATGTCATACTTTAAATTAAATTTTTACACAGTGATTTGCAATGTTTTGGAAGGCACAAATGATGCCCCTTCAATAGTGGCATAATATCAGAAAATGCTTGTAAGGTTTTTTCTCGAAAGCACAGACAAACAAAGAAATACGTAATTTAATTTAAAGACCTTTTTGGTCTTTTCTGTGCTTTAGGCTGATTGGTTTATTTTGACTGTCCTTCCTTCTGAAAATTGAATTTAACCTACTTAATTGTCTTCTCATAGACTTAAAAAGCAGTGCTATAAGTACAGCTACTTTGCCACCGGCAAGGCAGTGATCGGATTCCTGGAATTTTTTACTCATCCAAATATAGTTTTAAATTAAATTTCACTTTTCAATTAAAAAACAACTTTCTTTTCGCAGGACTCGCCATGTTGATGTTTTTTTTTACCTTTGGTCACTCCTTTATGTTAACTGAATGTTTTTGCACTCCCTCCTGTTTGATTATCTTTATTCTCTTAGCATTTATCATTCACAACATCCTTAATTGCACGCATACATCACTTAATTAAAAAAAATGTTTACAGTCACAGTCATGGATGTCTTTCTTTATTCTCCATTGCCTCGCATGTTTCCCTTATTTTTATTTACTTTTTATGTCACTGTGTATGATGAGTAGACTTTACGTCTATTCTAACACAGCAAATGATGAGAGTTTAAGTGAGTTCTTCTTGTAAATAAATTGTGTAGTCTGACTAAAATGTCTAAGCCTCACAAGTCTAGAAAAAATAAACACACTGTCTATGTTTAGCTGTCTTATTTACCAGCCCATGATCATCTACTGCTTTTGACCAACCAGAAACTCATGACCAGAGGATATTGTACATGTATATATCTGTGTGTGTGTCCATTTTGTCTTCATTATCACCAACTCATTTGACATTATAATGCTTTTGAGATTAAGTTGTAAATCTGCTCTGTTGAATTCCATTGGAAGTTCATCATCCATCTGTTATATTGTTACAGCCATAAACCGTCTCTGATCTGGATCATATAGTGATATTTCAATGGATTTTTGGTGTCTTTTCTCAGAAGTCGTGTGTTTGTTCAAAAGTCAAACAGGATGTTGCTGATAGCATCATAGTTTAAAATACAACTTGAATGAACTAATTATATTTTGTTTCCTTTTTTTCGGTCACTACCCTCCAAAGCAACAACCCTGCTCACCGTTACTATTTAGCAACCGACCCAGTCACAGGGCAGTTGTATGCATCGGACACCAACTCACGACGAATCTACCGACCCAAGATGCTCAGCGGTGCCCGTGACCTCATCAGTAAGCATTCACTTAATTTTTTGGGGGTGAAATGCCATGTTGGAAGAAATCAAAGCTTTCAGTTGTGAATTGTTCTCAATTGTACTCGCAATAAATGCAGTGTTTGCGTGTGTGTGTGTGTGTGTGTCCATGTGTATTTAATTGTGTGTATTTGTGTGTCTACTCAGGTAATGGTGAAGTAGTCGCTGGTACAGGTGAACAGTGTCCTCCTTTTGATGAAGCACGCTGTGGAGATGGAAGAAAAGCTACAGATGCACAGCTACTGGGACCAAAGGGTACATTCCACAAGAAATGTCTAAAGCTAGAGAAATGTTAGACGTCAGCAGCACTGGGCATGTGCACAGAGAGGAATGGGGTGTATAGGATTGAAGACCAATTTGTTGATTCAGAGGAATCAGTCTTTTAAGACTGATTGTGATGTAATTACTCCACTAAACTTTAACGAATCCACATACAGTATTCTAACCGAATTTCTGCTTATAACACACAGATGATCTGCTTATGCTTCAAGTGAAAATGTTTCCTGTGCAGAGAAGTGTTATCTCTATTTGGCAAATCCAGTATTACAATCAATATCCATGATATGGTTTTCTTTACTTTTGTATTGTCTGCTGAAGCTCCATCCTGACTTCCCTCCAGGAGAATTATTAAATTCGAATCCTCCTTCATGTCCTTGAATTTATATATTTATAATAATAATGTTTACCATAATAATCAAATTGATTAACAACTTCATCAACTTGATATATTGAAATTGTGAATGTGCCCTGTGTTTTTTTCTTGAAGGGATTGCAGTGGATAAAAATGGCTTGATTTACTTTGTGGATGGAACTATGATCAGGAAAGTGGATCTTAACGGAATCATTTCAACAGTGCTGGGCAGCAACGACCTGACCTCTGCACGACCTTTGACCTGTGATACCAGCATGCACATAAGACAGGTAACAGGCAAAAACTACCAGTGTATGTGTGTGTGTCTGTCTGTAAATGGTCTCCATTCATTACAAGTCACTTGCATCTATTCTGGAATTGAACCACAGGTCTGTCCTCACTTGACCCATTTTATGCTGCTGGTTAGCTCTGACATAATGGAAAGTTATACTGTATTATTCATTAATATTTCTTTGATCACATTTTGAATAGATTAGATGTAGTATCACATAAAAAAACACACCATCATTTTATAAAATGATTCTGAATTAGTGTAGCATATGAAGTGAAAGTTTCTCTGCATCCCATCTTTCATCTCTACACCCAGGTTCGTTTAGAATGGCCCACAGATCTAGCCATCAATCCCATGGATAACTCCCTCTATGTCCTGGACAACAATGTTGTGCTGCAAATCACTGAAAATAGACAGGTAATGTTTCTACCCACATTGATACAATTTGTTTGTTTGCAATAACATAGGTGAACCATATAAATTCTTAACTCAAATCCATGTTTGTATGTGTCCAGGTTCATATCGTGGCAGGCCGTCCCATGCATTGCCAGGTGCCTGGTATAGAATACACTATGGGGAAGAGAGCTGTCCAGACCATGCTGGAAGGAGCTACAGCCATAACCTTGTCCTACAGCGGGGTCCTGTACATTGCAGAGACAGACGAGAAGAAAATTCATCGCATTCGACAGGTAATCTTCAGGGAAAATATTGAAACATTCTTTTTCATCATTTTCCAGATTTTTGGAAGTAGGGCCTCTTCAATAGGTCAATTTGAATTTTTTTGGCTTTACAATGACTGAAATATCCGCTGTGGTCAACATAAATAAAGTTGTATCAGTTTGTCTTGCAAATACACTTCTTCTGTCTTCAATAGACAGTATTTTATTTCAGGTGCAACAAAAAAACGTTTGAAAGTTATTTTTTGATTAGATAAAGAATTTAATGCATTTATGCATTTTGTTGACCACTGAAAGGGCTTTAAAGTACAGTTTAGCCATTCACCCACACATTCATAAAGTGCATCTATGTGCAGCATTGTCTCTCTCACACACCCTGCATAGCCTTCAGGGGAAATTCAGTAACTCTTCCAAGGACACTTGGTCACGCGGATTGAAGGAAACTGGGATTGAAACGCAGACATTACGTTTAGTGGTAGACTACATATATATATATATATTGTACATAATTTGTGGACCGCTCCTAGCAGGACTTCATTGCTAGTGTGTTAAGCACAGTTTGGCTTTACAATTAATTAGCATACCGCAGTGGTCTTTAACAGATGGGTTGCCATTTATCATTTTATCTTCAAGACTCTGATTTCAATGGCAACTGCTTTAAAGAGCCTTATGATGTGAATAGAATTATAGTATTTACTGTTCAGCTATTGTGGATGTGATGGAGTGTAATGAAAAACATCTACTCAAGTCTCTACTTAAGAAATGAATACCTCATCCTGAGTACCAAGACGAATGAAATGTACTCTGAATGATACAATCACATTGCTCCTTTTAGCTGAGGTAATGTTCGTCACGTAGATATTGAGTGTGACCCTGCGTGTTAGTGCTATTCGAAAAATTCTGATTATGATGACTACTCAAAGCTCTTTACCATACAGTTCTGCCATTCACCCATTCACACACATTTGTACTGTGCGTTTATGTGCAGCATTTTTTCTATGAAAATGGGCAATTTGGGGTTCAGTATCTTGCCTAATGACACTTCGGCACACAGCATGGGGTAGACTGGAATCGAACCGTCAACCTTTTGGTTAGAGCACGACCCGCTCTCAACCCCCTGAGCCAAGCCATGATGATAATCATGAATATGGGATGAAAAAACGTCCTCATTAACTGGAATAAACCTGTAGCAGAACCAGACTCAATGTGGGCGACCATATGCCTGAACTTGTTGGGGTGAGCAGGGAAAAATGGGGAGGAGAGGAGAGATTGGTGGAAAAGAGGGGAGAGAAGACAGATATGGGGGAAGGGAAGAGAGGGATGCAGGTTGTCCTTTTTTTGTTTTATTTTTGAGAGGACTTTATTTATTGATTACTATCGGGATGTGAAGAGAATTTCAACAAATAAGACAAAATGTTATTCAAAAACAACTTACCAACCCCTACCTTTAAGAGTAAAAAACGTTGCATTCATTGTCATTCACACTGTTTAGAAGTGTTATCAGACCTCTTCCCTTTACTTTTATATTTCTTGTACAGGATTTTTTCAGTTATGGCAGAGGTATGCATTCTACTGAGTTGCATTCTAATTTTACTAAGTTTAAAAATGTCTATTTACGGCTATCACCCCCACTAGGTGTCGACTGATGGAGAAATTACCCATCTAGCTGGAGCGCTATCTGACTGTGACTGCAAGGTACTATGCCACAACTATTTCACTCCCCAGTTGTTTTTGCTTTGTCCATCAGCTCATCAAACCCTCTGAAGCTCAAATGAATATGTGGCAGTCAAAACATTACATGCATTAGATTACATATAGAATATATTTGTATATTTGTATAGAAACCTTATGTTTGTATATAGAATAGATAGACTTTATCGTCATAGTATGGTGATACAACAAGATGTGCATATGAACTTAATCAAATAATTAAAAAGACACAAGATATAACATATTTCATACACATTCCGTGCACATTTCCCCATTCAAGCAGACATAAAGTGTAAATACATTAGAATATGTATGTTATCTAATCCCAATACAATACAGTGGTACAATGACCTAATTCTTTCCTATGCCTTCCATAACACATGCCAAGTTTGTGTCTCACTTCTTTCTTGCTACTTCTTTCTTTCCCACTCCTCACCTCCATCTGCCCTGCAGAATGATGCCAACTGTGACTGCTATCAGACTGGAGATGGCTATGCTAAAGACGCAAGGTTTAATTGCCCTTCCTCTTTGGTGGTGTCTCCAGATGGGACACTGTATGTCGCTGATCTGGGAAACATCCGCATTCGAGCCATTCGGCGAAACCAACCACCCACTGGTATGTACAGAATACAATACAAAAACATTCTACATTTCTCTCTCTCTCTCTCTTTGGCATGGTGAAAATATTAGTTAAAGCAAAAATCAAATGGGTCCACAAATGGTTGGATATCGATACAATCTTTACAGTTGTATTGTTGTACAACGCTGCGGTTCAGATGGCTTTAATAGAAGCTCAGAAGGATAAGCAATTCCAGAATGATCATGGGAATATTATGATGAAGCTCTCTCAGAGTTACTAGCTGATCGTTATTAAGATGAAAACCAACCCGCTGTATATGCACAGGTCAATGTGTGTTTTTATTCACACCTACCCCACCCATAAAGATAATCAATCCCCACCACGTGTGCGTGCGTGCGTGCGTGCGTGCGTGCTTGCGTGCGTGTGTGCGCGCGCGCTCCCAGAAAGCGGACACACACACAGGCCCCGGGGCTCCGCCCCCCGCCCTCGCTCACAAAGAACACAGTGAGATCAGAGCTCTTTCACGTGAACCAGCCGCTCAGTGACTGACTGCTTCTTAACAGTAGAAACAGTGAAAACACAGAGTTTCTCTGGTCACAGCTGCTCAGAGATCAGCGCCGCAGCTTCTTGATCAGAGCAGAAGCTGCAGGTGGTTTGTACCGAGCTTCAATTTCGGTGTGTCCGTCTCTAGTCTGACCTGCTCTCACGTTTTGTTTTAATATTTCGTCAACTAAAATATGCGTCACATCCTATTACGTCCCGGCGCTCTTCCCTGCAGGTCGCTAATCTACAGTGTCCGACCCCCCGATCCCAAAAAAGAAAAGTCTGCGAGGAAAATAGAGAGTTTAATTCTGCGTGGACAGATTAATTTGCTTTCACTGCCAACGATGCTGGCTTACCTGTATGCTTGACATGTGGCGAGGAATTAGCAAACAAAAGAAAATGTAATGTTTAAAGACATTTACAGAGCAAGCACATAGCATCTGCTGAAAAGTACCTAGCCGGAGATGACCAAAAAAAGCATAGTTCTGTGTTTCATTTATTTCAAAGGAGGCCTACACATGTATTTTGTTATCCTCTTCATAAGAGTTTGGTGTTTTCCTTTTTTTTAACAGGTAAAAATTGCAGTTAAATGTCAACAGTTTTTTTTGTTCTCGTTATAATTTAATAAATGCAACAAACTATAGTTTTTATATATTGTATAACTATGTACATAACTTTATAACCTTCTGTTATCAAATATGTTTTGCGGCTCCAGGCAGATTTAATTTGGGGGAAGAGGGGGAAAAATGGCTCTTTTGATAGTAAAGGTTGCCTACCCCTGCCCTAGATGATGGTGAGCGGCCCAGATCATGAGGCAGCAATAAGCCGCAAATCGTGATACTTCCCGATTTAGATTAGGTTTTCATGTTGGTAAGCAGTGCTAGATTGAGCAATTCAACTTAAGTTAAACCAGTCCACAAACTGTTTCCCCTGTAAGATTGTGAAGTGTCTATGGGTTATTGGGCAAACATCAGCAATGGAGCAATGTTTTTTGGAGAGCAGTGGCCGGACACCACAGAGATGTTAGCCAGTTCCAATTATTTCTTCAAGCCTTTAGCTGTTACTCTAGAATTTTTCTTTACCTCATTGATGATTCTGCCTTGTGCCTTTGGAGTCACTTTGGCCGGGTGTCCACCTGTAGTGAGACTAACCACTGTACCTCATTGGACATAAGGTTCATTGACCTTCCATTATGCTACAAAATGTTTTTTCTCATCAATGCTGCAAATACCCTTATCTTGATAATGTTCTCCTTTACACGTGATATCTACTGCACTTCTATGTTCACATGTGGCTCTCTCTGAGGGTTCTACGTTCATTTAACCCTGTTAAAATTTTTTTTTTTTTAGTTTTTCCTTACACTTGGTGAGGGTTAAGGGCAGAGGATGTCACGCCATGTTAAACCCCATGAAACAAATTGTGATTTGTGAATATTGGCTAACAAAAGCCAATATATTATATAAAAAAAAATTGATTGAAACCATTTATCGAAGTATTTGGGATTTTTTAAAATCTTTTCCAGTGTAATGAAAGTCAACTACTCTTGATTCACATCAGCTGAAGCTTCTTGTGAATAGCAAATGCAAAACGTTTGAATGAGAGTTGTGAAGAAAAAGGGAGATGATAAGTCGATTTACTGGTAGACAACACTGAATGTTCTGTTCATGTTCCCGGCTCAGCTTTGACTTAGTTCAAGTTAGTGTGCTCAGAGGTGTCTAACCCACACCTCTGAATTTGTTTAATTTATTGGACTTCAGGTTTGTTAACTTCTGACTCCGTTAAGCTTTAGTCAAGTCATTAGTCAATGGGTTCACGTGTGAATGTTGCACTCAATATGGAAAAGAACAATGCAATATTTAGTGTGGTATTAATTAAAACAGATGCAATTTTTTAACCGCAGATCATGTTGAATGTTTTAATACAAATTCACACATACAGTGCCTTGCATAAGTATTCACCCCCTTTGGACTTTTCTACATTTTGTCATGGTATAACCACAGATTAAAATTTATTTCATCGTGAGTTTATGTAATGGACCAACACAAAATAGTGCATCATTTGGAAGTGGGGGGAAATATTACATGGATTTCACAATTATTTACAAATAAAAATCTGAAAAGTGTTGAGTGCATATGTATTCACCCCCTTTACTGTGAAACCCCTAACAAAGATCTGGTGCGACCAATTGCATTCACAAGTCACATTTGCAAGTCACATAATTAGTAAATAGGGTCCACCTGTCTGCAATTTAATCTCAGTATAAATACACCTGTTCTGTGACGGACTCAGAGTTTGTTGGAGATCATTACTGAACAAACAGCATCATGAAGACCAAGGAGCTCACCAAACAGGTCAGGGATAAAGTTGTGGAGAAATATGAAGCAGGGTTAGGTTATAAAAAAATATCCAGAGCTTTGAACATCTCTCTGAGCACCATAAAATCCATCATAAGAAAATGGAAAGAATATGGCACAACCGCAAACCTACCAAGAGGAGGCCGTCCACCCAAACTGAAGAGTCGGACAAGGAGAAAATTAATCAGAGAAGCAACCAGGAGGCCCATGGTTACTCTGGAGGAGTTGCAGAGATCCACAGCTGAGGTGGGAGAATCTGTCCACAGGACAACTATTAGTCGTCTACTCCACAAATCTGGCCTTTATGGAAGAGTGGCAAGAAGAAAGCCATTGTTGAAAGGGATCCATAAAAAAATCCCGTTTGGAGAAGCCATGTGGGAGACACAGCAAACATGTGGAAGAAGGTGCTCTGGTCAGATGAGACCAAAATTGAACTTTTTGGCCTCAATGCAAAACACTATGTGTGGCGAAAACCCAACACTGCCCATCACCCTGAGCACACCATCCCAACAGTGAAACATGGTGGTGGTAGCATCATGCTGTGGGGATGCTTCTCTTCAGCAGGTACAGGGAAACTGGTCAGAATAGAGGGAAAGATGGATGGAGCCAAATACAGGGAAATCCTTGAAGAAAATCTGATGCAGTCTGCAAAAGACTTGAGACTGGGGCAGAGGTTCATCTTCCAGCAGGACAATGACCCTAAACATACAGCCAGAGCTACAAAGGAATGGTTTGGATTAAAGAATGTTAATGTCTTAAAATGGCCCAGTCAAAGCCCAGACCTCAATCCAATAGAGAATCTATGGCAAGACTTGAAGATTGCGGTTCACAGACGGTCTCCATCCAATCTGACTGAGCTTCATCTTTTTTGCCAAGAAGAATGGACAAACCTTTCCATCTCTAGATGTGCAAAGCTGGTAGAGACATACCCCAAAAGACTTGCAGCTGTAATTGCAGCGAAAGGGGGTTCTACCAAGTATTGACACAGGGGGCTGAATACTTATGCACCCAACAGATGTCAACTTTTTTGTTCTCATTATTGTTTGTGTCACAATAAAATTTATTTTGCACCTCCAAAGTACTATGCATGTTTTGTTGATCAAACGGGAAAAAGTTTATTTAAGTCTATTTGAATTCCAGTTAGTAACAGTACATAATGGGAAAAAGTCCAAGGGGGGTGAATACTTATGCAAGGCACTGTAAATGCTGGTAATTTCCAAAGGGTTCACTTATTTTTTCTTGCCACTGTATTTGTAAATCACCCCACTGAACCAGAAAACCACCTTCTTTGTCTCTCCTCTGTCTATCTTACTGATTAGGAAAATACTCCAGCACAAATGTTCGCTGAAAGATAGCTGAAACTTTTTAGCCCCTACCCCTTGTGCCAGGCTGACTTTGTACATAAGAATTTGTTCGTAATGGTTTACGTGGTTAAATAAAGGTTAAAAAAGATGCAGGCTAATCTGTATGTACACTTGATTACATGGACTGTGCCTTTCAGTAAAGTTGTTTGGGTTTGAAAAGTGACCACACAACATGCATCGTAGTTGCATATACTGTTTTCCAATTCATCAACTGCAATTGGTTCTGTGATGATACTGTACATTGAAGTTTGCATTACATATAAACTGGGTGACTCTGTTTGTCCTTGTGTCACCAGGCTCTCTGGCTTCGGGTCCCAGCTTTTATGAAGTGGCTTCTCCAACCTCTGAAGAGTTATATGTGTTTGACGTGAATGGGACTCATCAATTCACCATGTCTCTGGTCACTGGAGACTACAAATACAACTTTAGCTACAGGTTTGTGTGTGTGTGTGTGTGTGTGTGTGTGTGTGTGTGTGTGTGTGTGTGTGTGTGTGTGTGTGTGTGTGTGTGTGTGTGTGTGTGTGTGTGTGTGTGTGTGTGTGTGTGTGTGTGTGTGTGTGTGTAATTTGTCACATTTTTACCACCTAAAAAAGAAAGTGATTAATACAAATACATTACTAAAAATCCCCTGCAAAACCTCTCTTTATTCATCACATCTAAAAAAATATATATATTTCTGCAGTCTCTTTTTTTTTCTACTTTAAAAATATACACCGAATTCTTTATTCATGTAATTTTCCTCCCTTCATTCCTTGACTCTCAGCAACGAGGAGGATGTGACTGCAGTGACAGACAGCAGTGGAAACACCCTCCGTATCCGTAGAGATACCAACAGGATGCCTGTACGTGTGGTTGCCCCTGACAATCAGGTGAGATAAGCATCTTCACATATTCATTTCCGCAAAAGACAAAAGTGTATGATGTATGTTATATGTATGTTAGATAAATATAAATCTTTAACAACAAAAAATAAAAAGCTGTCTTATTGTCTATCTGACAATGTAGTCTATCTGTATATCTCTAGTATGTCTGTCTGTATATTTTAGTCTTGCACTAATGTCACACATTATGATTTATGTCTTATGAGAATAATTTTGTTTGTTTGTGTGTATTATCAGGTTATCTGGCTGAGCATCGGAACTAACGGTGGACTTAAATCTCTTACGGCTCAGGGTCAGGAACTGGTCTTGTTTAGTTACCATGGCAGCAGTGGCTTGCTGGCTACCAAGAGCATCCAGATAGGCTGGACTACCTTCTACGAGTGAGCAGATTTACTGTTTGATTGCATTTCTGAATGGCTGTAATCTGGTCGATGGATTGACCTTTGGATTTTTTAAGTTCTACATGACTCTTTTATAGAAGTGAAAGAAAAATTCAGGCAGTTTTGAGAAAAATGTATATTCTGATTGCTCTCCCATAACCAGCACAAAGAGGGGAACATATGCTAAGTGTCAAGCTGAACTGAAAAAACATGCACTGCTTCTTTTCACGACTATGAAAACCAAACCATTTGTCTTTTTAGAAGAGACACTGAATAATAAAAAAGTTAAACTGCCTCATCTAATTTAACAAAAATGTTTTAATTTAATTTTCTTTTTAAATCAATTTTAAAGTGTGCCTTCATTAAGTGTGTATGTGATAGTTATATCGATTTTGGTATCAATCAAGTTTGTTATTTAATTGTAAATAACGTTTTTCTATTCCTTTCTCCCTGCATCCTCACTCTCCTTGAAGCTATGACAGCGAGGGTCGTCTGACTAATGTGACCTTCCCCACCGCTGTTGTGACCAATCTCCACGGCGACATGTCATCAGGAGCTGTTGCTGTGGACATAGAGACGTCTGGGAGAGATGAGGATGTTTCTATAACAACCAATCTATCATCGATCGACTCCTACTACACTATAGTGCAGGGTAAGGTGCTTACACAAACATGCATGTTACAGAGAAACAAAGACAGAAGTATAATGTTGTTCCTGGTCAAATTATTTATTATTTATTTATTTGACAAAAAACAAATTGTGTGTTCCGTATACAAATTGTTTTCCACAAAATGTTCCTCTGGCTAAGGTTGAATGCACCATGGAACCACTGTGACTTAATAGCTTCCTTATTACTGCTTATTGATAGTAAGTAAGGAAGTTGTTGAACATGAATTACATCTTAATATGCTTTTTCTCAGTATCGGCCTTATACGGTGGTAGTACCACATGAATAGTCATACTCCCTTCATAACACTTAATAAATATGTTCTCTTCACATGTAAAAAAACACAAAACTGCAAGGCTTAAATGTGTCCAAATAACTCTAAATGATGTTCTCCATTCCAAAGTGAGATTTTTCATATAACTAATTCACAAGTAGTGTGACACTTATTAACCCACACAGTTACCCTATTCTAAAGTTGCCTCTTCCCACACTTAGTAAATCCATTATAGCACACAACTACTCCAAAGACCAGATGCTATTCTTAAGTGATGGGTTACACCATGAGAAACAATGGAGGTCTACTGAGATGCACAGGTTCTAGAAGAAAAGAGTCAGCACAAGAATAACTATCTCCTTTATTAATGGACGTCTTCAGAGATTTTCAAACATATCTATTAAAAGGAGCACACAGATTTTCAACCATTTCTCTATGTATTTGTTACAAAACCTAACTTTAGAATAGTCAACATGTTCTGAGTCCTCTCCATGACCATGTTGTTCTCATATCAAAAATATCTACTACATTTGTTCAGTGTGGGGAGTTCATAAAAACATAAGAATTGTCAAATTTGTAGATACGTGGTGGTAATTAGCATTTTTTATTATTCATTTTGTGTTCTTAACTCATGTTTTTTTCTATAATTTATCCTCAGTGCACATAAGTATTTTACAGGAGTTTTGAATAAATACCTTAAAACTTGCCTATTGAAAAGAGAATTAATGTAAAATATTGTAATGCCTCTGTCATGATAATTGTCCCTGTCTTTCTCTAATACAGACCAGCTTCGTAACAACTACCATGTGGGTAATGACCATTCACTGAGGGTCATATACGCCAATGGGATGGACACACACTACCAGACAGAGCCCCACATATTGGCAGGTATGCAGTTTAGAGCACACTACCCCAATTATGTGACTAGTTATAGGTTTTATGTCAAGTAGATTATGTTACAGACAAATTGAAATCTAAAATAATCCGGCTGCACAGATTTGGTCTGGCCCTTAATGGCCCTTAAGCCATTTGCGGATGCATGTTGCGTTATTGTGCTTATCAGCCTCACAACTCTCATTCAAATGTGTATAGATAGTGAACAGATACCTATTGTATGGTAAAGGTCTGCTTAATACCTATCCCTAAATAAAAAATCATGAATTCCAAAAAGTGAATTTATACCAGCTGCACTTGCCTCTCTTGTGATGAAATTCTTTGAAAAAATCTTAAAGAGACAAAATCATCTCCATAATAGATGACAAACTGGACCAATTACAGTTTGCCTATCAAGCAGGGAGAAGGCTGGAGGATACATAGTCATCAATTGCAGTGCGACTGGTCACAGCAACTGTTGTCAACTGGGTCCAAGAGCCACTCCTACTGCTCTGATCAATCAATCAATCAAATTTTATTTGTATAGCCCATATTCACAAATTACAATTCGTCTCATAGGGCTTTAACAGGGTGTTACTCATGTGGACCCAAAAGCCTATAGATCCCCATATTCCTGACGATGTGGACTCCATAAATACTGTATATGCCATTTACAACCCAAGTGTCATAAGACTCGAGAGTGACACCAATCCCAAACCTAACTCTTTGAGTGGTTTTCAGCTATTACATTGACCTTGACAAAGTGTGAGCATTGCCACAGATGATATGCAACACATCCGGGATTTTGCAATAAAGTAAGAAACAACCTATAAAACTCAAATTTAGGATATACAGGGACTAACTGAATATAATTAAACTGTCCGATAAACTATACACTTAGCACAGTCACACAATTACATTTTAGCACGTACTGGTTATGAACAGCAACAATCCAATGTGCTTTTGTTTTTCCTTTTATACACTATTTTTAGATTGTTCTGTGCCACAATAGTGTTGGCATTCATATATTCTTCAAATCCCTCCATAGGTGCTGCTAACCCAACTGTAGCCCGGCGCAACATGACACTTCCGGGAGAGAATGGCCAAAACCTGGTGGAGTGGAGATTCAGGAAGGAACAGACACGAGGAAAAGTCATTGTCTTTGGGAGAAAGCTGAGGGTGAGAGGTCTCCAGCTAAAGCATGCCATAAACAGACAACAATAGAATGTCTCAGAATTGACATTATCCATGGTATATTAGTTGATAACTTAGAGTTATTTCAATAACTATAACTTCTCATATGAAGAATATCGTAATTATCATAAGTAATTGTGCAATTTATTATGTGTTTAAATTCCAGCAAGAGGTTATGGTTGCCTACTGGAGAAGACATTTTTACAACATAATAAATAAATAAGGACCATCTTGTATCAACAGTGTAGTATCTCGTAACCCATTAATCAAATAGAAATTTGTATCATTATTATTTTAACCAGTTCTGTTCCCATGGTGCTGCAGTAGTTCTAAGTCTCACCTCATAGTTGAAGGCTGGGGGTCTGAAGTTCACTATGTGTGAAATGAACTTGTTGTTCCTATGCATGCGTGGGCTGCCTCCAGGTGCTCCAACTTCCTCTCAGAGTCCAAACATATGTAGGATAACTGGTTACTCAGAATTGCCTGTAGAAGGGGATGTGAGTGTGAATGGTGGTTTGCTGGGATTGTATGACTATCTGAATATGAGACAACGTTAATGTTAATACATTATGTATCATTATTGGTGCTTTTCTAGTCTTAACGACCTCTGAACGTGCTTTTCTGATGAGGACTATTATTTGGGCGTATCTGAAAATAGATTTTTCTTCGCATTGAATATGACTATAAAATATTCAATGAATTTATTTTATGTAAGGTATATATTGTCATAAAACCTTAGCTGTTTCTCCATTTATCCCACAACATAAAGGAGGACTTTAATATCATCATTAAATTATTATTTCTGAAGAAAGTTCATTCAGAAGCTACAATGCAATGACAGGGCTTAATAATAATAATAATGATTATAATAATACATTTTATTTATACAGCACTTTTTAAGGAACTGACCTACATACAATTTAAGACAGACACACGTAACATAAAAGCAAAAAAACATTACATAATTATACATTGAAAGTAGTTTTGAAGAGGTGAGTTTTTTTAAGGGATTTGAAAGTGGATAGGTCAGTGCAATCTCTGATGTATTCGGGAAGAGAGTTCTAGAGGGAGGTGGCAGCTATTGACAAGGCTCTGTCAACCAATGTCCGGTGCTTGTTCCTGTGTGGTATGGAGAGGGATGTTGGCGTCAGAGGAGAGGAGACTGGAAGGATTGTGGTATAGGAGTCTGTGAGCGAAGAAGGATCCTGGTTGTGGCGGGCTCTGTGGGTGAGGAGGAGGACTTTGATTTGGATGTGATGAGTCTGTGGAGATTCTGGAGGATAGGGGTGATGTGGTCTTACAACATTTAACTTTACACCAAATGCACGTTTTTTCTAAGGTGAAGCAGTTTGTGGAGTACAGGGTTTGCAATTAAGTGATACTAAACACAAGAGCAAGTAACACCAAACACAGACAGAAAAACCTATTTAGGAGTCATGAACAGAAACCTAATTGACATGAAAAATAGCTGGAATGCTAAGGCAGCAAAGCGCAATCATAAGCTATGACTTATGAGTGGCGAAAAGGGACCACTTGGTAACTCTTTAAGAGAATACTTGTGCTGTCTTGAATGCCTTCAGTGAAATGAAATTAAATAATGAGAGGAAATAATGAAAACACACAACAAACCTGTAAGTTTAACAAGATGATTAATTCATCATGTAGGGCAATCAGTAATTTCCAGATGTATTTGTTTATCAATGGCAACTTTTACTGTCAATTCTATCTAAAGTTTATGGATACAAGTAATAGAGCGGATTCATTTCATGATACATTTAAGCATAAGATTTGTTCTAATGTTTGTGTTCTAATGGTATAATTTATTACATTATTGTACTTAATAGATCAGTATCAGATCAAAGCAAGAGGTCCAGCTGGGCCACTCTTTTGTGATTGATCAGCCACTTAGAGCTTGTGTTGGAAATATCACATTCCTTATCCAGACACATCCTAATCAGATCTGAACACTGCTGTAGCCATGGTAACATTGGCCTTCGCCTATACCAATCAAGCACTTAAGGGACTCTACATGCACTTTCTGTAAGAGAGGACTTTGGCCTTTGTACAGTGGTTTTGTTTTTGATAAACTACAGTGGGCTATCCACACAGTAGTGGTTTTCAAAAGCAAAAGTGTATTGAATTAATATAGCTTACCCTACCTTTAATGAGAATAAACGATAATGGTTTATGCTGCTTTTTAATATTCTTGGTTGTTTCATAGTAGGGATAACACAGTTCTTGGTGAGGCTATAGCCCAAACCAGCCATACCCTGCCACTGTTGATGTATCTGTAACTAAAAATAGCAAGGACACCCTGTAGGAAAGATAAAGCCACGTAAATAAAATACCATACAGTCACTTGAATTTGCACAAAACCTCATAAAGAGTTTCTCTATTAATTGGTTATTAATGTGTTTCCAGGTGAATGGTAGGAACTTGCTGTCTGTGGATTACGATCGTACACTGCGAACAGAGAAAATTTATGATGACCACAGGAAGTTCCTGCTGAAGATCATCTATGACACCCAAGGCCATCCCACTCTCTGGGTTCCCAGCAGCAAGCTTCTATCGGTCAACTTGACTTACTCCAGGTAAGCCCTACTGTAATGGGTGTTTGAAGATGTACCCTGTGTATGTATGTGTTTTTAGAAATTTAATTGAAAAATTTGGAAAAATGTGAGCATTGTACTTTTTTCTCTTTTTTGTCCTTATTATGTATTGTCGATGCTCAGTAAACATACTATTAAAAAAACAACAACATCAGATTTCTGACCAAGAGAGGAAGAGAAAGATCCAGCAGATTATGTTGAGGTATTAATTGAGGATAACATTAGTTACTGTCTAGTTTCCTCTGCTAAGGAGTTTGTTTACTGAACGGATTTCCGTGAAATTGTGTGGAGGGGTATGGCATAACCGAAGGAAGGCCCCCTAAATTTAGGTGCAGATCCGCATCATGGGGCAGATCAAGGATTCAGTTTTTCTTTGCTCTGTTAGACAGATTTATTTTTTAACTTCCTTCAACATTTTGAGATGGTGTTTTTAAAGGTTTTCCTTGATTTCTCAGAGAATAATCCATTAAGTTTGATGAAAAAAATGTTTTAATGAACTGATATTGGGTGATTGTGTGCAATTTGGTGCAGATCTAAATAAAAATCCTCATCTAGTGAATTTAAATGTGGTTTCATAAGGGGACTATGCATGGGCGTTGGCACCAAGTGCAATTCTAGTTTTAGAACCTTTCTACTTGTAAGTTGGTTACTTGCTGCTTAGTGACAGAGTACAGTCCCATTTTCACTATTTCACAGAAATGTTGGCATTTGGGAGAGTGGAGGTGCACTGACTTTAACCGATACAACCTTATACAATCCAATGCACACTGCTGCACTTTGGACTTTATTATATTATCAATTATGTGTGTAAAAAGTTGTACATTTTTGTTCACATTGTCTGAAATTAACCTGTGATGTGTAAATGCCAAATGTGTGTGTGTGTGTGTGTGTGTGTGTGTGTGTGTGTGTGTGTGTGTGTGTGTGTGTGTGTGTGTGTGTGTGTGTGTGTGTGTGTGTGTGTGTGTGTGTGTGTGTGTGTGTGTGTGTGTGTGTCTGTGTGTGTGTGTCTAGTACGGGTCGGTTGACAGGCCTCCAGAGAGGTCCAACTACAGAGAGGTGGGAGTACGACAGTCAGGGAAGAATTATTTCCCGAATCTTTGCTGATGGAAAGACATGGAGCTACACTTACCTGGATAAGGTGAAGTACACTTCTAAGGCTTCGATAAGAGCATGTATCATCACTGCATAGGTATCACCTTTTATGTGTAAGCTGTGTATTTCAATGATGTAGTGCCACATGCATGCACATGAGCTCATGCACAATAGACTGTAAAGTCTACAGAGATATGACCAAAAAAGAGAAATCACATGCGGTACAGGTACTCCATTGTCCTCTCACAGTCCAAACACATGCAGGTTTAACTGGTGACTTTAAATGTAAAATTGAGACATGAATGTGAGTTTGAATGGTGGTTGGTGTCTGTGTCAGCCCTGTTACAGACTGACCATCATTTGTATCCCATCTCTCGCACATTGTGAGCTATTGGTAAAACTAATGGATGGAAATGTATAACATGCAAATGTATAAATTATATAATGACCCTAATCTGATTATGTGAAAACATGATTATTTTGTATCTATTATTATTGATGAGTTTGTATACGTGTGTGTGCGTGCGTGCATTACATCTAACAACCAATCATAACTTAATCATAAATACAATTATTGAGGTCTAAACTTTGATACCATGTCCTGACTAACTTCACTGACTTGCTAATGCCAAGACCCCTCTATAATTTCTCAACCTTACTGATATTATGATAGATACTTTATTAATCCAAAGGGAAATTCAGAAATTTGGTGCTATAAGATCAAATTTATTTGATTTGAACAGCTGTCCATACCATGGCTGCTGCCATTGTTGATTTACACACACACTCACACACACGCAAATATATATACCTTACTATGTAAAGTGCCATGAGATAATACATGTTATGATTTTACACTAGTGATGGATGAGGATGGGTGAGCAGTGGTATCGCAAGATCATAATATCTTACTTTGTGAGAATGACATCTTGGCCAAGCATTTTGCCTCAGTATGAGACCAAATGGACCAGCTATAATGTGTCATGGTGTAAAATGGGGCTATCCCTCCCCTGGGCAGGTTGGTGGGCAGCTGTGGCTCAGGAGATAGGGCGAATCATCCACTAACCAGAACTAGAACACTAACGAGAACCAGAACACTAACCTATTTTCCCCATTCCACTCGCAAGTGTTTTTGAGCAGTTTACGAGAGATGTATGATACTGGTACGAGGGATGATAGAGAAAGCTGCTGCACTGTATGAATGTGTGTCCGGACTGGTGGCAGAGCTGTATTGTAAAGCGCTTTAAGTGGTCATCGAGACAAGAGACTATCATTACATGTCATTAGTCAGCTGTGTTAGGAAAGTGTATGAAAGAATGCCCAATGTTCCACATTGTGTAAATTGTATTTTTGTGTCTTTTACTCTGTCTGTACTGTTCACACATTTCTACAACTTTCTCTCCAACAGTCCATGGTCTTGCTGCTACACAGCCAGCACCAGTACATCTTTGACTATGACTCAGGAGACCATCTGTCAGCAGTCACCATGCCCAGTGTGGCTCGACACACCATGCAGACCACCAGATCTATAGGATATTACAGGAACATGTACACCCCCCCAGAGAGCAATGCTTCTGTCACTGTGGACTACTCTGAAGATGGACAGGTCTGTATCCATGTTTGTGAGGAATTTAATTTCACTGCATAGAATATCTGTTTTTCTTCTCTTTAATTTTCCCTTTTATTACAGCTTTCCCAGCGAGAAAACCTGAAAAGATAGTTGTTTCCAATTAAACTATATTACCCATAATATTATTATGCTATTATACTTATCTTTCGCACTCTGTGTCTCCATCAACCTACATTATACCGTTTTAAGACTTTAAGGAAGTACTACATTTTTTTTGCATCCCAAGTGTGACCATGGTCAGTTCCGACTTCCGGTTTATGTCTACTGCTTTCTTTGTCTCTTTGTAGCTCCTCAGAGTTGCCCATCTAGGAACTGGTCGCCGAATCCTGTACAAATATCGCAGACAGGTATTTATGTTTTTACACAAAATACATGAATTAACATTTATCTGTATGGACTTTTATATTTGTTGCACATCCAGTTTATAATTAAAAAGTAAAAAAATTCAATAAATGCTATAAATAAATAATTCATATAAAAATGTATAATTCAATATTTGTAGTAAAACTAAGATTATTCGATCCATTTTTTATCTGTTTCTAAATTCTTAATTTTTATTTTCTGATCGGTCAACTCACAAATGAAAAGTTTGTAAGATTTATTTTTCCTAACTAACCGGATCAAAATAAGATAATGAGTTCAGAGATTAGATAGAATCGATCTATCAATGCTCTGTTTGGTGTAAATGAAGTCAAAGCAAAGAGAGATCAATATAGCAAACAGATGGAGAACCATGACGAAGTCAATTGTAAGAAGCAGCAGCAGCAGCAGGAAATGAACAGAAAGTGATGGTGTAGTGGATCCTGGATGTGTGGCAACAGGTATTACACAAAGTGCATTATTGTAAACACATACTGCATTGTTTTATTTGTCACATCAGAACAAGCTGGCAGAGATCCTCTATGACTCAACACGGGTCAGTTTCACTTATGATGAGACCGCTGGTGTGCTTAAAACCGTCAACCTGCAGAGCGAAGGTTTCATCTGCTCCATCCGGTACCGCCAGATCGGCCCACTGGTCGACCGGCAAATATTCCGCTTCAGCGAGGATGGGATGGTGAACGCCCGCTTTGACTACACCTACGACAACAGCTTCAGGGTTACCAGCATGCAGGCTGTAATCAATGAGACGCCACTGCCCATTGACCTCTATCAATTTGATGACATATCTGGGAAGGTGGAGCAGTTTGGGAAGTTTGGAGTCATCTATTATGATATCAATCAGGTAAGACAGGATACGCAGCATTATTTAAATTGCAGTTCATTAATTAATAACTAAGAAAAACTACCTTGGATAAATTTTGTATAATATATTATAACTATTATAATACTATAATAATACTAATCAGGCTTTAATTCAGTTAAATTTGTTTGTATAGCACCAAACCAAACCATCTCAAGGTTCTTTCATATTGGAGGGAGGAAGTAAAACCATACAATATTATAGAGAAACTCAACAGCTTTCACAGCGAGCAAACACTTGGTAACTGTAAAGAGAAAAAAACTCACTTTTAACAGGTAGAAACCTCGAACATAAAGGGACTCAATGCGGACTGCCATCTGCCTCGACTGCTTGGGGGAGAAAAAAGATAAGAAAAAAGAGAGAGGAGAGAAAGGTCGAAATGGGGGTGAGAAGAAAGAGAGATCAGGAACAGCTGTGTAATTGTCATATTTAAGCTCTGTTAGACAGGCTGTTATAATGAAAATAACAATAGTGATACCTGCAGATCAAATGATGTTATTGTTTATAGCATCACCAATTAATAATAATAAAAATAATAATAGCATCAGATCTGAATATTGATGGTAAAGAATTACAGAGGTAACAAATGCATGGACTATTTATTCACCATGCTTTTGAGAGTATTGGTCCGACTGAACCTTGTGGAACTACAAAACTAACTTTTGTGTGCATCGAAGAGACCTTGTTACCATTAAGAAATTGGAATCTATCTGATAAGTATGACTTAAACCCTCCGCATGCTGTCCCTTTAATCCAAAAATGTTCCAGGAACAGAATCTTGTGATCAATGTCAAATAAAGCACAAAGATAGAGCTGAACTAGTCGAGTCCATTCTCTGGGGCCACGAACAGGTTGTCTGTAACTTTCAGCAGTGCAGGTGCTGTAGTTGATACTGTGCTGGACAGTTTATCTGCTATTTGTGGGAGGGAGGTATTTTTTTTTTTCTCTCATGGTTGCAATTCTATTTTTGAAAAAGCTCATGAAATCATTTCTGCTAAGGGTTAAAGGAGCCAAAGTGCTCAAGGAAACCTGGGGTTGATCTTTTTTTCTTCTGTTAGTGATGAATAATAGGAGGTTCTGGCACATTGGAGGGCACGACTTTTGATAGTGTAGTAAGACTTGTTGAACTTTCCATCCCTCTGTATTAGATCATCTCCACAGCAGTGATGACCTACACCAAACACTTTGACCAGCATGGCCGCATCAAGGAGATCCAATATGAGATATTCAGGTCTCTGATGTACTGGATCACCATTCAGTATGACAACATGGGCCGTGTCACCAAACGTGAGATAAAGATTGGACCTTTTGCAAATACAACCAAATATGGTTACGAGTATGATGTTGATGGACAGCTGCAGACAGTCTCCCTCAATGAGAAGATGATGTGGAGGTAGGATTATTACATTAACCTGATAAAAGTACGATCATTTGATGTTACTATACGCTAATTGTATAATTTTCTGGGTTTCCAGGTATAACTATGATTTGAATGGGAACCTGCATTTGCTGAATCCTGGGAACAGTGGTCGATTAACTCCCCTACGCTACGATTTGAGGGACAGAATCACGAGACTTGGAGATGTTCAGTACCGATTGGATGAAGATGGTTTCCTGAGACAGAGAGGAGCTGAGATATTTGAATACAACTCTAAAGGTGGGAAATAATATATAGCATTTTGAACTTATTACCAATCTAACATTGCGCTGTAAAGGCCCTTAAACCCTAAAGAATGACAAAAAACATTGGTTAAAACCAACATGTGGAGAGTTTTATCATACCATATCAAAATCTCCTGATGCTCAAGTTTTTTTTTGCAGAAAAAGATTACAATCCCATTGAAATTGATACTACTTTTGGCAACCAGCAAAGATTGCAATTTAAGTATGCATGACAGGTAGTCTGTAGTTTTTCTGTTCTGCTCTGTTATGCACTCTTTGATCAATGTGCTGAACGGCGTGAGAGGAAGCTGTAGCTTCCCTTATATGCAGGATTTCCTTGGATTAGTAGCGTACTGCAGGTGAATGATCAGAATCACACAGATGTTTCCACTTCAAGTGTCTTTATTTCCACCACCACAACAACATTTGTTATTCACAACCGTCTGATGATTGAGTGGTTCTTCATAAATTTACAGAATAACATATAGAGAAAACTGTAAATATCACAGAATTCATGCAATCTATGAAAATATAACAAACAGAAATCTCCTCAGCCCATAGAAAGAATATATACACCCCAATGCAGTGCAGAAGGACTACAGCAGAAAAAAAAACATGAGCGGATAGGCATTCCTGCAAAGACGAGTCAACTCTGCCCTCTAGTGTCCAGATGATGATGTGCAGCTTACATACATAATTTATGAAAGGAGCGGACTGTGGGGTCGTATGTAAATGTATTAACTCTCAGCAATTGAATCATGTGTCACAATTATAATGAAAACTCACTAAAAATTCACGCTAGCAGTGACTCTTTTAACTGACACAAACACAAAGGGAACTCATCAGCAGCTGGCACTAGCAGTTAGCAGCTAGTTAAACTGTCACTCACTTGTGCTAGACGCACATCAGACGAGATGACAGTTGGAATAGAACTTAACACCAGTAAAGTCCAGTAAAGTCCTGAGCATTTAACCACTTCAGGATTGGACAATATGGCGTAGCTCCGTTTTGAAGAGCATGTGTGGTGTGAAGCAAAGTTCAGGTGGAAAGTTAGTGAGGGAGAACTGACCTTAAGTCACCTGTAGAGGGGGCCTTTTTCACACAGCGAGCGTCTTTATTGACCATGCTGCTTACATGCAGAGCGATGAATAGCTGTGTTGGACTGGTGCATGTCAACACACATCCCTACTTTGTCAGAATCTTTAGGCTTAGGGCGTGCCACAATAGGTAAGAACCATGTTGTTAAGCCAGTGACCTCCTCGAATGTTTACTCCTCATAGCCAAATGTAATCTAATCTAATTTAATAATAATTACATGCACCATGAGATTTTTTTAGATGCCTCCTGCTTATGATTACCTCCAACATGTGGCATAATTTCTACTGCGAACACATATTGCTAAAGTAAACAGCACATTGTCATTCTTTACATCCTCATTGTTTCTGTTTTGTCATTTGTGCTTCAGGTCTTCTAGTTCGTGTCTACAGTAAAGCAGCCAGCTGGTCAATCCAGTACCGCTATGATGGTCTGGGTCGGCGTGTGGCTTCTAGAAACAATCTGGGTCAACACCTGCAATTTTTCTATGCTGACCTGAACTACCCAACCAGGATCACCCATGTCTATAACCACTCCAGCTCTGAGATCACATCCTTCTACTATGATCTGCAGGTATAAACTCTGGAGAAGATTCACTCACTCTCATTCTTCATTACTCATTAGTCTTTTTGGAGGAGGTTCCACTCCATTAATAATGTGCACTACTATCCCAATTAGAGAGGAGGGGATGATTTGTCCAGTCGCCATCCCACATTATTGCATAAATGTACTTGTCCAAACTACTTTTGTTAATGTAATTACTTAACAGGTAAGGAAACCTGTAACAGCGATATCTAAAAATGAACTGGTTTGTTGTGATGGATACAGTTAACAAATTGGAAGGAATTAGAGCAACATTAATAAAAGTAATAGTGACTTCATTATTTTATAAATTTCCTGTTAACATTTGTGGAGTTTTAGAATAAACACACATATATATATATATGGTCATTATTATTATACTCCTAATCTGTGTGATTGTAATGTTCTCTGTTGCACAGGGCCATGTCTTTGCTATGGAGATCAGCAGTGGAGAGGAGTATTACATAGCATGTGATAACACTGGGACACCTTTGGCTGTCTTCAGCAACAATGGACTTTTGCTTAAACAGGTATGTATCTGAATGTGTGTATTCTCATGGTGCAAAGGTAGATAGTACTTGAGAGCTCATTTGCTGTCTGAATCACAAATATCTGTGTGTGCAGGTGCAGTACACAGCATATGGTGAGGTTTACTTTGATTCCAACCCAGACTTTGTGCTGGTAATTGGTTTTCATGGAGGCCTTTATGATTCACTGACACGACTTCTGCATTTTGGAGACAGAGACTATGACATCCCTGCTGGGAGGTAGGCATTCTTACTTACACATGTTCATTCCAGGCATGACCGAAGATGACTGAGTTTTAATGTAAAATATGCTATTCCCACGTTGTAATTATCACATCTGACCAATTTGTTTCTTACAAAGGTGGACGACTCCTGACATTAGCACATGGACACGTGTTGGTAAAGACCCCCAGCCCTTCAACCTTTACATGTTCCGAGGAAACAACCCAATCAGCAAGATCCACCAGGTCAAAGAATATGTTACAGGTAACAAGAAAACACATGGGGGCAGATGTTAAGGTCTTGATGATCAACTGAAGATGTTTTCAATATGTTGCTCAAGGTTCTATTATAGGTCTGATTTTGGTCACTGGGGTTTTGCCTTATTTCCAGACACTATCTGAAAGATGAATTTAGTTTTAAATTAGATGTACAGTATGAAGCTAGAAGTTGTAATAGTGGTTTGAAATTATCCAGCAGTTAAGTTCTACTTTAGTCCAGCATTTGTTATAGATTGGGGACAATAGTGATTGTAAGTAAAGGACTGCAACAGAAGACAAAACATAAGAAATCCACAAATGCATTGCAGTATAGTCAGTGTTTCCAACAGAGAATTCATTCAATTAAAGGGAGTAACAGGTAAGCAAATGGACGCCCATGAAGGTCCCTCTCATGCACTAAAGATTGAGAGTGACAAGTACACAGACTAAAGAGTGAAAGATAAGTTCTAGTGTGAGAAAAATCACTAAACACACCAAGATCTCTAACGTTATTTTGAGAATTGTTTTTAAAAAAAATGTGTTTATTTTGAAACTGTGGTGGGACAGAGAAGGATATGGTGGGCAGCCATAGTCTAGATAATGAATGGGAAACACTGGAACAGTATATATAATTATAATAATATAGTAATAATACAGTATATAATTCTGGGGCCCAACTAATTCAAAACCAAAGTAATATGCTAAACTGACTCTTCAACTGCTTTTATTTTTCTCTCTCTGTCTTCAAACCCATTGCTCACTTTCTATGTAGATGTCAATATCTGGCTTGTTACATTTGGCTTCCATCTTCACAACGCAATACCAGGATTCCCTATTCCTAAGTTTGACCTGACGCAGCCATCACTGGAGATGAAAAAGAGTCAGCTGTGGGATGACCTACCTGTATGTATCCTATGTGCTCCTATTAAAGAAAGGTTGAATGCATGGAGACTACTTGCAACAGTGCAAGTTGAGCAGTGCAAATTAGGGTTTGAATTCATTCAGAACTACTTAATAGCAATGATGCCAATTGTGTTAATATGTTTTAAGTACTATAAATATAACTTCAAAGCACATTGCTGAAAACAGTTCTAAGCTGTACATTTAGCTGAGCATGATATTGTGTAGGAGGTTTCCACACTCTAAATACAAAGGAAGTCAGAGCAGGTTTAAGGATTAGGAATCTGAGGAGAAAGTCAGCCACCACTTTCTATTGCAATCTATGCCAGATTGATGGTGATTTACCTCAATTTAGGTTTAAATTGTATATACTAAACATCAAATCAGTCAGATGATCACAATTTCAGACAGAAGAGGCTTGTGGCTATGAATTGACGCAGAGTATGTGCTTATTTGGCTAAATATGTAAAAAAAAAAAAAAAATCTTCTGTTTCTACAGGATAGTTGTTTTCAACCCAGTGTCGGGCCACAGAATAGCTGTTATAACAACATACCAACATACCAAACTATCAATACTGAGAATCCCATTGATCATGTTTTCTGCTCACACACAGTATTAGAACTGCAGCTCTGCAGCTCACAGAATATAGCCTGTTCTTTCCTGCTCTCTTGCTTTTTATTTAAGAGTAACCTAATGTCAAACTGCAAATGCATTGCATGTTTTTATGAAAATATCCCAGCATTAAGCATTAACCAGAACATGAAGTGAAACTTTTCTCATTCTCTCATTCAGTCTATCTCAGGTGTCCAGCAGGAGGTGACTCGTCAGTCTCAGGCCTTCCTGTCATTTGAGCGCATGCCAGAAGTTCAGCTCAGCCGGCGGCATTCAAATCACGCCAAACCCTGGCTGTGGTTTGCTACTGTCAAGTCTCTTATTGGAAAGGGAGTGATGCTAGCTGTGATCCAAGGCCGTGTGGTGACCAACGCTTTAAACATTGCAAATGAAGACTGCATCAAAGTGGCTGCAGTCTTAAATAATGCCTTTTACCTTGAAGACCTGCATTTTACAGTAGAGGGACGAGACACACACTACTTCATCAAGACCAGTCTACCAGAGAACGACCTCAGTGCACTGCGGCTCACCTCCGGCAGAAAGTCGTTAGAAAATGGTGTGAATGTCACAGTGTCACAGTCTACAACAGTGATGAATGGGAGAACGCGACGCTTCGCTGATGTGGAGCTGCAGTATGGAAATCTGGCTCTCCATGTACGTTATGGGACAACATTGGATGAAGAAAAAGCAAGAATCCTGGAGCATGCAAGACAGAGGGCACTGTCGGGTGCCTGGGCCCGCGAACAGCAGCGGGTAAGAGATGGTGAGGAAGGAGTTCGGATGTGGACAGAGGGAGAGAAAAGGCAACTGCTGAGCAGTGGCAAGGTTTTGGGTTATGATGGCTACTACGTCTTGTCCATAGAGCAGTACCCCGAGCTAGCCGACAGCGCTAACAATATGCAGTTCCTACGCCAGAGTGAGATAGGCAGGAGGTAACACAACATCAACAAATGTCAGCAAATGATTACACCTGTGACTGTCAAAGACTAACTAAAGTCAGTTTTCAAAGAAAATGGATGTCAATGAATGAACTGCCTTGAGACTCAAAAATTGCCACTGAAGAGATCCCACGTTTTCAAAGATGTTTTGTACTGGGAATGGTCAAGTAGAGTAACAATAAGAATAGTAACAATCACTTCAACGCAGCGGACATGAAATGTTATGGAGCAACAATTGTGAGGATTCAAAACAGTTTTCATGAGTCTGCAAAAGGTCAAAAGAAAGTTTTTTTGAGCAATGCATTTTCTCTCTTTCTGTTCCTGGCTTCTTTTTCTTGTCTTTCTTTCACCTTGCCATCTGCCTTTAAACGCATGCCGGCAGGGCTATCATGAGTGTTGTCATCCTGCATTGTATAGCTGTGAAACAGTGGGTTGCCAACTCTTTCAAACAGCCAAGTGAGTATTTCAGCATTTCGACAGTTGTAAACTGTCAAAATGAGCTGTCAGCACAAGAGCTGTCAGCACAACTAATGCGGATCATTCACCGATGTTACAGGTATCATATTTGTCTGGACCAGATGTGTCGCTTGGGGTTATAGACCTCTGTAAGCCATTGAATGGAACTGTTGTGAACTTTCTCTGAGAGACAGGCACAAAAAAGGACTACGATTTGTTTGAAGGTGAAAAAGACTGAATTGTGTTTGTTTTTATATATAAAATTGCATTTGCTTCAGACAAAAATGGGGGTTTTAATCATCAAATGTTTACATACTATTACCTATACCACTATTACTGTTATTACTACACCACCACCATCCGGATGGACCATGAATTGAGCTAAACAAAACCAGAAAACTTTTGTGCTTTTGTTTCTTTATTACTTATATCTCTGATCTGTCTGATCAGTTGTAAAATCACTCCTCCTGTGCTTTTACAAGGTCTACCGCTTCAGACAACAGCACTAACTGAGGAAGCAGAGCAACAACATTGCCACAGCTGTTTCTGATTCTTGAGGATGTACACTTTGTGGAACGGGTGGGCTTGTTGGTACCATAAAACACTGCTCCACGGTCAGACCTGGAATCTTTCACTCTGACTCATAATGCAAAGACTTTGTGCTTATATTGGTCAAAGGTAGTAGTATTGCTTGCAATAGAAACATGTTGTTATGGCTTTTTTTTTGGGGGGGGGGGTTACCGTGAGTAGTAACTAATTGTTGCTTCTCTCTCATTGTTTTTGCTTGTTTCTCAGTGCATCACCATCAGTGACATTAACGAGTAACAGTAATATATCAAAAAATGAAGTGGATGTTTTCTCATCAATCATGGGTCTCATGTAGAAGCGTTTTCTTTGTGTCTGTGTTTACAATGGTGGGAGGGCAACTTTAATCTTTTTAAAAGGACAGAATGAGAGAATGAAGACCAGTTGACAATGTTTTATTGGATCATCCTTTTTTATTTTGAAGTTGGGAGATTCCACCTATCCATACATCAATATTAGTCTCAGAGAAAATAATTTATGTACAGTGTTTTTACAGAAAAAATTAAAATATTTGAAACCATTGTTTGTTTTTCTGGGTTTTACTCCTGTGTTACACATTCATTACATTACATTTCATTTAGCTGACGCTTTTATCCAAAGCGACATACAATAAGTGCATTCAACCCCAAGGGTACAGACCCAGGACGACAAGAATCAAGAAAGTACAATTTCTTCAAAATAAAGCAAAACTACAAAGTGCCATAAGTAATAGCCATTTAAGTGCTACTAAAGTGTTAGTTTCAAAAAGTTGTTAGTAGTTTGTTTTTGTTTTTGTTTTCAAGGTACAGTCGGAAGAGGTGTGTTTTTAGTTTTCGCCGGAAGATGTGTGAACTTTCTGATGTACGTATGTCGATGGGGAGCTTATTCCACCATTTAAGAGCCATGACAGCAAACAGTCGTGATTTTGATGAGTGTTTAGCTTGCAGTGAGGGAGCAACGAGCCGATGAGCCAAAGCAGAGCGGAGTGAACGTGCTGGGGTGTAACGTTTGACCATGTCCTGGATGTAGACTGGACCTGATCCGTTCACAGCATGGTACACAAGTACTAGTGTTTTGAACCGGATGCGGGCGGCCACTGGTAACCAGTCAAGGGAGCGGAGGAGCAGAGTAGTGTGAGTGAATTTAGGTTGGTTAAAAACCAGTCGAGCTGCTGCATTCTGGATGAGCTGCAAAGGTCGGATGGCAGTAGCAGGTAGACCTGCCAGGAGGGAGTAACAGTAGTCTAGGCGTGAGATGACCAGAGCCTGGACCAGAACCTGCACTGCCTTCTGAGTGAGAAGGGGGTGTATTCTCCTGATGTTGTACAGCATGAATCTACAGGACCGTGTTGTTGCATTAATGTTGGCAGTAAGGGCGAGTTGGCTATCGAGTGTCACACCCAGGTTCCTAGCAGTCTGAGTGGGGGTTAACACGGAGTTGTCAAAGTTAATAGTCAGGTCTTGGGTGGGAGAGTCTTTCCCTGGAAGGAAAAGTATTTCAGTCTTGTCAAGGTTAATCTTTAGATGGTGTGCAGACATCAACTGAGAGATATCGGTCAGACAGGCAGAGATTTGTGCTGCTACCTGTGTTTGCGATGGGGGAAAAGACAGGATTAGTTGGGCGTCATCAGCATAGCTATGGTCGGAAAAGCCATGTGAGTGAATGACAGAGCCGAGAGAGTTGGTGTACAAAGAGAAGCGGAGAGGACCCAGGACAGAACCTTGAGGGACCCCAGTAGTGAGAGGACAAGGTTCAGACACAGATCCTCTCCAAGTTACCCGATAAGTGCGTTAATTGAGGTAGGGAGAGAGCAGAGCCTGAGACACACGGTCCTGAAGGGGGGAAATAAGGATCTGGTGGTTCACTGTGTCAAATGCAGCAGAGGTTATAAAACTTGGCCCTAAACACCTTAGAGATACATTATCTCATGATATAGCTGCGCTAGACAACATTGCCCTTGCTTCCAATGAAACAGTCAGGAACTTGAGTGATCTTTGATCCTGATTTGTCCTTTAAATCACACCTAAAACAAATTTGTAGGACACATATTTCTCTAATTAGACATGTTCTTTCGTAAAAAGATGCAGAAAAACTAGTCCACACCTTTGTTACATCGAGACTGGACTATTGTAACTCTTTACTATCAGGCTCCAGCAGAAAGTTGTTAAAGACTCTACAGCTTGTCCAAAATGCCGCAGCACGTGTCCTGACGAGAACAGAGAAAAGAGAGCACATTTCTCCAGTATTAGCATCGCTACACTGGCTTCCAGTTAAATCTAGAATAGAATTTAAAATTCTCCTCCTCACCTTCAAGGCCCTGAATAATATAGCGCCATTTTACCTTAAAGAGCTGTTAGTACCTTATAAACCCACTAGAGCACTCCGCTCCCAGAATTCAGGCTTACTTGTCGTCCCTAAAGTCTCTAAAAGTAGAGTAGGAGCCAGAGCTTTCAGCCATCAAGCCCCTCTGCTGTGGAATAATCTCTGGTTTCATCGTACTACCATACAAACGAGTAGCCAGTCAGATTTACCTTGAGCCTCAGTGTACCCCCAAGTTCGGCCTGGCAAGGCAAAAAACCCTGATGACGCTAAGACACAAAGGGAATTTATGAAACGTGACACACTGAGCTTCTCTTTCCAGCTTTTCCTCTTCTCCATCCCAGTGTTTCCCCTACCATTATATCAGGCGCCCCGCCCCCCCTGGAAGGTCAAGTAAAAATTCAAGTCAATTAATGTTAGTAGAGGAAATAAGGGGAACAATCGTTCATTTTGTGATACAAGCATGAAATTTGGCATTAACATTCTTCTGGGTCATCTCTTTAACTCTAAAATGGGGGCCATCCAAAAATCCAATATGGCGGTCATTTTTCAAGATGGCCGCCAAATCATCAAGTCATAACTATATTTCTTGCATATTTGGGGAAATATTTCACCAATTGTGATAGATAAAAAGTTTTTTTGTTATTTTGTCATTTTTATGTTGTCTTTTTGTTATTTATTCTTTTATTTGTCATTTATGTTGTTTTTTTTTAATCGATTTTTACAAGCGATTACTTGGCTAGAATAAGTCTGAAAATGCAATTGTTTCAGTGTCAAGTCAAAAGAACTTCATTGGGCCTCAAACCTCTCAGTGACATTCACAGCTGCACAAGGCTGTACAAGACAGAGTCAGATGAAATCATTTACACCTGCCATTAGTACAGCTGTTTTTGCATGAGCATTTTGCCAATTCCTGGCAACTTGCAGCAATTGGTGGAAGTGTTGTCCAGTTCACCAACCACCTTTGTCCTTGCAGTTTCCATCCCCATTCTGCAGGACTTGGTAAAACTGGTTGAGTGACAGTTGCTTGGCCCCAGACAGCTTCTGCTTGGTAGGCTGCACGTTTAATGTGATCCTTGAGGGCTGCACTTGTTGGTGGTATGGCATCATATGGCCTTTGCTTGAGGGCGAACAGATGCAGTCGTGCATCGTTCACAGATGTGGCTGCACTTGATCGGTCATACATTATGACCACAAATCTCTGCAGCATTTGGAGGTCATCATCATCAACGGTGGTGGGCCAGTGACTGAGCTTGGCAAATGTCCCTGACACTTCATCACACACATTCCATGTTTGCCATACAGATTTCTTAGCCTTGCCACGGAATGCAGACACAACGTCATACCCACTAAATGCATGGAGAAATGGTAGGTCACTGGATCTTTCTGGCCGAATTGTTGAAACGATGTCATGGATTGGAATCCATCGTGAATGGGCTCCCTGACGAAAAGCAATCCACAGCTTCTCCAGACCTATGTCCTCTACCCATAGCTTAAAGGTTGGTTTGTATATGGAATGAGAACAGATGGTAGTGCTACTCCTTATATAGTACCAGACAGCCAATCAAATTGTTCGTTCATTCTAGTCTTTTTCGATGTCTGAAAAAGTGACTAGCGAACAAATCTAGCGACTATTGAGGTTTGGGTTTGAAATGTCACATGCTAGAGTGCAAAAAAACCACTATAGCGACAAATCTAGCTACTATTATTACTGTCCTCTACACATAGCTTAAAGATTGGTTTGTATATGGAATGAGAACAGAGGGTAGTGCTACTCCTTATATAGTACCAGACAGCCAATCACACAAATCTAGCTACTATTTTTACTGTCCTCTACACATAGCTTAAAGATTGGTTTGTATATGGAATGAGAACAGAGGGTAGTGCTTCTCCTTATATAGTACCAGACAGACAATCACAAATCTAGCTACTATTTTTACTGTTCTCCTATACTGTATATCTCCCAAATACCTCTATCCCTCTAATTAACCCTAAACTTCACGTAGTTTTCCCCGTGAGCTATAACACAGTTAGCCTATGACATGTTTTAGAAATGTTTCAGATGGTTATAACTGGTAACTCCTGTTTGAAAATGTTCGAAAACACACTATGGGAGTCCGATATTATTGACATCTACAAAGTATAGGCAAAGATTATGCTGAAATGCAAAATCAGTCTAACCATGGTGGCCATCTTGAAATAAATGGCGGCCATTTTTGATTTTCGAGTGGCCCCGATTCCTAAATCGAAGAGTGACCTTCAAAGATGATTTGGAACAAATTTCACGCTTGTATCACCATTTGAACGATTTCCCCAAAATATTGCTGTTATTTCCTCCACTATGTTACCTTTCCTATAAAACAGGTCTATAGCTTTGCTCTTTTATTAAACAAACTAAATGGCCTTATGCTATTTATCTTATTTATAAGAGGGCATGTCATTTCTGTCTCTATATGGTCTGCTGACCATAGACTATGATTGCAGCAGGACTGCTTGACATATAATATTGAAGTTATCCTTCAAAAACCCTCATCAATGCTGCTAAAAAACTTTAATCTTGATGATGTTTTCCTACACGTGGCATCTATTGCACTTCTGTCCGTCCTGGGAGAGGGATCCCTCACATGTGGCTCTCTGAGGTTTCTATGTATTTTTACCCTGTTAAAGTTGTTTTTTTGTAGTTTTTCCTTACTCTTGCTGAGGGTTAAGGACAGAGGATGTCACACCCTGTTAAACCCCTATGAGACGAATTGTAATTTGTGAATATGGGCTATACAAATAAAATTTGATTGATTGATTGATTGATATCTTGGTTCCAGTTCAACCCCCCAGGTAAAACAAGCTCTTTTGAACTTTTTCCCAGTTAGTTTTTGCAGATGATATTTTGCCGAATTGATCAACAATTTCAAACAGGATATTGATGTCATTTGTTTTTCGATAAGGACAATGGCATTGTCAGCATAAGCAGATACTTTAAACGTTTTTTGGCAACCTGGGAGATTTACACCCGACATGTTACATGCAGAGTGTAAATTAATTCATTAATTAATGTTGAGGTTGGGGACAATTACAGTAGATGGAGATCATTTTTATCGGGGACATTAACTGTCCATGTCTCCCCAGCTCTTTCTCTAAGAGATCGCTTTTTTAGGATTGGGTCCACATTAGATATTATGACCTTTTTAATAGGATTAGCCAGTGACAAGTACAGGTGTGAGAGAGTCCTAAATCCCACTCCATTATCTAGAGAAATCACCACTGCGCTGTACATTCTTGAAGCAGACTTTAAGCTATGACAGCCAACAAACACAGCCAGACTGACCTCTTCGACAGAGCAGTCCACAGCCGGACACAGTTTGATGGCGTGTCAGCCATCACCTCCCCCAACTACACTACTACTACACACATACTACTACTTACACAAGAAGAAAGAGCAAAAAAGGAAGATAAAAAAAAATATCAATTAGCCCAAGATAGAATCAAGAATCTGGTCATTCTCTACAACAGAACAAAAAACATTTTCTTTGCACCAGATGCTTTTGAATTGTTACAGATTGTTTGTCAAGCTGTAGAAGTTGTAATTGATTTTTAGTCTGGTTTTTATCATTCTGATTAAAATTGTGTTTGTCACAGTTTGCTGAGTTTTCCATTTTGTGCTTTCTACTGATTTAGATCGCCATTTCAGATTGGCCGAGAACAAAGTTTGATAGTTTAAATTTGATTCTTTGCATTTTTGTGCATTTGTGGCCAAGTGTGTTCATTTGTTCAGAAAACATTTCACCAAACTTCCTAGATACTTTCTTCAACAGCTGAAACAGAGGAACCAGTCTGCCACAGTCTAGGGAACAGTGAAAGATATTTTCTCTCTCCGAGGAGAAAAGGCATTCATTACTGAAATTGGGGTTTATGTGCTCAGTGCCTGATGAGAGTTCCCCAGCAGTCCAGACCTATAGCCGCACGACTAAAGGCCGAGGCATGCTTCTGCCTTTTCAGGGACACACAATCACAAGAGCCCCTTGCGTACCCCTTCTTGTGTGCTTGCGTGAGTCGCCCAATTTTTCTGACTAAACCACAAAGCTACGCAAGCCTCACGCAGCCCGCAAGGCTGTGATTGGTCTGCTTACTTCATCCTTTCCGGAGTCACATTTCCGGTTTCATGCCCCATTATACCGGCAGAAACCAAGAAAGATTTAGAAGAACGAATATGGACCAAATAGATCTCGGCTAACGTCGGTTTGCAGGTCGACGATTGTACGAAGCTGTGGAGGAAGACAGGGACAAATTTGTCCGCCAGAAAAAGGCTGAGAGGAGCAGCAGTGGCGATGTAAATAAACAGTCGTAGACGACTGCCACACACAAAGAAGGCATCTCTAAGGTCGTCTTCAACAAAAAAACTTTACTCCACCAAGTGTTCTGGCGATGAATTGCTTTGCAACACGCGCAACCCTTGGAGAACCATAAATTAAAACAGGTCCATCGACACAGCTGCGTGAAAAGCCACAGCTGCAGTTGCAGAAGCATGCGTTCAGGACTCACCTGATCCAGACCTAACTATAGGCTTTTTTTCAAAAAGGAATCTTTTAAGTTTAACCTTAAATGTGGAGATGTTTGCCTCCCAAACCCAGAGTTGGAGCTGGTTCCACAGGAGAGGAGCCTGGTAGCTGAAGGCTCTACCTCCCATTCTACTCTTACAGATTATTGTGTTCTGGGAGCGAAGTGGTTCTCTCTCTCTTTAATATATGAAGGGGCTTGATTGTTAACGGCTTTGTCAGAAGCAGGATCTTGAATTATATTCTCTCTGTAACATTTGTTAAGACCCCATCACAGCGTATTGCTCACAGTTTTATGAGCTAACATGCTTGGAGGGAGATGTGCTGATTGTGGAAAGTGTCCTTCAATAGAAGTAACGGTTTTCCTCTCCAGACGGCTGAATCGGGTTCTTTTTGTATGCCTCCTTGTTACAAAGGCTTTATCACAGAGTTGTGAGCTAATGCGCTCGGTGGTACGTACACTGAATACAGGCAGTATGGCTGGCAACAGCCGCGGGGAGATCCTCTCCAGCCAGCCAAGAGGCTGGTCTTTCATCACACCAGTGTATCGCTCGTGCCGTCAGAATTTCTATTGTTATGCAAATGACACCCAGCTGTTCTTATCTATGAAGCTTTATGAATCTATTCATTCAAGCTTAAGGATTGTCTCAAGAACATTAGGCCTTGACGAACCCAGAAGTTTTTAATTCTAAATTCAGACAGAAATTAGGTTATTGTAATTGCCCCTAAACATCTCAGAGAAACATTATCTGACCAGATAGTCACCTTGGTCAGTATTAGTTTGGCCCCCAGATTTTATCAGCATATGCCAGTAAGTCTGTGAAAAGCCTCCAGTTGGTCCAAAATATTGCAGCACAAGTGTTGACAGGAACTAGAAGGAGAGATCTCACATTACACCTCTTAGCTTCTCTGCATTGGCTCCCTGTCAAATTCAGAATAGAATTCAAGATCCTGCTCCTCACATTTAATGCCCTTAACCATCAAGTCCCTTCATATCAAAGAGCTCATAACACTGTATTGTCCCAATAGAACCACTATGCTTCCTTAACACAAGCTGTCTTGTAGTTCCTAGTCAGTAAGAGTAGAATGGGAGGTGGAGCCTTCATTTACCAGGCTACTCTCCTGTGGAACCAGCTCCTAGTTGCCAAAGTGCTTTCTTATTATTGGAAGTGTTGGGTTTCTCTTCAATTTTTAAGGTCTTGACCTTCAGTGTAAAGAGCCTTGACATAATGTGTATAATGACTTGGTGCAATACAAATTAAACTTAATTGAATAAGCTAACTTTGGTTTAAATCTGATCAATTAAAAAAAAGTTTTTTCTTGGAGTTCAACATTAACTCATTTTATTCATTTTCATTCATAAACCTTTCCTTTTTTATATTGAGGATAGCATACAGATGAGACATGAGACCACCAAAAATGGCTTAAAGACAATATTCATACAGCACCAGCTGAATTTTCAGAGGCAACTTTTTGCAAACTGGTTTGATGAACCAAAGTTCAAACCTAACTTATTTTAGAAAAAAATACCTGTATAGTGGAAATCTAAATAGTTAACCCAGCTATATAAAAATAGAGCAGCTCCCAAATTTTAACAGAGAACTCTGATTTATTACGCATTTTCCTCTGTCATAGTGAAACCTAAAATGAACTGAATAGTAAGACTACTTTTGACTAATAGGAACCCTGTTTAAAGGAGGATAAAAAACACATTTAAAGTTTCCCCTGAGCAGATAACTATAAAAAAAAATCTGGTTGACAACACAAAAGACATTAAACTCAACCCACAACTCATTCAAAGTCCCTGTATATCCCTTAAACCGAAAAGGAAATTCTAAAAGCTAAAAATATTAATTTGTATCTCCACAGTTTCTTCTGCCTCCTCCCCGTCTCATTTAGCAGCTTCTTGTGGGGAGCAGTTCTCATTTTCAAATGGCTGAGCTGTCTGGCATTCCAGGGTTGTTGATGGAATTAAAGTCAATGACAATCTTGGTCTTTTTGGGCTTGAACTGCCTGCAAAACATGAAGGAAAACATCAAGACAGATCTGAGAATATTAAGACACACATTGAAAAAAAATAAAAAATAATAATATATATATATATTGTATGACATTCAAAGTCAACTTTTGATAGTCTTTTGACCTGTACTGGTCCTTTTGTGTCTGTCTTTATATGTCAACTGAGGAGAACAGTGTTTTCAGACATGACCTTCGGGTAAAGATTGAATCGCCGGAGATGTTGAGGTGAATTTTTCCATGTCTCGGTCCTTATTCATGACAGTTACGGTGCAGTCAGTTGATGCATTCATCAATGTAATCCTCAAGGTCTAGAATTAAGGTATTTTTTTACCAGTTTCATAGAAACATGAGGTCAGTTCGGAAGGCTTTTACCAATACTAAGAGGCTCTACCCATAAATACATCACATTTGTTTTAATTTGACACCCATCTGTTCAGGTAGGCAGGGGGTTTCAATGACAAAACTCACAACACATACATGTATATATTCAACAAAGTATAATAAAGTGCCCTTCTGAAACAGTGTTTGGGGGATTCGTGCATACATCTGAAACGGGTGGCTCTCCGGCTCTGCAGGAGGATGTTTCCCTGTGTGCAAGAAAAAAATTCTACTTACCTAAATTGAATGCCTGCCATACTGAGCAGCCTTCTGGAAGCAGTCATCTCCGGTGTGGTGTGATACTTGTCAGACAAATAGACCACTTCCTTAATACCTGAATAGAGGGAGGAATTATTAAGATACGCAGGAGGCAAGAGTGCAAAATAAAAATGTTTCTTCTTAGCAGTGACCTGCTTGATGGGTGAAAACAACTGAATTTGTGAACTTAGTTTGGCTCGATTCGGTTGGCAGTGCACAGCGCAAGTGATGAAGACACAGAGAGGAGCTCTAAATGACTGACGGAGCTGGTAAAACTGTAAAAAACATTTTTATACTGTCCAAACATGTATGAAAAGACCCAAATAACACCCGTAAGTGGACTACGCGATCACTATTAACAAATTATTTAATCAAAATTTGTAAGGCGAACTTTTTGATCAGTATAAATGGTTGAACACTGTATTCGTGATCACATTCTACTGATATGTTTGTGTATTTCATGATTTTGAAACTGAACCTCATTGGAGTTAACCACAGCCCTATCACAAGTTATATGTTCATTGTACTGACATGACATCACTTCTCAGTACCCAGAGGAAGACATTTCTAAACAACTTCATTAAAACCGTAAATTGGTATCAGTCAACCAATGTTTATAAGTGACTGGTGTGTAAGAGTGTATTTTGTCAACACTCACCAGCCTGGATGATGAGCTTGGCACATTCATTGCAGGGGAACAAAGCCACATACATGGTGCAGCCTTTCACGTCAGCACTGTTTTTGTTCATTATGGCATTCAGCTCTGCATGGCACACTGTAAGATGGAGAATCGTAGTGGTATTCAGTCAGTATGAGACACTGCATGTTTTCTTGTTCGAAGTCACCAAGAAGAATTTGGTTGTATTACAAACAAGGCTTGTAGCAACACAAACAAAATTCAGTTTACCTATGGTCCAAATATCACTTGGTCAATTTAGTCTGGCAATCCCTCCATCTTACGTTTGCTTTTAGTTTTAGAAGCCGATTGTCAGATTCCCATGGTTTTAACTATTGATATTCATCATCTACAGCAATATGGACATTTTCACTTGTAAGAAATCAATAAAGAACGGCTTAAAGACTGTACACCTAAATTTCACCCAACAGTTTTATTTTTATTTATTCCCACATATGAAAGAACCCCAACAAGATAAAATGCATAACATTACAGGTGAATTTCATAAAAAACGCTCCAGGGTGTGGAATAATAGCAATAACAACATTGAATATGCAAATGATGTGTCTCAATAACTTTACTATCCATACAAACTCCAAAATCGTTTAGTCTATTCACCCACTCCACCATCTGCATAGTGGTGAGTAGATAAGTGAATTAATAATACAATTTTGGTGAACTGTCTGTTGAAGAATTGTTGACCATCCTCACACATTACTGCATATGCCGCTATATATTGTGTATATTATATCTGTACAGGAGAACAGTTCCTGTCTAAATTCCACAGTTACTCCCTTCTCTCTTTAAGCAGTACCCAAGGTTAGGTTTTAGATAAAGGGCCAAACAACAGTGCATTGTAGTGTCTCAACTTTAACTCTCACCAACTATAATTATTTTGTGTATTTAACCAGTGGCAAGACGCAAGGACACAATGTGATTTAGGAATAAATATTTACACTTAACTATCCAATAAGATACGAACACCTACATGTAACATAGAGAGTGACAGCAATTCTTGCCATTCATGGATGTGCTGTTACAAGAGGTGACGCAAGTGGAGGGAGATATATGGGGTTGCTGTGGGAGAAATCTTCAGACTTGGGGGTGACAATTGCTCATGTTATTCTGTTAAATATATAGATATTGTTTCACCTTCTGGTCTCCTTGATGCATCAAGTCTACATTAAAACAATTTGCATAAGATATCAGCTTCTGCCTGAGTTCTCCTTTCACCAGCTTCCAGAAAACCTCCCTAACACTATGCCTTAAAGCACATCCTCAGCAGCTGCCCAAAGGTCTTTGCTAAAAGCTGCTATAACTGGCAGCATTATTAAGTGCTGAGAGCAGTTGCAGACACAGTAGCCTCAGCCCTAACAACCACCGGGCTGCCAAGTGTTAAAACCCCACAGCCTGAATGTGAGATAGACCTCCTTTCCTCAGCTGACCACTGGCAGTTTAGAGTAAATCTGGGTCAGGCATCAGACATGTCCTTAACACATCGCCTAGAGAACTCGTAGCTTATATTTTCAACTTTCCAGACAAAATCTAAACAGGTGATCATGGTCGATCTCACCATGAATAAATGAATGAATCACAAGAGCAGAAACGTCCCAAACAACTTTAGGAGCTGACAGAGCAATGCAGGAGGCATAGTTGCATCTGACTGTCGGGGCTTTGAAGCTGGTTACTCTGCTGGAGGAGATACAACATCTGACACGGTGTACACTCCAGAGGGGGATCCCCTTCACAAATCAACTTCTCCTGGATTTCTACAGACTTTATACCAAGAGGTCAGGCAGATAAAGTCCATAGAAACCGCGGAGTGGCTCACTCTGACATTTGCGTTCACACATGCTCCTCCTCCGGATTAAATACAGAGGATCCACAGAGTTCAGTGCATGTCTAAGTGCAGCTTATGTCACTCTTTGAATCCAGAAACAAATCCAATCAAAGTGAATACAGATTGTCCAAAACCAAAGCAGAATGCTAAAGAGTGCATGTAAGATGTCCTCTCACCATATGGGTATTTTGTGTTGAGCCGATCATCAGCAGTCCTGGACCACGGTAGTAGATCATCATCACAGCCATTTGGCATACCATTGTAACCAATGCCAACTATCTTATTCTCCTGGTTCACTATACATGCCCCAACCTGCAACGAAGTAGAAAGGTTATTTAGTTAGATTTTTAAAGGGATACTTCACCAAAAAATGTCAATTCACAACACTGTTTACCCCTGAAACTGTGTTTTGTGGACTCAAACACTTCACCCACCTCTGCATCAGCATAGTAGTGAGTAGATAATGAGTGAATTTTCATTTTTTGGTGAACTATCCCTTTAATATGCTTAAATTTTTTTTATTTCAAACAGTACTCTGTCCACAGCCATATCTAACATATTATAAAGACTTTAACATTAATAGGGTCCATTTATATTCTGCTTAGGGTAAGGCTTTTGGTCTTCTTGACATATATATTGGTCTTTGTTTGTTTCAAGATTTGAGAGATGGATATTCTCCTACCGAATCGTCCTGTTTATTTGCAAATAATGACTTCTATTAGAGCTAGTAAGCCTTGCAGGAAGTGTGAAAAATATCAAGATTAACTCAGTTTCCCTCTGCAGTGTTAGTAATAAGGTCAGGGTCATATTGTAGATATATCTTGATACATTTTTTACTTTAGATTTTTTGTATATTTAATTTTATTAAATAGCATTTCAGTATTTGCTCTTGTACTTAAGATTCCTGTTTACCTATCTCCTTGATCCTAAGAAATACTTTTTTGTTGTATTTTTCCTCAGAAATCTGATTCTGATATGGTCGAGCCCTATGTCCTGTTCTGAAAGAACTTGACAATTGTCAGCATAACTTTCAAGTATTTTAGAGAAACAGATTCTACTTTGGAAAGCAAGGACAACTATAACACATTTAACTTTTTCCTATATTTTCCTCAACATCTTTAAACAATTTTACAGATTAAAAAACACACACATACCTGCGAACTTGGGTCTTTGCTCCTTTGGGCAGAGAGAAAAGCGACAGCCATAAAGTAATCTGGCCATTCCAAGTAATCATCTCTCTTCTTTGTTACACAGCTATTAAGAAACACACAAAAAAGAGAGAATGAAATAAAAAGTTTCGTGATTTGACAAGAAAAATCGATCCTTTTGAGTTAAGAAGCTTTCCTTTTACGGAATTCAGAGCAGTAATTCCCTCAGTTTACACAACTTTCCAGGTTACTTTATTGGTATTCAACTTGTATTAGCAGATACAGTGCCTTGCATAAGTATTCACCCCCCTTGGACTTTTTCCCATTATGCACTGTTACTAACTGGAATTCAAATAGACTTAAATAAACTTTTTCCCGTTTGATCAACAAAACATGCATAGTACTTTGGAGGTGCAAAATAAATTTTATTGTGACACAAACAATAATGAGAACAAAAAAGTTGACATCTGTTGGGTGCATACTTATTCACCCCCCTGTGTCAATACTTGGTAGAACCCCCTTTCGCTGCAATTACAGCTGCAAGTCTTTTGGGGTATGTCTCTACCAGCTTTGCACATCTAGAGATGGAAAGGTTTGTCCATTCTTCTTGGCAAAAAAGATGAAGCTCAGTCAGATTGGATGGAGACCGTCTGTGAACCGCAATCTTCAAGTCTTGCCATAGATTCTCTATTGGATTGAGGTCTGGGCTTTGACTGGGCCATTTTAAGACATTAACATTCTTTAATCCAAACCATTCCTTTGTAGCTCTGGCTGTATGTTTAGGGTCATTGTCCTGCTGGAAGATGAACCTCCGCCCCAGTCTCAAGTCTTTTGCAGACTGCATCAGATTTTCTTCAAGGATTTCCCTGTATTTGGCTCCATCCATCTTTCCCTCTATTCTGACCAGTTTCCCTGTACCTGCTGAAGAGAAGCATCCCCACAGCATGATGCTACCACCACCATGTTTCACTGTTGGGATGGTGTGCTCAGGGTGATGGGCAGTGTTGGGTTTTCGCCACACATAGCGTTTTGCATTGAGGCCAAAAAGTTCAATTTTGGTCTCATCTGACCAGAGCACCTTCTTCCACATGTTTGCTGTGTCTCCCACATGGCTTCTGGCAAACTCCAAACGGGATTTTTTATGGATCCCTTTCAACAATGGCTTTCTTCTTGCCACACTTCCATAAAGGCCAGATTTGTGGAGTAGACGACTAATAGTTGTCCTGTGGACAGATTCTCCCACCTCAGCTGTGGATCTCTGCAACTCCTCCAGAGTAACCATGGGCCTCCTGGTTGCTTCTCTGATTAATTTTCTCCTTGTCCGACTCTTCAGTTTGGGTGGACGGCCTCCTCTTGGTAGGTTTGCGGTTGTGTTATATTCTTTCCATTTTCTTATGATGGATTTTATGGTGCTCAGAGAGATGTTCAAAGCTCTGGATATTTTTTTATAACCTAACCCTGCTTCATATTTCTCCACAACTTTATCCCTGACCTGTTTGGTGAGCTCCTTGGTCTTCATGATGCTGTTTGTTCAGTAATGATCTCCAACAAACTCTGAGTCCGTCACAGAACAGGTGTATTTATACTGAGATTAAATTGCAGACAGGTGGACCCTATTTACTAATTATGTGACTTGCAAATGTGACTTGTGAATGCAATTGGTCGCACCAGATCTTTGTTAGGGGTTTCACAGTAAAGGGGGTGAATACATATGCACTCAACACTTTTCAGATTTTTATTTGTAAATAATTGTGAAATCCATGTAATATTTCCCCCCACTTCCAAATGATGCACTATTTTGTGTTGGTCCATTACATAAACTCACGATGAAATAAATTTTAATCTGTGGTTATACCATGACAAAATGTAGAAAAGTCCAAAGGGGGTGAATACTTATGCAAGGCACTGTATGTGCAGGCACAGACCCCTCGGGATTTATTTCCAACAAGATAGTCATTAGCACAGTCCATTCAAAAACCACAGAGCAATTGGCCTCATTCGCCCTTAACTCCTTAAGTAGTAGTTGAAAACTCTTCTTCAGATTCATGATGTGTTCTTAAACTGCAAAACTGTTAGAACCAGTATTCTTAAATTGATTATTCTAAATATTTTTGTAAATCTGCAATATATTCCTAATTACCATAGGTAAACACCCATAAAAGGTCATAAGCCGTTGCACATCTTCCCTCTCAGAATCAGAAAGTAAGATAATTTTTCAGAATTAACAGGCTAAAATGGGATGGAACATTCTAACTAAAATCTGTAGCTGCAAAACCAGGGAACATGTGAAACAGTTTATATGTAAACAGCAGTGTCTAAAACCTAAAGATGGGTGACTATTTTTGTGATTAAGTGTCCTCCTCTTCAACATGTTCACACGCACAAAATATGTTTTCAAGATAAGTTTTTTTGCAAAATGTAATTTGCTTTTGCAGTCTGGACCAAACATTATATTTAAACAACCCAAAATAAAAGGTTCCCACCATGGTTTATTAGTCATTTATGTACAGATGAACTCATGTTGAGACAAACATACTTGGAACCTGGTGGAACCTGTTGCCCATAACTTCTAGCATGAGTACCTCCATGCACACCTCCAGGTCCCGCTAAACCACCCCACGCCTCATCTAGGATGCTGTCCTCGACAACCAGGAGAGAATAGCCAAAACCATCACCATCAGAAATTAGGTTTTGTGTCATTGTTTCACAGCTTTATTATCACTATCAGCACTCAGTCACAACAGCCATTAAAACTGTGGAAACACTTTACATTAACATTGTCAAACAAAACATGTGCAAAATTGATTTCAAATGACACAGCAACACAATATCACTACAGGATGGAACGTTACACTGTTTACAATCCACCAGTAAACCAAGAAAGAAAAAGAAGAAGAACATGTTGGATCCAACATGTTGTCTCTTCATGTTCATACCACAGTAGTATGCTGCTGTTTCCATGAGAAATTAGCTCTGTGCATTTCGCAGCTAATGATCTTTCTCGAAGAATTTCATTTAAAGTGTTCGCACACTTCTGACAACTTCTTTCTGCTGTATCATTCGTGTTGTTTGCCAACATTCACTCCAGAGAGGAGACGCCATGGTCACATAAGATTTACGAGGCACTGTATTGCCTGGGTGACTACCCTCACCTCAGGAGACATTACAGTGTGAACTTTATATTATAACAAACCCAACTGATCAATTATGAATTTAAAAGCCAACTTTTTTATAATCCTTTTTTTAATCAATAACCATAACGTGATGAAATAAGTTGTTGCAGCCCTATTATGAATTATGAAATATTATGATCATTTAAAAAATATACTTAAAACACTATATCTGATTGTCTAAATGTGTGCAAGTGTGCTATTGGATGTAGATTCTGTGCTTACTCAAGAACTAATCCTAAACAAGAAAACATTTGTGTTCATAAAATGGCCTAGGTGGGCATTAAGCAGAAATCCCCTCTTAAGAATGTTTTTTAAAAGGGGCAAATCTTTAAAGAAGACACTGTGTGTAAAATCTTCAATAGAAGGTTGAACATCATGCCTTACAGTATACAACTGTTTCAAGCAGCATGGAAACCAGCTGTAGATTAAATTTCTGAATCTCAGACCACTCATGTGGTTTGTGCCTAAACTCTGCAGAGAAAAATGGTTTGGTTTACGTTAGGTTTGGTTTAGGTTTAACAGCATTCCCAGGGGTTTTTTGACTTCTGACTTTATTTGAACATTAACACAGAGTTCCCGTGTCAACACTAACATATCTAAAAAAAAGTCTAGAGAAACTAATACTGAATCTGCTGGAAACATAACACTTCTGGGGAAGATTTCACACACAAAACATTTGATTAGCATACAAATGAGATTTACTGTTACAGATTAATTGAACAAATACGTGAAACTAACGTGACACAGAATACTTTTTCTGCACAAGTGTTACTGAGGCTTTTACTAATAATACTTTAGAATCCTTCTTGCCTGCAATTTTCATGTAGTTTAAGATTTTTTTTGTAGGATCTTAACTTATACAAACACTGGTATTTCTACCTTCACGAGTAAATTGTCCACCACTGTCACAAACTACTACTCATACTACTGTCAGGACTCTAATCGTAACATGCGCAGTGTGTGTATGTATATCTATGTATGTATGTATGTACAATAATTCTTGCCCAAACTGTTAAGTCAAGTAAAAACGAGTTACCTGTCCACATCAGCACACTTCGGCTGCGGAACCTCATCCATACTTTCCCAGACTCGGGAGGTTATTCGCTTTCCTCCGCACGATGGTTGTGATGGCTCGATGTAAAGCAGCCGCGGCAACAAACTACGACTGAACCCGGAAGAAGACATCAAGCAGGAAGTCATTCCTCCGTCATTTTTTTTTAACTTCAAGCTTGTTAAACCAGCTTTTTTTTAACATCATTAAGATAGTACCGCGACACCGGACGTTGTAGTTTCAAGAGCGCATCTCTCGGACCCTGGGTTTTTGTGACACTGCCACCTAATGTTACCACTTTGGAACACCTACCCCTGACGGCCAGGGATCCAGACTGCAGTGGTTTGTGTCTCCTCGGGCAACAGTTTATCAAATTAATAAAACACCCACTAACCTGAAAAGATTAGAACAATTTTCATTTAGATTCCCACCGCTGTAACTGTAATATGCTCGGATCCCTTTCTTACAGTTAGTAGATTAGTAGTTTATGAGCTGTTGTGCAATAGTGCTTAAAAAGTGTTACCATAGAATGGTGTGCCTTTAGGCACTCAATAAATTTGGTTATCAAAATAAAATATAAAACATTAATATTTAAAATATTAATATTAAATCATAACTTGAATTGGTTAAAGTTGTCTCGCGGGGCACCACCATTCATAGAAGGGAAAAGATAGCCAATTTATTGATTAAGATCAGTCTCATTTAGATATAGTTCAATTAGAAATCTCAATATTTTACCATTAAAGATTACATAATGAACAATGAAGGTTATGGAGTTCTTAACAGTGTAACGGTTGGCAAAATTCACTTATGCAACATTAATGAAATAACAATTGTGAAAGAAGAACATTTATTATGAACATAATAAAGTATAAAAACACAAATTACTAAACAATCAAATGGTAGTTTATCCCAGAGGTAAGAGCCCCCCCCCCCCCCCCCCCCCCACTTCTGAGATTGCTTTACGGGGGTAGGTTTAACTAGGTGGAGACTATGCGTGTGTCTGTGTAGATGTTAATCAGATAATGCAAGAGTCAGAGAGACCTACAAAGGAGGCCTGTGAAGGGCCTAACTAACAATTACTTTCAAATAACTTGTTGCCATAATATCACACCACATATCAAACTTATAAACACACACCGATCAAATAAACAGTCTTGCTTAGCGTAGTATAATTATTAAGCCCAGGTTATGTTACCAGTCTGAGGGAAAGGGGAAAAGAAGTTGCAGTCCAGTTGCAGTTCTGTGACGTCTCCTGGGTTTGTCGGAAGGGTTCTGCCTTAGCGGTTCTGTTGAGCTGTGAAGCTCCGTTGCTTGTTGAAGTTTTCCTGCAGGACATCGAGTCGCTCGGAGGAGTTTGTAGAACTTGAAGGGTGAGGAGATTTCCTTGAGAAGATGAGCTGGGAGCTGCACCTTTGACCTCCGGTAGTTGGTGGGAAGAGAAGAGTGGGCTGGGGCAGACAGGCCCTCTCCTCAGCAATGCAGGAGAAAGGGCTGGAAAGCCCTGCTGTCCTCGGTGGGTGGATGGAAAAATAATGAGTTTGGGCAGCAGACCCCTTATATCGGCCTGATGACCTCACGAGTCCGGGGCTACAGTGACCAATAGGAGGTGAGCATTGTGACTTTTCACACCTATGCGTGACATTGCCCAGACCACAGGAAATGCAGCATCCTGTTACATCCTGGGAGACGGAGTTCCTTGACTGTCTTAAGACAAAGGGAACATGTGGCACTCTGGGAGACTGAGTTCACTCCAGAACATGCAGGTTGCTTGTTTCAAGCTTTGACCACACATGAAGGCCGACAGGAGGCCTGTGGTTTGCACAAAAACCATATTCCAACAGAGCCTTATATATATATATATATATATATATATATATATATATATATATATATATATTTACATGAGTACATCTCAAGCTACTTTTCCAAATAGTATAAATAATTTTAAATAATAACTGTGCAGTTTTTAAGTAACCCACTACCATAATCCCTTCTATCTAACACAATTCATTATATTTCTCTAACTTAGACAAATAAGTTTTACTGTGGGAAGTAAAAATGCAGTTACAATAGTCAATGCGTGATGAAATAAAATATTATTAATCTCAGACAGACAGTTGTAAGAACTCAGCATACCAGGGTCTGTGGGTGTAACAGGTACAATTGGGTTTCATCAGCATGAAAATGAAATGAAACACCATGCTGTGACCGAGGGGCAGAATGTATAAGGAAAACCAAATTGGACCCAAAACATAGCCCTAGAGTACACCATACTTTACATCAGAAAAAGCCGAGAAATCAGTTTGCAGAGACACGGTACCTTCTGTTTGTCAGTTAAGATTTAAACCAATCTAAAACCATACCAGAAACCTCTACCCAGTGCCTCAGTCTGTCCAATACAATGTTGTGGTCTATGGTGTCAAAGGCTGCACTCAGATCCAGCAGTACAAGGACTGAGCACATGCCCTGATCAGCAGCCATTAAAAGGTCACTGGTTACTTTAAGCAACGTTGTCTCTGTGCTGTGAAATTTCCTGAAACCAGATTGGAATTGTTAAAAGATATGAAGATTTTCAAGCAAAGCGAGAAATCCATTGGACACACATTTTTCTTAATTTGGAAATAAATTGTAACTTTGAAATTGGCCAAAAATTCTGAGGGAGAGAGGAATCTACTCCAGGGTCGAAAATATGCAGTTCTAAAATACCTTGACCAGAGTAAAAAAGGGAAAGCAACCAGGGCCAAGCAGATTCACGTACTTTAAGTAACAACATTGTAGGGATCACATCAAAAGGGCTGGACGACACTCGTATGTGATACTGTATCTAAAAGTTCACCTAAAGTATTAAGATAAAACTGGTAAAAGTAGTTAATAATAATAGATAATGATTATGTATTTGCAGGAGCTTTTCACAGCACTAAAAGTCAACTTACAAAGCAGAGATAAAAACAGAAGAAAAATAAGGCAGAAGTAATTTATGTTACGTAGATGGAAGTATGATGGCCAATTAACAGTTTTGATGTGAGCTTAAGACAATCTTGTTGTGAAGGGGGATCCAGGTAAGCAAAATCTGGGGTAGTGGAGGTTCTGATGGACTCCACTTATCAGTAAAATAGGGTTATTGTAGGTTGTATCTTGCAGTCGTGCATTACAATGAAAATGCAGACAGCAAGTAAGCAAACAAACCTTTACACAATTAAATGTGAATGTGAAATCTGAGCCCATCTGTAGAAGAAGTGTTTAGCCAGAACACCCGAAAAAAGAACGACTTCCAAGTTCAGTTCATGCAGATGAAAATTAACTAGTTTTTATTGGCGTGATTCAGGTGACAAAAGTACGGTCAATGTCAATGTCAATTTTATTTATATAGCACATTTAAAACAACTTGGTTGACCAAAGTGCTTTACAGGTGGAGTGGTACGAAAAAAGGCCAGTTAAAATGTAATATATTAAAGTTCAAGTAATACATTAAACATACATTAAAGTTCAAGTAATACAAATAAAATACAATTATTAATGTAACATAAAAATATATAAAAATAATAATAATAAAAATAATAAAACAAAATCAAATATAGGAAATACGGTGAGAAAAATAAAATCAGCTGCACTGAAATGCACTCAACTTAATTATTATTACAAATATTCAAAGAACCTGAGGCCAGTGATAGTTATTTGAGACCAGGTCAGATATAAGAGTAGTTTTTGCTGATTTTACCACTTTCTGGTAATCAGATAGATTTACCAGTGGTCCTTGGAGAGCTGAAAAACGTACAGTCAGGAGGGAGAAGCTCATAAAAAGCTGTGGACTCACCAATATGAAGCCAGGTCTCGGTTAGGAGCATAAAGTCCAGATCACGGGATGTGAAAAAGTAATTTAGTACAAAAGTTATGTTGGGTATAGACCTCGCATTAATCAGAGCCATGTATAGAGTTAGATCCATACTGTCCAGCTTTGAGGTGCGGCGAAGCATGCAAAGATTGTTGAGGTTCACAAAGCGCCGATCGTCGCAAATAGAATCTGAGCGTTTAGAGTGGTAGAAGAAGAGCAGGTGATACAGATAGTCATTCAAAAATTAGTGAAAAAAGTACACCGTGTTGCAGATTACCTAAAAGCATGAGACTCCCCTGCAAGCTTGGATGCAGTCCGTCTTGTGCAAACAAGGGAGAGCGAGAATAAATTAAAGTTGTGGATAAAACCAATGTTGTGAGTGGAGCATACGGACTGGAGCCAGGTGTGGAGGCTGAGGATCCTGCTGAAGCGGCCAATTCCGCGACCCAGTGTGGGAATTGGATCCGAGATGAAAGCAGACTTTCCAGTGCTATTTAGCAGGCAAAGGGACGGATGTAGTCGGCTATTGTCAGCTCGGACTGCTGGCGGCTGGTGTCTTTTGATCCGACGAACGAGGCAATGAGTCCGGGAAGTTTGCCAATGATTTCTGGCGTTGTCGCTCCAGGAAAGCAGTGTGTGACTGCATTAATGAAGCGGATACTTCTCATGATGGAGTCTCCGATTATCAGGGTGTTTGGAAGGATAAACGGAAGCAGGGGTGTTCCTGGCTTGGGCGATCTTGGCGAGCACCGGGTTGCTGCACCAGCATGTGGAATGGAGGCGACCATAGGGTGCAGAAGTGAGGTGGTGTCTTCCTCCGTGTGGCATGGCTTCCCTGCTGTGGCCAAGCCGGTGAGAACTCTGTAGCTCCACCTGATCACAGCCTCCATCAATAACCTGAGGCGGGTGGTGGTAGAGGACTTGACCACCCCTTGAGTAGGGGTGCTTCCAGAGGCAGGAAGTCCGCAGTCTTCAGCATTTTGCATCTGTTGGACAGCTGGAGGTCTCGAGGTGTATGAGGGGGAGACGGGCGCCCAGAACAGTGCTTGTCCTTTCTGCAGGCACGTGCACAGATAGACCCCTAGTGGTGCTCAAGCACTGGCCCTTTTGCCCTGTATGAGAAAAGTGCCCTTCTGCTGGAGCCCAATTTTTCTTCATTCATCAATATTTAAGAATAAAATTATGTAATAGAGATTATGTAAGTCACTCTTGATAATTATGCACAACATTGATTTATCTCATTTACAAGATTTGCAGCATAATGCCAAGAAAAGACAAACTCCAAAAGAAGAAGGACAGGGAACTGCAGCAAGCAGCTCACGCCGGGTTCACATCGGACGCCGAAGCGACGCGGAAGCGTGGCGTAAGCGCAGCGCCAAGCCTTAAATAACAGCTGGCTACCATCCACTCCCATAAACCTTTGTGCTTGTCACACCGGACGTTGAAGCGCCGCGCCAAGGCTGCCTGACGCCGTGAAGCGATCGTTTCAGCGTCGAGTCTATTTGTTCCGCTTGATGCGAGCGTATCGCGACAGGAAACACACTGAAAAATGATTTAAAACGATATTGATGACATATTTTATATGATATAAATGATCAAATATGCATCCCATACTTTGTATTAACCTTCTGTTGTCTTGGAGTTTTAATTTGACCACTTTTAACAACCACATTATTAAATGTCCCCCTCTGCCCATCTACTACAGCCACACAAGCAGTCATAAAGATAAAAAGAGAGAGGGGGGGGCTACGTATTCTCTACATAGGCTTGAGTGGAGAATACTTAATTTACCCTCGACACCCGACATTTAACGGATCAAACAGCGGAGAAGTTATTCAACATGGATGACATTAAATTAATAATTGAATTGGAGAGGTACATTGAGTTGTATGATCCTCGGAACATGTTGTATAAAGACAACACAAAAAAAGACAAATTTGGGACGCTGTTGCTTAATGTTGGAGCAACAAGTAAGTATATGCTTTTATACTACTGGATCAACGGGTGATATTATTAGCGCTTCCCGGCGCTTCAGCGTGGCTTCCGCGTCCAGTGTGAACAGCCAAGCGCCGGCGCGCTAGGGATTAGCGTTTACGCCAGGCTTTGGCGTCGCTTCCGCGTCCGGTGTGAACCCGGCGTCAGGGTAGCAGCTCTCATTTATCTTGGATCAGGCCATCAACTTGTAAAACAGATGATGTAGAATCAGTAACCCTACCTGGTCCAGAGGAGCCCATCACATCACTAACCCTAACCCTAATATATTATTTGGTTGTTCAATATGGCCTTGTTTTTGCCTGTTATTCATTTATTCATTCAAATTGATAATCCGAGTTACTTTGTTAACATATAAATAAATACATAGGTTGAAAATATCCTACTGTGTTTTTTTATTCATTTATTATTATTAATTTTAATTTAATAAATAATTTTGGCGATGGGTAACCTTTTTTGGGAGTTTGAACACCTGCCCCCCCAAATGTCTGTGTAAGTGCCTGCCTTTCTGGCTATAATCCACTGCACCTGATTGCAGGAAGTAGTCGGGGCCTTCAAGGCATGACCCCCACGGGGTAATCGCGACTTTCCCGGATCATGGTACGGAGTGGAGTTGGCTATTATTTTTGGCTTTGTTCCCATTGTCACCCACGGATCATCAGGCTGTGGTGGAGTAGACTCAGGATCTGCAACTACTGTGACGCTGGTGCCAAGCCATGGCCCTGTAGGATCGTTATCCAACCCTGGAGCGGAGTGGCCATGGAGACTTTGCCTGATTGCATTCAGGTTATAGCTGCAACCAGAGTTTTTCAAGGCTGCAGTATGTGATGCCTGAGTCGTGGCGATAGTGGTGAAGCCTATGTTGAGCTTATCTTTCTCCTTGAGTTCAGCTTTCAGAGAAATTATGCTTTACCTCAGCTTTGACACGGTAAGATTGCAAGCCTCACACTCAGATTCAGCCATCGTAATGATAGTTTGTCCATAAAAGGAACACTGACAGTGACGGACACGGGAAAGTCTAGGCGGGACAGTCTGTGACAATAAATTGTAGTGGGAACTGAGGGGGAGGGAGGTGCTGAGACACTAGTTACTCATGAATTATAGGCAGTCTGATGCCAATTTGAATGACATGAATAATTAATGAAAAAATCTTAACCAAAAGTTTATGTGGTGTTTTATGGAGCCACTGGCATTATGCTGCACTGACCTTTGCCTGATGGTTAAGTTCGCCTCTGACAACTGGGAGGTGGGAAGTGCTGCCTGCCTGTCTGACGTGACTGCTGATGACTGTGTACTCACTAGAGGTGGGCACCTTATCTAGCCTCACGATTTGATTCAGCAGTAAACGATTCAATTGTATACACAATGTTGCATATTTATGCATCTCAATGCATCACATCCACATTTTCTTATTTTTCTGCACATGGCTGTTTTCATTAGTTAATACCTCAGTCCGAAAAATATTTCACTTCAATTGTATTTGTATAGCGCCAGATCATAATATACAGTATCTCAAGGCGCTTTAGAATTGTGTGCTGCACTTAAGGCTTAAAAAGACAAACTCTGATTATAGCCTTTACCATTTCAAGGTGGACCAACCTGGCCCCCCTTGGCAGCGCCACTGCACTGAGGTGCATTACTCCGCAGGTCAACAACGGATCCTACTCCTCTGATGTTTTCTTATTACTCACACTTATTACTCACGCTTTTATAAAAAACCTGCAAAGCTTCTTCTGCAACAGTGAAGTTTAGATACTGTGTTGCATCACAAAATGCAGGAAGATATTCTATCTGCAGGAGTATGTGTGAGTGTCTGTTAGTCTCTGTCCCTCTTCACACAGGAACTGATAATCACATGGCATATTCACGATCTAGTCCTAGCTGGAAACCTGGAATTCCAGGGTTCTCTGGATGTTTATAAAACACTAGCATGATCTGGCACCAAATCCAATCAGGCAAAAGTGAGAAGACAGATCTACTGTCACGGCTCAGGCTGTTCCTCTAGTTTTTTCTCTTTTGTCTCTGCATCCCGCCTATTCATCTCCCCCCTATGTGTTTATGTGTGCGGCAGTTCCAGCACGCCAGTCTACACACCCAGTTTGTTCCGTCACCTCAGTGACTCACACTCTCTGACGATCTGAAGACGGCTTCTAGTGAATACTATTTCATATGGTTCTCGTGAAACCTCCTAATGTTTTTTTCTCTTTTGTGCCTCAGGATTACCCGAGCCAACCTGACTGGCTTATCTCCAGCTCACAGGATCACATGCTCCGTCTCAGCCACCATCCAGCTTGTGACTATTTATTCACTCACAAACCCCTCTCTCTCTGTGTCTGCTTTCTGGTCCAGTTCAAAAACAAAACCTCACATCTATGTCATCTTCCTTGATCTCGCTAATGCGTTCGAGTCAGTACCACATAATGTCCTCTGGGCTGCTTTCGACTTCTTCAAAGTACCAGACACCATCACAAATTTGATTAAAGCCTACTTCAAAGATCTGCAATCCTGCTTTACCACACCAGATTTGCCCACCATATGTCAGCATCTCAAAGTGGACTTCAAGGCTGGCTGTTTAAATGCACCAAGACAAGGCTGGAGACGACCCTCTCAGAGTCCCGAGACACATCTATACGGACTGTTGTACCATCATTGACAACAGGTCAGAAATGGACACCAAAAGAAGCAAGCAAAAGCAGCACTCGAACATGCTGACATTGTGGGCCACGTTCAACAGTAAAGAGAAGGTTTGAGCCTAGGTCAGAGCTGACCCCTGTGGAACAAGGCAACTCCTTTAGTGCGGCGAAAATTGTTAGTTGTGGAAATCCATCAAAAACACAAACACAGTCCAAAGGAGAACTTTTGTCCGTGAGGGAAAACAGGGACAGAAAGGGCAATGGAGATGTTTGTGGATGTGGGCCAGCGGCTTACAGTCCCAACACATATTATCACTACCACCCTTAGACCTGACCTGACATTCTGGTCCAACATCCTGCATGTCGTCTACTTCTTAGAATTGACAGTACCCTGGGAGGATGCTGTTGATGAAGTGATTGGGTCTAATTCACAAACCGTCCATACGCACTTCTGTGTGCTTAAACCAGGGGTGTCCAAACTTTTTATCCCGAGGGCCACATACAGAAAAAAATACGAAGGTCTGGGCCACTCACTCCGCCACGCCCCCCTGCCCTGGAGTGGACTGTTGACAGTGCGCCTCAATCGTGTTGCTCAGGGTGGGGGGGGCGTGGCGGCGTTCTGAGGGACAGCTGGCAGGTCAGGGGTGAGTTGGGCGCCACCTAGCGTCTAAACTGTGAAGTCCATTACATTACATGTCATTTAGCTGACGCTTTTATCCAAAGCAACTTATATTAAGTCCATTCAAGGGTACCCGAGGGTATGAACCCCAGAACAACAAGAATCAAGAAAGTACAATTTCTTCAAAAATAGTGCAAAACTACAAAGTGCTATAAGTAAGTGCCATTTAAAAACCCTAACCCTTTTTTCTTTTTTTTTTTGAGGCGGCCCAATTTAAAATGGATGGCGGGCCGCAGATGGCCCGCGGGCCGTGGATTGGACACCCCTGGCTTAAACCGTGCGTTTGAACGTTTGACGCATAAATCTGGGATCATCAATATGTTCTTACCTGAATTTGTTCACATAGTTCATCCTCATCATTTATTTTCATGATTAAAATCTTCAACTATAACGGTTGAGATAGTTAACTTAGTTTACAATAGATCGGTCAATTTCCAGTGCAATTAAAATGAGCATCTGTTGCTGATTTAAACTGATTACTTGGTAGCAGTAAATAAGATATGAGAGTTTTTTAAATTACATATATAGATATTTAGTATATAGTTCTGCCCCATTTGCCAACCCTCAAACCCCTCAAGGGTTGGGCTACATTGACATCCATGTCCACACACGAGTACATTTCTGCTCCTTCTTTGGTGAAATGTTTTATTCACTTGCAGTGCCAATTTGCAAATGTATAGAAAAATTTGTTCTTTGTTTATCACCACTCACCTCCACACAAGACAAGAAAAACCACCACAGCTGGGGCCGGAGCTTGGAGGTGCCTCCGAATAGTTCCAATAACTTTAACCCTGAAGTCCTGACTGTGCGCGTCACGTCCATTCTTGTGTTGTGTAGCAGGTTTTGTTGAGCATGTGTCTCATAAACTTTAGAGAATCAAACAAACACAAAGTAAATATCAGTCCTGTTTGTGTCCTAATAACTTGTGATCAGTGATGGTGTTTATTGTTAATGTGTAAAGTGAACGCAGGTCAGAGGGGTCAGGAGGAAGCAGACCCTGACACACGACCGAGGTGGCTGCTGCTGATGGATCCTAACTGGCGGTAGTGGTACTGAGGCTTTTACTAATAATACTTTAAATTCCCTCTTGCCTGTTAATATTATGCAGTTTAAGATTTTTTGTAGGACCTTAACTTAAAATATATACATACTCTGGTATTTCTACATTCCCAAGTAAATTGTCCACCACTGTCACAAACTACTACTCATACTACTATAAGGACACTAATACGCAGTGTGTGTATGTATATATATATATATATATAAGTTGCATATATATGTATATATGTACATACAAGAATTATTGCACAAACTGTTAAATCAAGTTAAAACTAGTTACCTGTCCACATCAGCACGCTTCAGCTGCGGAACCTCATCCATACTTGCCCAGACTCGGGAGGTTATTTGCTTTTCTCCGCAAGATGGTTGTGATGGTCCTTATTATAATTTATTAAAATAATACAACAAAATAAATATAACATATGTTTCCTTACTCATACTGTATGTGTCCACAAGTAGTTTTTAACCCTCTTTTAAAAACAGGAAATTACAATTTCCCCCACACCACTCACTTATCCCATCACAACAACCTCTTGCCTGAAAGACTACGGAAGGAAAAGAATAAATATGACACAGTTTTAAGGATTTAGCATTTTATTGTGGAGTAACAATTTACAAATCGTCTACTTAAATCTTATCGGCTGAGGCCTACATCCCTGAATACATTTTTATGGTGACAGTATCTTTCTAAAAATCATTTCACTACATACAGGACTTTCTCATCTTGTCTAAAAACTCCAAGTAGCTTTTTAAAGAAGCAACAAAGCAAGATGTGTGTGTGTGTGTGTGTGTGTGTGTGTGTGTGTGTGTGTGTGTGTGTGTGCATCATTTATCATTTATTAGCAAGATGTTGTGAAGGGTTCAGTGTTCTTCAACAAATTGGAGGTGGTCTTTAGCCTTCAGATTTCAGTCGAGAGAAAGAGAGAGAAAGGGACACAGACAGATATGACTGGATGTAGCAATAACATTGATTAATAAAAATGCCTTATTGAAAAGTGATAAGTACTAGTATCTGCAGTTTTGTTTGGACTTGGAACAGATTTTGTGCCTGAATTGAAATAGAGAAAGCTAAGAAACAATTCAAAATCAGGGAGCACATCTATCTCATGATCTTGATTTGGTAAATAGTGAACTGTTGGAAGATGAAGAATTTTTTTTTTTTTGCTGAAAAATAACTTACATGTTGGTGATGCTCTCTAGCCTGTTTGTGAGGACCTCCTGGACAAAGAGACACGAGAGACAAGAAATTATGGTACAACTCATAGACAAATAAGATATGCTTTCAGATCAGTGCTGTCCAATTACTAAGCAGCACAGAACAGACAAGTTATTTCTTTCTTTAGATTTATCTATATAATAAAGTGATTACCCATTAATAGGTCATCATTATTATTGCGCTATTTGTGCAGTATTAGAATACATCTATTGAACATCTGTTCTCACTACTTCCTCTGTTATGCCAACAACACTTCTGTGTATAGAACCTCATTGCAAAATGTGTCTTGCATGCACAAAGCCCCCTTATTGTAGTGTGTGGGAGAAGACTGTTTAGTGAGGCTATGAAGCCCTCCAAAGTTGTTAGAACAAGAGAATCTAAATACATATCACTTTAAGACATATAACTTCAGTTTTTTGAGGAGGCAAGGACAGAATCAGGTACCGAAAGCTACCACATCAACAAATATGACTGTGCTGAGCTTCATCAATCCCAGCACAGTCTATTTGTATAGCACTTTTCATACATTAAAAAATGTCCCTGTCCTACCCCACCATCTACCCACCCACACCCAGAGCCAAAACTCTTCGATCAAATGAAGAAACTAAAAAAGAACATCGCAGGAACTGTACTGAGGAAACGCTATCAAATTGAGGAAACACCAGGGGCAGGATAATGACTTAAAACTAAGAAGATAGGATAATATCGGAGAAATAATACCGCTATGAAAATTAATAATCTCATAAAAGCACAAACTCACAAGATGTATCGGTTTGAGCAGGAAATGCAAGCCAAGCACAAATGCTTCTTGTTATACATAAAAAAAAACTAAACAACACTCAGAACTGAGTCAGAACTGTATTTGCTTTGTTAACAATGGAATATTAAATACCCATATTTGCTTACAATATCTTTGCCATTTTACCCACAGCTGTTCACAAACTACAGGCTATGAACGTCTTTTTAAGAAACATGAAGTTATATCCAGTGGCGGTTCTACATGGAAGAAGCGCCGGGCGAGGCCCCTCCATAACATTTGAATAACACACTTAACAGAATCAATGCACACAATTCTGCACAACACAGTATAAGTTATGACATAAAAGTGGCAAAAATACATACAATCAGATATAGAAAAAAGTTAACAAGAGCAGAGATACAATAATATAAAATATTAAGAATAATATACAAATAAGAGCAGAGATACATAATATAAAATATTAAGAATAATATACAAATACAATATAGAATAAATAAAAACACACTAAAGAAAATCTAATTATTACACCATTGCACGAAGAACAGAAAACTAAAACTAAAACTGAACCTTTCTGGCCTTCCTTGATGCAAAATCATCAATAATATCATCATATGAAATCTGCTCCCCTATTGAGTGATTGATACTGATGACGGCAAGGCCAGTCAGCCGTTCCTGAGACATGGTTGACCTAAGGTACGTCTTGATCATCTTCAGTTTTGAAAAGCTCCTCTCTGCTTGAGTCACTGTGACTGGCACAGTAAGTGCAATCCTGAGAGCAGTCCAAAAGTTGGGGTAGATCTCCAATAGATCCTTATCATGCATAAAAGTGATAAGCTCAAGGAGGCTCATGGTTTTTGATGGCAGGTCAGGGAAGTTCTTAATTTTGTTTTGTTTCTAAGAGTCTTTTTAATTTGTTGGGTCTCATAGAGTTTTCAGACATAAATTACACACTGGTCTCTCCTCATGTCCTACCACATTGACTGTGAACCGAGGAGCAAGACAGGCTCCATCGTACTTTCTTTTCATCTTGGTTTTTGTACACCGTTTCTTGTTTGTCCCTGACCGGCTGCTTCACGTGAACGAGCTCTGATCTCACTATGTGTGACTCTGAGAGAGTGAGCGAGCCTGTGTGTGTGTGCTGTCCGTTCTCGAAAAATAAGCGCGACAGGCACAACACTGTTCAGGGAGCCACTGCAGAGGGGCTGAAGAGCCGCCCGCGGCTTCAGAACCTCAGGTTGCCAACCCCTTGCTACGGCGAAAGAGCGATTTGTTTACTGCTCCACCGTTAAAGAGATGCGGACATTAAAACATTGGTTCGGCTATAATATTAGTTTATGCCTGGGGCACGCCACACAGTTTGAGAATCACTTCTCTGTACAGTGGATCCCCCGTTCCCCCTCTTGTCCGTTCCATTTGGGAGACCCAGAGTGAACTGTCCCCCGCGCCCCCTCCCCTTGCCCCTTCTCACACAACATCAAGCAGGGGCGCCTACAGTTGCAGGGGGCGCCAATTTGCCAATTCCCCACACAATGATATGATAGATAATAGAAAACCGCTTTGTGCCACCCCCCACGTGTCATGAAAATGTACCGCCCCTGGTTATATCGGTATTGGCCATGCGAAACAGGTAATTAGCGGGCATAAAAATCTGCTGTTGGTGGAAGATCAACTTCCCCAACTCCTAACTTAGAAAGTTATGATGAACTTAGAGGCAAAGAGACAACTTATAGTGGGTGGACAAAATGAGGTGTTTTCAAAATTAAAAGTCCAAATAGTCGTTTGGTCTGTCTCACCTTTGAAGAATCTGGCGTGGAGTTGGAGGTGCTGGAGGATGGACATGGTTGGGCAGCATTTAACTAAAGAAGAGAGACGAAATAGAAAAGGGAAATGCATAATGGGCAGTATAAATAAAATACATACATTTTATGTGCAAATATTCCTTTAAAAACTGGCTTTGTGTTAGTTTCCATCAAGTGACATTTTACCACCTATTGATAAGCTTGTCAAAAACACTGATACAGCGAATCAGAATAATTTGTTCACAGTAGTGTATCGATAGTCCCCACTTCACACCAGAAGGAGAATGTGATTCCTGCTATACCAGAGGCTGCAGTTTAAGGATGGCATATCTAGAACCCAAGGTGAATGAAGTGAGTGAATTTCCTTTTAAAGTTTGTTGGCATTAAAAACAGGATCACCATGTTGAGCCAACTATCAGTCATCATCGTTCATCAGCCCAACACTATTATCGCACATTCAAATTAACCAGCCTTTAAATGTCACTGCACTTGCCCTACCTGTGGATTGCTCAGTTCCAGTTTAGTTTCCAATAATAGGACTCTGCTCATCAGATTTTCCCAGCTGGTGCTACTTATGGTGAGGAATTCTTCTCCCGTCTGGAATAGAGAATGGTAAATAAAGAAAGTGGCGTTCATAAAAGTAATTTTTTTATGTGCCATATCATGTTTTATTAAATTGTCTTAGCTTTCTGTATGATAAAAGATAAAAGAAATAAAATGGGGAAGAAATTAAAGATTGAGAGAAAAAGAGATTGTCTTATCAACCTTGTCTCTCTTTCTCCCTCTCTCAAGTTCCTCCAGGCGTTTCTCCAGGACCTCGAGCCTGTCTAGTCCAGACAGAGTATTTTTTAGCTGAGTTTCCATTGCCAAGAGCCGTCTATCCACTTCAGACAACTAAAAGACAGAAAAGACCAGTGTTTTCTCTTGACATTTTTGAAGGCTAGGTAGCAATCACAAAAAACAAAAACACAAATGAAGAGAATGGAAAAAATGAAAAGCAGCAGGCAAAAAGCTTAACTCCTAGTTAAAACAATCATAGAAATATTATATTGTGTAATGCGACCCTGTGTTCCCAAAAACAGCGCATTGTGGACAAAGTAGGGGAAATTCCTGATAAAGGGTTATATATATATATATATATATACACACACACACACACATATATATATATGTTTTCATTTAGTTTGAGTAATTATAATATTATATGATAAATATGTAAAAGTATGCCTTTACGTGCAACATGATATCCTTGTCATCTTTCCCTTCCACCAGCTCTGGGATTCCATTTTCAGGAGAAGTGATGGAGTAGACTTCATTATGCTTAGAGATGGAGGTTACTTTATTGGAGGAGTTTGTGGGAAAAGTGGAAGGATTTTCTATTAGAGTCATACCAAATGACCCGGACACCTGAAACACACACAAACACAATGGCATATTAATGTTTGTATGTATTATTTGATTGCTATAATTTTACCAATTCATGTTTTCAATCGTTCACCTGTCTGAATCAACAGCACTTTGCTTTAAGTTAAGGCAGTTTTGTATCTGTGAATACACAAGAGTTCACTAAGTTACGCATGAGGTAAATACTTCTGCCTTGTTCTCTCAAGGACTGTTTGGGGTCCCCAGACTCCACTTTGAGATATCCTCAAATTGGAGGTGTCCCAGGACTGACTGTGTGTCTCCATCTAGCAAAGACCACTGCCTTCAACCTCAGAAGACCCTGATGCAAACAAAGCAGCTTCGAAACTCCATCAGGGATAACAAGAGAGACTAGAGCAGGGGTGGGCAATTCATTTTCCCGAGGGGCCTATAAGAAACATGGACAGTTGTGGAGGGCCGGACCAATAAGCTGAACTCAATTCTACTCATATTAATTTGATAAGCTTCTACAGGTAAGAGTAAATGTTATGGTTAGGCAATGAAAAAGTGAGCCAGGCAAAGTAATAACGCCAACAATATATCACACACTATTTACAAGCACAGTTGTGAACAAAATATGATTTTTTTTTGCAGTATTCCAAAGATCAGCTTTAAATTAACTGTATACAAAGTGCTATTACTATTTACATATAGTATAATCATCCCATTTGCTGTTTTTTTTTCTTTTCTTGTTAAGTGAGACAAATCTAGTCTGTTTTGGGCTTGAACAAGTGCACTGAAGTCAGGTTGAATATCTGAGGTGGATATGCGAAGGACAGCTGACAGGTGATCATCAGTGAGAGAGGATCTGTATCTGGATTTGTTAAACTTCATCACAGAAGATGTTTGTTCACATATGTCAGTAGATCCAAAGAGAACCAACATCTTCTGAGCATGCCTCCTCACGTATGAAAAGTTCTCCTCTTTGAGAGAAGAATAAAACTCCAGCAGTGATGCTGACTTAAAGTGCTCTGCCAGCAGTGTACCTGCGGAGGTGATCAACTGATGGTGTGGCTTCTTTCAGTGTTGGCATGTGGTTGAGAATTTTACCCTCCAACTGGCTTGAAAGAAACTGCAACGTTCCCAGACCAACTAGACACCTTCTACGCCCAGTTAAACATAAACAACTGAGTGGACGGACAGGCTGCCAGGTTGACCCTAAAAACTGCAGAATATGGTCCTATACAAATGTTAAATGGTAAATGGTTTTGTATTTATATAGCGCTTTTCCAGTCTTGATGACCACTCAAAGCGCTTTACATTACACTTTTACATTCACCCATTCACACACACATTCATACAGTGTATCTATTAGCAGCACTTTGTTATTCTATGGGGGGCCATTCGGGGTTCAGCATCTTGCCCAAGCACACTTCGGCATGCAGATGGGTCAGACTGGGGATCGAACTGCCGACCTTCAGGTTGGAAGACGATCGCTCTACCCCTCAGCCACAGCCTACAAGGGTCAACCCCCGCAAAGCTCTCAGACCAGATGTTAACCCAGGCCGCGCTATTAGGGTTTGTGCTGAATAACTGGCAGAGGTGTTCACCGACATATTCAACCGCTTCCTTAGTCAGTCCGGGGTCCCCGTCTCTTTAAGTCATCCATCATCGTGCCAGTCCCCGAGAAAGCAGTGGCCTCCTGTTAACATGTCTACTACAGTTGTCAGGAAACACTAATTAATGATAAAGTAGATATTTTAAATGATAAGAGGCTTTACACAGAAAGGTAAATATTATACATTGTTAATCATACCACACACAGACCTGTCGGCTAATAAGCCGTGTAGTGAGTACTTGTGTTTGTACTAGGATGGTCCGTTCTGTTAGTCCGTCTCTGTAATACTGGATTCAATTCATCAGAAAGATCAAAGATCTGTAGAGTCTATATCAGCTGATTAGTCATCATCATGGGACAAACAAATCTGTGTGATTGTGATCTTTGTGAAACACTCGTTTCCTCCTCAGCCTTCCGTCCATCTGTATTTATATATTTAGAGCAATAGAACCGATTACTTCACATATTAGTGGATCTTTCAAGCCCCATTTGTGCTTACAAAACCGTAAGAAATGAGGCCCCTGGTCTGCGGAACAACCGCAGCCAGTGGGTCCAGAGCGGGGATTGACAGTGGAGAATGGCTATAACGACCACTCAATCTCGATTGGCAGATCGGCAACCGCTGCCCCATAGTTTGTCAACAGACCTAACAGGTCCAAGAACGATGCCGTTCCTTTGGCGACCCACACAGCGCTAACCGTCACAGCGCTTACCCACTTAGACAAAGGACATTAAGGCTACTTGGGAAGTAGATCTGCTTTGGGGAGACCCCGGTGGCAACGTTTATAGCCACATCGAACAATAGGCCTATTAACATATTCTACCATTATTGGCAATAACTCCTCCATTTCAATTGTCACTGCAGCTCCCTTTATTTCATTTGTTGAAATACTTTAAACATTAACACACCTTTCCATTATGTTAATAACTGTTTCTTCCAATCAATGTTGTAAAAATCGTGATTTTGTTGGTGTGTTTAACTACATCCTGGCAGAGTGTTTTTTTGGTAGATTTTCCTCCAAAAAAAAAACAGGTCTGTATTAAAGGTAATCATGGCAGTGCTAATCAGAAAGTGAGGATGGCCTTGTTGAAGATATCGAAGAAGTGAAAAACAGAGAGCCCAAAGACGCAAAGGGATGCAGGCTAGATGCCGACCTGGTTTATCATGTCATGGCTCACTGCAGAGTTAGAGAGAGAGAAAAAACAGTTGAGCTAACTGTTGGGTTTCTCTACAATGTTGTGAGGACTAATTTTTCTGCATCTTTTTGAGACAGGACATAACTAGGTCCAGATCAAAGATAACCCCTAGTTTCTGGGTGGTTTCACAAATGCAGTGATCCTCAACTGGTGGGTTGCGACCCGGACCGGTTTTGAGTGGGTCGCAGGCCTTTGCCTGGGCAAACTACATCCTGGCAGAGGTTTTTTTTGGTAGATTTTCCTCACTCTTGTTGAGGGTTGAGGACAGCGGATGTTGCACCTTATTAAGCCCTTTGAGACAAATTGTGATTTGTGAAAATGGGCTGTACAGATACTTAGCTTTTTTAAAGTTTGATTTCATTTTTGCTGTACTGCTTAGCTGATCTGTTGCTTCTCGTCCAACACTTTCCTTTGCACAATCCCAATAGTATATAACTTAATACTTACACTGCCTACATCAGTCAGCTTTGGATGGGCCTCTCCTCTATGATCCTTGTGTGGGCCTGGACATCTGCCTCTGGGCTTTAACATACAAACACATAGAATTAGTAGCAATCTATTCCTTGCTTGTTTGTCAGCAAGACAAGGGTGCAACCCCTACCCGAAAATTCAGCTCGCCTGGATCCCTGCAGTGTCGTCCATTTGTATGTGTGGCTGCGTCAGCCTCGCTCCGGTCCTGTTTTAACAACAATGCACTGAGCTTGTGTTGGTTTCAGTTTATTTAGATTAATTGATGAATGCATACAGAAACATCTTTTTTTCCCCTTTTAACTTGATCTTTTTCAAATGTTGTACTTCAGCTGACATCGTTGAACTATAAACCCAACTACTTCATGCTTGCTGCGTTCTTTCTGCTGTTTTTTACACTTTCAACCATGACTGGAGATCCTGTGTGGAGCCATAGCCCTATTGTTTACAGTAGGGATCAGCTGTTGGCACTCTGCAACACGGCGGTGCTGCCTGAGGAGAGACCCAATGTTCCCCGCGAGCTGAGGAGGAGGCCGGGGAACTGTGCGGGGGCCACGCATCGTGCAAGGAGGATATGCTACAGACCTGTCCTCCAGTTCATCTTCATAAGGAATGGAAGGTCCCTTATGATGATGGACAGATTCCAGCTGATCCATCGGACAGGACAGTGGAGATCAGTAAGAGGAAAGGAGGACAGCTGGCAGTGTTTGTAAATGATAGATGGTGAAACTCTGGGAACATCCCTTTTAAAGAACAGCCCTGCTGTAGGGACAGATACCACACTACCTAACTCAGGGATTTCCCATGTTATCGCCATAGCTGCAAATGTTACCCCCTCTGCTAACTCTGATGCAGCCTGTGATGTCTTCAACTCTGTGGTGAGCAGGCTGAAGACACAGCTCTCACCTCTGAGGACTTCAATATTGCCTCTCAATCCTCCACTCTGCCCACTTTCTGACTTTTTTTTTAATTCAACTGTGAGGGCAGAACCCTGCTAAGGCCATAGGGAGGACTTTGACAGCCTCACGGACTACATCAACTTCTGTGTGGATTAGCCTCCGGTTTCTAGCTCTGACCAACTCTTTGTTGTTGTAGCAGGGGTGAAAGTAAAGCGATACAGAACAGGACTAGTCTGTACCACTAAATGCTTTAGCGCCAGACGCAGTACAGGGAAGAGTTCCTCTTCTGCTCCTTGCACAATGAACAATTCATGTAAGAACCATTGCTACTAAAAAGGTTTGACAAGGAGATGTTTGAAAGACCCCTTGTTTGTCACCAAACACGAGGTAATTGTCAGTCATATTGTTTTACGATAAAATGGTAGGTTGGTAGAAGAGGTAGAACTGGTACAGGTTATGCAATCAAGAGACACAACATATACAGATATTAATGTAAAGGAAAATTAACCACTTAAAAGATACTGTACCTTTTTCAGTTGGTTATGTTTCTCTAGTACCAAGTTAATGACGTCACAGATGACAGAGATTTTCCTTTGAGAGAAACCCCACTGGAGGAACTGCTGCTTGGTTAGTATGGGCTTATAGTGGAATATATCTCTTAGTACCTAAACACACAAAACATACAATCTCAAATGAACAGACCACTAAAGGCTAGCAGATCAGTCATTGTTAATGTTAACAAACATTTTGCACATTTCTATGTCAATAGTACGGTAATATATAATAGTAATATAATCAAAAAAATTCATTGAGGAAGATTGCGAATGTGGAATGAGTGCAGTATATTGCAACATAGCAGGGACCAGTCTTAAAGCAAAATAATGTTGTTTTTTAACCTGAAGAAATAATGGTTTTAAAATAATTTTGATGGTGAACAAATATTATAGGGAGAATGAAATATCTGCGACTGTCACAACCAGAACTCATGGAATTGCAATATATAATAGTGTGTTGTATTTGCGACATGATTTACAGCATACCTCACATATCAAAAACCAAACCCACATCTATGAGCAAAAGCTATCAGATAACTATAAGAAAAACCAGGTCTGTATTAAAGGTAATCATGGCAGAGCCAATCAGAAAGTGAGGATGGCCTTGTTGAAGATATCGAAGAAGTGAAAAACAGAGAGCTCAAAGACGCAAAGGGATGCAGGATAGATGCCGACCTGGTTTATCATGTCATGGCTCACTGCAGAGTTAGAAAGAGAGAAAAAACAGTTGAGCTAACTGTTGGGTTTCTCTACAATGTTGTGAGGACTAATTTTTCTGCATCTTTTTGAGACAGGACATAACTAGGTCCAGATCAAAGATAACCCCTAGTTTCTGGGTGGTTTCACTAATGCAGTGATCCTCAAATGGTGGGTTGCGACCCGGACCGGTTTTCAGTGGGTCGCAGGCCTTTGCCTGGGCAAAAAAAAATGTTAAGAAAAAAATCCTGTGCTTTTATTTTGAAGTGGATTTTTTTATGCAGCGGAGTGCCGTCTATTCACACTCCTTAACAGTATTTGTTAAAGAGTGTGAATAGGATCAGTTTTGTTTGTTGGCATAGATTCAGTGAGTGAGTATTCTCAGCTAAAGCTACATAATTTGGGTCTTTTTGAAACTACTTTTAAGTAGATGGACTTTTTTATTTCAAGTTTGTACATGAAAGCACTGTTGAGTCTGTTAAAAAAGGCTGAAGTTGCTGAATTGTTATGTAAGTTGTATTACCTTGTGTCCTTAAAAGGCACTTTGGGGGTTTTAATTAAAATGCAGCTAATTGAGGGTAAAGGGGATTTTTCCCTCTCTAGCATTGCCATCTGCGGGTCGTTTTGGTTTATCATTAAACTTGTCTTTTTTTGTGTTGGCATACTGTGATCTTCTGTACTATCTCAGGTTCATACTGCACCATCTTTTTATTAAATAAATTTGAGCAGTTGAAAATGTTACTCGATTTGGGTTATTATTAAGGGGTGATGGTGTGTCCCGAAGCCAGACCAGTTGAGAACCACTTCACTAGAGGATTGGGCAATGCCATCCAGAGTTGCTATGTCAATAGATTATGCATCACTGCTCTTGATATATGTATGGATGCTGTGAGTAGCAGCTGCTTCCATAGAAAACTTTCAAAAAAAGATATGCTGCATCGGGGATAATGAAGTTCCCAAACAGCAGACAGAGTCCTTTCTGCTTTAAGAGTGAAACGATAACAATGTGAAGTACACCTCCCACCTGTAGGGGGATCTAGAGTTTACCCGGGTGCAAATTCTACATTGTGTTGCTTTAATCCACTTGCGAACACAGTGCTCAAAACGTGTGTATACGTTGTTATACCTTGTAAAGCTTGTCCGTGAATCGGAGGTCCGTTTTGCCAGTGAGCTCCAGTCCAGTTGACAATAGTTGCTCAGCAAGAGGTGGAGAGAAGGATGTCAGGGTAAAGCTCACTATTGGAAGAAAAGCTGATGGATCTCCTTTTGACAGACTGGTGGAGAAACAAATAATGTTATTAATTAGATTAATAATAATTAGATGAAAGCCTGCAAAGAAGACTGTTTGAGAAGTAGTCGTCCCGTTTGCTCAAAGCTCCAACATGCTTTTTCTTCAGATGCATATTACAGTGATGTTTTCTTTGAAGGCTTAAATGTTATCTGTCCCCACTTTTGTAATTATTGTTACTTCCCTGGTTCAACGAGGAGAGAAAATAATGAAACAAAGACACAACATTTTCTGATCTTTTTGTTTCACCACAGTTCCACAAAAACAACCTGCAGGAAAATGTAGAATTGGCAGGTTATGCAGACATGAATGCAGCCCAGTGCAGCTTTTCTGCTGGGGTCATAATTTAATGGAAGCAAGCAGGATAAGCTTCCTGCTTAGGGCAACCCATGACGTCCTTCCATCACCCAAAAACCTACAACAGTGACTGAACGAAGACCCATCCTGCCCAATCTGCTCAACTCCAGCTATCCTCAGGCACACCCTCACTGGTTGTAAAATAAGTCTCTCCAAAAGAAGGCATACGCGGATACATAACTAGGTGGCTGCGCACAGTCAAAGCATATACTCACCCAGAAGCCGCTCTATACAGACCCAGAAACTGTTATTAGATTGTGAAGGAACTTTTCTATTTTAACCTGCGCAGCTTTTCCCGTCTTTACGGTGGTAAAGCCTGGTGGCACACCGTGGTGTTTACTTCTCTAACTGAACCAGATAAAGTGGGAGCAAAGAGTAAAGTTAAAGCTGTTTAGTTGTTAATTTTTGTTGAAATTGTTTATGTGTGTAATGTAGTTATATATTAGGAAAAAAGAAGAAAAGGGGAAACTCAAACGACATTTTTCAAAAATAAAGAATTTTATCTTAAGGACTTTTTCAAAAGCTTTTTATTTTGTTATTAAATGCAAACCTTATTTTAGTTGAAAACAGACAGACATTAATACAACTACAAGGCTACTAGGGCGGCTGTGGCTGAGGGGTAGAGTGGTCGTCCTCCAACCTGAAGGTCGGCATTTCGATCCCCAGTCTGACCATCTGAATGCCGAAGTGTCCTTGGGCAAGATGCTGAACCCAGATTGGCCCCCCATAGAATAACAAAGTGCTGGGAATAGATGCATTGTATGAATGTGTGTGTGAATGGGTGAATGTAAAACTGTACTGTAACGCGCTTTGAGTGGTCATCAAGACTAGAAAAGCGCTTTATAAATACAAAACCATTTACCAATACCATTTACTCTAAGATAATTTTTTTGATAGACTGCTGAACTTGAGTTTACATAGTGTTTTGACATTCCTCAAGAAAGTGAATTGAATTTTACATTTTCATTTATTTTGTTGTTGGACAGCTTAATGTAGATTGATACCTTTTACTTGAATGGAACAAGCTCTTGCACAAATTTTATTTTGGAGAGATATGGGACTGTAAAAGGCAGATTAGTGGTTCAGACAGGGCTTTTTTTTGTGCTTTTTTTTGTTTTTTGTTTGAAAAATGCCCTTTCAGTGCATACTTAGTTTGTTGTCAGATTTGTTTGTATGTAAGAGAAGTTTATATAAATGACACAAGTTTTACATTTTTTATTTTCTATAAATTCATTTTATTTTTAAATCATTAAATCAAGAAATAAAATATAAATCGGTAGATTAATCGGTACACAGTTATATCCATAACATCTTCTGCTGGCCACTAACACCTGTTAACAGCTACTGGTAGTTGGTAACCTAAGTTGTGCAGGAGACCTTCAAACATGGGGATATTTAGCATCTCGTCCTATGTTCTCAATAGGTTCATACTATCTAACACCATTCTGATTAGTTAAAACCTAATTTATTTTATCTTGAAAAGAGAATAAATTAAAAGCATCTTGAACTTGAATTATGATTGGTCAGAATGTAATTGCAGATAGCTGAAACTGGTGGATAAATAATATTTAGTAAGATAATTGTACAAGAACTGAAGGGAGGTTTTTTTTAATACTGCTGCATAGGATAATCAACCGATTAAACTAAGCCACCAGTTGAGTGGTAGAGCGGTCGTCCTCCAACCAGAAGGTCGGCAGTTTGATCCAAGTCTTCCTCATCTGCTTGCCAGAAGTGCTGCTAATAGATGCACTTTATGAATGTGTGTGTGAATGGATGAATGGCAAACTGTGGTCATCAAGACTAGAAAAGCTCTATATAAATAAAAAATATATACCATTTAATCAATTATCAAAAGTAGTTATTTGTTGCCGCCCTTATTTATAACATTACTTGTCTGGTCTTAATGACCACTCGAAATTTCTTTACAGTACAGTTTTGCCATCCATGCATTTCACACACACATTCATACAGTACATCTCTGTGTCATGAATCATTGCTGATGTACCATTACTTGACTGAAGTGGCTTCAAATTGCTTACAAATTAGTTTAACAGCAGTTAGTGATGAGTGGATGGTCACGCACATGCAATGTAGTAATGCATTATTTTTTTTTGTAAAACTACATTATATCTTGATGGTTATGAATTTCTAAGAGGCAGTGGTCATTCTTTATTTCTACTCATTCTGAGTCTTTGATGCTCTAAATTGTTTCTGCTGCTATAGTGCATTTGCCAGACATTGTCTTGTCTGTCCTGTTATAGGTTCAGCTACTAAGAACATATCCTGCTGGTCCATCACAAATGATCGGTGTTGACTTGACATAGAATTACAGAGACGGCAAATATCATGATTATTGTTTCTGGTGTAAAACAAAAACATGAACTCTCTAAACGTACACTGAAATGTCTACAGAGGGTCTCATTACTTCTGCTTATTTGTCTTACTACTTTATTAACGTTATGCTAGGCTAGATCAGCTGCCTGAGTGAACTCTTCTTTAAACACACTTTTATCGGACAGCCTTTCCTGGTTTTACCTGAGTCTTAACTTTCTTTATAACTTTTACTGAGCATCTTATACAGCACTTGTTTTTATACACTAATGTATTTTATCTGTTTCTTTTAAACCTGATGTTTTATGACCTGCCTTCTGAAAAGTGCTCTAGAAATTAAGATTATTATATTATTACAGTTGAAAAACAAATTCATGGTGACTTTTAACAAGATACAGCTGAGTAGAGAAGTGGCATTACAGTTAGTTTAATGGCTTACCCATTATAGTCCACATATCCTGGATACCTTATCACCCGCAGAAGACTTTCCAGTTTATGAAGACAACCTTGGACATCTCCAGTAGACAGCATCTTTAACTTGGATCTGTTATAGAGGCAGCCTCCTCAATAACCGCTTGTTTCACAGAAATATTAACACACAATACGCGTTGTCTGCCCCGACATCGATACTTTTCGTGGCTCCTTTTCTTTCTGCCGGGGGATCAACGGCAACGAGTCGGATTGGCTAGTGAGTTCTTCTTCTGCTGTTGCTGCTTCTTCGTCTTTGTAGTTGAGAGCGTTTAGACTGCCCCCCAAAGGATGCAACCTATCAGTATACACTGTTGAGTGCGTGTGTGTATGTGTGTATGTGTGTGTGCGCGCGTATGCGTCTTAGATATCTACACAAATAATAGTCAATGCAAAGCTTAAATTGATCAGAAAAGGATTCCCCATCACTTTATATAACATAAGTGACTTCATGAAAAAGTCACAGTTAAGTCAGAACAAGACGTCAACACAGCTCAAGAAAATGACATTTTCCAGGTCTCTCTGTGTTCTACTATTTACTTTTGACTTAAAGACATGACTTTATAAGGAAAAATGTATGATCATATGCTAGAGGAATTGCGTAATCAGGACATCACTATGAAGTCAGAAAATGACCTTATAGACAGTAGTAATGCACAGACAATTGCAACCAATAAGATTAGAAAGTCGATGTCAGGTTTATATTGAATTACCAATCATTTGTCATCATATGGTATAAATTATGTCATGATGAAGTCATTGTAAAGTCGGATTACAATATAAAAATGTTACTCTGCCTGTTTGGAGTATACAGTATATAGAGTTTGCAGGTTATGCTGGTCCTTCAAATGCTTGTCAGTACCTTTGCCAGTTGATAGCTGTCATATTGGCTATGGGCAGTTGTAACTGTTAATCAGAAAATACAGAAAACAATAACATCTGACAATTGTTAAAACAAGTCATTCATTTTCTACAGTTTAGCTAAACATCCCAGACATACTGTGAGAATGACAACTCCATCACGACCAAGTTAAGTGGATTCAGTTAAAATTAACTTTTCAAAAAATACGTTCACATTTATTTTATATTTATTAATAGAGTATTTTGCAGTGAAATGCTCAGTTGCATTATCCTTAAACCCAGCATGTCCGGGAAAACCACTACAGCCTGACATTCAATCATGGCGAATCATCTTTGCACAACTTTAAAATCTGTTAAAATTAAAACAGTATGACCAAGATCACTGAAAATAATCCATTGGTTATTACCACTTGAGTCTGTTGAAGGGTGGTCCTAACCAACTTCGCTCGACCTGCAACAATGTTAGCAAAATAAATGTCAGAGATCAGAATGTGTCCATCAAATATACTCGTACTAGTACTAGTATACTGGTTCGTGGCTTGGTCCTGAACAGTTTCTCAGTAGTTTGGGGCATTGTCATTGTAGTCCAGACCAGGGGCCTATATTACGAAGCCAGTTCAACATATCCATATCCGGCTGATCTACAAATACAGTCAGGCTAAGTAGTCACACAATGCTGGTTATCAACTCGATAAGTCAACCAAGGTTTCTAGTTTGAGCAAGTGTACTGACAGCCGAGCTGCATATTTCACAAGGATAAAGTATAAGTATAAACACATTATGAAAACTAAGAAGAAGCACAGTTACAGCTGCTAAAGGCAGGAATGACAGCTGGTAATATTAATTAATAGTAAAATTGTGCAATAATTAGGCCTAGAGTAGATCTGACTATAATTAGCATATGTAGTGCTTTGCAGAAAGTGTTTTTGCTGAGTTTCTCTGCATCACCCACAGTGAACAGGTAACAGATAAACAAACGTAAAGCCATGCAGACAGTCTGTTTAACTGTGAGCAGATTGTTCCTTTGTGTGGCATTGGATACGGCTCCAGCAGCTTGGATGATGTTCCACAGGATGATGTGGGCCGCAGGATGATGTGCGCCGCGTGCGGTGAAGATGAAATGCGCTGCAGGATGATGTGCGCCGCAGGATGATGAGCGCCGCAGGACGATGTGCGCCGCACTGTTAAGTGGGGCGGCATTGCTGTATCGTTCTATACTATTGTGAAATATCAAATGTGATTATACTGCCAAAATAGACAATATGAAGAGGAGCAGCTTGATTTTTCTTTGTTGTAAAAAAATGGATGGCATGTTTTTTTTTATGTATTTGTTTTTTTTTACTTGCTTTTTTTTTTCTTCTGCCTGTGTTTTGTATAGTTATGTTATGTTTGCCAACTGCCATAAAAAAAAAGCAGCAGCAGCAGCAGAAGAAGACAAAGAAGAAGTGGTCATACAGGTCTGACACAGGCACATGTGACAATGTTAACAGCAGGAAACAGTGGAGCATGTATTTTTAGTCTGTCCACAATACCATCGACAGAGACAGCACACTTAAAAAGTCACTCCAAAGAAACAGTTTAGCAAGAAGGCTAAGATAAATATTACAGAGGGACTCAGGTCTGACTCATACGCCTTTCCAGAAGATGGCGGTAATGCACCGATGAGTTCTTTCCCAGCCGCCAATAAACATCAGAAGAAGAAGAAGAATAGAGAAAACAACAACAACATGTGATAAGCAAGCAGCACTGTAGTACAGTATGGAGAAACGCAATAACTGCTTAATCTTTATTTGGACTAGGCTCAGTGAGATGACACTTGAGCACGCCTGGTAGCAGGGAATCACATTTCCTGCCGTCCTTGTGTGCAGGTCGGAGTGTAACAGGAACCACTGTACTCAGGTAGGTTGCTGTATCGCCCTACCATCCATGCAAACATGCTAGTAACAGAAACATACATTGCGTCGTTTAAAGCGCAGCACAGCAACAGAGTGTTGGTCGCCTGACTTCCTCAAGTTAAACTAGCGCAGACAGCTAACTAAGCGTGAGTGAAAACCAATTCAACCAGCGAAGGACGATTTTGAAGGCTGTCATGTTGTGTGGGACCAACAGTATTTCAGGGAAGGCGGGACTACAGGTCACACTACCTTGCTGGCTGGAAGTTCCAACAGTGTAATGTGACAGTGTGATGAACTTGTTTATGAAACACATTTGACGATAGTCGGCCTGAGAGTAACAGCGAGAGAGTTACCGCAGGTTTCTGTTGATTCTATTGCGTTGACTGGACATACACACACGTGGATTTAACCTGGGAAGATGATTTTAAAGCCCTGATCATGCTGTAAGAAGATGCTGTCACTATTGTATCAGCAGGGGTAGTTTGTATACAAGTAGTATTTCTGTTGTCTGTATTAAATGTCGAACAAAGTCCCATTTTATTGTTGTCTCTCATATAACCGCAAACACCGGGATAGGAAAATAGACATCAGAATACTTAATCAGTAAGAGTAAGCATTTAAGGCCAGCCTTTCTTCTCATTCGAAATCAAGTCTACTTGATCCCATTGAATTCTTGACTACTGAAAATCGTTCAGGTAAATTTAAGAGGACTGTCCTGGACATGAGTGAGCCAAATGTAATCCGAGTTTTGTAACATCTTCATTTCATTAATGTCTTAGTGAGTCTCATCTCAAGCACAATAACCTAATTAGCAGGCAAAGTTTGTATGAAACCTGTGGTGATTGGTGAGTTCAATATTGCAGTGTGAACAATATGATGCCAAACAATTCCTTTATTTTCATCCCGGTGGTTAGTCCGTGTTGTTTAAAGCACATTAGGCATATAGTATGATTACACACCTGTCGATATACGAGACTTATTTGTGATAGTTTTCAGATACAGTGGTACTTCTTTTATGAACTGATGTTTCACCCTGTGTTATAGATTTGCATTCTTCATCAGGATGCTTGTAATGAAAGATCATAGCTACTAGTATCCTGTGCATTCTTGTATAATGTGATCTTATTACTTTTCCTGTCATATTACTAACTCTTAAATATACTGAGGAGATTTTTTTCTCATGGTTAATCTTTAACAGTTTATTCAGGGTAGTAAAGTATTTTACATGCACTAGCATGTAAATATCATAGACAGCTGCTTATAAACCATGACAACTACAGTACTGCTGTACCAGCCTTTGCCTCATAGCATTCCCTTTCATCACGAGCAGTACAATGCTGTGAGATATAAAGGAGAACAATTTAAAGCACTAATGACTACCCCTGATTACCATGATGGTCAGACTTGGTAGTAATAAGGCATTTTGTATTATTATTAGTATATATTGTATCTCATCATCTAAATTCATTGTGTGAATTTTGTTACTGGGCTGCCATTAAGATGGGTCAGGCATTGTGGAGGCTGCCTCCCAGACAACAGCAGCAGCTTCAGGAAGAGCTAGCTGACCGACTGGCTGACCAGGGAAGAAGACAAGAGCAAGGTAATCCTTACAATTTATCAACAACAGATGTAGTATAGGATTCTATAGTTTTTAGGTGGCCGCTGTTATCAGAAGTATTTGGTTTTAATGCTTTTAGTTTCAGACAAAATAAGATTTTTGTTATAGAGAAGGAAAAAGCAGGTTTGGAGTTTCAGTCCTTAATAAATATTCAAATTATTGTCATTATAGGAAGTGATACCTTAAATCAGATGGCAAATTTGCGAATGACTTATAAACGCAGGAGATCATTTTACTCAGTTATGATAGATCTAAGGATGTTCAAATTCAGTTAAATTCCAAAAACTTTATTTGTCCCTGGACGGCAATTCTAAATAATAAATGATGCATGTTTTATCTGTCAACAATGTAAGTTATGTTTTTGGAACATGGAAAAAACATGGTCCAAGTGTCTTGCACCAACTATAAAATGCAGTACAAGGAGAGTAACATAATCAGCTGGAAACAACATACCACAGCAGTGTTTCCCACATAATTGATTCAGTCTATGGTGGTAGCGTGGGTGCACCAGCACATGTACCCACGAGTGACAGATACACAGACCACAGAATGAAACAGAATATCTTGCATGTATTGTATTATATACCACTCGCCTCATATTGCTACAAGTTCTGGCAGTCTACCAGGATGGTGAAACTTTAGCAATAGCGCAAGTGTGCAAGATCGAGTGAGGGAGAAGTTCAATAAGGTTCATTATGGTTTGTGGCACGAATAAGAATATGTCGGGCCACCACCATCTAGATATTTTATTTGAAACACTGCATAGGTCAAAGCCTACAATTATTTCCAATATTAGGGGTAATCAGATTGGCAATGTAGATGGAAAGACATTTTTATGTATCAATGTTGTGTTGATAAGAAGAAGTTTACACCCACTGCTATTACAAGTTATGCTGATGATCTCTCTGTGACTTCAAAGCAAGGATAACATTTACCTACATTTCACGAGCACTTTATTTCTTACTAATGAAGTATGAGTTATTAATAGGGTTAGGGTTCCTGAGAAGTCTAGGAATTAATTTTTAAATTCATAATATATACATATATACACAATACTGTAGCCATAAATAAGAACCAAAGAATAATTGAATGAACTGCATTTACAGTATATGGCACTTTTCTAGTCAAAACAACTAATCAAATAGATAATATTCTCTGCTACCGGATTCTGAAAACAAATGAAAATCACAATTTTCCTTCTTAGAATTGAGACCACAATTATTTTCCCAATATTTTTTTAATAGAAATGTTAGAGGATTACCTTAATTATGATCTTTTTGAGCAGTAAAAAGCAGAAAGCCATTTAATCAGTTGATACCCCAAAAACAAGCAAGCATATTTAATAAATGAAGTTAATTGTGGTCACTGCAGCATCTCCGGTTTAATCCATGTGTGAGTGCACAAGTGTGCTTCAAGTTACGTGGCAGCTTGAGTGCACGAGTGCATGTGCACACGCGTGTACATACAAAGGCTCGTCAAAATAGAACAGAGTCAGAACAAACAAAAATCTGTCAGGAAATAATAAATAATAAACGTAATATATCACATATGTCTTACTTTTCTTTTGTAGTTTTGCTATATAGTTAACATGTCATATTGATGAATGTCACTTTGATCTTTTGCCGTAATTGAAATTACTAGCAGTTATTGGAGTTTTTTCTCACATTATATTAAATGCTTTACTCATGGTTCTGATGATGTTGCATTTTAATAACTCTGCCTCGACATGAATAGTTGGGGCTAGACTTGTGAACTGAGACAGTCTTTTTTTAATACCCAGGTTAATAACCAGGTTATGAGGACGGCCAAATCAGTAGTCACATTGTTAGCTGGGATAACAAGAAAATGATTATTCCGATTTTTCTTTTAAGGAGAGTATGAAGGTCCCCAGAGGAGAGCTCCTCCGCAATGTTATGGTCCTGACATCTACCATCTGCTGAGGACATGCAGGGGAGGTATGAGCACACAAATGCACACTAAGGGCATAGCTACTGTCTGTATCTGCACTACACTCTCTTTAATTATCAAGTTCGTCTAAATGTACATTATCTAACATCATTATTATTTCAATTTTTATAAGCCAATCCCAGCTGACATTGGGCACACAGACAGGTCGCCAGTCCATCATAGGGCAAACATACAGACACACACAATCACTCACTCTTGCATTCACACTGACAATTTAGAGTCTCCAATAAACCTAACCTCGATCTGAGGGACTTTGGACTGTGAGAAGAAGCCAGATTACCTGGCAAACACGAGAAGAACATAAAGACTCAACACAGAAAGACGAACCGGGAACCTTCTTGCTGTGAGGTGTTCGTGCTGCTACTAAATACCACAATTCAATTCTTTGTGTTTCTGGAAACACAGAAATTCTAGAACGAATCAAACAAACACAAAATAATTGATTCAGAACTGCTTGAGTGTATTGTTAGAGTGCAGGCCAGCAGGGGAGTAGGGAGGGAGGATAACCAAGGCAAACAAGAGTAAAGTGCATCTGCCCTTATCCACCACTGCTAAATTTTTGAACACCCAGTTGGGAGAATATAACAAAAGGCTTACATTAAGGCATATTCCAATTAACAATATTTAAATGGTTAGTTTACCGAAAAATGAAATTTACTTATAATCTACTCACCGCTATGCCTATGGAGGGGTGGGTGAAGTGTTTGAGTCCACAAAACACTTTAGGAGTCTCAGGGGTAAACAGTGTTGTAGCCAAATTAAATAACAATATACATTATGAAAAACAAAATCTAAATATCTGGTTTTGTCTATTTGTCTCCTCTTTTTTGGGGTTCCGCAGTTCATGAGCAGCGTGGTTTTAGAGATTTGGAGATGCTGCCACCTGAATTAGGCATCACCATACTGTCATACTTGAATGCTACTGATCTGTGCCTGGCTGGCTGTGTGTGGCAGGGCCTGGGAAAGGACGAGTATCTATGGCAGGGGTAAGGAGCATCATCTCTAGTTTCTGTCATCTTTTTGGGGGATTACAGTTATGATGTAGTAATTTCAGTCCAATTCTCAGCAGTGACAACAGTTGTTTGCATGATCTTCTATGATCTGTCAAACTAAATGAATGCTGAAAGATACTTAGACTTAGAGGGGACAAAGTTCAACGCATTGAAAACAAATTACATGTTTTAGCCATGTACTGACAGCTACTGTCCTTTAAGTTTTCTCAGAACTTTCCAGACAAACCATATTTCCCCAAATGTGTACAATAAAGCTCTATTGTTTACTTTTTACTTTCATCTGTTCCATGATGCATGTCTTCATCCATTAGACTTTGTAAGTCCACGTGGGGACACTGCTCCATATACAACAGAAGACTATCGGGTGGTTATTCATACAGAAGACTATACCTACAACTAGATGAAGGCAGCCTAACATTCAATGCCAACCCAGAGGAGGTAATACATGTTTGAGTGTTTGTGTGTGTATCAATCATGATAGTGTTTAATCATATCATATTAATCGTGTGTGTGTGTGTGTGTGTGTGTGTGTGTGTGTGTGTGTGTGTGTGTGTGTGTGTGTGTGTGTGTGTTGTGATTGTGTGTGTGTGTGTGTGTGTGTGTGTGTGTGCTTGGATGTGTGCCTGGATGTGTGTCTGTGTGTTTGTTTTGTGGTGTGTGGTGTGTAGGGTATCAGTTATTTTATGTCTAAAGGTATACTACGTGACAATCCAACCGAGCTGGCTAAGTTCATCTTCTACACCAGACGGCTCAACTGGAAGATGCTAAGAGTTTATCTGGATGAGAGGTTAAAACATGCACACACAGACTATGGGCCTCACCATTAGATCCCAACTGCTATACTAAGTAGATTATATTGGGTTTCTGCCATGATATTAAATATACATTTATTTATTGGTACCCTTTTCTAAACAAAATAAAAAATTGTTGCCTTTATATTTCCATTGGGAATAAATTGTGTGTCTGTGTATGTGCAGGCGAGATGTCCTGGACGAGTTGGTGACCCTCCATAATTTCAGTAACCAGTTCCTCCCCAATGCTCTCCGGGATTTCTTCAGACACATCCATGCACCAGAGGAAAGAGGAGAATATCTGGAAACCCTCATCACGAAGTTCAGCCACAGATTTTGTACCTGTAATCCAGTTCTTATCCGAGAACTGGGACTCAGCCCTGGTTAGTACTTCAACACAGTACTTCAACACACTGAATATTATTACGCGTAATGAAGCACTTATCCAATAGGTCTAACTATCTACTTTTTGATGTAATATTGAGAAAGTTCTTAAAAGTTCTGACCTTCAGGATGACAAAATTTTAGGTGGATTGTAAATATAAGCGAAGAGTACGATCCAGCTTGTTGTGAGCAATTTTGAGGTGTCAACAAAATAATTCGGCCATAGCAACCTCCCCACCATGATGACACGCACGGAGAATATTTGAAATTGAAGCACATTATTTACATAGAAAATAGGAAAAGACCAAACCCTACACATGAATGGACAGAGATTTAGGAACATAATCCACATTCACACGAAAACAAAATGCTTTATTTAAAAAAAGCCTCGTCAAAGTTGGCACAAATGTATACTTTGACTCACAGACAAACTGATTAGATGTGGGTAGTCAAAGGTCAAGTTCACAGTGATCTCACAGGCACATTTGGCCTCTTAAACTTGATATCTCAAGTCTGCCTTTAGGGAATTTCATTAAAAATATTGGCTAGTTGTCGGAAGAGCCGTCTTCAGACTTGAACTCAGGACGATGTCTGCAATCTCTATCCAGAGGTACACATGATCAACGCAGCGGGTGATTCTCCACTCAAATGCGTTGACAACGACACAGAAATCTCTGGAGCACTCCGGTGAGAAGCAGGACTTAATTTATTAATTCCACTGCAGAGATCATTTATTTTTGTTAACAGCACATTGACAACAGTTTTGGTCCTTATTTCCAAAAGCTCTATTGACATCTTCTTCGATGACACAATATTTTCATCCTGAGATGTTTTTTTGTTTTGTTTTCTGAACGATTTCTGGAGTTCAGTACATGTCTGAATGCAGCTTTGGACTCAGAGATTAGATTTCAGTGGTCACCTCATTTGAGTCTGGGACAACATTCATGGTTTTCAGACCTGCAATAAAACTGCAGGGCGGTAATTTTAGTTTGAAAATTATTTGTATGCGCATTATTGTTTCTAGGCTGGTATTGTAGAGGCCTCTGTCCACAGTGAAACGCCTGAACAAAGAAAGATGTACATTTTTCTTTTCTTACCTTAACATGTAAACAGCAAAATTGCTAATTTTAGACAACATCTGGGAGACAGTCCATCTTATTTCACTGTGGGGATGTTGTGTGACAAAACCAGAACATTAATGAACAGCTCCATGATAGGCTGTATCAACAATTAAAATGCATGATTATAGAAAAAGCGACACAGTGTGTAACTTTCACATTCCTATCCTACAATTTCTTGCTTCTCATCGGCCAAAATACATGAAGAAACAAGATATATATGCAATAAACTAAAATCATCCTATAATTTACAACTCTGGGCACAATTTGTATGAAGTGACAGTTTGACCTGAAGGTGGTGCTAGAGGAATACTGTTGATGTTTTGTCTAAAATAAAAGTGTCTTAATCTTCTGGATAACAAACACATTCAGTCAATTTAAAACAGTGTGGTTAGATTTGAATAAATCTGGTGTAATCTTTGAAAGTTTGGCTGGATGGTGATGCTTCTTAGGGGATCATGTCCTCTTTGGAAAATAGAAATGCAATTCATCCTGACCTTAACCAGTAATCCCCATATGTAAACCCTGCAGCTTGAAGACCAGTAGGTGATGTGACAGTAGAAGGGTTTTAAAGTTGCCACACTTCAAATCTATTTCCCAACCACAGATTTCCCAAGTAATCCTGGGCTTCAGTGTTGTCAATGGACCATCCATTTATTAACTGAGGGCTTTGCCAGTGTCAGCAGACCATAAAGAAACAATCTCTAACTCTGTTGCTCTTCAGTCCTAGAACCTGCTTCTACGATTAGTAGCACTAGTAGGATTAGAGTAATTGTTCCAAGCCCATGGCTACAGTATGGATAGCTGCTTTCCAAAGGCAGATAATTTTACTGTTGCTCTGCCTCTCCATAGTAGCACTATACACATTTGTCTGTTTAATTTATCATATTTTAGGTTTAAATTACACATAAGATTTACAAGTCCTATTCAGAGAGTGTTAATGTTTTCTTTACTGACCTTTGTCTCTCTTTACAGTGTTTCCTTTTAAGTTATATTTTGGTTAAACGAGGATTAGAGGTTAGAGATTCAAAGCATTGTCCTGTAGTGTTAACATCCCCACTCACATTAGACTCTTTACTTGTTCTCCTTAGTGCCGAATATAGCTTAGGATTTTTAAAAGCTTTTGGGAAACAATGACATTAAATCAACATATCCTGTCATCTCTCTGCAGATGCTGTCTATGTACTGTGCTACAGTCTGATCCTGCTGTCCATCGACCTGACCAGCCCACATGTCAAAAACAAAATGTCGAAGAGGGAGTTTATCAGGAACACTCGCCGAGCAGCACATAATGTCTCAGATGACTTTGCTGGCCACCTCTATGACAATATATATCTGATTGGCCATGTGGCTGCATAGCTGCACCAACCAGCGGACCAGTATACATTCTCATACTGCACTGAATCACAGGAAGTGGTGATTAGGACCCTATACATGTCTGGAGCACTGTGGAACTGGAAGAACATGTCCTTTGAAGAATGTAACAATAAATAAATCTTATTTAAATATTAGTAAAACAAAGAAAATGATCTGCTACACTGTGAGACTATGACTGTGCTACCAAATATTAGTGATGTTATTAGTGTAAAATTACAGGTGTAACATCATCTAAATGTCTTTAAAAGTCAAGAATGAGGCCGTTTTAAGAGGACGAACTATGATACTGCACTGACACATGGGGACTAATGATGGTGAAGGGTCTAGGAGGAAGGGGAGAACTTCCCTTCGGCTGGTCAGAGATACTGGGGGAGTTGTGCTGATTAACTGTTGGACAGGAGTAGTTTCTCATTCACTGGTAGGATAAAGACTGGTCCACCTATTCTTGTGGGAAGTGAAACAAATGACAGAGGCTAGCATAAGATCAGTCACTAGTAAAGTTTTTACCTGCGTATCAGAATGTCCATGTGTCAAGATTTAACTAGAAGAAAATGTTTGCATTTTAATCCTATATCTCATACTTTTCCCCTGTGTTTTAAATTGCTTGTCTAATGAGTGTCACAAATTCATAAGGGGGTGTATGCATAGGAAATCTGATCACTTGTGGACAGGCTGCATTCATAAAAATGTTTTGAAAAAGAATGAAATGAAATGGGCCTGTCTACCATCAGACAATGAGACAAAACACATTTTAATACCAGGTGTCAATTGGAAATTAAACACCTCAGTGGCAAGGCATGATGGTAAAATGGTAAATGGAGAAACTAACTTTGCATAACATGTTTTAGGGGTTTATTTTATAATATTAAAGTTTATATATAATATATATGGGTATAATATTAATGCTTCAAATTTATTCAGATTGTGTTTCAGTTCAGTTTTTTTTCAGCAAGCCATTCCGTAAGTTTGACTCTAAAGTTGGATAAAAATGTTGGCTGAAGTCAAATGTGCAGTGCTTCTGATTCATTCATTTACTGTTTAAAAATAAAGAAGCTATAATTTCATATTTTTGCCAAATGTTTAACTGCCCAAGTCAAAAGCTTAATTTCATAAAAACGCAGTCACTACGTCCCTGACATAATAGAATAATCCATCATTTTGACTTAGACAATCAGTTTTATAATGACTTCATAACATCACTTCAGGTGTGATAGGGACGTTATTCAAGGAATGATGAGGAATGCATGTTTAAGTTTCGCAATTTTAACTAACAGTCCTTGATAAAATAAAGAAACTGATATGAAAAGTAATAAAACAAAAGGGTGTTATTTAAATGCTGATTATATTTGTTGTTGGATGTCAAAATTTTGTTTGGCTAATAATGATGCCCATAAGATCGCGATAAAGTATTTTCCCTCCGCCAGCAGCTAGCATTTCACAATGGCCACTAAACGTGTTTTGCAGAGACAGGAGGGCATTGTGGCGGTTTTATAATTAAACCTGATTACCAGGGTATATATCATCAACTAGATTGCAAGTTGCAATACGAAAATGTACAACTTTTTTATTTGTCTTTTTGTAAGTTAATAGATTCTAGACTTTTCCCTAGTTTGGAATTAATGACGTTTTTCTTATCTTAGTCTATCTTACCATTGCTTAACTTCTAATTCCTTCAAATTCATTTCATTGAAAATTAATCATTGCTGACACTGATTTCCAATTGAAACTTTATTGTTCGCTTTCAATTTTGAAGGAAGGCCACATCCTGTTTATATATGAAGTATTAAATCTGGGCTTGACAGTATGGACATGTTATCAGTTACATTTTCTATGGATTAATTAATTGATGATGATAGAGCTACTATAGCTTATCACTACTGATAAAATAATATTATTTAAGGATATTAATTTGCACACCTTTTTATATAGTAATTAAAATAATAATATAATAGTTACACTTTATTGATAAGAATCAGATGAAAAATATGAATTAAAATCAGATCAAACGTTTTAATGAAAGCGCACTAACAGTGTGTTTATCTGATCTAAGTCATTAATCAGAAGTGTTAATGACTTCAACTTTGATGATTTCAAGTCCTGCGACCTAAGTAACAATAGAGTAGCTTTGTTGTCACGCTCCATCCAAACCATCGGATTGTTTTCTGAATTAATTTCCTTAACAATTGCAGGAGATATTACACATCAAATCCTGTTTTTCGAACTTGTATCCAGTCAATGCTTGGAAATCAGTATTGGGATTTTGCTGAGCGATATTAAGTAACAAATTAATTGCACATAAAAAATTGTTCTAGAACATATATTGGGCCTCGAAAGACCCAACGGCTCTTGAGTGAATCATGGTTTGGGCTAAAATTAGTACTCTGAAAGGTGAGGGGACCCTTGTCGTCATGGTAACAATAATAACTGCAGCTATTCTATAGATTTGTCACTTGAACACATCTACTTCTGAAACAACTGATGCTGTCCTACACAACACCACTAGAGGCCAGTCAGTCAGTCATATTTAGCTGTTCCATGAACTATCAAACCGTAGGTTGTATTAAATGTCTTATACAAATGACTTGCAGAGTCGTTTTGATGATGAAAGGTTATGCAGACCATACCAATGTTCTTTTTTAGAGTGTAAGGTTTGGGTTTGATTGGGATAAGGTTAGGTTTTTAATTATGATTATTAAGATTAAGGTTATGGGTATAGTAAGTCAATGAATGTCTCCAAAGTTATAAAGAAACAAAAATGTGTGTGTATGTGTGAGAGAGAGAGCATATGCATATTTGAGATCAAACAGGCAAAATAGAGTAAATCATCTCCAGACACAATATGACCTTTGACATCTGTGTTTTTGTGAATATAGCCTATCCCGGGGAAGTGTTTACGTTCTGCAAATTAAAAGAGTGCAGAGGGGAGAAATACATGACCTATGTCTACACATACACAAAGACATATATTTGTGAATTTTGATATATGCATTTTCATACTGGACTTTTCAAGCAGAAGTGCTTTTAGTGTCAAGTAATCCAAAATTCCAAAAGTATTTACAGTGACATGAAATGAAAAAGTCTTACGTTTTGTCCACACAGAAACATGTTATGAAAAGGTTTTAATGTGGCACACGGTACAAAATAAGGAATAAAATGTATATTTTACTTTCAGTATTAAATAAGGTACTTAAGGTGCCTGAGAAAAAAGTCAACTGGCACTCATTTATTCAGTCCAGCTCAGACCGGTGGACCCAGCTCGTTGTCTGGTGGTAGACAGGCCAATTTAAGCTTGATAGAGATGATGGATGGCCTCCTGAGCCCAGGAGCCTGCACTTCATCAGCACAAGCAGCCACTGCAACAGCCACTGCAACACAGACATGCACTTCAGACTGGATTACAAAAGACTCCTGGTTAAATACCGCACTGACGCTTCGACAGGTACTGCTGCTACTGTTACTATGGTTACTACCAAAACTCATTCATCATTTACAATTGCTACTGCTGCTATAGCAATGCTAAAAACTGTATATACACATATAATTATTATTATGACTAGACATGATAAATATTTTTATTCAAATACTTTGCTAATGACTGTTATTGTGATGCAATGCAATGTGAAAGCCTTACTTAATACATCTGATCCAGCTCTAACTAAAAGCTAAAAGGACTAGACTGCTAAGGGAACAATTTGACTAATTTTACAATTTGACATCTAAAGGTGGGAGCTGGTTCCACAGGAGGTGAGCCTTGTAGCCTAAAGTTGTACCTGCTGTTCTACTTTTCCAGACTTTAGCAACTCTATATTTTGGGAGCGAAGTGATAGGACATTACAGTGCTATGAGCTTGTTCAGGGCTTTTAAGAGGTCAACTTAATTATTGTATACAGAAGAGTAAACAAAACCAAAACAGGAATTAAAATCAAATAACACAACTAAACCCTGTTCCTCTCTGTAGTCTTCAGACTTTACCTTACATACCTGTTTCTCTTGTCTCTTGTCTCTTGCCCTTTTAGATTTATAGCAGGGAGGATGCTCTTTAGAGGAATTTGGTGTGTGGCTATTAAAAGAGCTGTTGTGCATTGACTCACAAAGAACAAATTGTCAATCAATGAAATTGATTTGTGTAGCCCATATTCACATATCACAATTTGTCTCATAGGGCTTCAACAAGGTGTGACATCCTCTGTCCTAAACCCTCAACAAGAGTAAAGAAAAACCACCTAAAAAAAAACTTGATCAGGGGAAAAAGAACGTAGAGACCACAGAGAGAGCCACATGTCAGGGATCCCTCTCCCAGGACGATCAGAAGTACAATAGATGACACGTGTGAACTGAGGACATCAAGAAAATAAGAGAATTTAGAGCATTGATTAGAAGAAAACAGTTTGTAAAAGGGACTTCTAGGTGTTTTTGCATTTCGGATCACAACACACCTAGAAGTCACTTTCTCCTGACCTGCTTCTTCTGTGGCCTCTCAAGAGGATTTGACCAGGATCAAGCCATCTGTTGTCTCCTCTGTCCGTGCTGTGGATCAGACTGCATGTCAGCAAAAGCAGGTAGAGGTGGTGGAAGACGAGGAGCACACAGCGATTGAGGTGGGGAGGTTGAGAATGCTCCAACTTTAACAAGTTCATCCACCTGTGCAGGAGCCCAACCCTCGCTGTAAGGGGCGGAGTTGTTGTCGAAAGTATATCGCCATCCAGAGGATAAGTGTCTTGACTGTCCACACCTCGTCAGCAGCAGCAGCAAAGGCATCTGCCCTGTGCTGCTTCTTCGCCTGAGGGAGGAGCTTTTATGGGCACGATGACTGGGGAGTCATAGCCAACGGTCTGCTCCAGCCCAAGTCAAGACTCACAGCGTCAAAGCTCATGTTGTTGCCCTTCTGACATACTGGGCACAAGTGGACAGTCTTGGTGGAGGGCATTTTTGTAGCTCTCTCCAATGCTCCTCAAAGTCAGCCTATTTCAAAATTGAATGGAAGTTGTATTTTATGGATGCTGGCGTCTTTTATACAGTAGGACAAGGTTAATTCACAGGACATGGTGATAACCATGAGATCTTGTCTTGGAAAATCAATGTTGTGATGGAATTAGCATACAACAACATTTAAATGGTGCAAATGCACCCTTCTTTACAGTATTTCACTATTTTGTTAGGTGTATATTTACATTTTTTTAATATTTATTTATTTGTACAGTGCTGTGAAAAAGTGTTTGCCCCGTTCCTGATTTTTTTGTTTTTTGCATATTTGTCACAATTAAATGATTCAGATCATCAAACAAATTCTAATATTAGGCAGAGATAACCCAAGTAAATGAAAAATGCAGTTTTTAAATGATGATTTAATTTATTAAGGGAAAAACCCTATCCAAACCTACTTGGCCCTATGTGAAAAAGTGATTGCCCCCTAAACCTAATAACTGGTTGTGCCACCATTGGCGGCAAAACAACTGCAATCAAGCATTTGCGATAACTGGCAATGAGTCTTTCACATCACTGTGGAGGAATTTTGGCCCACTCATCTTTGTAGAATTGTTTTAATTCAGCCACATTAGATGGTTTTCGAGCATGAACGGCTTGTTTGAGGTCATGCCACAGCATCTCAATCGGATTTAAGTCGGGACTTTGACTAGGCCACTCCAAAACCTTCATTTTGCTTTTTTTGAGCCATTCAGAGGTGGACTTGCTGGTGTGCTTCGGATCATTGTCCTGCTGCATAACCCAAGTGCTGCAAACCAGCCCCAGACCATCACACTACCACCACCATGTTTGACTGTTGGTATGATGTTGTTTTTCTGAAATGCTGTGTTAGTTTTACGCCAGATGTAACGGGACCCACACCTTCCAAAAAGTCTTGGGGATCATCAAGATGTTTTTTGGCAAATGTGAGACGAGCCTTAGTGTTCTTTTTGGTCAGCAGTGGCTTTCGCCTTGGAACTTTCCCATGAATGCCATTTTTTGCCCAGTGTCTTTCTTATCGCTGAATCATGAACATCCTGACCATAACTGAGGCAAGTAAGGCCTGCAGTTCCTTAGATGTTGTTCTCTGGTCTTTTATGACCTCCTGGATGAGTCGTCGAATTTCCGAGATAATTATCTCAGAAAAACAGAATAATTTTTTTGTGAAGTGAATCGTAATACAATTCTGTAGAAGAAAGCTTATTTGTAGTACTAAACATATTTAGTTTTACTAATAATTACAATTATGCAAATTAGGCGAAGACGTCATTTAGCGACTTCAAGCGACGTTTAGGACAGCCAATAGCTACTTTCCTTACTGAGGAGTTGGCAACACTGCACACCGGATGCTGAAGCGCCGCGCAGCGCCAAGGAGAGCCAGGCACCTCCTATCCACCTCCCTGCAAAACCTTTGAGCGGTTCACATAGGCTGCGATGCGCCAGGCCCTGCACTGGTTGTGTGTAAGGGTGCATGTGCTGCTGTCCTAAATCTGTTGAAATGTAGGCTATTATGATGTGTTGCTGTGTGCTCAGGATTATGTACAGCTCTATTGGTTAGTTTGGTTTCTTAGCTCGATGCTTCTTGTGCTTTTTACATGCAGGGAAGTGAATGGACACAGTCTGAATCAATGAGAGAGAGCCTACTGTACATAGTAATTTAAGTAAGAGTTACAACTATAGCTCCATGTTACCTTTAGTTTATTAATAAATCTCTTATTTGATTTTGAAACAATGTAGCGTAACCTTAATTTGTTCTTATTTCAGTACATTTTTGTGTTGGCAGCAATGCCATTATGTTTTATTAGGTTGGTAGATCATGTTGAGCTGGTCATTTAAAAAGTAACTCACAAGCCTATAAAGTTGGGGCACCCCTGATGTAAACAAACAAGACAAAAGTTTTGCTGGGGATGTGATTGTAATAATATTGTTGAGATCTTAAATCAACCAATGCTATTGTTTGCAGTTACTAAAGTGGCAAACCTATAATATTCAAATAACATCTATGAAATTGTAAAGCTTGCATTATTATTTAAGGTATCTATCAAAAGAACACAGCTTCAGGATGCTAGCAGTGGTCTGTAGGCAGCCCTGCCAGGATGCTTTTTCATACATTTTTTCCTTACTCTTGTTGAGGGTTGAGGGCAGCATGGTATTCTGGGTACCCCTGGATTTGAAGTGAGAGTCGGAAAAATCTTTATTTCATTTCTGTTGTTTTATGAGTTCAATTGTATTGGATTCGGCTGCAACACAGTTTACCCCTAAAACTCCAGAAGTTTTCTATGTACATAGATACATAAAAGTGACATGAGCTTTTCGAAGATCGATGCATATTTCTCTCAAATGCATTAGAATAAAGAATATTTAATGGAGTTTGAAATGGAAATGGAAATGAATGGAAGTTTAAAAAATAAATTGAAAGATGGAAAAAATTATTTAATTCTTCATGCAACTTACAAAAGTAATGACTTGCTTTTTTTTACCCCTGCTAAAATAATCTGATAAAATTTAATCTAGCCAACAATACTTCTTAATTCTATTTTCAGATTAATGCACTAACCCCAGTATGACTGAAACAACATACAATTTGAAAAAGACGTGAAAGAGACCAATCATTGGCAGGTATTCATGTTATATTTCAGACTCCTCAAAGCAGCTGTTTAAAGGACACTGCCGGTGTCCCAGGTCTTGTCAGGTGATGTGCAACATTCACCAGCAGCTTGCAGACCATTGAAGCCCAAGCAGACACTCAATTAAGATTTATTAGTTCAAAAGAAACAAAAAGGCATGATCACATTTTCTCTCTGTTCTCCCTTGTCTGTCTGGTGGTAGATTTATTGCTGCTAGTGCAGCTCCAGGACAGCAGAGAACAGCTAGCTTGTGTTTTCATTACAGACAGGAAGGAAGAAGGAAATTGAACGAGGTGAGCAGTGAGCATTATGTGAATGGATAAAATCTTTCCAAGAAGCTGAGAAGTAGAATAAACACCAAAAGGAGGCAGCAGCTGGCACTGTCCTATAAAGGATTTGTGTATTAAAATAAATGAATAATGTTCTTTTTAATATAAACATGCCCCAACTTTATATTTTATCAAAATTCTCAAATCTAAATGAAATACCCTAGTGGAAAAATACTGCAAAGAAATAATCATACTGGTGAAAGGCATGCTGAAAATTCTAAAATGATACAAAGTCAAAAATAAAGACTAAAAACCAACACAGCAGACACAAATAACTGCAGCATAAAAACTTTGAGTTAATGCAAAACAGGGGCTCCGGGCCAGAGGAAGTGCTTAAGGGGATAAGCTCATAAACTGCTTGTTCAACTTGGGAGAAGCTTTTCCAGCAGATAAGTTTTTTCCTGTTCTTTTTCCATCAAACAACTACTGAGGTGTGCTATCAGTGCACTTAAAGGCCAGATGTGTGTTTGCATCATTTGTGCCTGTGTCTGACGGTTTTTTGTGTGAGAGTGGGTGCTTGGTCTGCTGGTTAGGACCTTTGAAAGCACCTCTAGGTTACCTCCTGTAAGGTCTTGATCAATTGGCTTGGGCTAGGGAGCTGTAGGCTGCTGAATGGTTCACCTATAAAATGTGGTGCATTTAACATCCTCTTGTTCTACAATCAGCTGTGAAGGCCGTTGTCGACATTCTCGTGTCAGAAATCTTGAAAGTTGATGACATGGGTTTTCTATAGGGACTGCTGACGGAATGGTGAGCTCACATTTGATCAGCTAACTTACATGAACAAGTATTCCTACATTAAAATAACGTCAGAAAGTGTAACTATTAGCTATATTAATTGCTATAAGCTTATTGTATTTAATAACTAGATAAGTATAATATTTATACTAGTATAATTATAAAATACTTTTCAATCGTCTTCAATTGATGCAGACACCAAGCAGCAGTTTTCGCATTTGTGGAAAACTTTAATATCCATCGTGTGCATTGCCTGTTAATATGATGGGTTGGAGTTCCTGTGAACAAAACCTCAAACACATTTACAAAATAATAGAAAACATAAGTCGAAGCCTGTTGCACACCATTTCAAGCAAACATATCATTCAACCAAAACAGTGGCAAACCTTTTGAGATTAAGCAGGGTCCTGTTTCTCCAAACATGCTCTTGTGCTTGATTTGTTTGTGATATTCTTAGGGAATGGGCATTGGACACGGTAGCTGCACCACTCGGCTATGCACTCAATATGTAACTGCAAGTGTTGATGTTATTGATCATATAAATATGCATGTTGCTTGTTTTGGATAACATTTTGTGGCAGAGTTAGCTTTTACAAATAATGTCACTAGCTAGTGTTTACTCTTACATTGCACAGAAATTAGATATTAAAGTGTTGCATCTGTAGTTTTCATCAATTAATATAGCAATTATTGAAGTCTCATAAACCACACTAATCTGTTATATTCTTGTTGCCATTTAATCATTGATTAATTGATCGTAAATTTGTCTTCACAAATAGCATTTTTTTTTTTTTATTTGACCGATGAGTAGAGACAGCGAGAAGAGTTAAAAGAAATCTAAAATAACAACAAAACTACAGTCCTGTTGAGTATGCAAGCCAGGCAAGGTTTAACAGTTTAATCAGATGTGTTTTTAAGCATAAGTAAATTTGTTTTCTTTCCCTATTATAGAATGTACAGCAAAGGAACAAAATAGGAACAATTTAACTGAACAAAGCTATATCATTTCATCTTATTTCTCCTTTCTTATACACTCCTGATCAAAATCTTAAGACCAGTTAAAAAATTGCATGAATTTGCATTTTGCACTGTTGAATCTTAGGAAGGTTCTAAGTAGAGTTTCAAAATGCAAAAAGAAGAAATGGGAACAAGAGCCCAAAAGTTGTGAGCAGGCAATTTATTGAAAACAACAATTTAACTGAAGTAGGCTGTTCATCAGCTGATCAAAAGTTTAAGACCACAGCTAAAAAAAAAAAAAAAAACTCCTAAAACAGAAATTAAAGTGTCAAAAACGGACTCAGTAATGAGTAGCTCCACCATTATTGTTGATCACTTCAAAAATTCGTTTTGGCATGCTTGATGCAAGTGTTTCCAAAAGGCTAGTGCGAATGTTGCGCCAAGTGGTGAAGATGGCTTCACGAAGGGAATCCACTGTCTGGAACTGAAGTCCATTTTTGTAAACTTCCCTTGCCATCCATCCCCAAATGTTCTCAATTGGATTAAGATCAGGGGAACACGCAGGATGGTCCAAAAGAGTGATGTTATTCTCCTGGAAAAAAGTCTTGGTCAGACAGGCATTGTGAATTGGAGCGTTGTCCTGCTGAAAAACCCAGTCGTTACCACACAGACGAGGGCCCTCAGTCATGAGGGATGCCCGCTGCAACATCTCCACATAGCCAGCTGCTGTTTGACGCCCCTGCACAACCTGGAGCTCCATTGTTCCATTGAAGGAAAAAGCACCCCAGATCATGATGGCGCCCCCGTCCACTGTGCCGCGTAGAAAACATCTCAGGTGGCATCTCCTTGTCATGCCAGTAACGTTGGAAGCCATCAGGACCATCAAGGTTACATTTTTTCTCGTCAGAGAATAAAACTTTCTTCCACCTTTGAATGTCCCATGTTTGGTGCTCCCTTGCAAAGTCTAAACGGGCAATTTTGTGGCGTTGAAGGAGACGTGGCCTTTGAAGACGTTTCTTGTTTTTGAAGCCCTTCCTTCGCAGATGCCGTCTGATGGTTATTGGGCTGCAGTCAGCACCAGTAATGGCCTTAATTTGGGACGAGGATCGTCCCGTGTCTTGACGGACAGCCATTCGGATCCTCCGGCTCAGCGCCGGTGAGATTTTTTTGGGTCTACCACTTGATTTTTTTGTTCCATAACCCTGAGGATCTTTTAAGAAATGCAAAATGACTATCTTACTGCGTCCAACATCAGCAGCGATGGCACGTTGTGAGAGGCCTTGTTTATGCAGTTCAACAATCCTACCACGTTCAAAGACGTGAGCTTTTTTGCCTTTGCCATCAAGAGATCTTCACAGTGTGATTACTTGACAGGAAATGACATGGAATCCAAATTTTTGCACAGATTTGGGCTTTTAAAGGCTGTGGTCTTAAACTTTTGATCAGCTGATGAACAGCCTATTTGAGTTAAATTGTTGTTTTCAATAAATTGCCTGCTCACAACTTTTGGGCTCTTGTTCCCATTTCTTCTTTTTGCATTTTGAAGCTATACTTAGAACCTTCCTAAGATCCAACAGTGCAAAATGCAAATTCATGAAATTTTTTAACTGGTCTTAAGATTTTGATCAGGAGTGTATGTCCTGCAGGGTACCACATACAAACCATTACCTGATCAGCAGAATCAAGCCATTTAAGCATAGTCATCTTGAAATGCGGTTTGTGCATTGACACATTGCAGTTTATTTAGTTAACATGTGCATCTACCCTTAACACAGTTTGCTTTTTTACAGGAGCAATGAACAAGGTCCAGTCTTGTCAAGTCTTGTCCACTCTCAGGGCTCCTTATGTACTGCAGCTTATTAGTTTGTCCACTGGGTTTGTTTATTCATTGAGTCTTTGTTGGAGGTTGGAGATTGCGAAGTGATGATGCAGACGTGATGTGGTGAATTAAAGCCAGATTATAGTTCAACTTTATCGTTAACATTAAACAAGCAGTGTTATTAGTGATAAGAAATAACTTTGCCATAACTTCATTCAATTGTATAAGACTAAAATCAAGTTATTAACCCGAATTATGCTCAGATTGCATTCAATAGCAGAGTAGCAGAGCCAAACGATGAATAGTTGTTGATAATATTGTCTACCACTGTGTATGTATCAACATTTGTGTGTGTGTGTGTGTGTGTGTGTGTGTGTGTGTGTGTGTGTGTGTGTTTGTGAAATGACTGTAGTGAGCGTGACTGTGTAGTCAAGTGCACCGGAGACCACTTACAAAATATAAATAAACTGTCTCTGTAAGTGACCTCAGATTGTGGGATGTGATTAGTAATTTGTGCCTTCTAGAGGTACCTGAAAATGGTGCTCCCAGATTGTGTATCTCGGCCTCGTCATTCAGTCTCTCTCCCTCCCTTTCTTCTCTGACAGACTTTATAAAGGGAATATTCCCTTCATGTGTGCATGCGCATGGTTTTATGAATCTGAATCTTTTTTTGTGTACATGCTTTTTCCACTACTGTGAATCCTACACACTGCGTTGTAAATTAGGTCCTAGGTGATGGGGAGAATCTAGTTGCTAGGTGTGTGCGCTTTTTAATTCCTAACCGAGAACTCAAAATGTCACATCCAGAGAAGCCATGCAGATCAGCGACTGCTCAAATTTTTTACACCAAGATGCCCAAGGATGTTAATAGTTTTCAATAATATCATTGTACACTCACAAACTTTTGTTTTCATTCGTTTTTGTTTCTCAAATTGCTGTAGTGAACATGACTGTTCTGTCAGCTGCACAGATCACACAGAGACCGGTTAAATAAATAACAGGCTTTCACTTGTAAAACTTCCATTTCCTTTCCAATTCCAAATGATATCCCAGGGTTAAGAGACCACTGATTGTCGTGATCAATTTGGTAAGGTGTGATGTATCCTATGCTTTTAACATATAAATGCGGCATTTAAATATCAGCAGGGCCATTTTTATGCATCAACATAAATTAAATTCTTTGCATGTGCAGGTGTGTATGTGAACTGTTTCATGAATCTGGTTATTTTTTGCCTTATGCCATTTTTGGCTTTTGGGGGCACAAACTCTTTTCCATGTCCAAGCTTTACAATACATTAGAAGAACCAATTAATGAAGTTGCACGTATCTGGGAAACATTTTTCCATTACCTCGGACTATGTTCAAGCATCGGCTTCTGTAGAGATGTGGACACATCGGTCCATGAAGCCTCATTGCTTTATCAGCCTGTGAAGGTAGCATGAAGGGACTGCATCTTGTCTTCAAAAAAGAAGAAGCACATAGTTCCAATCTGACTTTTTCTATGTTAAGCCTGCCTAACTAATTGACATATGGACATAGAAATAAATAAATGTATAAATAAATAAATAATGTGAAGGCCCCGCTAGTATGGTTATGTGTTTTTAAGGTAAACAGTTAGGTCATCTGTTAAAGCAGCTCCAGAACAAACTGCTCCAGCTTCAGAATGAGCAGCTCAAACAGATGACCTACTCTCTCATTTTAGGGGGAAGATAGTTGCAGGAAGAGATCCTTAAGGAAAAATTGCTCCAAAGCACATGGGACTTAAAGCAGGACTGACCCAAAACATACAGCCAAGACAAGTCTGTAATGTCTTCAGGACAAGACTCTGATTGTATTTGAGTGGTCCAGACAAAGTCCAGACTTAAACCCCAAAGAACATCTGTAGAGAGACATGATGATGGCAGTCCACAGGCACTTCCCATTCTTTCTGACGGAAATTGAGAGGATGTGCAAGGAAGAATGGGATAAACTGCCCACATCCATGTGTGCATAGCTCTAAGAGACTTAATCAATATATTTAAAGCTGTTTAAGGGACCAACAAGGCAGACATTTGTGTCATGGAGTTGAGACTAAATCTCAGAAAACAAGTCAAGCCGACTAAAAAACCTCAATTGAGTTGACGTAATTTATTCTATGAACCCTGAACTGTGGCCACCATTCAACTGCAGTCTCTCATCTTTTGTTGACTTCCCTGTCAACTGTTTATGAACAAGTAGCAGACAAATAAATAATAAATTCACCAGGATGGTCAATTTTGACACTTTAGTGGCGTCTTGTCCAACCAGTAACGTTCGTACTGTAAGAGCAATTTCTTTCTGTATGAGGAGTGCAGTGTGACACTGTGATTCACTAAAGGTCCTAAATATATTCTGCTCCTACTTTTATGGTTTGTCCTGCTGGATGGTGATGTCTACTAGGATCAGTAGTTGTGTATTCGCTGTAAAAACCTCATTAAATTCACATGGCATTCCTTGAGCCTTTGGGCTCTAGTTTAAAGCCCATCCGATTTTTCTTCTCCGTGTCTATTTGAAACAGCTCCTTAAATCAAACATCAGGCAGCTCACCAATGTGCTGACCTCGTCACTACACACCAAACAGCAGGACAAGAAACGTAGTGTGTAAATGCTGCACAAAGACACATGCATTGCAGTGTCGATCACATATGCTGATCTGCTTTTACATACACTTTCTCACAATTTGCCTGTACAACTGCACTTTGGCATGTCTCTATGAGTATTTTCACACACACACACTAAAGTTCAGCTTCCTAATTCACTCTAAGCACAGGCACTATTATCATCATCATAGTGTTATGTGGATATTAAACCATAAGCTGAAACACTCAAATGAAAATGCTCTAATTACCATTCAGTCTTTCATCCTCATAGTATCAACATGTAAAGGAAACTTACATACATTTCTGGGAGCTTTATATGTAGCCTACTAGATTTTCTTTTGACATGTCCCCCCCCCCCCCCCCATACATTTCGACTTTTGGAGTAGTGTCTACAGTAATGGCAAATGTTATGGTTCTTTTTTCACATCATATATTTTTTTTGTTTTATTATTAAGATATCATCCCATAAAAAATATTTCTAAGAATGTTAACTGTTGGCTTTAAAATAATTTTAACATAATATCACGAGGAAACAATGACAATGATACCTATTAAGCAGAGAGGTTATATTAGATGTTCTTTGATAAATAGCTCAATGACTACAACTCCTACTACTTCTTCTAGTCAACTACTACTACTTCTAATAATAATAGCAATAATAGTAAGATTAAGCATAAGAATTTGCCGAAGTTAATTTTTTTTTGCCAATTTTATGTATTTGGTTTACTTGAATTGATGTATTAAGAAGAGTTGGTATCTCACAATAGCCTATAAACAATGAGAGAAAAACTGTGATGTGTCTGCACATTTCTGTCAGAATCACATTAAAAATCAAGTTAGAGTTATTTTTATTGTTATTTCAGATTAAATAATCTTAATTTCTATAGTTCTGGTTTTCGCAGCAGAGGATATCCCTGCAGAACCTTAAACGGGCGACATAATTGCATTTCATCTCACATCAAGAATAGTTTCTCATGGAGGTTGTAAAATTATATTAACAATTATGTAGAAGGCTATACAATTTAATGCGACGTCCATCAACGATACAGTATGCCATGGATCAACATAGCCTATCGTTTTTTTTGTGCATATGAAACCTTAGATTTACTTTTGTACCTTTTTCTTTTGCGATTACATTTTTTTCCAAAGGATTTTTCAGAGAGAAACCAGGTTTGCGCCAGAGGAGGACAATGGATCTAACAAATGATTGACCATTGAACATGTGAAATTATGATGTAGCCCACAGTCAGTGTGAAGCTTGGTTTGATTCATAAACCAGCCTGTTGCGCATCAACGGCGCAGCGTGGTCTCAAGCCCCGTTCAATGACATAATCCGGGCTATTCGAAATTAAGTAATTTAAAGCTGCTACTCATCATGCCGCCTCCTCCGCACTAAGACGTTTTTTGTAATTAATGAATCAGTGTGTTTTAGTCATGAGAAAACATTAAGTGACAGGAGCAGAACGTGTGAAGTCACCTGGCAGGGATCAACGGCACTTCTCCAATAGAATTCGTAATTCATCCTCCATATTTATACTATGTATTATTGAGACCAAAATGTAGAACGTTTCTATATATTTCTTGCACCAAATGATTTAACAATTGGGTTAATCCGAAACCCTACCTTCAGTCCTGTCCTGAGAGTCAGTCTGGAGCCAGTGCAGAGCTGTAGCGAAAAGGGTTTGGAGTGAGACTGACATAACACGGATACACACATAGCTTTTCAAGTAAAACCACTTTTCTTTCTTGTCACCCCAAACTGACTATAGCAGACATTTTGGTCTTGTGTTTATATTAGTTGCTCCTCCTTAAGTCTGTATTATTTTTTGTATTCTCCCCACATACAAATATTCACACGCCAAACTTACAGTTATTATTTGCATGAACCCATCGATGACGACCACCATTTTTGTGAGATCTGACATCTCACAAAAGCAATGTTAAGCACTTATTCTTTAGATGCTTTACTAAATACGGCCAAAGATATTTTAGTAAGGATACAGCTCACAGCTCAGTTTCCATTAATTTAATTTTTTACCTGATTAATGGAATGCACTCCTAGACGCCAGCTCAGGCACAATTTCTAAAATTATACAGTTCAGTACAATAAACCCATTAAGTACAACCTTGATTGTAAACATAACTTATTTCAAAGCTCTCTGAATATATCAGTTCAACACTAGCCTCATCATTTATTGTTGACTCTTATTATAAACAATTTGAATTATGGGTGTGTGTAAAGATTTTCGCCTGTACCTAGTTGTTATCTGGTCTGACTCTTTCTCTCACTTTTCTCTCGTTTTAGTGTTCATGATTGTCTTTAAGTAGGTGGAAGGGATATCCTCTCGGCCTTGAAAAGAAATTCTGAGTGCTACCGACTGACATAAAGCAGACTGCAGCACAGATCCTCCTTTCTCTGAATTCCTGGTCAGATTTACACACACCCATATTCACACAATATATTTTACAAACTACAACATTACTACAAATATTGACAGAGAGCTATCATGACAAACCGACTTTCTTTGTGGGTCACCACAAAATGCCTCAGACAAATAAAAAAATCAAAAGAGCAGGTGAGAGACAGCAAGAACCAAAACGAAAGGCCTGGTGCTTTTTGGTGTTGATCAGAAGATCGGAGCGCACTGTGCTACTCACTGTGTGTAATGTTTGGCCATCTGTCTCCCTGCTCAATTTACCTCTCGAACCCACTTGCTGTTTCTGTGTTTACATTTAAATCATTTTGAAAACAATATGCAAACGTGTGCCTGGAAACAACAGGAAAGGGTGTTAGAGGTTTTTTCATCAGGATAATCTTATTGATAATTTTTTGCTTGGATTTCCTTATTAATTCCAACAGTAGTCCCATTCTGTGTGATCAGCTTTGACCTACATATTTGCATTACAGAGATACAAAGATCCATTGAAGGACACCACTATGAAAATAGCTCTGCTAATTATGTTGTACTGATTGAATTTTAAACACACACTCTCTGCAGCTACAAAACATGTTTTGTTGTAAAGTACACGTAAAAAAAATAACGAATGTATTAGGGTAAATTTTTTGGTAAATAAGTAATTTTTTGTTGTAGAGTATGATATGAACTTCAATAAAACTTTAGAGCCTGTAAGGGAATTTTATGAAAATAATTTGAATTGTAACATGACAAATTATATACATTTATTTGATGTGTCACTGATTCTATTTCAATAATAATTGTGTTTATAAAGGCTAACTACCTTCATGTGTAGAGGCCATCAGAAGCTGTTGTTGGTTGGGATGCTGTGTCCTCTCTGAGCAGTAGGGGGCACAACCAACTCAACTAGATAATGTTAGAAAACATGAAGGCAAGGACACTGCTGCTACTCTTACTGAGCTGGTTACTGCTCCTACATCAACCTCACTGGCCTTAGGACTTATACCTTGACAGGTACCACAATAACAGTACATATGCCACTACTGCCACTGCTCTTATACAACTAAGAACCTACAACTAACACCGTTAAAGCTAGTGTAAATGTAGCCACGGCTTCAACTCGAAATGTTAATGCTATCATGATTGCTCAAATAAAAATAAAAATATAAATTATTGAAAAACTACTGAAGGAAAACTAGATGTATTGAATGATATTCTTAGGAAGTGAGAGTCACAGTGTATTTATAACTTTTTTTTATGGCCGAGCCACACTACCTGTGTGGAAGTGCTTTATGGCTTGTTGTACAGCCAGCAATCGGTTCATGACAAAAACAGACAGTAAATATAACCTAAATAAATACAATAGACTAATTTAAAAGGCTAATGGCAGCAGGAGCAAATGAGTTTTTAAATCTGTTTGTCCTGCAACTAGGCCGAGTAAATCCGTTGCCAGAGGGAGGCCAATTTCAACAGATAGAATTCAAAACTGTAGTGAAAGATAATTTTCACTGTCTATTTTGCAGTGGACCATGCGTGGTACGCAGAGAAAATAGCGACTCACTAGAAGAGCAGCATGGTTCATGTGCCTGAAATGCGTTGCTCATGCAGCCGGTGTCGCCCGGGCATATAGGTTGTCTTAATAAGGAAAAGTCCTGAGTAAACATTCGGTGAAATTAAATAACCAACAGAACTGCAAGCAACTCTGTGATTCTTGTTCCTTCCAGAGTAATGGAGTGCAACACTGCATTCAAATCAACCTTGATGTAAAAGCTTAGGGAACTTCCAAATGTCTATGCAACAATATTAAAAATACATTGTATTACAATACAAAAACATGTTGAATCTACCACTACTTCTGCTATTATAGAAATATATAGAGATGTTATTATATCACTGCTGCTTCTAAAGTTTTGACTTGTCAGTCTGTCTTCATTGTTATAGGGTTATTACCTATTATCCTACTGTGCTGCTATGTCATAAAAGGTAATGACTGTATTTGTTTAGCGCTTTTCTAGACTTTTTGAAATTTCGAAGCATTTTACAGAACAAGTCACATTTGCATTCATACAGCAGTTTCTATCACACAACAATCACACACTGGCAGAACAGCCATCAAATGCAATTACATCCGCAAGTATTTTTATTGAAGGATAGCAGTCTCATGAGGAGAGCCATGAACCAAACATTAGGTGACAACTGACCTCGACTGAGGATGGAATTCTCATGATATACTAAGCACTCTCTCTCCAATATGTTTATATCACATTTTTACATGTCACTAACTTTGTGTTTTACCTCTCCTGTAGTAGTTCATTTCAGGAATTTCCAACTGATTATTTATTCTGCAGCTCACAACATTCATTTCAACATTGTCTTTGTGTTTTGTTTTAATCTGATGATGACCTTTCATTCCTACAATATCATGCAGTAGACGCTCCTACGATTATAATGATGAGCACCTGACTTTGTTGCTTTGTATTTAATGTTTGAACAGCCACTACCCTCAGAATATAAACCTCAAGTCAAAGATACAGAGAGAAAATTACCCAAGACCTTAACATCTGTTTGTGTACATCTGTGGTTTGTGAGCCACAGCACATACACACATACATGAACAGACACAGAGAGAGGGAATCCATCAATTAAATCTTGGCCAAATTCAGTTAACCTCTGTTTCAAGGGTCAGAAACGTAGGGCCAGACCCAGGGGCCAAAGAGAACACAATAAACACACACACACACAAAGACATTCAGACAGGCCTGTAGTACACATTAATTGGATTAACGATGTTCAGAACCGAGTCTGGACATCGTCACTGACCCATCTGCTCAGCACTACTCCTCTCTGCTGATGTCTCTCTGTAATCCTAACGAGTTTTTTAACTTGTTTAACGAGAACTTTATGTTCTCGTTAAACAAGTTAAAAACAAGTTAAAAAATGTTAATGAATGCTACATATGTCCAAACGACCCGGGGAATTGAAGCTCAAACTAATGTCTTTTTTAAAATATAATATTAACATATTTGGATATTAGGTAAACAACAATGTCTTATTAAGATATTGCTTTATATATTTTGTAAAATCGGATGTCCTATGTAAAAATAATCAATATCTTGAGACTTTGGTGGTTATGTTCACAATCAGGACTTCTTGGCTACTCTGCCACACTCTACTGCACCATTTAGAGCTGGATGGCCATGTGGTGTGCCTACCAGTGTTGCAAACAAGTTGTGTCATGTAAATTCAAACAAGTGAAAAGATTTACATACTTAAAGCAATGATGAGACTATTATTAATTATTTATTTGTTTTGAAAAATAGAAGTTAATATTGAGATGATTGAAGCATTTGGTAGACTCCTTATGGTTGTAATATGTATGTTTGAAATATAATGTTAATAGGGGTTAACATTAACCAGTGCTTGACTCTGGCAATTTCAGCATACCCACGATGTGTTATCTTAGGTCCTCCTGGATAACCTGTACTATGATACTTGCTATCAAATGAATTAATGTCTTTTATATACATAATATATGCTTTCCTATTGAATGTTTCATAATGCTTTTTAAGAATTGGTAATATTGAGCTTGATATGTATTAAGCACGGCGATGTATGCTTTTTTAAAAGCCTAAAAGTGTACCGGATTACAAATGACCTGTTCCAGATTATCAAATTCAGGCAGAAGTTGGTTTTTTTTATACAAAGAATACAAATAGCTTTCTCATGTCTCCCCTGAGAAGGATATCTCCACTCTTTCTTCTGGTTGGCTGAAACACATCTTAAGGTTTACAGAAAGGTAGAATATGTTGATCTAATGTGTGAACAGATATGGTAATAAATTGCAGAATTCTAAATTGAAAATGTCCTGGAATTTTCCCAATATCACTTGAATTGTTCAATGTAAATCACAAAGTTTTAGTAAACCTTTCCAGAATACCCTCAATGTAATATAATGACATTCGAAGTGGGTGTTCATGATATATCACGTTCATAAGAACATGAGGTTTCTTTGGTGGTTCTCCGTCAACTTTAAGGAAGGTTAATTGGCTCTCAGATGTGAGCAGCCGACCATTATTCATATATAAAGAAGCCAGCTGAATCATAGAGCCGAATAGCTCACCACCAACACATGAATACTCTCTATCATTGCCATTAGGCAATATTTAGGAAGTATCCAATTTGTGGCATTATGATGAATTTGCATTTTGCATTAATCAGTCTCAAACTAGAAGTCATTAATTACCAACTCAATGGATCTCCATTCTCTTTGTCAAAAGAACAGAGAGGCAACATACATTTATTGACAAATAACTTCTAGGAAGGGAATTTTTACAAGAATGATAACACATAAAATCTGCAAATTGATATAAATTAACCATATGGATTTATAGCAATAGAAGAGAAAGGTGGTAATTTGGGGGATGGTGGAACTGTGTAGTTATATCATTAAATGCAACTCATCTATAAGTGAATGAGTGAATGAATGATCAAATCTAAGTACATTTATAGATTATAATTCTGGTAACAACATCAACCCAGTCATTAATACTGTTGTAGAATGGAAACATTGGACCAAGCCTTCTTGAGTGAGTGGCGCTGTGGTGAGGAGCTCTTCGGTTGGAACTCAGACATTGGCTTGGTGGCTGGTAACCTCACATCTGGTCTCTCCTAGCCAGAGTTCTGTCAGCAGTCCCAGCTGTTCAGGGTGATGCCTCATCTGCAGGCTCTCTCCTCCAGTACTGGATCACTGACACTGTGCAGGCGATTGGTTGGCATATTTGATCATATGACACCAAATCTAAAAAAATATTTTATATTTTATTTTATATATATAGTTTATAAAAGAAGATTGAAAAAGAGGATCATTAAATGCACTCGTCTTCTGATCATCTGGCTGTTTATTTGGCTCAAAGAAAAGAAAAAGAAAACAAGAAAGTTACTTCTTGTTTATATGCGGATAAGATGTAGTAATACTAGAAACAAACTTGAACCGTAAGACACAAGGAGAGATGTTAAGACCAAACTAACGTCTGCGCCAGACTGGCTGCATGTGGACCCTCTGACAGCTGTGCCATTGTTATGCTGCATCTCATGGACATCTGTTTACACAGGTAGTGTGTCAGCTGCATTTCTGCAACGGAGCTGCTACATGAGGTGCCTGCTATGACCTTAAGTCTCTGATATGACTATATTTTCTTAAATAAAATTAGGGCTGTGTACTCAATTAAATGCCCTAAGACAGAACCGTATGAAGCCATGCATCTTCTGGTCCTGCAATCCATTCAATCAAAACCTTGTTAAAACAAATGACTGGATTTTTTTTCATCCCAGGGTGCATCTCTGGGGGCAGTCACAGTAAAGACTATGCACGTTTGGATGACAAGTAATGATTTTGTATTGTTTAATTGTGTAACCTAGGGGAGGGTAGCATATTCTATCTTCACCATGACCCAATGAAAATTTACTTATGAAACACAAGTAATACAAAATGTAAGGCAGAAGGTGAATTAAACACTTGTGGATTACAAATATAGGGAATCAGTAAAGGATGAAGATAAAACAACATTATAAATTGTGGAAATTGAGAATTAACTTTATTGGAAAACTAATTGAGTGGCGTTGATTTTTTTGATATCGTATCAGCCCTCTCAGAAGAGTTTTCCAATAAGGCGACAAAGTAGAGCAATTCAAATTAGAAAAGAAAAAAAAATAACTGGAAACAGAGAATTCTAAAAAACCTTTATACAGATAAATACAACAAACTTTCAGTGAACTTATTCAATAACTATTACTAAAGAATATTTAATAGAGTCCTAACATTGGTGTGTTTGGACAAAACTAGAATATGTGCACTGCAGTTGTATGACTCTGCCAACCAGTGCAGTTTCTGTGTATACTTTTCTTCCGGATTCATATAGAGGTCTAGCCTGGTCGGGCAGTTCGGTCTGGAGTCGCTCCGTTGGGAAAAAATTATGCCCGACCGGGCCAATCAGATTGTCAGGGCGGGCTTTATACGATGATTGACAGATGATCAACGGTAACGTAATCAACCACGTCATCAAAGTGCCCTTGGGTTGAATTCGTTTTCAACAAACATACCTGCCGCTGGCGAGCTGAGATGTGTAGATGCTGCCATTGAGTCTGTTTTAGAAGACATCGACAGCGCATTCATTTTGAAAGAGGAACACAGAACGTGGAGGCGACGCCAGAGCACCGCGCTATTCCCTATCGCCCCGGCGCTTGGCTGTTCACAACGGACACTGAAGCGACGCTGAACCGCCGGGCAGCGCTAATAATATCACCCGTTGATCCAGTAGATCGCTGCACGGCTTTGTGCCGGTCACATCGGAGGCTGAAGCACCGCGCTGCGCCAAGGCTGCCTCGCGGTGCTTCAGCCTCCGGTGTGACCGGCACAAAGTTTTAACATGGGAGTGGATGGGAGCCAGCTGTTATTTAAGGCTTGGCGCTGCGCTGAAGCGTCCGGTGTGAACCCGGCGTTAGTAAATAACTCACAATGCGTTGCTTAGCATACGTCACATACTACGTTGCTCTGATTGGTTGTAGGTCTATCCAATTGAGCGAAGAAGAATTTTACTTCCTGGTCAGTTGAAACACGCCCCATAATCACAGCCCAATGGAGCGGTCTCAGACTCACATTCTGACTAGAATTGTGAGTCTGACAACGTCAGGCTAGTATTAGTGCCAATTGAGGGCAGGAGATGGTTGATTTTATTTCTAATAGTTAGAATTTTATCATTGAAAAAGGTCATAAAGATATTGCTTTTAGGGATCGAGGAATACTGGGTTCGGTGGAGGTGTGACTCTCTGTCAGCCTGGCTACAGTGCTGAAGAGAAACCTGGGGTTGTTTTCTTCTATTAGTTTTGAATAGTAGGCAGCTCTTGCATTGTGGAGAGCCTTTTTCTATTCTAGTTTTCTCTTCCAGTCTATGAGATTTTCAACATGGTTGCTGGAGCGCCACTTCCTTTCTTGTTTTCTTGATAATTGTTTTAACTCATTGGTCTGGGAATTATACCACGGAGCTAATTTACTATGTTTGACATTTTTATTTTTTAGAGGCGCTATTGAGTCTAATTTAATTTAATCGTAATGAGTCTGCAGAGCTATCGACGTGGTGGTCGATCTCAATGGAGCTCGGGTTTTTAAAGAATTTGTTCTTTATATCTACAGATAATACGGGTTTAAATGTATTTGGAATTATTTCCTTAAATTGAGCTACAGCCCTATCAGGGAGACATTTTTATTAGTGGTATATATTCAGTTATTGAAAAATCGAAGGTTATTAAATTATGGTCTGATAGAACTGGATTGCGTGGAAGTACTGTTAAATGTTCAATTTCCGACACCGTACGATAATACAAGGTGTGTGGTTACAACAATGAGTAGGTTGGTGTACACACTGAACCTCTTTAATATCCCACGGACTATTTGAAGGAAATTAGTGCTCGCACAAGCGAGCGAGCAAGACAGAGAGGTGATGAAGGAATCTTGAGGTCATCAGTGTGGATATTGTGGCGGTCATCATGTCTGTCACAAACATTCACTTTGAATCCAGGATTGATCGGAATAGAATTTGTGACCTCACAAAGCAAATATTTTGCCTTTTGAATGCGATATCTCTGCTTGAAGGAATTCTTCATCTACATTTGGCACAAACATTTACTTGAACTTGGATGTCATCTTGGTAGCCCAATGTCAAAGGTCAAGGTCACGGTGGCCTCACAAAGTTTAGGTTTTTCTTGAAAATTATATCTTTGGATCAGTTTGAGGGAATGTCTTCAAATTTGGCACAAACTTCACTCAAAGATGAACTGATTACATTATGATGCCTTGAGGTCAAAGGTCAATCTCACACACATTCACAAAGTGCATCTATTAGCAGCAATTTGTTGTTCTATGAGGGATACTTCGGCATGCAGATGGGGAAGACTGGGGATTGTACTGCTGACCTTCAGGTTGGAGGACATCTGCTCTACCCTCTCAGACACAGCAGCCTTACATCTAGCACATTTCACTTGAACTCATGATTAGATTTATAAAATTTCAGTGGTCAAAGGTCAAGATCACGGCGGCCTCAAAAAACTTGTTTTAGGCCTCTTGAATGTTATATCTCAAAACTGCTTGAGGACATTTTTTCAACTTTTGATCAGTTGTTACTTGGACTCAAAGATAAAGTGATTATGTTTCAGTTGTCAAAGGTTAACTGACCTTTATTAGCCTGACGTTGTCAGACTCACAATTCTAGTCAGAATGTGAGTCTGAGACCGCTCCATTGGGCTGTGATTATGGGGCGTGTTTCAACTGACCAGGAAGTAAAATTCTTCTTCGCTCAATTGGATAGACCTACAACCAATCAGAGCAACGTAGTATGTGACGTATGCTAAGCAACGCATTGTGAGTTATTTACTAACGCCGGGTTCACACCGGACGCTTCAGCGCAGCGCCAAGCCTTAAATAACAGCTGGCTCCCATCCACTCCCATGTTAAAACTTTGTGCCGGTCACACCGGAGGCTGAAGCACCGCGAGGCAGCCTTGGCGCAGCGCGGTGCTTCAGCCTCCGGTGTGACTGGCACAAAGCCGTGCAGCGATCTACTGGATCAACGGGTGACATTATTAGCGCTGCCCGGCGGTTCAGCGTCGCTTCAGTGTCCGTTGTGAACAGCCAAGCGCCGGGGCGATAGGGATTAGCGCGGTGCTTTGGCGTCGCCTCCACGTTCTGTGTTCCTCTTTCAAAATGAATGCGCTGTCGATGTCTTCTAAAACAGACTCAATGGCAGCATCTACACATCTCAGCTCGCCAGCGGCAGGCATGTTTGTTGAAAACGAATTCAACCCAAGGGCACTTTGATGACGTGGTTGATTACGTTACCGTTGATCATCTGTCAATCATCGTATAAAGCCCGCCCTGACAATCTGATTGGCCCGGTCGGGCATAATTTTTTCCCAACGGAGCGACTCCAGACCGAACCGCCCGACCTAAAATGTTGTGGGCGGGGCTAAGTTTGTCTGGCATCCAGGCTACACTAATACCCTACCAACAACAGAATTCTCAGAAACGGCTGAGAATCCTTCCGATTACTCAGACAGCTTCTCTCTGATCACCCGTGATCAGTTTACCAAAAATAATCTCAGGTTCTAAACCAACAACCTGTATCTTAGATCCGATTCCGACAAAATTACTTAAAAGAAATTCTGCCCCAAATTGATAGTTCGTTATTTAGGACAATCAATATGTCATTATCATCAGGTTATGTACCACAGTCTTTTAAAATAGCTGTCATCAAACCCCTACTCAACTATTCTAAAATAGGAAGTGTTTAGTTTAAAAAGGGATAGAGGTGTTGATGGTTGATCTACTGAGTGGGCCACATGATTTTCATCATACTACCATACAAACCAGTAGCCAGTCAGATTTACCTTGAGCCTCAGTGTAGCCTCAAGTTTGGCCTGTATCATTGTATCATTGATTATAAGGCAAAAACACCTGATGACGCTAAGACGCAAAGGGAATTTAAGACACATGACACATGGAGCTTCTCTTTCCATCTTCTCCTTCCTCTTCTTCATCCCTATCACATCGAAGTAAGTCATATGTCATCAGTACATGTTAATGACTTGACCCCTTCCCCGAGTCCCTTTGCTTTATCGCCCGCAGATCCGGGCCAGCTGTGGCCGCACCATGGATTACGATTTGTGGATTGCGTATCAGAGGTTGCAATGGTGGATCCAGTATGGCCGATTCTATATCTTGCCGGCTAATCGTAGTGGTAATGGCGTATCCTGTGTCGCGTTGACATCATATAATGGTGGTGGACCACGACCGAGGTCGGCGGCTGATGATGGATCCTAATAAGTGGCAGTGGACAATGACTGTGGACTATAGTGGCATCCGATCTGGATGGCGGATCACGATCTTGCTGGCTGCTGACCATGGACTATGATTGCAGCAGGACTGCTTGACATATAGTATTGAAGTTATCCTTCAAAATGTTTACCCTCATCAATGCTGCTAAAAACTTTAATCTTGATGATGTTTTCCTACAAGTGGCATCTATTGCACTTCTGTCCGTCCTGGGAGAGGGATCCCTCACATGTGGCAATCTCTGAGGTTTCTACGTATTTTTACCCTGTTAAAGGGTTTTTAGTAGTTTTTCCTTACTCTTGCTGAGGGTTAAGGACAGAGGATATCACACCATGTTAAAGCCCTATGAGACAAATTGTGATTTGTGAATATGGGCTATACAAATAAAATTTGATTGATTGATTGATATACGTAAAATACTGACACTGAACCACCAAGCCCTCCAAGGTGAGATTGCTTGTAAAGACATAAATCATTTGGATCACTGTAGAATGGGAACTGCAGTGAACTTTATTAAGGAGGTTTTAATCAGCTGTACAGGTACACCAGAATGACACCTTCGATGATGTAAGGGCTTTTAGCAGGGCAGCTTTGGGACTTTTTCTGTGGATGATAAAGTGTTATTTCAATTATCAAGTGAGAGAGTAGCAACTTCATGTCCAGAGTCTCAGGAAGCCACTGTTAGAGGAGTGAGCAGCCATTGTTTCCTTCAGTGCCCTCTGCGAGGTGTACCAGTCTTTAGTTCAATCCACTGCTGCGGCCGTCTAAATCGGATATAGAGGTTAGAGATTTTACCTTTATTTCAAGCGTAATGGACATAGCCTTCTGGGATGATATTATGTTTTGCTTCTGAAAAGCGAACCTCGGCCTGCAAGATTCACCCTGTACATTCTCTTCATTCTCTTATTTATCATTGTTCACTGCAGAATAATTTGGCAGACTATTCAGCATCTATCTTCTTGGCCATGAGGATATAATCAGAGCTCATGGCACAGGTCACATTAATTTTACATGTATATATTTGTGTATATCTACATGTATTTATTTATGTTTTTTGTGTCCATATGTTAATTTGGTAGGCAGGTTTAAGGCGCAGTGATCATCAGATCTACTAACTGTTTTGGATCCATATCTTTAAAGAAGCCTGTCTCCACCCACAGGGGGAGGGTGCGTCTGTGCTTACATCTGTGCCGCATGGTGCTCAATTACAGTTGATGGAAAATGCTTCACAGATACAGACAATATTTGGACATTAGCCGGAGAGTGGATCGCAGTTCATAACGCTGGGCTTTACTAAGATTTTTATACATTTAAGCAATTTAAGGTAAACCGAACTTCACTCCGTCACATGTGATACATGCTAGATTTTGCAAATGGTTTAAAATCATAAGCAAACATTTTTACAACAATAAACCCACCCATTGACACAGCTTTGTGTGGGAAAACTAATGAGGGATATAGTTTATTTTTGTGCTGATATGGATGTAGAGGACAACTTTAAATCATCACAGAGACAGATCAAGAGACGTTTGGATATCCATCATAATTTTTTTCAAAAAAAGCTCTTAACGTTAACTGGTACAGGTTTACGTAGAATTTGGTTAAGCATATATGAGCACAGAAGTATATAAATAACTAGAAATTCAGAAATAGTCTTTTGCATTGCAACGTATATACACACGCGCGCACCCACACACACGCGCACAAACGCACACACCCGAACACACATACATATTTGTTTAAATGAACAGAAACACATTAACATGTATTGTAATTTTTTTCGAAATAATGCTTCATAATACAAATATTTGAAAGACAAATAAAAACTATGTGGACATCCAAACGAGGATTATTCACAAATCTATAGGCTTTAATGAAATAAATACACAATTTATAAACAAAAAAAGAATGACATAAGCAGTTTTTAGATGTGTAGCAGCTCTGACTACTTTTTTGTTAACTCTCTGTATTATAGTGTGTGTGTGTGTGTGTGTGTGTGTGTGTGTGTGTGTGTGTGTGTGTGTGTGTGTGTTTGTGTGTGTGTGTGTGTGTGTATACAATGGATAAGAAATGATATCTTAACTCTTTCCACAATGAGGTCACTGAAGCACAAACCCTGTGAAATGTTATTGTGTGGTGGAATAATTTCACACACAGTGGAACCCACAGTCTGGTTCCCATGCTAGTAGTATTAGTAGTGTAGTGCAGGAGATATATATATATATATATATATATCCATATGTGTGTGTGTGTGTGTGTGTGTGTGTGTGTGGTGCCGGTGTTATCAGCAAAGTTGTAGGAACAGGAATGTCTCTCATCAGTCCTGACACTGTCCAGCTGCCCCCCCCCCCCCTCTCTCTCTCTGTCTCTCTCTCTCTCTCTCTCTCTCTCTCTCTCTCTCACTAGCACATTCAAACATAGGTACATTTTGGCTCTACAATGACTGTTAGATGAAAATGAATCCATGGACTTTTCAATTTGCCTCAGAAATACCATTGAAATCATTGATTCTGAGTCAGTTGTCTTAGACTCTAGTTGCTTGTTACAAATATATCTGGCTGTTTATGTGCAATGAATATAAGTGTTGACAATATTTGAATTTGGGATATATAAAAAGTAACTAATTTAAAGGGATAGTTCTGCCAAAAATGAAAATTCACTTATTATCCAATCAGATTTAAATTGGACTCGAAATAGTGGCATTTAAACAATGTTTTTAGCCTAAATGTCCTCTGATATCCTCCTCTATGGCAGCGTTCGCATGTGGATCACAGCGGACAGTTAGGCTAAAACATTTAGTAAATGACACCGTTTCGATTCCAATTTGAATGCCGGGGCTTACAGAAACTTTGATAACCCCACAGGGGTAGTATGGAGGTTTTTTTCTATACCTTTTACATTTGAAGAATCTTTCATCATTTACTTCAATTGTATTGGATTTGGCTGCAATGCTGTTCACAACTGAAATTCCTTTTGGACGAACTATCATTTTTAAGTACTTGGTACTTAGGTACTTCTCTAAGTGACACAATCGTGTTGTGAGTAACGGTTATTTTAGTCATGTTGTCTAGAACGTGACAGCTTGTGCAGAGACATTTCCTCACAATACAGATATATATATACATATACAAGCATGATTTATTTGACAGTCTGAGAAATAAAAGGCTCATAAACACACAGACGTTGGAAGAACAACTAAATTGTTAGTTTAAACTTTTATTCAAGGTATAGTCCCTTAATGCCATCAGTTTACTTTTGAAAGAAACACAGTGAGAGCCCTCCGTGAACCCGTAAGAATTGCCATACAGTGCCTGCAGTTCAGACAAAATGCTTGAACATGAATGTCTATCTGAGTTATCTGGTTGATCTTTCAATTGATCTTTCATGATGATAATAATTATTAATTTGATCATATATTTATCAAACATTTTCTTTTCTGCCTGAAGGAGGGTGGCCACCTATTGCTCTCTATTGGCCAGCCGTCTTTGTTCAAACTACCCCCTCTTCCAAATTTTCAGTTGACCTGCTTTTGTTGTGATGGTCACTTTATGTAGAAAACATATATTTTCAGATGTAGCTGGTTTCAGATCATTCACACCCACCCACTAGTTTTACACATGGAATCAATAATCCAATCCACTGCCACTACATCACTAGAGTTACAAATTGACATAACCTGTATGTATTTGAATGGAGGAAGAAACCAAAGTACCCAGAGAAGACTATGAAAACTCAACACATAGCTCTGGACTGCTGTAGGATTCAAACTCAGAAACTTCTTACTGCAAGTTGACAGTGCTAACCGCAAAGTAATGATCTATATCTTCACTCAAATTTAGGTAATATGGAATAAGAACTCAGGACATTATAGGAAAGCATAACTTCACAGAAGAGGGGATTGAATACCAACAAATAAAACTCTATTCATTAGAACTTATTGTATTCAAATTTTTACATTTCCAATATATTATTTACATTTCTTGAATTTCAAGGAAATAATTAGGAAAAAAAACAATGAAACATGTGTTAAGATGACCAGCAGTATGCTGTTACAGCTGAGCAGAAATATACCTTAGGTACTAATTGCTGCACAGGCAAATGCTTCAATATTTACAGCAATTAGAAATATGCCAACATCAGATCAGAACCACTAAGTATCGCTACATGGCATAGAATTACTGCTCCAAATATGGTCACTTAAAAGAGCAAGATTGAATAATTGATTAAGTATAAATGTGAAAATAATCAGGATCACTGACTTAAAATCACTTTTAATACATTTGGCGTTTAGCCAAATCACTACTATAACCTACATTTGAACAGTTATATCTAATCCACATCTTCTCAGGGGGTTAAGGGACTATGCTTAGCTAAGTGTGTCCAGCTTGGGTGGAGGTAGTTGTTGAAAACTTACCTGTTTTCGATCCATGAAGATGATGGCATCCATCAAACCAAACACAGGAAGCTGATTTGGCTTAACAGCATAATCACTGGCGCCAGACTTGCCACCAATGGCATGCGTCTGTGTCTTTGAGCGTGTGTGGAACCTCCAGTTAGAAAATTCAGAGAAGCATTAACTTCATTTGTTTTTTCTTATCCTGCCATATAAGATGCTTATCAAATACAATATGGTGTAAAAAAAAAACTCCCCTAAAAAATCCCAAAGGGGTCATTGTTAATCCAGTAGCCTGTACATTTGTTGATAATGCAATTCTTAAAACGCACTGAAACGTTTGCAAATGTACGTTTTCTTGGTAAATTAAATTCCTCTTACTCTACCTCAATTTTATAAGAAAGATGTGTGAGATGGAAGTAAATATTTCATCATTACTTTCTCTCAAATAACCTGATAAATAAATGAGTAAGAACATAGAAAAGGGAGAATTTGTAGTCAGTTTTTAAAAGGGCCATTAAGATGTTGCCCTTAGCAATGACCTTCTTAGTATGGGTCATGTGACCTATTGTCGTCCATTATCTAATAACAGGCAAGATAAAAGTCTTGTTTAGCCTACAGAGACAAAGAGACACAAAGAGGGAGAGGAATGTGTGTGTGTGTGCGTGTGCGTGTGTGTGCGTGCGTGCGTGCGTGTGTGTGTGCGTGTGTGTGTGTGTGTGTTTAACATATGGTTTCTGATGACAACCGTTTAAAGGTGTCAGACTGGAGCCATAGCAAATTATCAAAATCAAAGGCACATAAAGACACACGTGCGCGCGCACACACACATACACCTTTTAGCAGGCATTTGCCCACAGCTAAATCCTCTTCACTTAGAATAGTCTAAGACCCCAAACAGCCATAAATTGCCTGAGGTCTCTCTTTGTCATTCTAACTGAATTTTGGAAAGATGGATAATGAGTTTTTGTAGTAAGTAAAATAATAAGCAAATCATTTTAGAACTTCATTGTTTATCTAGTATTGGATATACATTTTCAACAGATTTAAGTATTATAAATTTCTTTATACAAATATAAAGAAGTGCAAAACTCTTTAAAAATTGCATTACAAAATAATAAATGAGACCTAACCGAATTACAATAATTTAACACTGCTAAATACAATAAAATACTCCAGCTCCCAGTTCTTTGCTATTTCTTGGACATTTGCTGCACGTACCTGGACTAGCTAACTGTAGACCAACGTTACATGCTGCAAGAGTCAGGTACAGAGTTTGTTGCCACCAGAGTTAAGGGTAAAGTTAACTAGGCCCATGCTGTGATGTTCATGTTGCCTGCAGGGCAACTATTTCAGTACATAGTTCAGGTACCTAAATAAAGCACCGAAGTTTGGGATGTGATTCGGACCAGAAGGTACCGGCCTTATAGGAACCAGTCCTTGATTGATGCCAACTCTAAATATTATCCAGTTATCTTCCTTCTCTGCCACATAAAATTGTGTTTTAAAGTGAAAGTGTGTATTAAAGTATTAATGTGCCTTTAAATTGAATGCATTGGACTTTAGTCAGGATTTCCCATGTTTAGTGTAATACAACAAGATATTTAAACTTTCATGACCCCTTGCCATTTTTGAATAAAGAATAAGAATAAAGGGCGGCTGTGGCTGAGGGGTAGAGTGGTCGTCCTCCAACCTGAAGGTCGGTGGTTCGATCCCCAGTCTGACCCATCTGCATGCTGAAGTGTCCTTGGGCAAGATGCTGAACCCTGATTCGCCCCCCATAGAATAACAAAGTGCTGGGATAGATGCACTGTATGAATGTGTGTGTGAATGGGTGAATGTAAAACTGTACTATAAAGCGCTTTGAGTGGTCATCATCAGACTAGAAAAGCGCTATATAAAATACAAATCCATTACCATTAAATACAAATTTGGTCCCAAAAATAAAACAAATACCACAAAACTAGAGACTGAGAGTACTGGCCCATAGGCCCTGTGGTTGCATGTTTGTATATTAGTGTCTGTTTGTATGTGTTTTGAGGGTCATGGAGGCCAATCGGGGTCAAGTGTTAAAACAGGGAGACAGAAAACTTCTGATCTTTGACCCTGGCTTGTGCCATAGTCAGAAAAGGTAGATCCTTCCTGTTTAGCACACAAACATACCACCCTTGTTAATGGATGTCGTGTGGTGCAGTTCTGGGCTGTGTCTCGGGTATAAATAGATTCACCTTTGCCCCAAGACATGGAAAATCGAATGAGTCACTGAACACCCCCCCCCCCCCCCACACACACACACACACACACACAATCTAGCAGTAACTTCTAGTTAACAGACCCATCCAACGGACCGACCATTACGTTAACCTCGATGAAGGTGCCCACTGATCCATGGGGGTGTAATCGAGAACATCAGTAAAAGTATGAGTATTTACAGCATTGATTAGAGGAAAGAGTTTGTAGCATAATGGAAGGGAAATATGTGAGTAGACATATTGTATATCAAGCAGTCTTGTTGGAATCATAGCCCATGGTCAGCAGCCCCCACGGGCAGGAGGACCAGATTTTTTAGGACTAGATATAGATGATGCTCAGTAATGGTGTCATAGGGCCATCCTCCTTTGCTTGGGCCTCACCTGTGGTTTGTGTGGACTAGGGCGGCTGTGGCTGAGGGGTAGAGTGGTCGTCCTACAACCTGAAGGTCGGCAGTTCGATCCCCAGTCTGACCTATCTGCATGCCGAAGGGTCCTCAGGCAAGATGCTGAACCCCGAATGGCCCCCCATAGAATAACAAAGTGCTGCAAATAGATGCACTGTATGAATGTGTGTGAATGGGTGAATGTAAAACTGTACTGTAAAGCGCTTTGAGTGGTCATCAAGACTAGAAAAGCACTATATAAATAAAAAACCATTTACCATTTAAAGAGGAGGTAATGCCAAAACCTCACTATGGATATCTAATGGCATTGGTGCATGAGATTTTGGAGTCCGAGCAGGTCGCCCAGTAGTTTAGCTCACTGGAACTCCAGAGCGGTTACTGGCAGGTGGCCATGGATGAGGAGAGCAAACAGAAGACCGCCATTGATCACCCATCTAGGCCTACTCCGGTTTAAGGTTATGTCTTTTGGTTTGTGGAATGCTGGTTCCACCTTTCAGCAGCTGATGGAAACTGTCCTCGGGGAGTTAAAGGCCAAAATCTGCTTTGTCTACATAGATGATATCATTGTCTTTTGCAGGACTCAAGCCAACCTCTCCAGGACCTTGAGGCAGTGTTCCAAAAGCTGCATCAGGTCCATCTAAATCTTCTTCAGATTTAGCTCACCTTTCTAGGGCATGTAGTCTCAGGTGAGAGTGTGGCCGTAAACCAAGCTATTATAAGATTAAAGCCATAACAACCTATCCAGCGCCCACAGACAAAAGACTCTCCAGATGTTCCTCAGGTTAGTGGGTTGGTATTATACATTCATACCAAGGATGGTGGACATTGTGGCCCAATTCAATTACCTCAAGAGTAAAGGAGCATTGTGTGAGTCACCTGCACAGTGTCAGGCTGTCATTGAACACCTTAAGAGCTAGTTGCAGTCACGATCAGTCCTGAAAAATGACATTTTCACATATTGGAGAGTTCCAAACTAACTGGTGACAGACCAAGGCCCCCAATTTCCAGGCCAGCTTATGTCCAGTCTTTGGGTGTAAAAGTCACTTAACAGCTCTGCACTTTCATAATTCTCATTGTAGCCTTACATTTAGTCTAGATTTCAAAGTTGTTTGGGCGTGAGTTTTGGCGTGCGTTTGGCAGCATCCCTTAATGCTCATTATGATTTGTTTGAGATTTGATCTGATCAATTTTTTCAGAGATGGACCCACTCTTGTTCCAAATATGTTATCTCCTGTGATGGCCAATGAAATTACAACCCACTAGGTGGGACGGAGCTTGCCAAAGCACCAAGAGGCTTCAATTCTGTTTTGACATTAAAGCCTGATATGAGTCCAAATTGTTGTAAACATGTAAGTAAGCAAGGGATCGCACTATCTATCAAGCCTAACTACAACAAAACTTTGTCTGTATACATTTTATGCACTGCGCCTTTAACCCAATGCCTCTAGTCAGTTTGGTGACTCTGATGAGCTCTGCTAAGGGCTCAATAACCAGTGCAAGCAGGAGAGTGCTCAGTGGACACCCTGGTTGGGTTTATCACTCAAATGGAAGAGGACCTTTGTAGTAGGAGTTAATAAATATAATCGAAGGGGAAGGGCCACTCAAACCTGTCAAAAGTTGTAGCGAGTTTAGAGACACTACCAAACCCTGTAGATAACTAGCCAACTTTAGCGGGATCAGAAGCCTGATATTATATATAGTAGAGGAACTCAATCCTTTAAAGAAGCCTGTTTGATCAGGTTTCAGGCTGTGACATTTTTTTTTCTCATGGATGAATTTCTCCTGAAATCTTTGCTTCTGTTCTATTAATGTTGGTAATTTGAATTTGGGAAAGAACCTGCCGAGCTCCTCTATAGTGCGGTTGTTATCAGATACAAAATTATTCGAAAAAAAACTGCAAAGACAGCGCTTGCGTTTTTTTCTGTAAAAATGTCTACTCCCTCTTCCTGAGTGCCTTATTCTTGCTATAGTATTGTTGTTTTGTTTCTGGTTAGGCAGGCATGCCAATTTAAGGTTAACCCTAACCTTAACCCATTTTAATGAGGTTTGTTTTGATGGGTTTAGTCGGACATCCTACCCCTATGTAACGGAAGGGTATGGTGTCTAAAAAATGGCTACGGGTTAATGAGACGGGATGAATGGGACTGAGCCAAAGTTTTAGAGAGAGGGTGAGGAGCTGGCCACTCATGTATAAAATAACAGTTTCTAAGGATTTTCTGTTCTCCTACGGCAGTGGTTTCAAACTCAATCAGAGAGGGCCAAAATTAAAAACTCGGACTACTTCAAGGGCCAAACAGGGTCAAGTATTTTTGGGATTATTTCAAACCTGACTTTAAATACTTCATACAAATGTGAGAATTTTGGTAGAATCTTAGGATGGAAGAGATTGAGGTTTGTACCAGCATTTACATTGAAGGATTTACATCGATTATTAAGGCGTGCATATATATGCATGTATTTAAGGATTTTGCAAAATCAGAGACACTGCAAAACCCAGAGTGAATGAACAAACCAAAGGAAAGTGCTTGAGCCATGACAAGCCACTTGAGAGATGTCAGTCCGTTTAAAGACAGGCGTCCAATCTATCTGGCTATCTGCTCTTTTCTGTTTACTACCCATCATCTTCTTCTTTCCTCTTGTCATTCCTCCCCTTATCCTTGTGTCTATCCTTTACGGCTGTGGCTGGGGGGTTGAGTGGTTGTCGTCGAACCACAACGTTGGCTGTTCGGTCCCAGTCTTCTACATTTATAAAATTAGAATAAGAAAAAAAAACAATAAAATAAAGATAGAGATCCATTCCCTTATCATAAATTCAGGCTTCTGACAGACAAACCATTTACAGTATATATTACGTCAATCATAAGAAGGTGAAGTTGGACTCATATCCACATTTAAATATCTTGTTTTGTTGTTATGACTTAGCAACTTAACTTTAGCACCTAACTAGGGGCTTTTGTCTCTCCTTTTGATTCCCTGCTCTCTCCTGCTTAGTGGACTTGATGCTCAGTTACTTATCTGCCTTGTGATATGTAGTTTATTTGATAGCATGGAGGCGAGGATTAGTCAGTTGGAAGCCTGGCTCCGCACCAGGGAAACTAAATCATTAACTGAAATAATTAACCAGTCCCCTGTAGATGATGTAAGAATAGCAACTGTAATAATGATAAATATACAGATAATAAAAGCAATAGAAAGTCACTGCAATCACCCGCATGATGTGATAGAGAATTTTTTCTTAAATAATGTTTCTATAAATACAAACCCTCCCATATTGTATAATAATGCAGTAATTCTGATCCCACCATGTGTCCAAGTGTGCCACTGGTGCACACATGGAAGTTTTTTGGGATGCACAAGACAGGGGACATCTGATATTATAATTCTGATATTAATTAATGCTACATTTATTTTTGATTAAGTGATTTTTATTCAACAATTATTTCGGACAATGGATGCATGTACCATAGCTTAATATGCTGTCATTCTTGGGCGACCTTTTAAACCTAGATTTTCAAATGTTTTCAGAAGTCTGTATTCCTCCTCTGTCTTTGACAATTGCTGAACCCCAAGAAGCCTAGCTACCAATGAAATACTTTCCTCCCGACAAACACAGGGACTTCATGTAGATATGTGAGTATGTGATTTGTGTGTGTGATAAATCACCACCGGGATTTGGTATCCAGAATCTTATTACAAAGACTTCCTGCCACTAAACTAACTGATATACACCCTCTATACACAGACACAGACACACACACACACACACAAAACAGAGAGAGAGAGAGAGAGAGAGAGAGAGAGAGAGAGAGAGAGAGAGAGAGAGAGAGAGAGAGAGAGAGAGAGAGTGAGAGAGAGAGAGAGAGTTGCAGTTCAGTTGACGAGTTTTGTGGTAGATATATTGGCTGGAATGTGGCCACAAAAAAACGGTTTCTGAGAAAGGGGAAATTGGCTACATGGGGTGAACAAAAATAGTTCGAGAGAGGGTGTTCAAGAGCTGTTTGGGTGGTCTGTCTATCAAGGACCCAAGACTTCTTGTCACCCGCATTTATGGTAATGGTATAATAATATAAGGAATAGCTGTGAAAATCATTAAGTGGTTAATTTACGTTTTCATCACGTTTGCAAAGCATAATGTTTTGTGTTGAACTTCTACAACAAATATTCTTACCAGCACATTAACTGAATAAGTCAGTTTTTTCAAATTAGTCCACCAACTGTCTGCAAATTGATTTTCATTGTAAAATGAAGCGACCTGAAGTAGATGGCTGTGTATGAAGTATCGTAATGTAACTCAAGTGTGTAAATACCTTCAAATCCATCCCAACATCACACCTCATGCATGTGAATTTATCTTCCTTTTGGTTCAAGTTTTGTTATTAACAGACATTATTGTTATTGTTATTTCACGAAGTACTGAATCCTGGATCGTGGATCTCAATCTTGGATCATGATCGTGATGGGGGTTCCAAGATGGTGAATTGTGATCATGGATTATAATTCCAGATAGATTGCTTAGTTATACACCATGCTTGACAAATATGAGACAAATTTTGATTTGTAAATAGGGGCTATACAAATAAAATTGTATTGATTAGGTTAGGGCACTGTTAACTCACAGCAATAAGATTCCCAGTTTGAATCTCAGTTTAAATTTAAATGGTTAGGGTTAGGGTTAGGGTTATATTTTTCAGATCAATTTCAATTCGTGCAAATTAATGATGAGTCATCTGTGCGCACCGATGTTAACAACTGTGTTCCTCAGGGCTCTGGGTTCAGCCTAATTTTATTCTCATTATATATGCTTCCACTAGGAAACATTATCTGGACACACTCTGTAAATTTCCACTGCTTTGCAGATGACACCCATTTATACTTGTCAATAAAAACTGAACAATGTAATCAATTAACTAAACTTCGAGCATGTCTCAAGGACATAAAAACCTGGATGATCCCCAATTTTCTCTTATTAAACTCAGATAAAACAGACATTCTAATACTTGGCCCTAAACAGCTTAGAGATATATTATCCAATGATATAGCTGCGCTAAACGACATTGCCCTTGCTTCCAATTAAACTGCCAGGAACTTGGGAGTGATCTTCGATCCTGACCTGTCCTTTAATTCTCACTTAAAACTAATTTCTAGGACGGCCTTTTTCCAGTTGCATAATATCTAAAAAATCTGACATGTCCTTTCTCAAAAAGATGCAGAAAAACTAGTCCACGCCATTGTTACATCCAGACTTCATTATTGTAATTCATTATTATCAGGGTCCAGAAGTCATTAAAGACTCTGCAGCTTGTCCAAAATGCTGCAGCACATGTCCTGACAAGAACTAAGAAAAGAGAGCACATTTCTCCAGTATTAGCATCGCTACACTGGCTTCCGGTTAAATTTAATATAGAATTAAAAATTCTCCTCCTCACCTTCAAGGCCCAAAATAATATGGCAACATTATACCTCAAAGAGCTGATTGTACCTTATAAACCCACTAGAGCACTGCGCTCTCAGAATTCAGTCTTACTTGTCGTCCCTAAAGTCTCTAAAAGTAGAGTGGGAGCCAGAGCTTTCAGTTATGAGACCCCTCTCCTCTGGAATCATCTCCCACTTTCAGTTCGGGAGGCAGACACAATCTGTACATTTAAGAGTAGGATTAAAACCTTCCTTTACGATAAAGCTTATAGTTAGAGCTGGTACAGGCTTGTCTTAGACCTGCTCTTAGTTATGCTGCTATTGGTCTAGAATGTCGGGGGACACATGACACACAGAGCTTCTCTTTCCAGCTTCTCCTTCCTCTTCTCAATCGTTACTTACATGACTATTTCCCCGGAGTCCCTTTGCCTTATCTACCTCAGATCCAGGGCCGCAGCTGCGGCTACATTGTGGAATAGGATCTGTAGATCGCGTATCAGAGATCGTGATCGTAATGGTGGATCCTGTATGGTTTACCTGAATTTTGTTACCTATTTCCCCTGTGTTACAGGCCTCGGTTGATTCCTTGTTGCGGTTTAAGATGTGGGGAAATGTCTCTCATTTCTCCTCAGGTGAAGGACTCCTCCACTCCTGGAGCACCTACCTACACAATTTCCCCCTGTGATAGATAAAGTATTTCTGATTCTGATTCAGATTTCTGACCTGCACCACCCGCAGGCCAAGAACCCAGTGATCCCCTGTTGTAGCTGGCTCCTCCTCCAATTATCCCAATGATCAATTTGGCTCCCTTGTCCTAATAGCTGAAAGAATATAAGGAACACTTTTTGATGTTGAGGGGCCAGCTGATATTTAATGTGATCTGTCCGCCTCTGTGCCTCTCGCTGTTGTAACTCGATTGTGTGTGTGTGTCTGTGTGTGTTAAATAAATTCAGATTTACTCTAGGACTTAAGTGAATATTAATCTGTGAGGCACTCCTTCCGTGACCAGTAAGGGTTTGTTTTGTTGGGCTATTGTTCAGTTTGTTATTTTCCTAATTCATTGTGCAGTTCACTCAGTCTCTTTAGTTTTGACAATTTAGTTTAGTTAGCCAGACCGCTTTTCTTTGCTTTTGTGTGACACCATCAGTCAGGGGAGTAGGACCAGGATTTAGGAAGAGGGCTGTGTTAATTTTTATCTACTAGAAATATATTTTTTAAAAATTATGCAATCAATCTGAGAAATAGAGTAGAGTAGTAGAGAAGAGGGCAAATATTATGTTTGAAGAACTTCCATAGGTCATCAGCTTCCTGCATGTTTCAGTTTTAAAGCTCAAACATATTGAAGTTGTAAAGGTTGGCCAGGCACTTGTGTGTGCATGAGTGTATGTGTGTGTGCGTGGGTAGGGTGGTGGGGAAATTTGCCTGGCTCGACAGAACATAAAAGCTGGGTGGCCTTCTATTGGCCTGGTGTCTCCTCCACTCAAGATCAGGGGCTCGGTCACCTGATCCTCATAAAAACAGGTTTATTAGATACTCTGAAGATAAGTAGGTGTGTGTGTATATGTGTGTTTTTGTGTGTGTGACTATTCTTTGAAGGACCATACCAGTGTTTCCTTTAATATCTCAGTCATTTTATTATCACTGTTATGACCATTTTCTTATGTGTGCTGTTTTTGATTTATAGATCTTTATCTTTTTATTTGGATAGCCTACAGTGAGTTGCCAGACTGTTTCTATGTCGGTGGAACATTTTCTGACATTTAAAAACACATGATAGCTATTAAGCAAGTAGCCTTCAAGTCAGCGGTGTAGCTCTGACATTGACTGTTGTGAAATAAAAACTCTAAATTATTTGCCACACGTAAACACGTATGACTACGATATTTCCTTGAATAAAGTTATGGCTATATACGCAACTAAATGACAGGACGCTTCGTTATGAAGCTGTGCATCTTCCAGTCCTGCAATAACAATAAAAACCTTGTTAGAACAAATAATGTATTAATTGTACTGGAGTACTGCAATGCTTGGGGGCTTTTACTTCGAAAGGAAGTGTTGCCAGTACTTGTGACATATCCGACCGATATAGATATTGAAACTGTGGTGAAAGATCATTTTCACTGTCTATTTTGCTGTGAACCTCGTATAACCTTGACTCTCCTGAAGAGCAGTGCGGAAGACACTGATCATACTTGGCTTAATCCGCGCAAAAGGTTATTGTTGAGGTGGGGACCAGTTAAAAGTGGGCTAACTCTGGGGCAGGACTGTTCAATCAATCAAAATGTATTTTTACAGCCTATATTCACATATCACAATTTGGAGCGGTTGTGGCTGAGAGGTTGTCCTCTAAGCAGAAGATTTACTGTATGTATGTGTGAATGGGTGAATGGCAATAAAAAATTTAAAAAACTGTACTGTAAAGTGCTTTGAGTGGTCAACAAAACGAGAAACGCTCTATATAGTACAGACCATTCACATTTACTCATTAAAATTTAACTCACAAAGCTTTACAATGTATACTTTGTGGTATACTTTGCCTCAAACCTTAACAAGAGTTAGGGATTTTTATTTTAGAATATAGGACAAAATGTTGAATGTTTCTTGTGCTTTTAAAGGTATTCTCCACAGTTTAAGTTACCAACCACCACTAGATGTTAGAATGTGACACTGGTCACCAGCAGATGTGGGGACATTACCTCAAGTAAGCTTTAGTTTGTCAGGAAACATGGACTGGTTGAGGTTCTTAAGGCCATTGATGACATCCTGCTTCAGTTGCTAGACCTGCTTGCAGTCTTTGAGGCTTGTATCATAGCATCGTCCAAGGCTTTTTATTGGTTTCTCAAACCCTGTTGGAATGGGTTCTCCATTAATGTAGAACCTATGGTCTGAGCTTTTACCTTAGCTAATAGAGTTATTTCTTGATTTTGATGGATTGTTCCTCATTCTGGCCCATGTGATTTTTTTCTTCAAGTCCGTCTGGTGCATGGTGCTGCTGTGGTCAGGGTTGTCATGTCGTCCATGTAGGCCCTTATTGGTGTTAATCTGACCCCCGACCTTTGTCCATGTCGAGACGCTGCCATATTGTGGTAAAACTGGTGTGGTAAAGCAGAATTGCAGATCTTTCAAGTAGGCTTTAACCAAATTCATGATGGGCTCAGGTACTTTTAAGAAGTCAAAAGCAACCCAGAGGACACTATGTGGCACTGAACCAAATGCATTAGCGAGATCGAGGAAGATGACTTGTAGATCTGTAGACTCACTCTCGGCTGTTTACAAACATCCAGAGAACCCTGGAAGTCCAGCTTTTTAAATCAATGTATCCCCCAGTTTGCTTTTCACCAGAAAGCTTGTCAACCTTCGGGCTATGACACCAAAGAAGATCTGGCCTTCCACATTGAGGAGATTGATGGGCTGAAATTGGCTGATGTTTGAGGAATCCTCCCTTTTTTGGGACTACTCCAGCTCTGTGCCAAGCTTTATGTATAATTTGCTTCATCCATTCTTCTCTCATTAATTTCCACAAGAAGCATAAAACATCAGGAACATTCTTATATACCCCATACAGGACAACATTCGGGTTTGGGGCTGATGACCACTTTTTCCGCCTCACTGTGTTCTCCACATCTTCCCATTTCATAGGTGTAATACTGAGCCCCATGGTGGAAGAAGGAGACATGACTAAAGATCATCAGCTGGTGCTTAAATTCTATTGTTGTCACCAGTCTAGTGCAAGTACAGATGTGCAAGCGTGTAGAGTTGAGAAAAATTGTGGGAAATTATGAAACACAGGAACAGGTCAAAGACAAACATAAACACAGGAATAGACATGAAACACAAGGAGGTAATAATCAATCTGAAAACACTCTTCATAAAAGAATAAATAGTTCAGAGTCATAACCATGACATTCTAAATCTTGCCATCCCCTCAGGTGTGGACTGGTTCAATTATTCAGGCCGGGAATTTTACTCCTTTTCAGGCCACCCTTTTTAGCACCAGACCTCTAATTTTGTAAGCTTCTCCTATTTGTTCATGAAACGGTTAACAGACTAGTTAACAGGTAGGCAATTAAGTAATGAATTTGTTACTTACCCATTTACAGAAAGGACCAAGTTACTCTCACATGCTTGTAATTTAATACATAGAAACAATATATCGTGAAATGAATGGAGGGTAGTTTGACCCTGTGTTTCAGAGTTGAAGATGGTTTGACCAGAGTCCTGTACTGCTGCACAGTTTCACTTGACTGACCTGGTCCTTTCCAGGCAAACATGTCGCTTATTTTGCAGTATTTAGCTGTGGAAAGTGATTTTCTTTTCTTATTCTCTCTCTCTCTCTGTTCCACCTTTCCTTAATTGTTAAAATACTATCAAAAGTGGGTGCACAGCTGCTACAACCATTTCAGTTTGCGTAGCTGTAATATCTTTGGCTACTTGGTACTTCACAGAGAGACGTCACGTCAGTTGCCAGATAAATGTATTTGAAAGCTTCGTCAACTCATTCCTGCGTACTATATTATTGCTGATCAACTTATCAGTTCAATGCCAAAAAGACCATCAGGCCAGCGGGAAATGTCCCACTGCTCCGGATGTGCAGTCAGTCACTGCATCCACTTGATGTAATGGAACAAAAGTTGGTGCAAACAATTGTAGTTCCCACATTACATATCCTTAAGACTTTGATGATTCCCGATTCATATTTTACATTCACCTCTGCAGCAAATTTGAAAGAAAATGTGTATGTGATGTGGTCACACATCCGCAAAGCTGATCCCTACCTAACCCATTCACTAATACCAACTGACACTAACGCTGACTATTTCTGTGTCCTAATTGGCTGTTAAAACACTTTTTGTCCAGTCAGATTTAAGGGCGGGATGCGGGTGACACACAGACAAACTGGCAGCACAATTAAAGTAATAACAGGACGACTGCTGCTCCTGGTGTGTGTGTGTGTACGTGTGTGTGTGTGTGTCTATGTGTGTGTGTCTGTGTGTGTGTGTGTGTGTGTGTGTGTGTGTGTATGTGTGTGAGCGCAGCTTTAAGCTATTACCAGGCTTTCTTTTAAACCCTGACCTTAGTGATGTCTCCACACTGAGACACATCCTGTGTTTCTGCAAGTAACTACAGCAGCGTCTATGAATTGAAAACAGTCCTTTTGGAATTCTCTATTGTATATTACCTTTCCTTACCTATTGTAATACCTACTTACTTTTTTAAATTTAATTTATCTGAATTACAATACATAAATATATGCTGTTTGTTAACATATCCATTCAATGCATCCATTAATACAAAACTGTTCGGAGTTGTAAATAAAAGACCAACATGACATTAGTGTACCCTTTTTTAAAAAGAGTGTCTAGCATAAATGAGGTGTGAAATGTTTAAAGCATTTACACAATAGACATTTTCTGACACAAATTTAAGGGCCAGTGTGTAAGATTTAGGTGAATGGGATCTATTGGCAGAATGTATATAAAGTAATCCTAATGTTTTCACTAGTGTGTTTCATCTAAATTGTAAAATTGTTGTTTTCTTTAGAATGAGCCCTTTATATTTAAAAACCTTATATTTACATTGGAAGAGGGTACGCTCTATGGAGGCTTCTATGTATTTTTATAGTAGCCCAGACCTGACAAACAAAACAACTTTTGAAGTTTTATGAAAACTGATGGTTACCACAGGTTCCCTTTCATGTTTGGAAGGGGAGGGTGAGGTTAGGGGTTTTCAGCTGCAACATGACACTTCACCACTTTATGTCACTAAATTCTTCACACTGAACCTTTCAGGGAGCTGCAATGACAATTGTAATGGTGATGTATATCATATTGTTTATCTCAACTATCTAGATGTAATCATAATCCACAATTAGGTGCCACCCCAATCACGTTACATAGTCGGCAATCTGGATCCCGGATCTGCAACGATAAAGCATAAGGACTCCAGGGAACAAGTCAAGTCAGCTTGTATTGATTAAACATTCATTTGATTAATATAGAAAAGGGAAAAAAGGTATGAGAAGGCTTATGGGTCCTGTGCCCCCGATAATCTACAGTATAACAGCATAACTAAGAGCAGGTCCAAGGCAGACCTGAGCCAGTCCCTAACTATAAGCATTATCAAAAAAGAAGGTTTTAAGCATACTCTGAAACAAAGAGATGGTGTCTGCCTCCCACACTGAAACTGGGAGATGATTCCACAGGAGAGGAGCTTGATAGTTGCTACAGAGTGCTTGAATATTCATTTTTTCATAATGTTGAACGTACCACATGTCCAAATGTCCACATTAAACACGGCACTGCACTTTCCAAGACCACTAAGAATACACATGGCAAGTATAAAATCAATTAGATAAACAGAAAGACTGACAGGAGTTTGTGCAATCAGTAGGTAGTATGGAATTTATCTGAATGCCAATTCATTGTTTAAGTCTCTGTATTGTAGGAAATGATCATCAGTAGTAGCAAATGCTGCACTAAGATCTAATGATAGAAGGACAGCGACAAACCCTTTGTCTGTCTCCATAAAAGGTTATTTGTGACTTTTGCCAAAGCTGTCTGTGTGCCGTGATGAGCCCTAAACCCTTACTGAAAGCCTTATTATGCATTATGGTTCTGGGGATAATCTCAAAACAAGTAATTAACCGGCTCATTATTTTAATCAGACCCAAAATGCTATTCTGAAGGACAATTTTTAAATAACATTTGAATTGACAATTTCTGACAACACCGATTCTGGACAAAACACTTATTATAGTCAGTGTTTATCAGATAATACTATCAACACATTTAAGGAACTAATTCCTCTGTTATTTACACCACAGCCTTGTGGAAAGTTATCAGCACTTTACCCCCTATCTGGTTGATGACTTTGTAAATGATACAGCAGCCTCATTGCAAACAAACACTGACACTGTCATCCACATGAAAAAGAACGTAGGATGTTAGCTTTTTGGTATAACTTTCAAACACATGCTTTAAAAAACAGACATCCCCTAATTAACATGATTTTCATCTAGCCTGGAAAAATAGCCTAATTTACAAGAAACCACCCTGAAATGCCAGAAGCTCCTATTATTCATCATTAATAGAAGAAAATAAGAACAACCCCAGGTTCCCCTTCAGCACTGTAGCCAGGCTGAAAGAGAGTCATAGGTCTACAGATGCATCTATTCCTTTAACGCTTAGGAGCAATTATTTCATGAGCTCTACTAGAAATAATGTTTACTGTTTACTCAAATAAATACCGGTACTATACAGTATGAGGCTGTGCATCTTCCGCTCCTTCAAATATTTCACCCAAAAAAAAGCTCTTTAAACAAAAGAAGTGATTTGTTCAACAGAAACACTAGAATGCTTTTATTTTTAAATGCCTACAGAAAGTGCAACTTAAAGGCGCTGACAACATTGTGGCTGATGTATTGACTGGTGCAGGATATTAAGTCAAATATTTCCTGGGGGAAGAAGTGTTAGATCTTGGGTGGGGAGTGCCATGACCCAGAGCAATGTAGATCCATTTGTATGTGTCTTGTTATTGTTGTTCTCCCTCCCTGACTGATGGTGGGGCTCTTCACCTGTCCTCTGCTGTCTCCCAGCTGGTGGACTGAATGATGTGGTGATTGTAAATGGTAAATGTTCTGTATTTATAAAGTGCTTTACAGTACAGTACTCTACAGTTTGCCATTCACCCATTCACACACCCATTCATACATAGCATCTATGGGCAGCACTTTTTTCTATGAGGGGCCATTGGGGGCTCAGCATCTTGCCCAAGGACACTTCGGCATGCAGATGGGGAAGATTGGGGTCGATCCGCCTACCTTCTGGTTGGAGGATGACTTCTGTAACCCTCAGCCACAGCCATGGATTGTACTGCATGTATACAGATGGCAAGTTGAAAAATGACATCTGCCGATGATGGTTGTCTCTCTGGCTTCTCCTCCTCCTGAATGTCCAACCCGACTATGCCTTGTCGTTCAGAAGAGATTTCATGGCCTTTGAATAACTCATTTAATGGATCTGAGTGTACTGTTATAATAAAAATATTTTTAATCGTGTAAATAGTTATGGTAAACAGTCCTGATATTTGTGGGGGTGTGTAGCCTTTTCTTTGAAAATATCTTCTTTTTCTGTTTATTGTTAGGGAAGCAAGTAAAATCATCTGGATTTTCTTCTATTTTTTCTTTTAGGTGAGTTTTAGTGGATATTGATTACAGAGTTTTTTATTTTGCCCAAATTTTTTTTAGTATTAATAATAATGATAAGACAATATGTAAATTAAATTGTTAAATCTCAAGTTTTGCAGGTTGCAATATGAAAGGTGTTCCTGTCTTTCGAGTTCATGGGGAGTTTCTTGGTGAGAGTTAGGGTTATTAGTAGTATTACTGTTTTGTTCATGTTGATTGTTGATATAGTTAAACAGAGTGTGGGGGACATTGGGTTGTGGCAGCCCCTGAGGAAAGATAGTGAGTCTGTAATGTTTCTCCATAAATGGTTAACTGGTGTGCAGTGTCTGTATTATTTTGTGTGCAATTTCAGCAAATTTGAGATGAGAATCTTATCAATCTTTCTCCAGAGTAGTGTATTCTCTGGATCATTTTTTATAATCTGATTTTAATCAATCATTCAATCAAATTTTATTGTAAAGCCCATATTCACAAATAACAATTCGTCTCATAGGGCTTTAACATTGGTGTGACATCCTCTGTCCTTAACCCTCAGCAAGAGTAAGGAAAAACTACTAAAAAAACCTTTTAACAGGGTAAAAAGAAATGCAATAGATGTCAGGTGTAGGAAAACATCATCAAGATTAAAGTTTTTAGCAGCATTGATGAGGGTAAACATTTTGAAGGATAACTTCAATACTATATGTCAAGCAGTCCTGCTGCAATCATATTCTATGGTCAGCAGCCAGCAAGATCATGATCCGCCATCCAGATCGGATGCCACTATAGTCCACAGTCATTGTCCACTGCCACTTATTAGAATCCATCATCAGCCGCCGCCTCGGTAATGGTCCACCACCATTATATGATGCCAACCCGACACAGGATCCGCCATTACCACTACGATCAGTCCGCACGATATAGAATCTGCCGTACTGGATCCACCATTGCGACCTCAGATGCGCAATTACTGGCGATACCCAGGGTATAGTCTTTCGCCCCTATACCCAGGTAGGGGGACGGATTTGCACGTCAGGACCGCTGCATGTCATGAAGTAAATCTGGTTGCAAATTTCAGCCAAGGAGTCAGCACCAGGAGTAAAAGATAAATCTTGTTTCCATTTTGTGGATGGTACGGATAGGGATTTGTTGGATTATGTTACTATTCTATTTATTTTGGGGATGTGTTTTTTTCATAAAAGAGTTAATTAGCTGTACATTTTAGGGAGGGAGTTCCAGGTTAGGCACAGTGTTGCATTAGATTTAAGTTGATATTTTAGGATTTTAGTTTTTATTTCAATGGTGTACTTCTGAACCAGGTGGTTGAAGGAAATCTGTTCATTATTATGGAAGATGAGTGTGGTTTCTTGTTACTTACAAAATCAGGATTGTTCTAGATGGGAGTGAAGTTTGATTGTGTTATATAGATTTCTTTACAATCAGTTGTGTGATCTGAATGACTGGGAAGAATGCATTTGAATATGTATTGAAGTAGGAAATAAAGGCTTGGTTGTTCAAGTACCAATGTAGAGTTTATAGAACTGAATCAAGTGAGGGACAGTCTATTTGAGATCATTTTAACGGAGCATGTTCTTCCTTTAATGGATTATGGGAGTTAAATCCAGTGGTGGAGCTGATCTTTCACTGTTTTCAGTGTAGGAGTCTGGCAGTCTGGAGGAAATATTTATGCCAAAATACTGGGTATGTGTGGAGGGCCACCTCCCTACTGTTACAATGTAATGGGAGGATAGAAGATTTATTTCAGCGAATTGAGTAGTTAGGGATGTTTGAGTATGCGTCTATAAGTTTAAAGAATTAGGGTTGGGTATGATTCTCTGAGGCTTCTTTGTGCAGAATCTGTTTCCTTGACCATGAATATATTTATTAATTTAAGTATATGGAAAATGACCTCTCATGTGAAATTTTGTTATAAATCATAGTAAAAAGCAATGATCAAACTGGAGCTAAGTCCAGCCTGTCATTATACACACCAAATGGAAAGATGTCAACTGTTGGCATTGGGCCATGAGAGGGAGGGCATTTGTCACATTTTTTCCTGTTTGTGACAGTCATTGATATCTAGACTCTGCAGGGCTGGAAAGTGTCCAGCTTGATAACAATAGAGTGGCATCTCTTTTGTTTATAGAAGATAACTTTATCAAACCATAAAAGGTCACACAGAAGATGGTTGGCACCTCCAAAGAGTCAGTTGTTTTAAAGTGTAGTTCAAAATAAGGTCACCACTTGATTGTTTCTTTTGTAGATATAAAACTAAACAGACTACAGTGTTAACCTTGCTGGGATTAAGAGCAGAGCGGGACTACATTTCTCTGTGCTTGGCAGGACCATTTATAGGAGGCTGCTGGCAATAACACACCTTTACAACTCTACCGTGCCCCTATACAAAACAAGAAAACTGAAACTTCAATGCATGGATCAGTGAGTGTAATTGTTTGGTCCTATTTATAGCTTCTTGGGAAAGACTATATTGCTCTAGTTTGGATCTGAGACGTTACTCTTCCACAAAAATCCTTAGATTCATGTGCTTTACTTGTATGTTGGTCTGTGGGTGGAGCTAACTTGCAATAAAGCAATGATATATTCTCCCAGGGGAAAGGCCACATACAGTGAGTGCTTGTCTATCTTTTTGTGTCTGCAGGCTACATATTAGTAAGGAACACTAACGAAGAGTAATGATCCTTTGAGTTTCAAGAGGGTTGTATCGACTATTCACAGACAACCCCACTTCACATGTAGCTTGTTAGTGAGTGAATGGTTAGTGATATTTTCAGTCTTTCACTGTCAATCATATAAGTGAGTTGGACACTAATCATCGCAGCGGTGCTCTCACTCGGAACAATAGGCTTCAGTGTGTGAATGTGTGTGTGCAATGGTGGTCTGGCAATTCTTTCGTGGCTTAATGAGGTAAGCAACAACATGCCTGAGGCCAAGCTGGAGACAGGAGACACACATATACACACACACACACACACACACACACACACACACACACACACAGAGGCTGGGCTAAAGATAGTTTCTTCTTCAGTTGCCAAACTTCAGTGGAGTGAATCATAGCTCAGCTAGGCTCCAGCCCCCCTGCGACCCGTAAACAATAAGTGATACAGATGATAGATGGATGGAATTAAACAGAGTTAACCTTATTTGCTCAGGTTAGTGATGCACTGCTTGTCAGTATTATTACCCTTTTACAAATTTCTTTCATTATCGCCTGCTTTGTGAGTTTTCAGTCTAGCTAAACATCAGATTAGGTGGAGAGCAGTAATATATAGTAGTACAGAAATGGTCTTCATTTATAAAATTTGGCTTCTCTGTACTGCCCATAAGCAAGAGTGCAAAGGGTTGGCTTTTTGTTTTACTTGTAAGGTATGTTCAGTGATGCTGCTAAGTACTTTTCCTGCGTCCCGTGTGCACAGTCTCGCGACATGCTAGTTTAGCCATCACCACAACAACTAGCCAGTCACCACGGATTTCATTTCAACAATTAATCAAACTAAACTCATATCACAGAAAACAAAGCAAAGAGTGACTTGCAGCACAGCACACACCTGTCACACCTGTGGCGTGTTATGCTACCAGTACATTTTGTTATCTTTGTGAATGCTGCACTTTTTCAAAACAAATTCTAATGCTGTAAAAACTGCCTGAAGTCTTGATAATTAGCTAATTGATCTTTGGTACCTAGCGATCACTTTAAGTAAATGCTTGAAGGTAAAGTGATTAAAGAGTTTGAGCCCTTAAATTTAGGACATAAATGCAATCACAGATCAGGAGTCAGTGAATATATTATGAAATTTATCACAACTTTAGTTAGTTGAGACCTGGCTAGGGTTTTGAAGTTTGGATTTTAGCTTTCTATATTCAAAATTGGGCAATACTTTTTGTAGTTTTGCATCTGCACAAAAGTCAATTCAGCCACCAAACAGGACTTGTTTCCGTTCCCTTTAACACCGGGCCACACTGGCTGTGTGACGAGTGCGTGTGCAATGTAGAACGTATTGCTTTTCCTTGGAACCCATGTAATCAGATTAGAGTGGCCTGCATGAGCAGGCTCAGATGGGCTGCTCACGCAGGCAGTGTGGCCGCTATAACCCCTTCTAGAAGAGTCATGGTCTCGCCTATTTACTCTGTGTGCCATGTGCTATTCACAGGGGTATAGACAGTGAAAAGGATCCTTTACCACAGTTTCAATGTCTATGTCTTGAAGATGTCATAACGTGAATATTCGCAAAACTTCTTGTAAGTGTTTTGGAAGTAAATGCACTCTAGCGTTTCTGTTGACTAAATTTGTTTTGACAAGGACTTTTATAGTTATGGCAGGACCGGTAGATCCACAGCTTTATACCATAGTTTCTTGGAATTTATTAGCGCAAATATCTATATATTTTTTCGAGGCAAATACAGTAGTCGTACCAGAACCTCCCAAAGAGGCCCTGCTGCAGACACACAGTGTTGCCCGTGCGCAATACTACAGGCCTAAGAGATATACACACTAATGCCACTTGGGTTGCACAACTCTTCTGCCACATTCCAGTGCCTTTCATGCCCCTCGTTTTCATCTGTTTGGCAGGAACCCTTTAAACTATTTTGGCCAAGGCCAGGTGTGTCTGGTATAGGCCAAAATGCAGACAGTTATTGACATAAAAACCTTTCTTCTTTTTTTTATAGATCTAGTAGCACCTAGATCTTTAATTGGAATGGACTGCATTTATAAAACTGTTTTTTAATCTTATCAACCCTTGGTTTATTGATCATATTTTCCAATTTACACACACGTTCATGCATTTGAAACTAACAATTTAGTAGCACTTAAATCAATCAATCAATCAATCAAATTGTATTTGTATAGCCCATATTCACAAATCACAATTCGTCTCATAGGGTTTTAACATGGTGTGACATCCTCTGTCCTTAACCCTCAGCAAGAGTAAGGAAAAACTACTAAAAACCTTTTTAACAGGGTAAAAATACGTAGAAACCTCAGAGAGAGCCACATGTGAGGGATCCCTCTCCAAGGACGGACAGATGTGCAATAGATGCCACGTGTAGGAAAACATCATCAAAATTAAAGTATTTAGCAGCATTTGATGAGGGTAAACATCCCGAAGGACAACCCCAACATGACATGCCAAGCAGTCCCGCTGCAATCAAATGGCACTTACTTATAGCACTTTGTAGTTTTGCTTTATTTTTGAAATTTTGTTACACTTTCTTGAATCTTGTTGTTCTGGGTTTGTACCCTCGGGGTGTAATGCATGTAAGTCGCTTTGGATAAAAGCGTCAGCTAAATTAAATGTAACGTAATGTAATGCATTGTGGCTAGCAATTGGGGGATTTTCTAAGAACTGGGGATGTAAGGGTACACATTTAATCCACAATATTTGGTCTGGGCTTAAATGTTTGCACATGTGTGTCAAGGTCACTTTTTTTCATAACTCTGATGTTTGATGTGAACAATAACTAACGCTCTGTTACAGAAAGTATCAAAAATGTTGCTTAAATTCCAGTAATGCCCATATAAACAATAAATGCAGAAGTATTTTATTCTTAAGACTATTTGTATTTATTTAAGAAAAATAAAGGTGTCTTTATTAAGTAGTCACAAACCTTTATTGAACCTTCTTTATCATTCAGTCTGTGAATGGTTTTGCAACACACTGAGCTTCCCAAGTATTTAAATTTAAATATGCTAATTTGCTTGTTTGTGAATGGGCATTTTTTCTTTTGCCTTTTAAAAAAAAATGAGACGAGATCAAACTAGATTTTCAGAGAAATGTATACATGAGCAGAAAATACCAACTAGATTGCTTTTCATATTGTCTGCAAACGGATTCTAGTGTAGTCTTGTTGACAGGTGTTTAATGGTTTCATCAATGGCTACTTTATACATTAGCACAAGTACCACTCAGCATAAATTACTGAGTTTACTTATAGTAAAAAAAGTAGTGTAGGGAAGTATGTCAGTATAGTAGTAATAGTATTTTTTCTCTCATGTAATTTGTAAATGGCTTTAGATCAAATTATTTTACAGTAAATGCATATATATATATATGTTAATTTTTTTCCTCAACAGAACGATGACCTTCTCAATATTGACAGTACACCATTCAGGCTGAGGTTCTACTGGTCAAATTACGTACACACATACACACACATACAAAGGGCTATGAGGTAGTTGAGGGTCATTAAGGGTCATTAGTAGTACTGACGCTGTCCTGTGCCAAGAGGTCAGACTGCTAACTACATTGGTCAGACTTTGAACAGTACAAGACACTAAAAGGCCCCATACAGTAGTTCTATACAGCAGGATAAAATAGATTATGTGATTGTGATAATGACCACTAAATATCAAACATGACTTAATAAATGGGACCACCAAGGGAGAGGCATAGAAAGAAAGAAACAAAGAAACAAAGAAACAAAGAAACAAAGAAAGATTTAAAGGAATGTGATTGTACAGTGTTTACTGTATTTTATGTGTCATCCATACATAACTACGTAACCTTCCATGCGTATATGTTTTGATTAAGTATTCTACTGTTCTTAATGCAAATGGTAAATGGACTGCATTATATGGCGCTTTATATTCTTAAAACCCACTTCATGGGGCGGCTGTGGCTGACACGGTAGAGCAGTCATCCTCCAACCAGAATGCCGGCAGTTTGATCCCAGTCTTCCCAAACTGAATGCCACATTGTTCTTGGCCAAAATACTGAACCCCAAACTGCCCCTAATAGAAAATGTGCTGCCCAAAGATGGAAACTGTAGCTGTTAAGCACTTTGGACCGCGTTCGAGGTGGCAGCTGATGATGGATCCTGATGGCGGCAGTGTCAATGACTGTGGACTATAGTGGCATCTGATCTTGATGGTGGATCATGATCTTGCTGGCTGCTGACCATAGACTTTGATTGCAGCAGGACTGCTTGATATATAGTATTTCTCCTCAGATACTTGACCATTACTGACAATAATCTATCAATTCATTGACCTTCAGTTATGCTTCAAAATGTTTACCCTTATCAATGCTGCTAAAACCTTTATCTTTCGGATTTTCTCCATTACACTTGACATCTATTGCACTTCAGTCCGTCCCGGGAGAGATCCCTCACATGTGGCTTTCTCTGAGGTTTCTAATTTCTTTTCAGACTGTTGAAAGGGTTTTTAGTAGTTTTTCTAGTTGAGTTGAAAACAAAATTTTAAAATTGTGTAAGCTGTAATTAATGCTAATGTTTCAAGAAACTGTACATTCACACAAGATATGCAGGATGGTATATATACTACCGTTCAAAATGTTGTGGTCACCCAGACAATTTGGTGTTTTCCATGAAAACTCACAATTTTATTTATCAAATGAGTTGCAAAAGAGAAAATATAGTCAAGACATTTACAAGGTTAGAAATAATGATTTTTATTTGAAATATTAATTTTGTTCTTCAAACTTTGCTTTCGTCAAAGAATGCTTCATTTGCACCAATTACAGCATTGCAGACCTTTGGCACTCTAGCTTTTCATTTGTTGAGGTAATCTGTAGAAATTTCACCCCACGCTTCCTGAAGCACCAAGGTGGATTGGCTTGATGGGCATTTCTTGCATATCATACGGTCAAGCTGCTCCCACAACAGCTCAAGGGGGTTGAGATCTGGTGACTGCGCTGGCCATTCCATTACAGACAGCTTACCAGCTGCCTGCTTCTTCCCTAAATAGTTCTTGCATAACTTGGAGGTGTGCTTTGGGTCATTGTCCTGTTGTAGGAGGAAATTGGCTCCAATCAAGCGCAGTCCACAGGGTATGGCATGGCGATGCAAAATGGAGTGATAGCCTTCCTTATTTAAAACCCCTCTGACCTTGTACAAATCTCCCACTTTACCAGCACCAAAGCAGCCACAGACCATCACATTACTTCCACCATGCTTGACAGATGGCGTCAGGCACTCTTCCAGCATCTTTTCACCTGTTCTGCGTCTCACAAATGTTCTTCTGTGTGATCCAAACAGTGTTGTGCAAGTTCACACCTCTCATGAACTAGTTCAAAGTTCAGTTCATACAAGAAAATATGAATAGTTCACGTTCATAGCGTCTCTCCTCAGGAGAAGGAAAACATTCCGTAACGTTTTAGCTAGACCTCAGATAATATTGTAACGGACTGGTAGTTAGGTTTATGTTCTGTTTGACTGCTATGTGTTTGTTATGACTTATGTTCAGCTAACTACACCATGTCAATAAGTATTGGGGTTTTTCCAGAGGGTCCAGTCGGGGTGGGGCAAGTGACAGTTCTAGACCAATGGCTGGAGAGTTACCTGGCATGACAGGCTCTCATTGGCTGATGAGTTGGCATTTCAAGGGTGAATGAGGAAGGGGAGTTACGAACACAGTGGTGGATGATACGAGTGTCGGAGTTACGAACAAGAAGTGTGTCGTGTTCGCTGGACTTTAATAAAGTTACACATAAAGAGAGAAGTTTCCTGTCGTCTATAAGCGAGGACGGTGAAATATGAACGTGTTCACCGTTCAAATTCATTATTTGTCATTGAGTTGCGTTCAGTTCACCGTTCTCACAAAAGTGAATGTGTTCAATGAACGCGTTCTTTTGCGTTCGTTCATGCACAACACTGGATCCAAACACCTCAAACTTTGATTCTTCTGTCCATAACACTTTTTTCCAATCTTCCTCTGTCTATGTCTGTGTTCCTTGACCATATCAATCTTTTATTTTTTTTGGCCAGTCTCAGATATGGCTTTTTCTTTGTCACTCTGCCTAGAAGTCGCCTCTTCACTGTAGACGTTGAAACTGGCGTTTTGCGGGTACCATTTAAAGAAGTTGCCAGTTGAGGACCTTTGAGGTGTCAATTTCTCAAACTAGAGACTCTAATATACTTGTGTTCTTGCTGAGTTGTGCACCGCGGCTCCCACTTCTCTTTCTACTCTGGTTAGAGCCCGTTTGCGCTGCTCTCTGAAGGGAGTAGTATACACCGTTGTAGAAAATGTTCAGTTTCTTCTCAATTTCTCGCATGGAATAGCCTTCATTTCTAAGAACAAGAATAGACTGGCGAGTTTCACATGAAAGTTCTCATTTTCTGGCCATTTTGAGAGTATAATCGAACCCACAAATGTGATGCTCCAGATACTCAACTAGCTCAAAGGAAGGCCAGTTTTATAGCTTCTCTTACCAGCTAAACAGTTTTCAGCTGTGCTAACATAATTGCACAAAGGTTTTTTAAGGTTTTTCTAATCATCAATTAGTCTTCTAAGGCGATTAGCAAACACAATGTACCATTAGAACACTGGAGTGATAGTTGCTCTACACACTTTTGTAGATATTTCCTTAAAAACCAGACATTTCCACCTAGAACAGTCATTAACCACATCAACAATGTAAAGAGTGTATTTCTGATTAATTGAATGTTATTTTCAATGAAAAAAACTGTGCTTTTCTTTGAATAATAAGGACATTTCTAAGTGACCCCAAACTTTTGAACGGTAGTGTATGTGTATACATTGTAAAATGTAGTCTCATCAATTTTTTAAATTAATTTATCAGATCAATTATCTATTGACAAAAGGTATAAACACCACAGTATAAAGATGTGGCAAATCTGTGACATGTTTACTGTCATTGCCAAAGCATAAGGGCAAAAGTGTGCAAAATAAAAATAATTTCAAATTAAACCTTGGGCTAAAATAAACTGGACTAGAATTGTATGCACATAATGGATTCCTCTCAGTCAAACAATATGGTAAATGGTAAATTTTTATGTTTCTTTTCAATGTATAGCAGACACCATCTGAGGACGCTCTTTGATCCGTAGCCGCAAGTGCAGCAAAAGGAACCAACTTGATGCCTATGTTGTAAAATTACTGATTTTGTTTGGACCCAAAAGCAGAGATTCAAACAGGGTTAGATAAATGAAGAGTTTATTGCTCAATAAGGCAGAGAAGACCTGGCTGTGGAGGCAGAGAGCGGGCTGGCTGGAACAGTCCCAGGGATGGCACACAGGATACCTGGTCAAAGTGGAGGAAAAACACAGATAAGTCCCTTCAACAAAACAAGAACACCGAAAAATCTCAAGAAATGCACAGCGTACTACCGAACTAGACGGAATTATCTGGCAGAGCAGTGGAGTTCAGACCAGGCTTTTATGGGCAGGTTGAGAGCAGGTGTGCCTGTCTGCTGCAGAGAATGAGAAGCCAGCCACGCCCCCTGCCACACACATTACCTGCAGGAGAAGAACAGAAAGGGGAGGGGGAGAGAGAGGACACAGAAAACATACAACAAAACCAGGACAGACACAGAAAAATCACATATGTGGCTGAACATGACAAAATGGTTAACCCACAAAAGTATATATAAGGCATGACATTGTCATGCATTCCAAAGCAGGGGTTAAAAAGGCCTAGATGCTGTAGAGACAATATTATTAAAAAATTATCAAACTAGATTTGTGCTAATGAATGTAATACCACTGATAAGAAAAGGCTGAATAAAAGTAGTTTTTACAGGTTATTTATGTTGGGCTCTGATTACAGGACCCTAATCAGTGGCACCCACCACTGGTTTGCATTCAGTTATGGTAGTAGAGGTTAATACCTGTCCCAGTTTACCCCTTAGCCTCTTCACCACTTTGCCCTACTCTTTCATTTCGTGTGTGGCCATGAAGGGGTTGTGTTTTCCCTTTTCTTTCTGTGATGTAGGGTAGTAAACATCTAGTCCATCCTCAGTTAATCTAGTAGCAAATAAAAATGACATTGAAGCACATTTCAGGAAAATCGCTATTCAGTCTGTAAAAACAAGCATGTTAACAGTCTGAAGGAGAGTAACGAGTAATGTTCATCACCCGTGTCCTTTATATCAAGTTTTATGAATTGTCAAGCTGCAAATTTTGCAAACTTTCCCAGCTCATTTTATAATGTTTTCCATGCAGGGCTGAACTTTCTATGAATAGGACTAATGCTACATTGATAGCTGATAGCCGATGTTATTGTGTTGTGGTGATAATATTATGTTAGTTGGAATTGTTTGACAATGTAATACCGTTGGTTGGCTGCTGATGACATAGAAAGTGGTGTCCCAATTCCAAGGGAATGATTTTCTAGCCCTACCATGTGTGTCTCCGTCTGTAGAGTACACTACCCAGCAAGGGACTCTCCATATCAAGTGGTAACCCCATGTCTGTTGCACATTTTGTTTCCATCCTGTAAGCCTTCAAAACGGTTTCAGGTTTAAGGGTCAAAGGTCATCCCTGTGGCAAGTTACTCCTTGGCTCAAGACCTTTATGACGATGTCTTCTCTTTTGTCATACAACAAGGTTTGAATTTCCTCTTGCGCAAAGAATAGGCCCTCACATGTACACTTTCTATGGTGGAACCTGGATAAAATCTATCAAACATTTAGTGACCAAATATTTAGCCTTATACACAATCATATACTGCAATTTGGACCAGCTTCAACCCAAATTTGTCCATAAACAATTAATTTTCAATGTGTATTTTTTCATATGAACTTATTTTACTTAGTTTGACTTTCACCTTGAAGTGTGTGAGAGAGGGGGCAGATCTAATATGGTGTGGTGGACTGTTCGAAAGTTTCGGGCGGCTTCTGCAAAGGCTGAATCGCCTCTGGTTATGAGCTTTAGACAAATCCAGGAGCAGCTGAGTGGCTGACCTCAGCTCTCTAGCTGGGGTGTGAACATGAGAAGTTCAGCAAGGTAATCCGATGCATGAAATTCATATTGAGCAGCTAATATCTCTTTTCCTGAGGAATCTGTTCTTGCCTATTTGCGCCATTGTTGCTGTGGCTATGCTGGGGATGTCAGGCGATTGTTGATAGTCTCTGGCCAGGGATTAGTCAATCATACCACTTAGTCACAGTACACATTACAGTTAGTTCAGACCTTGCTTCTGTGTCTCCATCCATCCAAACACTGATCCACATAGTATTTGATGCAACTGCTTAAATGTGTGTGTTCACATAGTGTTGGATGTAGTTCCAGAGGTGGAAGAGCTGCGAAGCGTCAATTCTCGTGCGAGCAGCTGTCTTGGCTGTTCACACCGGAAGAGCACTTCTCCGTGCTTTTCCTTGGGTAGATGTATGTTCTGTTCAAGGTAGGGGTTTGGGGGTAAATGATGATGGTCTTCACAAGTGACTCACCTACGCAAGCCTGCCATCCTAGGAAACAAACTATTCTGGAGGCTATAGTATATCATATAAATGTCTGTTAAACAGGGGGGTTACTTGACAAAGGTATTGCTGGTAAGAAGCACACCGTTTTTGACCGTGTGGTAATGGCAGTGAAAGGAAGGTTTGATTTGTTTTGTCTATGTTTTTTGGGAAATAGACTTATCACGGAGTAATTGCTTTCAATCTTCTCGGAATCTCTATATAAATTTGTATTAGTATTGTTTTGTTTATGGTATAATAGTGTTTGCAGTAATAATCCACTGCACTGCAAATGCACCTGTGTTGTGACTCTTAATGTGTGCAGTGATTGTTTTACGGATGGGGTTTTGTTAATTGGGTCCTGAGCCTTTAACTTTTTCCCCTCTTAACATCGGCTATTTATTTCAAGTCAGTGGCTATTAGATTAGATTCAACTTTAATGTCATTGCACAGTACGAGTACATATACAACGAAATGCAGTTTAGCATCTAACCAGAAGTGCAAAAAAAGGCAGTAAAAGTATTGTATTGTGCATAGTGAAATATGTAAATAAATAGGAAGTACAGTTAGAAATATAAATGGAATATGAACAGTATTAAAAGGTAAGGTATGGTATAAGAATGATTAATACATACATTCAAATGTGCAAATGTTCAAATGTACAAATGTTGAAATGTGCAAATGTTCAGTGAATGTGCAAATGTTCAGTGGCTGGAGGAGGGTGAGTGGCAGTCCAAGCCAGGGTGGAGAGGGGAAGTATAGTCACTGTAGAAGGTGGGTGTGGGTGTGCGTGTGTGTGTGGGGGGGGGGGGGGGGCCTTTAGCGCCTCCCTGAAGGGAGGAGGGCAAACAGTCTGTAACTGGGGTTTGAGCCTCATTATTAAAATCTGAATAATCACCATCTGTATGATATCCTTCTTTAGTGGGGAGAATGATGGGGGAATACATATTACTATGGTAGTGAAAAGAAAATGAGAAGAGTGTTATCCTTGGACAGCTGCTTGAATCCACTTTTGAACAGATGAATGATACAGATTTCATCTGATATTCAATATGCACTACTGTCTGAGTATGCACACCCATGTTAAATGTATTTTGGAAGCAGTAGGCTACTTGACTGAAATGTGTAAACACAGTCATCATACATACAATGCAATAGACTGATTGAGGAAACATTTTTATGATGTGTAAATGATGTGTTCAAGCACCTATGCTCCTGTATTACAGCAGGACAAATGTTACATATGCCAGTTTACAGAGGTGGGACCAAATCATTTTTTTGCAAGTCCCAAGTAAGTATCAAGTCTTTGCCCTCAAGTCCCGAGTCAAGTCCCAAGTCAAGACAGGCAAGTCCCGAGTCAAGTCCAAAGTCAAGACTGACAAGTCTCAAGTCAAGTCCAAGTCCTGCAGTTTGAGTTTCGAGTCTTTTCGAGTCCTTTTGATCACTGAGTAATAATATATTTACACAGATATGCAATTGAAATTACAGAAAAAAAATTGTGCCAACATTGCACTTCCCTATTGCACTATTAACCAGTCATTTTTAATATTTAACCCATATTTTGCAAGAATATTCTTCATTATAAACCACTCCTACAGAATGAACACATTTGAAAAAACAAGTGCAACTGTAATTACTTGTACAAAAGTGCTAACATTGTATTTAGCATTTTAACTAGTTCCACAGCAGTTTCTGTCCTGTCCTGTGTTTATCTCATCTCATTTATCTCACCTCATATTGTCTGTGTGTGTGTACATGTGAGAAACATAACAAATACTTGAACATAACAATGAACGGGGTTGTGCTTTTTATATGTCAGGGCCCTATGCTGCATTGCATTTGCAAAAGACCAAATTGGCCAAAAGTCTGTCAGTCATTTGTGCACGATGGGGACGTAGTATGATTCCAAGAATAAACAAGTTAAACAAGAATAGTCAATCTTCTTTAACTTTTTTTGAGCAATTTAATATATCTCTTGTTCTGCCTTTTTTGTGATATACATGGCTAAAATGTACCTAATATTTCTATACTGAAATAATATCGGCATTATAATTGTAAGCTAATTTATTTAATGACGTTATTGTTGAGGGTTGATTTGTATTTCCGGTTTTAAGTGGGTTGTTGGTAGTGACTCTTATTTTGAAAGGGGGTTTTAAAGGAAGTGGGTGCTGTGATGAGTGAAGTTGTAAAATGAACGGAGGATAAACGGGTGTGCTGTCCCGAGCGCATGACCTGCTCTCGTGTCCTTTGTCGGCTGAAGCCGGACTTATGATACAACCAAACGCTCGGCTACATAATTATTATAACTATGATGATTTTTCAGTTGCTTTTTTTTTGGTGCCCCCTCAGGATTTGGTGCCCGATGCACAGCGCGTAGTGCGCGTTTTGGGAGCGGCGGCGCTGCACACACACACACACACAGACGCACACAAACACGATGAATGATACAGAGCGCTCCTTAATAACATACTTTTTAATCTTTGTGCTTTGGGGAAAGGAGCAAGTCTTATCAAGTCAAACGGCTCAAGTCCAAGTGAAGTCACGAGTCATTGAGGTTGAAGTCCAAGTCGAGTTGCAAGTCTCTTTACATTTTGTCAAGTCGAGTCTAAAGTCATCAAATTCATGACTCGAGTCCAAGTCATGTGACTCGAGTCCACACCTCTGCCAGTTTATATATGCAAGCTCCTTCCGTTTTAGCCTAAAGAGAAGAAGATTGAAAAATTAAGCAGTATTTTTGGCAAAAACACTAGGGAGAACTCCAGAAGGACATATCAATTATCAGTTCAAAAATCAAAAAAGATCGGACTTTACTTCCAGGTATACAATAGGAAAAAAATGAATGTTTTCATAGCTTCTATTACAGCGATTTAGAAAACATTGAAAAATGCTATAGCATCAAATCAATGTTGAACTTTTTGCAAACCATCCATGCTGATTCAATTTGCATCAGGGCCTTCCACTTTGAGGTCATAGACGTTACTAGCAAACTTTTAAATATATTTGTTCTAAATAAACTGATGCAACACAGAAATATTGAGCTAAATAGGCAGCTTTTATTCATTTAGCCCTTTTTAGTAATTTACTGCTTGTTTTCAAGTGGGCTCTTGAATATTAATTAATTGTGTACCTTGTTTCTTTTCTTTTTTTTCTTTTAAAAGAAACAAATTGCAAGCACATTCATTCATAAAAGACTTTGTAATCTCCTTGGTCGTGGAAAACTGCGCTCACACACGGTATACAACAGAAACTGCATATAAATTACACTAACCTCAAATTCCTTTTCAAATCCAACATACCCATCCAACATAACACTGCCATAGTTTATTCTGGGTGTAGTGCTAGTAATCCTTATCGATTAAAATATTTTTCTGCAATCTTATTAATGCTTGTATTGTTTTTAATATGTTGTCTACATCAGGTTTATAGTTTACCTTCAATGCTCTCGAGATTTTACGGAATCAAATCTGTGCTTTGTGTAGTGGTATGTATGAGCTGTAGAATTAGTGCTACCCAAAGATAGAGTTGGAGAGAAGAGCAGCGTTAACTAACGATGGTGGACTGGAGTAATAAATCAGAGTGTCAGGCTGTTTATTGAAAAGACTGTTGCTGGAGTAGGAATTATAAACAGTGTCTGTACTGTGTGTTAACCTCATTGGAATCAATCTATTCTATTTCGCTTTATTCTCTTCTCCATAAGCAGTCAATATAAGCGGTATGATTTTAAAATCAACAAACATTTGACAGTAAAGGTTGGACCATTGTTTTCTGAGATTGAGCCCAAGTAAAGCCATGGCCTAGAACTGAGCAAAGTATGTTATGCTCCAAGACTCTCATTCACAACTTTTTTATTTCACTTCATTTCAATGTCTTACAGTACAATTCCTTTTCCTTTTGATTCTTTCCTTACTGTAGTCTTTTTTCTTCTTCCTTCTTTCTCTTTCTCCCAACCTCTCGCCCTCTCTTTCTCAACTTCTCAACCTCTCTTAGCAAAGGGATGAGGTTTCCACTTTTTAAAAAGCTTTGTTTATGGTGAACCGGCCCTCTGCCAGAATGTCTAACAATCACTCACCCACTGACCTTCACATACATACACACATGCTTCTCTGCGGCACTGCTTTAAAGATGGCTTCCTGTGGTTTGAGGAGAATGTAAACAGAAGGACAAGGGAAGGCTTACAATGTACTGAGGCCGGATTTTCAACGGATGCCCCATTCAATCTATAATCAATTGTATCTATTGCATCCTTCCATCCATCCATCTATCCATCCAGTGAAAGGTCAATATGGCCTTCTTTAATGAAGACTTCATCATCATCTCAGTGTCTGTTTCAGAACCTGCAGCTGATTCAGCACTTTAACAGTGTAGGGTTTGCTTGGCCCAAACCAATATGTGCTCAACCCGAGGCCAAACCGATCAATTGATCAATAGAATAATTAGTTGGTGGCTCTCCGAGACTGGGTTCTAACCAGAGGACCTAAATGATAACAGCTCTGTTGATTATGTGTCTGCAGCAAGATCATGGAGTAAATGTGATCAGACCAACAATCCTGATCAGGCTGCAAAAAGACTGTGTTCAAAACAAATAAAGAGGGTTGTGGGCAAACATCTAATGCTATTTGTTAGAGGACATGAATTCAGGCTTCCTGCAAGAATGTCAGACACTCTACATGCTTATGCATCCCTCCTTACACAACACCTATATTTTGCCCTCAGGTCTTCCAACTGGAAGGCTGAGAAAGGGGGAGCAGGGGAATCTATTTATCTAATTCAATATTTATAATATATATATATAATTTTAACCTCCTTTCTAATGTTTTAAAGAACGATGGAAAAAACAGTTTCTATTTCTGCCCTATCCCCACTTTTAGCAGACTACTCACAGTCTTCCAATCTCCCCTAAAAGAGTTTCATAGCTGTCATGACCCATCACAAACCCTCTGCAGCCGCTGAAGATCACAGCCCTCTGCAATTCACAACCATTTAATTCAAGTTCCTCAACACACCTCCATCAACCCTGACTGTCAGGCAGGGTCTGGGGGGGTTGCTGTCATTTAAAGATGTTTTGGAATGTAGTTTTATTTCATAATAATTTATTTAAAATATTTTGTTGGTATTTTATGTTTTATCTTACACAGAAAGTGTTTGGTTTAAACATTTTTCAGTTTAAAGCAAGCATATTAGGCTCATACAGGTGCTTGTATGCACAGCTGTGCAAGTGTGCATGAGAACAGTTACCTCTTCCTTCTCTCCAGATTATGGTGGAAACTATGTAAGAGTTTGTAAGAGATGACCACATAGGATGTTAGGAGCACACTGTCAAATAGTGGATGTGCAATTTTCCTGTCCTGCTGCCAAATACCCACTAAAGCCTGACCATCAATTTTACCTTGTAAAACAGATAGAAGTCAGATCCAGGATGGGATTTAAAATCAACTGGCTATAAGCACAAACTTAGTGAGTACAGGATGTGAGGATGGTGGTTTGGGATTTTGCTTTTGTAAATCATCCTGATGACATGGGAACTACTGACAACAGAGAACAACACAGTTTTAAAGTTAATTTAGTGTGCAAATGTTTGTGTATGTGCTGCTCTATACCAACCTAGCAACTTTCCCAATTTATCTTGGAATCTATCTCTCTTAAAATACAGATGCCTCTCTTACCCAGTTCATCATTTGCATAACTTTATTAGAGTGAGTAATTTACATGTTTAGTTTCCTAAACAAAGCCTAGTTAATAGAGTCCAGTTATTTCAAAAGAATTTGAATTGTCTGTATTTATGAATTTTGACCCGGTGGTAACTATGAAGGTAAATGGTTTTGTATTTATATAGTGCTTTTCTAGTCTTGATGACCACTCAAAGCGCTTTACAGTACAGTTTTACATTCACCCATTCACACACACATTCATACAGTGCATCTATTCGTAGCACTTTGTTATTCTATGGGGGGCCATTCAGGGTTCAGCATCTTGCCCGAGGACACTTCGGCATGCAAATGAGTCAGACTGGGGATCGAACCGCCGACCATCAGGTTGGAGGACGACCACTCTACCCCTCAGCCACAGCGTTTAACCATGTCCTACACGCTATGTGTGCTAGTGTGTTCTTAAACTCAGTAGAACCAGATTTTGAAAACTCAAAGCTTAGATCGTACAACTTTTGAATGATCACTTAATCTACACAAAGCTAATTTGCTCCATAAATGATGATGCGTGGAGCTTTTTCTTAATGACAGTTCTCTAGCTGTGGTGATTCAGACCGACTAGTATTCCAGTGTAGGAACAATAATAAATGGAATAATCTCAATATTATGATTCAAATGTTGATTCAAATATCCCAGCCACAGAAGTTTGCAAACTATTTGAATCCCATCTTTGCATCCTCGAGCAATTAAGCCATACATCTGGAAGCTCATTTATTACCTAGGTAGCCTGGGCTGTAATGGAAAGGTTCTGTTCTCTGTGGACACGAGTCCTGACAGTGTATCAACTTTTCACTCACAAATGCATGGTCGACCAATTATATTTCTGATGACTGAACCTCGGTCTAATCCTGGTGGATGGGTGCGTTTACCATTTGTTTCTCATTACAAAGAAAACTATTTTGATAGGGTGTTACCTAAATCTTAGAACAAAGACCAAAGCTTATGGGGACATAGTAATTTCAATTTAGTTTTAAAACTTTGAAACATTAGATTCAGTTTGTTATCAAAACACAGGTACGGATTGTTCACAGGACACTCCTAATCATAGACTATGATTGCAGCAGCACTACTTGATATATACTATTTCTCCTCAGATACTCGACCATTACTGACATAATCCAGCAATTCCCTGACCTTCAGTTATGCTTCAAAATGTTTATTCTTAGCAATGCTGCTAATACCCTTATCTTGATGATGTTCTTCTTTACACTTGGTAAATGGTTTGTATTTATATAGCACTTTTCTAGTCTTGATGACCAATCAAAGCGCTTTACAGTACAGTTTTACATTAACCCATTCACACACACATTCATACAGTGCATCTATTCGTAGCACTTTGTTATTCTATGGGGGGCCATTCGGGGTTCAGCATCTTGCCCAAGGACACTTCGGCATGCAGATGGTCAGACTGGGGATCGAACTGCCTATCTTCAGGTTGGAGGACGACCACTCTACCCCTCAGCCACAGCTGTCCCACTTGACATCTACTGCACTTCTGTCCGTCCTGGGAGAGGGACCCCTCACATGTGGCTCTCTCTGAGGTTTCTATGTTCTTTTTACTCTGTTAAAAGGGTTTTTAGTAGTTTTTCCTTACTCTTGTTGGGGGTTAAGGTCAGAGGATGTCACACCTTGTTAAAACCCTGTGAGATAAATTGTGATTTGTGAATATTAATATATTTTTCTTATAATTTCATGATTTCATGACTTTGAAGATACACAATGCACTTGATTTAACCAGCATATAGCGGCGAGGTTACTGAACTGCTCCTATAATAGCAAAGCATCCTGGTAGGGTTTTATACAGACCACTGCTAGCAGCCTGTGTGCTTTTGATTTATACATGCAGATCATCCAAGCTTTTCAATTTCAAATGTCATTGATTCACCTGCATTAATATAGATGTTATTAGGATATTATAGGTTTGTTACTTTAGTCACTGCAAATAACAGTATTGTTTATTTAAGATTGCAACAATGTTATTACAATTGCATCACAGGCAAAACTTGGTTCACACAATCATCAAACTTCTGAAATGGTTTTTATCATATAAGACTTGAAGTTACATAATGTTTCTATTTCTGATATTCCCCAAATTGAAAAAAATTGCAGTTATTGCTCTAATATTTTAAAAGGAGCACTAAAGACTTTAATTACACAGACAATCCTTTATTGTCAGATCATCAAATCATTGGTTTTGGTCTTGCCATGTGATTTGTTTAGAAACATATAGGCTACCACCACAGCCTTGTGCTGTGGGTCACTCTTTGTTATTTTGCTCCAACAAGTGCTGCTTGCTTTTGTAACCTTGCAGTTCCTTTACATTAACTGTAATTTCCCAAAAGCCGGATATAAACCATCCTCCACAGGAGTTGATGTTTTAGGTTTGGGCAGACATTCAAATCAACGTTCTCATTATTTAAATTATGTATATCCGAAAAAACTTGAGCTCTCAGAATGTAACAGATAGTCAACCACTCAGCTGACTGTTTTAATTCTAAGTCAGTGAAACTTTCAGCCCTTCCGGCCATGATAGAAACAAATATTAGAGAAAAGAAATATAATAATAATATAATAACCCTCTCACAATGGACCAACTCCCACCCTCTGTTCCTAAATTGCTGGTTGCAGCCTATGGCAATTACACCGGTCAGACAAAGATGAGATAACTAATTGCAAGGAAAATAAAATAAAAAGGAGGATAGGCCATATTAGCTCTCTCTGCCTCTTTCAGGGAGACCTCTGCAAAACCCAAGTTACTGTTATTATTAGTAAATGTTAAATGGTTTTGTATTTATATAGCGCTTTTCTAGTCTTGATGACCACTCAAAGCTCTTTACAGTACAGTTTTACATTCATCCATTCACACACTGCATCTATTCGCAGCACTTTGTTATTCTATGGGGGGCCATTCGGGGTTCAGCATCTTGCCCAAGAACACTTCGGCATGCAGATGGGTCAGACCGGGGATCGAACTGCCGACCTTCAGGTTGGAGGACGACCACTCTACACCTCAGCCACAGCCGCCCTAGTAGTAGTAGTATTCTTTCATTATATAATTATTTATAATATAGCTGTATGTGTGCTTATATGTGCTCATCACATTTTGTCCACCTTTTTCATGTTAGTCAGTCTCTCAGGACATAGGTCTCTCATTAACATAAACAAATCTATACCAAATTCAAAACATCCACTTATATCTATTTTTACATCTTACATCTGTTTTCTGTGCATGAAGTCTTCCAACAATACAGGCTGCAGACATACCAGACCTTTGTAATCATGGTATAACAAAAATGAACATGCAGTTGAGGCTGTTTACCATGGATAAATCAAACACTGACAGAGTTTTCCAAAAAAGTCCAATGTTTCATTGACCCATCCACTCACCCCATCATTCTGCTATGGCAGATTTTATTGCTCTATATTCTGCACAGACAATCTATGTTACACATGTCTTCTTTTCTTATAAGAGGACTGTCATATTTTGTTACACTATTAAAGGAAAAAAGAACGCTGACAATTAGTTAATATATAGTTAATAATGTTAGAAATTAAATCTTTTCAGTCAACATTTTTTGGAGACCACCCCCCGAGACAAAGATAACAGATATACAACTGATCCATTTCAATCTGTTAATTCAGTGTTTCTCTTTAGCTGCATTAATGAAACTGTGTGACAGTCTGTGTTTTGGCCGTGAGAGAGAGTGCGATATAAGTGTAGGTTCATAAATCGTATTGTTTTTCTCACATAGTATGCGGGTCGTTTCTCTGCTGTCACCTCTCTCAATGTTTTAATCTGAGCTCTCAGCTTTACATAGACAGTAATCCGTCAGATTAACTGTCCCTTTGGTCTCTGACAATGTGGAGAGCACCTGAGGAAATTAGTTTGAGTTTTTTTTTTTCACGTGATCCTCAACTGACATGGGAGCAGCATGCAAACTACAATATTTCACAGTCGAATTCTATTTATTTTACTAAATGGAGAGTTGTCTGGGTTTTGATAAAAAGTGGGTTTTCCATTGGTCAGTTAGGGTTGCAGTCAGTTGCCAGGGTCTTGCAAGAACAACTGTGATGCAATCTGTTTGAACCTGTTGAAAATGTACTTATTAAAATGGTTGCTATTGGCTATAAAATGTAGGAGACTACGCCAGCATTGCATTCTGTGACAGTTGGAAAACGGATACCTGTCATCACGGGTTTAAAACATAGAAAGAAAGCATGGGAGGCATTGTAATTTGTTATATTATGTTTCAAATTAGTTTGTTTTAACATTGTCTTAACATAAGTGTTACCAGCTGTGGGCGGTTTCTGGCACGTGTGACATCATGAACAAAGCTTCAATAAAGAAAAATTGGGTAAGGAGAGAAATTAGAGAAAGTACTGCACAGATGCGCTGTGTGAATGTGTGTCTGAATTGGGTGATCGGCAAAAACTGTATTGCAAAGCACTTTGAGTGGTGATCAAGACGAGAGAAGCACT